>NC_140938.1:123290857-124490857 GCF_014529385.1 Adiantum capillus-veneris | reverse complement strand
CCCTTGAAGAATAACAGAGAATAGGCGAAGCATGTGCCACACTAGCAGAGTGGCACAAGGAGCCAGCAAAGCCTTTGTTATATGCACAAAAGGGATTTGAAATACTCAGACGCATCAAAGATACAATCGCAAAGTTTATAGCATGTTGTTACCTTTATACAACAGATAGCAGGCGAGTTTGAGAATTCTTTGAAGCTAGCAGAACACCTGAATTGATTCTATGGAACTTAGAGAAGACTGCCCTCAGTTATTAGCTCATTTATTTAAAGTTGCAAGCCAAGCTGATTTGATTAGATGCAAAATGTCTATTGGAGAGGCTGAAGAAGCCCTCCCTTATTTTGTCAAGCTGAAGGCAAGACAACTAGTCACTTGAGGTGATCCAAGCCTTGCAGCAGTCTACATTCAAGCAACTGAAGCTTTCCAAGAAGCACGAACAGTACACGTATATGCTCTTCAAGGTCAAAATGCTGAAGCAATACACGTTTTCGATCAGTTTTCTGGAGATGAAGCAGCTCGAAAAGCAGCAAATACTGAAGGTGAAATTGACATAGCTTTTCTGAGATGGGAAAATCTCTCACAAGCGGCTGTCTATTTGAAAACTTATATCCTAAAGAAGAAAAGTCTCCAACCTGAGTGTGTGTGTGTGAGAGAGAGATAGGGTTCGTCATAGCATGAAAGAGATGGAGAGAGGCTACACATTTTCTAGTGGTCTTCAGAGACAAGTTTGTGTGTAGCCGTTGGTGTGGCTGCCAACTAAAAGAAGAGAGTGTGTGCTAGCATGCGCAGAGAAAGAGGGAGAGAGAGTTGATGGAGGGTTGCGTCAAGCATGAATGCTGGTGATTGGTTGGGTACGTCACAGCACGAGAGAGAGAGAGAGAGCTGACGGGCTACTGCAAGTTACGAGCTGGAGAGAGAGGGAGAAAGAAGGATCAACAATTAGTGGCGCCGCCATGCAAGGGAGAGATTAATGGAGAGAGAGAGAGGAGAAAGAGAGAGAGATAAAGACTCGTGTAGCTCTGTGAGTGTCGCCGAAAAGAGTGAGCATGGACAATTAGCATTGACTACATGCTTCAGCCGCCATCGTGACCATCAGTAGAGTTGCATGCCGGTCTATATGCGGCCATCCATCACGAGGGTCCTTTTCTTCCGCTTTGCATGTAAGCGGTTGGTTGGCAGCGGGGTCGGTTGAGTGGCCGGGGGTGATTAGTTGGTTGCATGGAGTGCCCACCACGGCGAGTGTAACTACCCAAGAAATACCTATTGGCTTGCGCTGCATGGGTGAGGGCTAGGCACCTCTGCCACTCTACAACACCTAACAAAGAGAATGTATCATTGCTGTAGTGGATTTATAGCTTCCATGGGAGTGGCATCTACTGGCCATATGGTGTTTGTTGACGTAGAGGGTTTTGATTGATGTTGTGGCGAGAGCCTTTTGGTGTCTGTTGACACACTAGTAGGGGTTGTTCTACTCAAGGCATGCCCACTGACAAACCATGCTCAACTTGCTTTTTTTTTTTTTTTTTGCAGTGGCAGGTGAGGTGTGCGCCCAAGCCAAGGGCAAGTTCACAAGCTACACACTTGCTTATATGAGCGCGTATCGAGAGTGGACGACTTCTTTGACCATTATCTCTACCGGTTGCATCCCACATTCAATCCGATTCTATGTTGTTTCGTCAACATGGGAAGAAAGACTTATCCGATGAGAAAAAACTGATCCTGCTTCTTCTACTTCCAACTAGGTTCGATTTTTTTCTACAGTCTGAAAACTCCTCCTTGCATGCTATGATGTGAATTGTATCCAGATATTCTTGACTTAGATTCTCCTCTTCGTAATGTCCTATACAAGGCTATGTGATATTCCTCTTTTTTTTTCGTAATTGAGTATTCCGATATACTTTAATCCATTTATTATTATGTTCAATGAAAATAATTACACTAACAATCACTATATTATGGAAATAAAGAAAGGACTCTGTTTTAATTTCAAAAATTCACTAGTTACATCATACAATCAACATTAATCACTACAAAGTGAAGAAATTAATGGAATTTTCAAACGCAAGAAAGAAAAATACTTAGCTGCTGCTTATCGATCATAACCATTAGTCTTGGAGCGTAGCCTACGCTCTGATACCACTGCTACAAACGGATATGAGCCATGGCCCTGCAAAATACTCATGGTAACACAATACATACCCTAAAACGATAAATCGGTATACCTGAATCGTCTCACACGCACATAATCAACAACGTACGTGAACAGAGAGAGACATAGAGCAAGAGAGAGAGTAGAAGAGCACGTGCAGACGCACCTCCTAGAGCGAAGTGCTACGCCGGCACGGCGAGAGAGAGAAGAAGAGAGGCGAGAAGAATACACAGACATTGGGTGCAATCTCCCCCCGGGCAAGAGTGACCATTTCCCTCTTGCACGTATTTGATTTATAGATTTCTTGAATGGTCAAATGTGTGTACAAACTGGCCGGCCGAACATAATTGGCCAAAGCTCATAAAGAGCACTTGAATAATCTAATATAACTTAAAGTAATATCCTTCTGCATAATCCATTATCTATTGATGCTTTTGCCACTTGTCAGCTGCATAAATAATAAAATATCAATTCTATAACATCCTCAAACTTGGTTGCAAAGAAGCTTGTTGAATCTTTTCCTTGTTGTCGGGAGGTAAGGGTGAAGCTACTAGTTTCACCTTCTTTGTTGGACTCTTGTATTTAGTTTCAACAATGGACTTTTGAGCCAACTGTTTGGTTTTCTTTAAAGGCTTCTATGACTTGATACATTTCCATAGAGCATACTTCCACAACATGATTTTCAAGATGCAAACTAGACTCGATCTCTAAGGTTGTCACAATTTATTTCATGGTTTACACAAACTGTGAGAAATTGAAGAGCATGTTTACCATCTTTCCTTCATATCCTGGCATAAGCTAAACCATCATCCATTACCTTTATTTCCATTCAAACTCCCACAGTGTAGGCCTACCCAAGGATAAAATGATATGAAGATGTGTCCTGTATAGAGAAGTTTTTTTCAACCTTTACATCACCTATTGTCACCTTTACACTTGGACATGATTCAGACAATTCACCTAATGAATTGTTTGTCACTCTGACCATCCAACCATGTTCCATTTCCATTGGCCATTTACATTTTTTGTAAAGACTTTTTGACATTATGTTTATTTCATAACCATGGTCAATTAAGGCAACAAATGGTTCTTCAAGATCATCTACTTGGCCAATGTCTCTATAGTAACCGGTTCCCAATGGCATCTAGAATAGTGGCTCCTAGGAATACTTTGAGATTCTTCCCCATCATCAGCAAATTTCAGTTGCCTTACATCCCAGGAAGATTGATAGCATCACACTAGAGCTTCATCACCTTCTTAAGCACACCCATGCACTCCTTGTGTCTTCATAGTATCGCCTTTAGCTTGTGGGCAAATAAACTCTCCAAGTGTTTGATTCTTTCTCTTCATGATGTCGATAATTTATTCATGGAATTCATGCTTGACTATGCCAAGAACCTCTCCCAAAGTAAAATCAATCTTGCTATTCAAAATCCTCTCCTCTAGAAATTTCTTCAAGTTTGTAGCAAGCTCAATGTCAGATTGTACTTTGTAAGCTGGTTCTTTTGGCCTACCTTTTGTTGGCTCCTTTTTCTTCCCTACTGTAGATTCCTCCATGGTCACTTCTAGTGAAGGTGCCTCCTGTGTAGGTGGTGCTTGCAAAGGTGCTGCATCGTTCCTCCCTCCACCTTTTGTAGCTCTTTTTGAAGCCCCTTCATCACCATTTTCACGTCTATGGTTTTCTTCTACAATGGATTCATGGCTTTGGGAGTTTGTAATGTAGGTATGGATAGACATTGAATCCAGTGGATCACGCCACCTTGTTTCTAGACGTATGAAATCACCTTCTTCATGTAGAATCTCTTTTGTAAGATTTCCCTTTTTAGCTAATTGCATGATATTTGGCCAAAGTCAACCATGATGGTCACTCACCTCTTCATCACTAAGATGCTCAATTTTTACTCCATAAGTAGCTACCTCAACTGAAGAGGTGGCATGGTTAGTTGCCATATCTTCAACTACGGTTTGCATTCCCCCTTCCCAAAGTTAGTTCTCAAGGGTAGACGTGTCTCTCTTAAGTGGATTTTAACATCCTTAAAAAAAACAACATATTTTGTCAAAGAATCACTAAAACTATCACAATCCCTTCTTACATGGTCTGTACTATCACACAAAATACATCTATCTATTAACAAAACCTTGTTTGGGTTGTTGTCTTTGCCTAGGAATTTCCCCTGATGGTTGGCCTTTTTCTTCAAGCTTCGCAAGTTTGACCTTCAAGTCATGCATTCCTTTCACAAGCTCATCTAGCATAGAATCATCAAACTAAGGATCTATAAAAGTAAGATTTACCATTTTGTCAGAAGTTGAGGTGGAAGGACTTGTAGTTTTTACTATCATCTTGTCCCTTGTTCTGTGTCATTCAGCAAGCAGTGAGACAACACCTTCAACCTCATTCAATTGGTATTTAGTCCTTGCTCAACATCGTTATCTTCAATAAAAGCTCCAATTTTCTTGAAACTCTTTACTTGCAGCTTGTAAGGAAAGATCTATCTTCTCTACATCTAGTGTGGCCTTTTTTGTCTTTGCGAGCTGTACATAATGCCGAGTTCAAATTCCCTAAGTAGCTCTGATATTGATAGTCCTTGATTTGTCTTGACTACCCATTCTAAGTATGTACTTTTGGTCAATCTCTTAGAGTCCTACATGAAATATTCCTCCTTTAAAGCTACGTTGAGTTATTCCTAGTTTTGTTCCCTAATTTTTGGAGCTACAACTAGCTCAAATCTTTGAATCATCTCACCTTATGACACGCAATGAAGCTCCATCTCGTTCACATAATCGTGCAAGTACTTGGTTACATATGTGCCATTGAACTGATCCATTCTGCTGACGACCGCTTGTATGGCTTTGGTTGTTGAAATCTTCGTTCTTTTAGTAGCATGATGTTGTTGCATGAACATTGAAAATTCTTGAAATGTTTGTATTGTTTCTGGGTCAAAATGCATATCCTCTTGCTCCACATGATCACCCATGGCTACCCACAATCTCTCAGCCTCATAGATTTGCGTCAGGTTCAACCAAAATATGTCAAGACCTTTGTGGCCTTGTTAGGAAAGCACTGGGCTTTTGCCTGTGAGAATTTTGAAGATAACTCCAAAACTATATGAAAGAGTTCAACCATAGATGCCATGAAGTCTAGGGTTTGGGAGGAAGTGAAATCAAAGAATCCCCACTCTTTTTCTCTTGCATTCACACACACAAAGAAAGTACACAAAAGAAAATATCAAAACAACACAAAGATGAAAACATCATTTCCTCTTTGGAATTGTAGTTTTGTGCTTACCATAATGTATAAGTTTTGTCTAGTGATTGGGATTAATTGTGTGTACAATCCTCTTGGTTCATAGCAAGATAACTACACTTATGTCAAAAGAAAAGGTATAGTCTATAAGGGTAGAATGATGGGATCCGGTGAAAGAAGTACTTCATTGAGCCTTTTTGAGCCAAAGAGAAACATTATACGTTGTTGAAAGTGTTACAGATAATTACAATAGATCGCAAAGAGTGGAAACGATAGAAATTCACATCATGTGGACTATTCATCTAGGATAAATCTAGTATGTGCAAAATGTAGATATGAGAGAAGAGAAGTTTCCCTCCTGAGCCCTATTCTTGCCCGTAGGCAATAAGTATACTTCAGTGAGAGATGTACTTGTAGCAAGGAGAACCTAGAATTTACAGAGATAATGAATTTCTAAGAGTGAGAGAGATAGGTTTGGCTATAGAAGGAAATTAGAGATATATGTTGGATTAGAGATGAAAAAGAAAACAACAAGAAATCAACAAAATATCAAAGTAGAACACATCTTACTTGAAAAACCCTTCGGGAGTTATTCACCATTATAAGAGAGATAGAAGAAGAGGAAAGACTTCAGCCTTGATTGATGCACCAAGTTCAAGACATTCTCTGATTAGAGTTGATCTTCCAAGGATAGCTTACAAGAATGGCTAGTCTTTCTCTAAGAGCAAGTGTAGGCTTAGGCTTATGTTTAAGGCTACGTATAATTAGGCATCAATCCTCTCACTCCCTCATGACTAGTTTTCAAGGAATAAGAGGTCCCCTTTTATAGGTAAACGTAAACCTCAAGGTCTACACAAGAAAGAGAAGAGCTAGTGTGAAGAGGAACTGGAAAAGTTTGAAATGGGCTGACCCTACATAATGTGGGCAGACTGGGGTCCATCATTTTGGTCATATCTCCTC
Organism: Adiantum capillus-veneris; assembly: GCF_014529385.1. Classification (NCBI taxonomy): domain Eukaryota; kingdom Viridiplantae; phylum Streptophyta; class Polypodiopsida; order Polypodiales; family Pteridaceae; genus Adiantum; species Adiantum capillus-veneris. The sequence goes on along the minus strand of NC_140938.1, from coordinate 124,484,507 downwards.
AATCCTGGCTCCAAATAAATAAATAAAAATAATAGAAGAAACTTTTTCTTGTAAGATACGACTCCTCTTTTATATACGTTTTCCAATTTGGACTGGAACCTTGTGTAAAAAAATCATCAAAATAGGGTATAATTTTGGTAGTAAAAGTCTTTTTGTGGTCCCCTTAGCTTAGATTTTCATTTGATTCCAATGGACACCTCATGCAATATGAAAGCATGATATTTATCCTTGATAAAGTTTTATAATCATGCTTGAAATAATACATTAAAATAAGTGTATCTTTGAGAATCATGCAAGCTAGTGTCCCACTAGGATTTGATTCCTTCTTAATACCTTATTAAAAAGAAATATATGAAAAATATATAAAATACATAGAATATATATATATTAAAATTTACCCTAGATATAGGATCTAGCTAGGGTGTGAGATAATAATGAGATAGTAGAAAGAAAGAACCAATGCTTTTTGCCCCAAGAGTTAAAGAGGCGGAGCTATTGACACTTTTCTCATAGTACTTTCTGATGGTAAAGTAAGAATATGTTACCCTTGAGATAAATAATAGAAAAAAATAGATATCTTATTATAATACTTAGATATGCATATGTACATTATTGTAGATATACTTATGTATCTAGAAAGTTGCAAGATAGATCTTGTAGCATTCATTCCCATTATGTACGTGTAACAACACTTACATAGTGGGAAGATAGATCTTGTAGTACTCATTCCCACTATGTACGTATAACACCATGACATCCACCTTCTCTAGCCCTACACATCCTCTGGTATGTGCCACATTTGATCTTTGCAAGATCAGTCCTCTTGTAGTTCTTCCATGATTTCATCTTCATTGATAGCTTCCAACACTTCATCTTCACTTTGATCTTCACCTCTGTCTTGCTCTTCTTCCTCCTCAATATCTTCTGGATCACTGTCTTCTCTTCCCTTAAACACTTTGATTCTTTTTCCTGCAATGGGAATATTTACTTCTGTACCATCTAGTTCAAAAAAGCTGTAAGTAGAATTTTCATGCACATGCTTTACAACATATGGTCTAAACCATCTTTTTGAGAACTTACACATGACTGTGTGTTGGTTATCAAGGGTACTATCATACACTAGAACCTAGTCACCTTTTGTCAATTGCTTTGCTCATGAGCCGACTGTGTGTTGGTTATCAAGGGTACTATCATACACTAGAACTTACACATGACTGTGTGTTGGTTATCAAGGGTACCATCATACACTAGAACCTAGTCACCTTTTGTCAATTGCTTTGCTCATGAGCCGATGTTTTTTATCAAAGTACTCATTGTTTTTCAACCTCGCATTTCCGAGTTGTTCTTTTGCAGCCTTAATGTCTCCACGTCTTCTCTCTAGTTGCCTTATGCGCAATTCAAGGAGACCTTCCCTGCTAAGCCCCTCTTGCCAAGGTAGTACACTCCATGTGACAATTGTATCTTCAATTGGTATCACTGGCTTTTGACCATACATTAGCTCCGCACGCATATAGCCTGCTACTAAGCTATGTGTTGTACGATCATCCCACAAAGCATATGGTAACAATTTTGGCCATTCATCAACTCTTCCTTCACAAGCCTTGGCCAAAGCTTTGATGATAGGAGGATGCCCTCTTTCAGTCTCTCCATTTATTTTAGGGTTGTAAGTTGTAGTAAGAGAAAGATTGATTCCTAATATAGAAAAGAACTCCCTTGCTTCCTCGGCATCTTGTTCACCTCTGTCTGCAGTGATCTTTCCCACACAACCATACTGGAAAATCACAGATTCTGTGATTTTAGCTCTTAATGCTCGCCTTTCAACATGGTTAGTCAGGTTTCCAATACACCCTTGTGTCCAGCCCATAGACTCTCATGAAACTCTTGCATGATCTTGACTTGAGTCTCTTTTTTACATATAACCCTTTGTGGTGTAGCACCCTTTTGTTTAAGATGCTTCCACAAGTAATCATTCCTCAAAAAGTAGCCATATGATTTTCTCTGTATCCTCTTGAATTCTTGTTCAGACCAATCATCCTGTTTTGATAGAGTCCTCAAGTAGCTTCCAATAAGAAGCCAATCACCTTCATAAATCTATTTCAAGAACAATGCAAGTGGATTAGTCATACATACATTGTTATCTTTGACACGAGAGATAGAATAGAACTTTGTGCTTGCATCCTCTTCCTCCCCAATCATCTGTGACTCATCTTCATATGTTACCCTTTACAACATATCTGCCACCGTATTGTGTTTACCTGCAATGTAGGCAATCCACCACAACATAGCAATGTCTAGCGTTGAGCAACTTGTAATCATACCAAGAAGTGGTAGACAATATGTTTCTATAACCACACATGCACCAATTAGGTACTCTTTCCCATTTTTCAAGGTTGTAACCATACCCCATAACTCTCTCTTTATTTGTGTATAGTTTCTTTGGCAAGCACTTAATACATTTACTCCAAATGTCACCACATACATGTGTCTTTCTTCGTCAGCTTTCCCTATTTCCCATGCAATCCCTGTAGGACTTGCTTCTACTGTCCAATTACTGGCCTTTTACACTCATAGTCTACCTTTCTCAAAGTTGGTGCTGACTGGAGAAACTCCTTTAGCTTTCTCATGGCTTTTACATGTGTTTCTATCCATTTAGTCTTTTGATTCTTTCTAAGAAATTGATAAAGAGGATCAGCTACATGTGCATAATGTAGAATCCAAATAACATAAAGGACACATGATCCCAGAAACCTTCTACCTCAATGATGCTAGTGCATGTTTCTTTCATTCTGTGGATGGCATCTATCTTTGTTGGACAAGGTTTCCTCCTATATGGCCCGCACATGTGCCCCACAATGAGCACTTCATTGACACCAAATATAAACGTTTTTCATGACAAATTAAGATTCACATCTTCCAACCTAGACAAAATTTTATCACAATCATTTATGTGATTTTCCACAAACCTGCGACATCCTCTAAGATCCAAAACTTGATCTTTCGCACTTTATTCACAACCTTTGATAGGAAAATAATCAATGAAAGGCATTGTGATTTAAGGAATAAAGTCACGTAAGACCTTATTCATCCCATTCATCATATGTGCAACCGAGTTGGTTGCTCCCTAAGGCAAGGTTCACATCCTTACCAAACCCAAAGGTGTTCTCATAGTTGTCAAGTCTCTGCTTTCAATCACAATCTGAAATTGATCATACCCTCAGTAGAGATCCCCCATCATGTAGATTGCTCTCCTTGCAAATACCTCTGCAAACTCATCCACAATTGGACGTGTTCCTACATTCCCAATTTTCACCTTGTTCACTGGTTGCATATCTTGGATGAAGCATAGAGCACCATTCTTCTTCGGAATTGTGAACAACCTGTTTTGAGTCGGGAGCACAAGAAGGCTCCAAAATCCCCATTTTGATCTTTTCATTCAATAGCTCTACTAACTTCGGAATAGGTCGCATATTCCAAGGCACATGAGGTATTGTAAAAATTACCATAGGAGCTACAATAGAAGGATCAACACATCCGATCTCATGTGGCTCAAATGAAAAAGCCTTACCATGCTTTGAAAGCATTTGTTTGAATCACTTTGTCTCCTCCTATGTTAAAAACTCCTCGCAACAAATTTGGAACTCTTGAAAAGACTCCTATATGAAGGTATGTCCAATATTTTAAGGATTCGTCAAACTTGGTTGCAAAGAAGCCTGCTCAATCTTTTCCCTGTTGTTAGGTGGTCAGGGCAAAGCTACTAGTTTCACCTTCTTTGCTACACTCTTGTATTTAGTTTCAACATGGACTTTTGGGCCAACTGTTTGGTTTTGTTTAAAGGCTTCTATGCCTTGATACATTTCCATAGAGCATATTTCCACAACTTCATTTTCAAGATGCAAACTAGACTCCATTATAGCATCAAGCTCACCCATAGTATCTACAAAATAAACTTTTTCACACAAACCCAAAACATTTTTAGTAGGCTCTATCAATCCACTCTCTTTCATGCCCATTTGTACATATTGCCTCTCACATCTCTTCAAATGTTCAAGTTTTGTAAAACATTCAGATCCATTCCTTGCTACCAAGGAGCCCGTTGAGAAAGTTTCACCTATTTTTTGATCAAGAGAGACCCTTTTTGTTTCTGTACCACTACAATCCTGCTTTACAATGGTACTTGGCCAAAACCCAACATTTCCCTACGATCATGAAACTCTTTGCTCACCTTTGGTAGAGGATGATCTCTGAGGTTGTCACAATTTCTTTCACGGTTTACAAAAACTGAGAAATTGAAGAGCACGTTTACCATCTTTGCTTCGTATCATGGCATAAGCTGAACCATCATCCATTACATTTGCTTCCCTTCAAACTCTCATAATGTAGGGCTGCCCAAGGATAAGATGATATGAAGATGTGTCCTGTATAAAGAAGTTTTGTTCAACCTTTACATCACCTATTGTCACCTTTGCACTTGGACATGTTGCATATAATTCACCTAATGAATTGTTTGCCACGCTGACCATCCAACCATGTTTTGTGTTCATTGGCCATTTACATTTGTTGTAAAGACCTTTTGACATTATATTTATTTCAGAACCATGGTCAATTAAGGCAACAAATGGTTCTTCAAGGTCACGTACCTTGACCAATGTCTTTGTAGTAGCCCATGCCCAATGGCTTCTAGAATAGTGTCTCCTATGAATACTTTGAGATTCTTCCCTGTCATCAACAAATTTCACTTGCCTTACGTTCCAAGAAGATTGGTAGAATCACACCATAGCTTCATCACCTTCTTTAGCACACACATGTACTGCTTGTGTCTTTATAGTATCGCCTTCAGCTTGTGGGCAAATAGACTCTCCAAGTGTTTGCTTCTTTCTCTTGATGATGTCGATAATATTCATGGAATTCATGCTTGACTATGCCAAGAACCTCCCCCAAAGTAAACCATGATGATCACTCACCTCTTCATAACTAAGATGCTCAATTTTTACTCCATAAGTATCTGCCTCAACTGAAGAGTTTGCATGATTAGTTTCCATATCTTTAACTAAAGTTTGCATTCCTCCTTCATAAAGTTAGTTCTCAAGGGTAGGTCTGTCTCTCTTAAGTGGATTTTACCATCCTTAAAAAAGACAATCTCTTTTGTCAAAGAATCACTAAAACTATCACAATCCTTTCTTACAAGGTCTGTACTATCACACCAAATACATCTATTAACAAAACCTTCTTTGGGATGTTGTCTTTGTCTAGGAAGTGGACCTGATGATTGGCCCTTTCTTTAAGCTTTGCAAGCTTGACCTTCAAGTCACAATTTCCCTTCAAAAGCTCGTTTAGCATAGACTCATCAAAATTAGGAGCTATAAAAGTAGGTTTTACTATTTTGTTAGAAGTTGAGGTGGAAGGACGTGTAGTTTTTACTACCATCTTGTCCCTTATTCTTTGTCGTTTGGCGAGCAGTGAGACAATACCTTCAACCTCATTCAAGTCGGTATTTAGTCCTTACTCAGCATCTTTATCTTCAAGAAGAAGCTTCAAATTTTCTCAAAACTAATTACTTGCAGCTAGCAAGAAAAGATTTGTCTAATCTGCATCTAGTGTGGCCTTTTTTGTCCTTGTGAGTTGTGCATAGCGCCACTGAAATTCCCTAAGTAGCTCTGATATTGATAGTCCTTGATTTGGCTTGACTACCCATTCTAAGAATGTCCTTTTGGTCACTCTCTTAGAGTCCTCCATGAAATATTCCTCCTTTAAAGATGCTTTGAGTTCTTTCCAGTTTCTCCCACCCATCTTTAATTTCCCTAACCTGTTCCCTAATTTCTGGAGTAACAACTAGCTCAAAGCTTTGAATCGTCTCACCTGCTGACACGCAATGCAACTCCATCTCCTTCATATACTTGTGCAAGTACTTGGTTACATCTTTGCCATTGAATTGATCCATTTTGTTAATTACCGCTTGTATGGCTTTGGTTGCTAAAATCTCCCTTCTTTCAGTAGCATGTTGTTGTTGCACAAAAATTGCAAGTACTTGAAACATTTTCATTGTTGCTGGGTCAAAATGCATACCATGTTGCTCCACATGATCACCCATGGTTATCCACAAACTCTCACCCTTGCAGATTTGCATCGGGTGCACCAAAAATATGTCGAGAATTTTGCGGTCTTGCCAAGAAAGCACCGGACTTTTGACTGTGAGAGTTTGTGAGAGAAATCCAAAACTATATGAAGGAGTTAAACAATGGATTCCATGAAGTATAGGGTTTGGAAGCAAGTGCAATCAAATAAGCCCCACTCTTTCTCTATTGCACTCACACACCCAAATAAAGAACACAAAAAAGAACATTTAAACAACACAAAGATGAAAACATCAAGGCTATGGTCATATTGTATCATGGGTAATATGAAGGGGTTAATAGATGAGTTAATCACATTCAATATTTGCCAACGAAACAAGCTACAAATTGTTCTTTGTAATTGTAGTTTTGCGCTTACCGGAATGTTTATGTTTTGTCTAGTGACTAAGATTAATTGTGTGTACAAATACTCTTGGTTCATAGCAAGATAATTACACTTATGCCAAAAGAAAAGTTATAGTCTATAAGGGGTAGAATGATGGAACTCGATGAAAGAAGTATTTCATTGAGCCTTTTTGGGCCAAAGAGAAAAATAATACATTGTTGAAAGTTTATTTTATGGATCAAGCTAGGGTGTGAGATAATAATGAGATAGTATAAAGAAAGAACCAATGCTTTCCGCCCCAAGTTAAAGAGGCGGAGCTATTGACGCTTTTTCCATAGTACTTTTTGAGGATAAAGTAAGAATATGTTTCCCTTGATATAAATAATAGGATGAGATAGAAAGCTTATTATTATACTGAGATATGCATATGTACATTATAGGAAATATACTTCTGTATCTAAAAATTTACAAGATATCTTGTAGCATTCATTCCCACTATGTATGTGTCATAGCACGATAGCGTACGATGTGTGTTGATGCTAAAATTGAGCTTATGAAAGGGTGTCAAAGGGCTTGAAGGGGTTTGTGCATCTAGTTTCAGCTTTTTGGATCAATGGATGTCAAAACATATCCAAATGTGATGAAAACTTGATGGGGAGCCCAAAATGATGTGTATAAAGTGTAAGAGTTTCCAAAAGCATAGAAACATGCCAATTCAAGGGGCCTAGACATCATACGTATATGATGTCTCTATTGAGATTTTTGGGTCAAACTTGGTGTAGAGGTAGCTCCTGATGTGTGTATTGTTCGTATGTGTGCAATTATGAATTTGGACTAGTGTTCATGTGCTGAAGGCCATAGAATGGATCTATAAAACATTATTACCAGGGTGGTGATCAAGAGATGTCTGAATTTGGTGTAGGGGCTATATGTGCCATGCTTTACAAATCTATACATTGTTCAGAATGCTGAGACACTCCTCTGTGATAGCTCTAGACATCATACGTATATGATTTCTCATTTTGCAAATTGGATATTGGAGCATTGGGACATGATATATAGTCTATGTGCTTGGTTTGTGTAAAATTTCACTTGATTTGGAGCACTTTTGGTAGAGTCCGAAGCCAAAATAATGGATTAGGCCTAAACTTTGCATTTTTTGGGTCTTGAGTTACCTAATCAGCTCCAAATCTTATGAAATCTTATATGCCTCATGTTTAGGGTATGCACAATGAGTTTATGAAGTCGGGTAAGTGATATGTGTGTAAAATCTGACTTCGAAACATCATACGCATATGATGTGTGCCTTGATAAAAAAGTGAGTTTGATGGCTTGGGGTGTTTTGTGCTTGTGCCCTAAGCCCTACTAGCTGGTTTTCAACTTAAAAACTCAATTGTTTAGCTTAGAAACTCCCTATTTGGCATTTCAATCTCTAAAAGGGATTTCTTCATTTGGAGATGACTTCTTGCAATGATTCCACTTGAGCTCCTTCTCCCAGGTTTCTGGATACATAAGCGCACCTTTCCATGGCTTTGGTGTATCATTTGGCCTTACGGATACCCTTTTTGGAAATTTGTCACACAAATAGTGTCTTTTTTGGAGAAGATGGTTGGCGACCATTTTTCGTGTTGTTTGACCATATGTTTTGGTTGTTGGTGATATGTCAATGATGCTCATGAAGTTTGGTGGCAAACAAACGCACCATTTGTCTGGGAAAGTCAAATGATGCTTTGCGGGTCCAAAGCCTAGCTTGATGTTTTCACCAATGTTTGGTATTTCAACTCTAGACGTAATTACATAGCCTTGTAGGTATCATTGAGGAGAACCTATTCCTGAATTTTGGTAACATTTTAACTATGGAGGTAATTACATAGCCTTGTAGGTACCCTCGAGGAGCATCTTTTCTTGAATTTTGGTAGCATTTTTTACGACTTTCTTTAGGGTCAGCTCTTGCAGGCTTCAGGAAGTTAGGGTTTTTTTGACTAGTCTAAATCAGTATAGGAGGTTGTAGAAGCATTCCTCTAATCTAGGGTTGTAGAAGTGTTCCAAGGGGTAGTGCGGTCAAAGTTCTTACATCCATTCCATGGCATGGTATGCTCATGGAGTGACCTATCACATAAAATATATTTGGTGGGGGTGCCCTCATGTTAAGAACGGGTGTGCTGCTGAGGAAAAGTTATTGTATTGTCCTACTAGGGATCTCTCCATGTTAGCATAAGTTATTGTCCTACTAGGGATCTCTCCATGTTAGCATAATGATACTTGGTGTAGTGGGAGCCACATTGCTTGAGAAGAGCTTTGTGCCACCATAAAAGATACATTTTATGCCAGTTCCTTGAGCGATTCTTGCAAACACCACCACTCAACTAGCATAGTAAGAGGTCACCTTGTATCATGACGTGTTAGAGACCTATTCTTCAAACAAAAACATGTGTGAATTCAACATTTTCAAGTTGTATAATAAAGACACTTGTTAAGTATATGCTATACAAATTTGCAAGTATTTCCATCCAAATGGGAATAAAAAATCCTAAAATATACATTAGGATGAGATTACCCACGTATAATAAGAATGGATTTGAAGCACCTACCTACAAGATGTAACAAAGAAGGTTGCTTTTAGAGGAAAAGTGGTGACACTTGACCTCTCTAACTTGCAATTTTTCACTATTTGTACACAAAAGCAACCTTTGTGCCAAGAACTACAAAACAAGTAGAGGAAACACCTTAGACTTCAAAGTGTGTGATAAGAAGAATACAACAAAAAGTAAGAAGTATATTGTTACCTTGCACCAAGGGGCTTTTATTTAAAATATGTGATGGTATTGGTAAGCTTCATAATGTGCACATCATTTTCCTACAATTTTTGTTGGAGAGTTTCAACCTCCCTCTTCAGAGTGGCATTACTTTCTTGTAATGCCACTATTTGAGTTGAAGAGCTTGACATTCGTGCATCATCCACGAATACAAAGAAGCATCTGCACCCATACAAAACCAATTGCAATAGCCTGACAAGCCTACTTCTCCTCTCCCAAGATATTGAAGAACAATCAACATTTATCTCATCGACGGTACGACGTTCCTTTGATGACCTCTGTTCACCCTCATGTGCGGCCTTTGGTGCAAACACCATGGACAAGCAAATACGTACACGTTTGTTGTGCGGAGTACATGGTGGTGGAGGCATACAATTTGTGACGTCCATGAGCACCATGGTAGCTGTTGCACGAGAAAGAAAAGGATGAAAAGAGAGAGGGGGAGGGAGAGGGAGGAAGATGGGAGGAAAGAAGGGGGCAAGGGGGGAGAGGGAGAGAGAGGGGAGGAGGAGGAGACAAGGGGGCATGGAGGGAGAGGAGAGGGACGAGGAGGAGCGAACAAAGGGTTTTTATTTTTGGGGGGAGTTTAATTTAAAAAAGTGAACTTTCAATGCTTGCAGGTTAAAAAAAGGTCAAAAAATGTTTTGATGTGTATATATATTGGGGGCAGTTTTAAGTAAAAAGTAAGTAAAATTTTAAAAAGTCAAATTTTGGCTCTTAGTGACCCACGTTTTTGCTGATGCAGCCACACCCCTTTACTCCCTTCACTTTCAAAAATCTAGAGAGAGAAAGTGACCTCCTAGGTCCACATCCTACATGTGTCTTAAGAAAAGGCTAGAAAAGTCTACTCAAAACTAGCTTCTTCAATACTCTTGTCCCCTTAACCCTACACAGCATTAGCCTTAATCCATAAAGATTAGGATTCCTTACAAGGCCCATGCAAAGTCCATATTTTCCCTAATGCCTATCAAGGCTCATAGCTATTGGGTCAGTGGTTGTTGCATTATGGCCCCTTTTTTGTCTCTTCCCTGTGATGCCACATTGTCGTTTCTGTCAAATTCTCACAATGAAGTAAGCATACAACATGGAGGGCACATGGTGAGGAGCCTACCTCTCATATTTGATGTTGAGTGGTGTCCCTTGTGCATCATATGAAGCCATTGAAAGTCTAGTGATGTAGTTTTTTCTCTAGGTCTTTTTAACTTGTGACTAATAGAAATGAGAGATTAATTAAGTGACGTCAAAATATCTTATATTTAGGGTCCCTAGACCACTTTCCATGATTGTTTTACGGCAAAACTACTCCCCTGTTTATACTCACGAGCACGACACAGACAACATACTTATCATCCGATGACACGACTAACTCGTAGGTGCACGTAGGCAATCTCGTTAGCTTGTCAGGCTGAGACCAATCTACACATACGCACTTTTATGATGCATCAATCACTAACCCTGGTAGAATGCAACCCACTCTATCCCTAAACGTTCACAACACCGTTTACACATCCAATGAACTCGGAATCGCATCAAACTTACTAGGCATCATCCTCTCACTAGGACATACTTACCTATAAGTCTAATCTCACCAGATTTGAACCCTAGCTATCTCGAATACTGTCGCGATAGACCAACATGTCATAATCCAAAAGTGGGCGAAACTTAAGTTTTTCAGTATCTATGTGTATCTAATCTCTTTCTCATTCCATGAAGCACTTGATTATTGAAAACAAACACCGTTTGTGCTTCTTACAAGCAAAACAAGCTCGAGGAAGAATCTATCGCGATCAACTCGAAACGGCAAATGCGTGGCATGGGCGTGTAGCTCTCGGAGAGACTACCGCGATGGTGTGGTCGCGTCGTGAATCTGGTGAGGGAGAAGCGCGTAGCGAAGAGGATAAGACACACTCACTCTCTCTCTCCCTCTCAGACTCATACGACACAGGATTAATATTCAAAAAAATGTTGTCCAAAAAATGGTTCTAAGGTGAATTTTATACTTTTGTCACCTTAGCTCAAAAATGTACATGGGGTTCTCTTGCTCATGATTACAAAGTGGGAATAAATCTGAGTCCTGACTAACTGACTAATATTTACATAATCCAGATGAATGGATCAAAATGATAAGACGTCTTTGACATAAAAAATGGAATTTGATACGCTTTACAAGATGGGCTCATTACAACAGTTGGAACAATGGGGCTCCAACACTCCCCCCCTCCTAATTCATGTCTACCACGACATGATCGTCTTTGTCTTCATTGTCGTTGTCGCCTTTCTTGGGTGATTTGATGTAGAAACGCATCATAGCGCATAGACTCACTTGCCATTAATGGGCCAAAATTTTTTGACTTGTACATGAAGAAGCCCGTGTAAAATGCTTCTTCAAAGGTTTGGAGATGGTATCTTTGCAGAAACATCAGCCGTTTGAAATAGGCATACAATACTGGCTCTGTCGGTGGCCCACTTAGATCATATGACAACTCTGAGATGCTTCTTTCAGTATTCATATACTCTGATGTCGAGCTTTCTGAGAAGACTGTGAGACAGGCCAACAATGTTCGAGCTATCTTACATAGCATCTTGCAGGATAGGTCAGGAGAGCCTCCGAATTCTGCTATGGCACCCTGCAGGGTTTTCACCCTGTAAGAACCGGATATTCTCTCTCCCTCTGCTGGCCCTGGCATTACTGGATAATTCAGACATGTCGGATTTCTGCTCTGTAGTGCTTTATGTTGGCTGTAGGTGTATGTTCGGGGAGTGGGGAAAAACGTTCTGTCATTCCTCAGCTCAGGTGGTGCGTTGACTAAGTGGATCAGGTTATTAGGGTGATCCAATAGCCATTGACGCCTCCACTTTGGTTGGTTGTCCACTATTCTGTTTTGCTGTTCCCTATCCTGTACTTCTCCTTCAAACACTGGCACTTGTTCTTCTTTTTCGAGCTGCCGTTGATGTGTTAGAGTTTCGTACTTTAGCATAACATAGGGTAACATAGGTGCATACCATTCCTTCCATAGCTCTGTTTCTATTTTGCCCGATCTGGAAAGCCCTTGTAGCAACTCCTTTTCGAGTTGCATAGCCTTGTACCATATCATTTCTGTTTGTTTTTCCATCTGCTCGGCCAGCCTCTACTCTTCCAATTTCGTGACTGAATCTTCTTCTGTCTCTTGGTCTTTGGAGCTGGTTTGATCCGTCTGCGTATCTGGTGCCTCCTGTTCATCTGACTCATCCTCGTACTCATCTTGACCCCCATATACTTCGGCGAGTCCAGCCAAATTCGTTGTTGCTGGCTCCATGTGCACTCGTACCTATCCTTGGTGTTGCCCTGCACTTTGCAGACTTGCGATTTGTGCGGCCATTGTTCTACTATTGATTTGTAGAGCTTGAAATTCCATTTCTTTTTAAGCGGCAGATTCCTCTAACTGTTTCAACGTGATGTGCAAGTTTTCATTTTCTTCTCTGAGTGATTTGGAAACAATGCTTTCCATTTCACTGTCAGGAGATGGTCCTCGTTGTTGTTCACTTTGCAAGTTTGAAATTTGTCTTTGTAGTTGATCTTCTGCTCTAAACGCACTTTCAGCAATCATTAAATGTTGTTTTCTTTCCAACTCCAGCTCCCTCTTTAGTGCATCCACTTCTTCTTCTAGGTGGACTACTGGTGTTGTTGGTAGCGACGTTTTTTGCTTCTTAGCGCGTTCGATTTCTCTTGCTTGGTTATCTGTTACTGCTCTCAAATCTTTGACTTCAATTTGTAAGTCATCGATGACGACTTGCAAACTTTTGATGGTCTCCAGTGCATCTTTCTTTTCCTTTTCCAACTTTTGGATGTGTTCGTATTTGTCACTAACATCTTCAAGAAATACGTTTATTGTATCTTCACATATGGCATTGAAGTCTTCTGACTCCTGTAAATTGTCTTTGAGAAGATTTACTGTGCCTTTAAGCCCCAATATTTCAGCATCTCTGATGCTGATCAGCTTTAGAGTGTCCTCCCTTTTCTCTTGCAGTCTCAGAACTTCCTCATCAGTTTTTTGTAGCTTCATTTTGTTGGACCGGTTCTGATCAGCTAACCATTGACTATGCAGTCTTGTTCGGTTTAGTATTGTCGCCATTGACTGCAAATCTTCATCTATAGTAGCTTCCAACTCAATTTCTTGAGAGGAAGAAGCTTTATCTTTAGTCTGATCCGCCTCCTTTTTCTTGCCTTTATCACTTTGTGATATGGCTCCAGTGTTTGGGTGTCTATCTGTTCCTTCTTCTTCTTCTTCCTCTTCTTCATGTTCACTGGGCGGTGTGTGAACTCTGTCATCACGATTTGAGTTTTTTGAATGCGAAGTAGATTCAGTAGATGGGCTAGATTTCCTTTCACTTGTATCTAGCCTTGGAGATAGCGGCGGTGTTTCCTAATCACGCGAAGTTGGCCTCAGCTGATCTCTCAAAGTTTGGAGATCCTCCTCTTCTAGTAGCAATTCTGGTTCATCCCTAACATTTCTTTCTTGGATGTACCTCTCGAACCAGTCCAGCTCAAAAGTGCTACTAGAAGGTTTCCAAGTGGCGCCTACATCGCCTCGTAGATATCTTTCTAGATAAAACCCTTCTAGCACCCTTTCCATTTTTTCTATCTTCTGCAACCTGGTGTTGTTTTCCATTTCCGCTTTCTGCTTCTTTAGTCGGGCATATTCCTCTTCAGTTCTTTTTTCTTCTTCCATCTTTTCTTGTGTACTTCTTGTCACTCTTTCCAGCTTGTGTCCTCCAATGGTGTTAATAGATGCCGGTACTTTCCTTTGTGATCTGTCTTCGCTATTTTTCCTTAATACCAGCCAGTTGTTCTGATGAGGGGTAGGTGGCAATGGATGTGTCGCGCCTATGGCATGGTATATTACTCTGGTTAGGACTTCTCCTCCTACAATGTAATTGGGTCTGTCCCGCCTTAGCTTTGTCATTTCTTCAAACAGATATGACGCGTGATCTATATAGAACTCACGGGTCATTCTCATAGCCCATGTCAGTGTGGTTGAGATGCTCCTGTGCGGTGTAGTGTATCTTGGCGGCCTTTTGCTGTAGCTCAACAAACACTGACTGTAGATCTGTGTCAGTTCTATTACTTCCGGGTTTGCTATGAGTTCAAAAGAAGGTAGTTTGGACTTTTGCAAGTAAACTGTGAGGTTTTTCCTTCTTTCTCTCATGTTTGCTCCTTGATCTGACAATTTCAATGCCTCTTTGATGATCTCTTTGGTGATCTGGATCTCCATCACTTCATTATCCATGCCTGCCACTCTGCAAGTTCCATCTTCTTGGATAGTCTCTATTAGATGTTGTACCCTCTTGAAATCTATCCCTACTGGTGGTAGTGATACGAAGTTCCACAAGCCGACTTTTTTGAGCCATGACCTTTGCGGTGATCTTCTCAAGTAATTCTCTGCCTCCTTGGGAATCATCACTGTATCCACTAAGTTTCTTTTGTCATCCACATATGAACCTTGATATATCTGAAAGGCCGCTGCCTATTGCACGTCTGCAGGTATCCAGGTGGCTGCTGGCTTTAAAGAATTGGGTAGAAGTGCATAGGGTACTGTCCCTTCCGTTGCCAGGTTCTTGCCTTTTCTTTTTCCCAGAGAAGCCTCCATTGATTCTGTCATCACAATTATCAGTTAATGCACAAACATAGTACTACTCTCCTAAATTGATTACCACTTAATCATGCATCTAGATGAGCCTTCTTAATCCCAAGATTAGTTAAGATAAAATGTTAGCAGATAGACAAGCTCTTCCATTGTGCGACTTTGGCGGCTTCAAATTGATGTTGTTGGTGAAGGAGAACAAGTCCAAATGCCTTGAAATTTTGTGTGGTGTATGCTCTCATGGCATGTAAGGTCACTCCATAAGCCAAAGCTCAAAATATGTCCATTCGCTACTTTTTCTCAGTCTATCGCGATAGACTAGCATTTTTTTGATCTGGGTCCTTTTTTGCAGTTGTGAATCCACCAATTGGTTTCCCATACCTTGCACATGATCTGACCCCATTTCTACCTCAAATGAATGTCAAGTGACCCCTTTTTGGATCAACTCCCATTTTTCCAGATTCCCTTCAAGGAGATGTTGGTCTATCTCCTTCATTTTGTGTTGTTTTGGGCTCAAACTTAGTGGGTGGTCATCTTGCATCATGTTGAAGACAACTGCTAATTCAAATTTTTGATAAGATGGTCGAGTATCCCTCTGCTTGGTCTATCGCGATAGACTAGGACTTAGTGCCAGTTTGTCATTTTTTGGCTTTGTGACCATCTGTCTGCCTTCTCCCAGTTGATGCAAGGTTTCTTGACCCCTCACATGTAAATTTTACCTGTCTGCCCTTGAGATGTCCTGTTCTGACTCTGAGTTGTCTGCATATCTTTCTCAGTTTGCCATATGAGTCCATCTTGGCACCAAATTTGGTGTACTGCCTTCATTTGCTTCCCCAAGTCTAGCTTGTAAAAATTTGAAAAGTCTTTCCCCCCAATAGTTGTTGTAGCAAGTCTATCGCGATAGACTGAGTTTTTGGCCAAAAATGATTTTTCTTTCACTTTGACTTGATATTGGTGGTTAATATTCCTTATTAGCACCCCTCATGAAGCCAAAGTCAAAGTTTCCCTTGTCTAAGTGTAAGTTCAATTCTATCGCGATAGACTGGGCACTTTGTCATTCTTACCAGTTTTTTGATGTTAGTTGACAATCATGGTTTTAATAGGCCCTCCTAGACACACACATCAAGTTTTAATCAATTTAGCAGAATGTACTCCCTGTTTGCAGCACTTAGCTGGTCCTAAAGTCGAAGTAGACCACTTAGGTGATGGTCGCGGTTCCTTTTGGTCTTTGTATGATTCCGGCTATCTTTTACTTCCTTTTGACCTTCCATCCAAGCAATCAGTTGTTGTTTTGGTGTTTGAAACACCAAGAACGACCATTTCGACGTCTTTCTGGCCTGTTGCCGGCATTTGCCCTAGTGGGAGAACTTTTTTCCTGAGTGGACACATTCCATCTCGTAGTTGACCTCCTTTGGATGTTCCTTGTTGAATTTGGTGTAATTATATCACTTGGTCGGCCCGTTAGAGTATCGTGACGCTTTGTGCGGTTTTTCGTCAGATAGGGACTTTAGGCTCCGTTTTGACGAACTTTTTCATAGTCTAACCCTTCAATCGGTTTGTCGAGGTTATTGGCTTGCTATCTATGAATTTTGGCTCATTTCCGATCACCTTGGTTTTGTCGCCCTTTTGCAGATCCTGCTAACTTAGGGTTTTCTGAGTGGCTTCCTTCACGTTTTCCGAGGTCATAGGCTCGATCCCTAAGCTATAAGCATTGTGCCTTTCACTTTTGGTCCCATTTGGTGGCCTCTAGGTCTCCCTAACAACCATTCTACCGTATGTGTGCACAGGTTGTGATTGTGATGCCAGCGAGGTTTTGCGACTAACTGAAGTAAACAACACTTAGAGTCAGTGTTGACGAGCATACCTCTCATATCTGATGTCGATCTGGTGACCGTGCACGATGGATGAGCTCCTGGAAGTCTCAACTGCTGTAGGGAGCTCTCTCTCTCTCACTATGGAAAATGACTCAAATGAGGGATTTCTAACCTAGCCTCTCTATATGTAATCGAAACTCCGACACCAAATTTTCCCATCTTTTACCTGTGGCCATAACTTTTTGCGAGATGCGGTTTAGGCTCGAAAATTTCCTGATTTGGATTTCGGTTGCTTCAGTTTTACCACTTTTGCAGATTTCTCGAGTTGGAGATCCCTTCATGACGGTGGTCATGTTGCCCTGTCACCTTTGCAGTCCTTATTTTTTCTGTGTCTTCTTTACCTTGCTCTGATCAGGCGTCTCTTCTTTTGTGTTTCCATCTGGACTACGAATTTTTTTCTATAATTTTTGCTAGAAAATGGTTAAAATAAAGCAAATAAATCCTAAAATAACCCGAAAATAGCAATTCTAACCTAGAAAAATACTAATGAAAAGCAAAACACTTTGTAGCTCACTTTTCTCTCGTCTATGTACAATCTCGCTCATTATCGTCAACCTTGGCCTATTTTTTGCTGTTTTTAGACATTTTTTGGCCAGATTTGACTCTCTTTATAGTCTATACACATCCCTAGGGACTCAAGAATGATGATTTGGTCCCCAATTCTGATTAATTATGAGGGCATATTCTTTTTCCCAAAATCACACAATAAAATGCAAAAATGGTTAAAAAATTGCTCACAAACATTGCCCTCTAATATATGACATGAGTCCGCATTGGAATGCCTCCCCCCCTCCTAATTGGAGTCCTCCCGGACGACAGGGTATCGTCAAGGGTATGTGTTTTGCATGGGTTTGAACTCGTGCTAATGCAGGCCTTGTAATATAGCCCTATATGCATGTGCAGTCAATGCATGTAGAAAGAATTTATGCGGTGCAGGAGGAAGGTATAAGCAATGCGCTTATTGGCATTTGTCGTTGAGGTTTCCTGTGGTATCTTGAATTGGCTGGCAGGTTTTCTTTGCAAGTAGTAGTCGTAACTCTGCCGCTCGTTGTTTGATTGTTTTCCACTGGTTTTGAATTGGCGTATGTGGTTCCTTTGAAGTCGATATTGTCGTATCTGGTGGAACATTCTTTCTTTCTACCTTGATGACTTGTGTCTGATACATCCTTGTAGTTTTTGTTGTGGATTCTATTCGTTTCCTCACACTGTTTGCATGATGTTGCTTGACCTTGACAGTTGTAGATAGTTGCACGATTGTCATCTTTGTCCTCCCTTCTTGTGTTGTTGGCTCGTTTTGAATTGGCAATTTTGGCCGCCATACCAATATAGTTCGTTGCGTATTTGATAGATTGACTATGTTTCTTTGAAGTTGGGCTTGTTTTTGGTGTTTTGTCTGTTCTTGTGACTCTTTTTTTATAGGAATTAGGTTGTCGTGCCTTATCCAAACTTTGTATTTCCGCTTTTGATGTAATTGTGCCTCGGTCAGCTCTGTACGCCGTACCCAAACTTGCCTGGTTCCCTGCATGGTTGTTGATTTTTGATAAGACGTTGCTGGACCTGTAAACTTTGTTTGTTGTTGGGCAGATTTTTGCGGTTGTATTAACTTTTCTTTCCTCCTTGACATGAATTGGTTATGTGATAACAAGGGTTCTGAAAAGTTTTCCTTTCTGAACAGTGCCTCATTCGTATCCAAATCAATGAATACCCTGTTAGCTTTCATCCATGACACTGCTAAGATACACGGAGTTGCTGACCTACTTGGTGGCAGTACATGGAATTTTGTAGTGTACGGGTGTGCCTGCACTGTGATTGGTATTATAATAGACCACAACATTGTGAAGGATTGGGGGGCTGGCCTCTACAACACCTCAAACCAACACCAAGAAAAGAGGATGAAGAGTATAGCTCTCTCGAGATAATATGGGCTGATCTTCTCTAACTAATTTTCTCAATTTGACACACACTCAACCTCGACTAGCTCCGATTAGCTTCCCTCTACACCGCTACAACTCCCACTACACTCCATTGCAGTCAAAGACACCAAGGAAGCAATAAAATCAAGGAAAAAAGTGAGAAAAAAACCATGGAAATCTCTGCACTTTTGACCATAACTCAAAGAGCTTCACTTCTTTTCAAACGCCCTTTCATGTGCTAGTAGGGCTTCCATAGGCGCTCCCATATATATACACATAGCTTGACCAAAACCCACTCAAATGAAGCTTAATTTGAAAACCCACAAAGTTCAGCAAAAAAAATCAAAAAAGGTGATGGAAAACTTGGGGGAAACCTTGCCCTTTGATATATGTACAAGCAAGGCATTGTAGCACATAGTTTACCCTCGACTAGCTGCACCACAAGGAGCTGCACACACCATAGCCACCATACCTCAAAACAAGACGAAGAGAGGTCAATATGCAAAGCTAAGCACCCAGTTTCATCAGCCCATTGAGGAGAGACACACTCTCAACTCACCACGTCGGGCCCTCGACTAGCAAGACAGGCTGCTCTACTCCCAAACGCCTCTATCCCTCGCGGCAATCAGGGCTTCTTGGTGCTAGATCTTCCTCTGTCAAATCCCCCCCTCACTCACGACCTCAAGCAGATAAAAACTCATTTTTTTTCATATTTTTCAAGTACTAAGTGACTCTTTCAAGTTTCGACACGTCTATGCACAAAAGCAGCAAAACTATGCACCCCGCACAACTGGCCCGCATGCGTAGAGACAGCTGGCACACACCGCCTTTGTACACTTTGTACAAGCATGCTTTATTTACATATAAGGGACCCAAAAGCATTAAAAAACCCTTTCCAAATTCCTTGGGGTGGCTTGCATCATTCCGTAAAAACATGTCACATATTGCCCCCCCAACAAGCATGGAACACTTTCAAGTGTTTCATGTACATTTCTTGCTTCATCACATGATACTAGTCACATAAGGCCTGATTCGGATCCCATTGACTCTTGCCTTATGCATCTTTCCATCCAGGTCCTTGAGCTGATAGCTTCCATTGTCATACACCTTATGCACCACAAAAGGACCTTCCCACTTTGCCTTGAACTTTGTTTGAAAGGTATTGTCCAAAGCACTATTATACCTCATAACCAACATGCCTTCACATAGCCCTTTTTCCTTTATCTTTTCATTGAATACATCATCCCTTCTTCTTCCCAAGTCTTCATAGTATCTAATGGAACTTTCTCTATCCAACAAGAGGCTATGTATAGATGCCAGTCTCTCTTTTACATGCTCCTCCTCAACCAAACTATGCTTCAAAATGAACTCTAATGAAGGAAGCATCACATTAATCGGCATAACACACTCTTCTCCATATACCAAATGAAATGGAGTGAAGCCCGTGGATGATTTTTGAGTCACTCTACATGCCCACAATGCCCTCTCCAAATACATATCCCAATCTTTTGGATGTTCTTCCACAAGCTTGAACAATATCTTCTGTAAAATTCCATTGAATGCCTCCACCAACCCATTGCATTGTGGATGATAAGGAGTAGCATACCTATGTTTGATCTCCAATTTCTCCACCAATTCAGTGATAAGATCATTCCTAAACTCTTTCCCTTGATCACTTACAAGCTCCAACAGCACTCCAAATCTACAACATATGCAATCAAAGATAAAGCTGCATACATCTTTGCTTATAGCCCCTCTACTAGCCTTTGCTTCTGGCCATCTTGTCATATAATCCACTGCACTAAGTATGCAGTGCTTCCCATTTCTAGTGCCTGGAAGAGGACCAATTACATCCACACCCCACTTCTCAAAAGGCCCATAGCTTACAATGTGTCTCAAAGGCTCGGGCATCAACTTTCTCTTTTGATATATTTGGCACTTGTGATAGCTTCTACACCAATGCACAACATCCCTATTCATACTTGGCCACATAAGTTGAGTATTCAATACTTTCCTTCTTGTAATTTCCACTCCAAAATGGCCTCCACATCCTTCCTCATGACATGCTTTTAAGCAATCAAAAATTTCATCATGGTAGAGAACTCTTCTCATGACACCATCAGCCCCCTTGTGATACATTTGCTTTCCAATCAAGACATACCTCATAGCTCTTCGTGTGATTGCATGCCTTTGTTGAGAAGCCAATCCCTTTCTTGCAAAACCCGTTTACAACACATGTTCTTCCTCATGGAGGGATTCCCTTCCAAGATACCTTGGCTCTTTAATTATCACCGCATGCACATCCTTTGTGCACCTGTTCCGCCAACTCATGAGCCCTCACATTCATATTTCGTGGTACATGCCATATTTGAAAGGAAGTAAAAGACTTTAACAACTTTCTCACTTTGAAAAACCAGCCCTTCATGCCTTCTTGATTTACCTTCCAGGTACCTTGAACTTGCCGCACAATCAACATAGAATCACCTTTGATTCAAAGCCGCCTTACATGTCTTTTGACACATTCTTCCAAGCCCAAACAGAGGCTTGCATACTCAGCCTCATTATTACTCTTTACATCCACTTCTTGGCTTCCAAACCAGCACTCAATTCCATTTTTATCCACAAATACATAACCAATAGTTCCATTATTAATGTTCCTTTTGAAAGCCCCCTCAAAAGGTACCCTCTACATCCTGAAGCTCAACATGCATAGTTGGACTTGGTGCTATCTTCTTTTCCAAATCCTTCTTCAACTCACTCCTTGCATGAATCTCTTTAAAAGTGAGCATATCCGCCATATTTTCTCTCACACTATCCTCCTTATTAAAGCTCATGTCAAATTGTTGCAAGCTAAGTATCCACTTTTGCAATTTAGGACTATCCCTAGGATACCTTAGTGCATGAGGCAATAAACTACATGATGTTAACACCACAAAAGGCTTACAAATAAGATAAGATTTCAGCCTTTTGTTTTGCATATACCAATGCCCAAACCAATTGCTCGATCTCATGCCAAGATTTTTGTGCATCATTCTTCACTTTGCTTATGTAAAAAACCGGCCTCATATAAGATTGCTTTTTTCCTTTTTGCATCAATACTGCACCAATAGCATGCTCACCCACGCTCAAGCTCAAGTAAAACATTTCATCCCAACAAGGAGGCATCATCAAAGGTAATGTAGATAGCTTTTCCTTGATGTCCTCAAAAGCTGTTTGCTCATGCTCAGTCCAAAGAAAAGGGTCTTTTTGTGTTGCTTCTTGCAAAGGGTGCACATATTCAGCAAGCATACAAGAAGACCTTGACAAGTACCTTAACTTTTGTACAAAACTCATCAATTCCTTTGTACTTTTAGGACTCTCTATCATAAGCAAACATTCCACTTTTGCAGGATCTGGAGCTATCCCATTCTCACTTACCTCATGGGCAAGAAGTATCACTCTAGCTCTTGCAATTTTACATTTCAAAGGATTGAGTTGACCCCCATCATCATCAATCCTTTTAAACACCATGTCAAGATTTTTCACATGAAGCATTCTATCACTATAAACACAAAAATCATCCATAAAAACTTTTACAAAGCTTCCAAGGTAAGGCCCCAATACTTTGTCCATCCAACTTTGGAAGCTCGCATAAGAATTCATCAAGCCAAAGGGCATCACCCTATAGCAAAACACTCCCCATGGGGTCAAAAATCTGGTCTTCTTTTGATCTTCGTATGCAATCCCAATTTGAAAACACCCACTAAACCCATCACATACCGAATATCTCTCATGACCTGCAACAGTGTCCAAAATCTCATCCTGAAAGGGAAGGGGATAGTGATGCCGCTTTGTTGCCGCATTCAATGGCTTATATTCCACACATATTATCCATTTACTTCCATTTTTTGGGACTATAACCACAGGAGAAACCCATTCTGCATCATCCACAAGGTAGATAAAACCAGCTTGCAAAAGCTTACTCACCTCTATCTCCAATACCTTTCGTTGAATGGTGCCCAATCTCGTTAGCTTTTGAGCAACAGGCTTTGCACCTTCTTTAAGCTTTATTTCATGAACAACACTCTTTTTTCCCCTCATTTGAGCATAATATTTGGCAAACAACTTGGGATACCTATCAAACAATGCATCATATACTTCTCTCTCTCGACTAGTCAGGTCACATGCAAGCATATCCATTAATTCAGCTTTTGGTACATTCGGCTCATGATCAGCCCCATGGTCATTTTCTGATCTCATAGAATTACCTTTATCACAATTTTCATCATATACATGTATCCCACAAAGATCTACATCAAGATCAAGAAGACTTTGATCATAAACCTCATCGTCAGTATATGTAGAGGATGCACTAGAAGAACTGTCACACATGTCATAAGTGGATGACGATAAATCTTGATGTATAGATGGTTCATCATCAATTTCCAACACCTTACATGTTTTCATATCATATCTAATCCTCTTCTCTTTAGGCCTGTCCACAAAGAGGTCAATACATCCCATGTACCAGTCCTGCCGTGACCTCATAGCAATCAACCAAGGTCTACCCAATATAACTGGATATGCCCCAAGATTTGCAGGCATCACATGAATGTCCATGACAGCCCTTTGACCCAAAACATTAATCTCCAAGTCATGAATAACTCCCAAGAATTTCACTCTACTACTATTTTCCATCTTCACATTGAACAAGGATTTGCCTGTGAGCTGCAATCCCAACTGCTGCATTGTTTCCTCTGTCATAACGCACACTTGGGCTCCACCATCCATGTATGCCTTATTCACCCTCCTTCCATGTTTCCAAGCATCAACCACAAGCAAAAAATCAGTATCTTTATGAAGTTGCACTACATGTGCATCGCGTGTCTTTACCTTCACCCTTCTAACACTAGCTAGTTTATGCCAGTGCCTTCTCATACTTGAGCTTAAATCCAAGAGTTGCCCATATGATATGTCGGCCCTCTTGTTCTTCAAGTCTTCTAAGAGATTGTATGATGATTGACCCTTCCCAAGCTGAAAATCATCCATGTCTATCTTCCTTCTTCTTGCCCTTACATTTGCCTGCTTACTACTTTCAGCCTCTTCCATAGGTGCCTTGCCTTTATCTACATCTCTCCTTGGCTTTGTCCTTGCTCTTTCCTCTTTGAAAAGGCCTTCACTCCCTGATTTTTGTGCCCTTGTTCTCTTATTTGCAAAGACATCAACCTCATCATCTTCATCTCCCTCCTCAACTGCCTCCAAAATTCCTACATTAAATTGTGGAGGTGCTTGAGCTTGATTTTGTCCCTGTTTTTGTGCAATTCCTTGACCTTGGAGAGGTTGAACATTTCCATTTACATTGACTTCATTAACTATTTGTCTTTGTATGATAGGATATATACCTCCTGGATCTCTCCTTGCTTGATTTCAATTGGGCGAAAGATGCCCTCTCTCCCCACAACTGTAACACATCACATTATCACCTCTATTCCTTTGAGGCCGTTCTCTTTGAGGTCTTCTTACTTGCTGTTGGATAGCTTGCATAGCAAGGTTGAGGTTCCCTATTTGCTCTGTCAATCTTTGAATGTCTTGGTGAAAGGATTCCTATCCTCTATTGTCCACTCTTGGAGCTTCTACATGGATTTCCCTTTCAACATGCATATCCAAGGGCAAAGGCTCGACCACATTATTTGTTGATACATAACCATCCCTTTGATGTACATTTGCTTCTCTTTCCCTATTTTCCATTTCATGCCTTCTCACCTTCTTTCTCCATTGCTCTCTAGCAACCTTTACTGCCTCATTGTAGGTCCCTGGGTCCTTGAGCTCCACCTTGTCTCTAATGCTTGGATGTAAGACAACCACAAACCTATCTTTCTTAAAAAAATCAGGGGGCATTTGATTCTCTTCAAGTCCCTTTATGATCTTTCTCCAACAAGCTTCAAACCTGTTTATGTGCACATTGATGTCTTCATGTTCTCCTTGTTGCAGCTTGCTTAGCTCTCTCCACAAATACTCAGGATCATCCTCCTTCTCAAACTCTTCTCTCAAGGCATGAGAAAGAAGATTCCAATCTCCCTTTACACCACCTTCAAGCCTATCTTCATACCATTCACGTGCTTCACCTTCAAGTAGCCAACTCACCAAACGTACCTTGAATGCACCATCGTCCCTATTGCTCTTCAATGCAATCAATTCGATCCTTCCGATGAACTTGTCCACATATTCTCCTTTTCCACCCTTGAAGACCTCATACCCATCTCCCGCCATAGGCCTTGAGTTGATCTTCAAATGTATGCAAATCTGTAGATCAAAACCCTGTTAGAAGGATTCTCTTCTCCTCCGTGGGGGTACCAGTTTATGTGAAGGATTGGGGGGCTGGCCTCTACAACACCTCAAACCAACGCCAAGAAAAGAGGATGAAGAGTATATCTCTCTCGAGATAATATGGGCTGATCTTCTCTCACTAATTTTCTCAATTTGACACACACTCAACCTCGACTATCCTCGACTAGCTCTGATTAGCTTCCCTCTACACCGCTACAACTCCCACTACACTCCATTGCACTCAAAGACACCAAGGAAGCAATAAAATCAAGGAAAAAAGTGAGCAAAAAACCATGGAAATCTCTGCACTTTTGACCATAACTCAAAGAGCTTCACTTCTTTTCAAACGCCTTTTCATGTGCTAGTAGGGCTTCCATAGGCGCTCCCATATATACACATAGCTTGACCAAAACCCACTCAAATCAAGATTAATTTGAAAACCCACAAAGTTCAGCAAAAAAAATCAAAAAAGGTGATGGAAAACTTGGGGGAAACCTTGCCCTTTGATATATGTACAAGCAAGGCATTGCAGCACATAGTTTACCCTCGACTAGCTGCACCACAAGGAGCTGCACACACCATAGCCACCATACCTCAAAACAAGACGAAGAGAGGTCAATATGCATATTCTTTTGTAAAAACCTAATAAGAACTAACTATGCTCTACACATTAGAGTAGAGCGACCTCACCATATCGTTGTGCTCTTCTTCTCGCACTCTCTCTCGCGTCGCACTTCCGCTCGTACTCCTTCACTTTGTACAAGCATGCTTTATTTACATATAAGGGACCCAAAAGCATTAAAAAACCCTTTCCAAATTCCTTGGGGTGGCTTGCATCATTCCGTAAAAACACGTCACAACGTGGTCACCTCATCACCCGATGCTACTTTCAATATGTGTGTCTCTGGGATCGTCTTCATTGGTCCAAGTTTCTGAAAGAGCTCATAGCTGATGACACTCATTTTTGCCCCAGTGTCAAGTAATGCATAGATTTCAACTTGTTTTGTGCCTGCATAAGCTTTTATGTAAGGACTACACTATGTATCTTCCAAGTCGTCGATGATGCTATCGTCCTGAGCCCTAAGGTCTGTCATGGTCTTTTCTAATTTGTCGCTTTGTATATCCGCTTCGATTGTTTGGGATGTTGAAAGAGGATATTCGTCAGTCATCATTGGGGTGACCATGTTTATTGTCCTAAGAAACTGCCTTCATTTAGCAATCCGTTCCTTTGCTTCTTGTTGTGCCTGGTCCTGAATTCTTTGTTGTTCCTGTCTATAGGTTTTTCCATAATGCAGTTGAAACAACTTTTCAGGTGTTAAAGGTAGATGATATTCTTTTAAACGACACCCACTAATCCAGTTCAGCATTTCTTTTCCATCTAGTGTCAACAGTTTTACTGCTCTGCTGGACGATATTTCTTAGATCAAATAAGGCCCCATGCCCCTTTTCTTTAGCTTTTTGGCATGCTGTTTAAGGGTGTATACTAAGACATAGTCGCCCGTTTTAAAGTTCTTGTTCTTGACATGTTTGTCAAAAAACTCTTTTTGTTGTCTTTTTTTTTGCATAGATGGCCGCTACAGCATTGAGTCGTAACTCATCTAATTTTTCAAGGTCCTCTAACCGTTCTGAAAGTTCATGCCCCGTCTAATCCAATTGTTTTGCTACCCTTAGTGTGGGGATTAAAAAGTCAATAGGCAATATTTCATTTAACCCATATACCATATTAAATGGTGTAGCATTGAGTGTTGTTTTATATGCAACTCGATAGGCCCACAATGCCGAATAGAGCATCTGATCCCAATCTGTTCTTGTTTCACTAACCAATTTCGTAAGAACCGTGCACAATATTTTGTTGGTCGCTTCTGCTTGGCCATTGGCTTGTGGATGATAGGGTGCAGATTTGCGATGAATTACCATAAACTCATTTAAGAGATGTTGGATAACTTCATTTACAAAGTGTGTCCCTCTATCACTCACCAGCTCGATTGGAAGGCCATAACGTGTAAACACATATTCATATAAGAATTGTGCCGTGGTTCTAGCATTTGCTTTCGTTGTGGCTTTTGCTTCCACCCATTTGGTCATGTAGTCCGTGGCCACTATGATATACTGTGCTTGTGAACGATACGCTGGTGGAGTGATAGGACCAACAAAGTCCAATCCCCATTTGGGGAATGCTTGAGCACTCATCATTGGTCTTAGTGCATTGACATTCATCACACCTTTTCACGAATTCTGCTGCATCTTGAATCATGGTCGGCCACCATATACCTGCAACCATAATGATTTTTACGGTTCTCTCTGCTAAAAAATGACCACCTGCTATGCCTGCATGAGCCTGTTCTAATAATGGAAAGTAGTCATTTTCATGAGGAACTAACCTTAGCTGGTCATGAGTTCCTCTTTTGTACAATTGGTCAACAATGAGGGTATACCTATTCGCTTCGATTTGTAAAGCCTTTTGTCTGGGTTTAGACCAATCTCCTGGAAGCTCCGTATTAGTCAAATAATCCACAATAGCATGACTCCATGCAAGTGCTACTATTACTTGGTATAATGTGGCATAATCCACAGTGGTATTGGATGTGCAAAAGTCGCATTCCTTGATGTAATCTGCTACATCGCCTGCCATTCCTGACCAATACACTCCAAGTCTTCTTAATTGTTCATACATCATTTGATTTCCTCTAAGGAATCCCCTTGTTTGTGTGTGGGTCTCCTCTAGATACGCTTCGTACTCCTCTGGGCCTATACACAACCTTAGAATCCCATCATTTCCATGATGGTACATTCTTCCCACAAGCATTGTGTAATTTCGTGCTTGTCTAATGTCTTCTACCGTGTGTTTGTCGTCAAGATTCATTCCATATGTCAGCAACGGAATAATTTTCTCTGACCATTTCAGTACCATCTCTATATTAAACAGGTATGTATCTGGGAGATCATCATCTACTCCGGTAGCTTTTTCACCATGTAGTAATCGAGAAAGGTGGTTTGCTCTTTGATAAGTTTTTTCTTTCTTAACTACTACCGTAAAATCAAACTCCAACAACACAATGAACCATCTTACAATTCATCCCGTGTGGCAAGGTTTGTTTACTAAGTACAAGAGTGCCTGATGATCCACAAAGAATGTGAATTTGTTCGCGAGTAAGTAATGCCGAAATTTCTTTACAGCATATATCATACCCAATCCTTCTCTTTCAGTGGTAGTAGAATTCTTTTCTGCACTATTGAGTTGTCTACTAGCATAACTGATTGGAAAATCCGTCTTTCCCTCATCTGGTTGTGCTAATATACAGCCTATTGCAAATGCCGAAGCATCTACATGTACATGGAAGATCTTTAACCAATCTAGTGCTTTTAGAATTGGTGCAGATACCAGTGTATCTTTTAGTTTCTGGAATGACTCCTCACATTCATTTGTCCAAATGAAGAGCGTTATTAGACTATACAAGGGTTTTGAGATTACCGCGTACATGTAGATAAAACGTCGGTAGTATCCACAATGTCCAATAAAAGATTGTACCTCTCGTACAGTGTTGGTCTTGGCAATTCTATGATCACCTTTACCTTGTCTTCATCATTGGTAATTCCATTAGCTGACACTATGTGGCCTAAGATTTTACCTTGTCGTACCATGAATACGCATTTTTCTGGGTTGAGGCAAATCCTATACATTCTGCATTTTTCGAATACCTTTCTCAGATGATCTATATGGTCTTCTCTCAATAGAGAATAGACACACAAGTCGTCCATGTAAATATCCAAGAATTTTCGCAAGTATTCTTTAAAAGCGTGTGTCATTAATCTCTGAAATGTGGCTGGAGCATTGGTCAAGACAAATGGCATTACCCTAAACGCATATATGTCCCATTCTGTTGCAAATACTGTTTTGTATTGATCTTCTAGTTTGACCCCCAATTGGTTATAACCAGAGAATCCGTCCATAAAGCTATAGGCTTCCTTGCCTGCCACTCGTTCCAAGACGTGCTCAGTGATAGGAAGAGGGTAGTTGTCTCTTATTGTTGCTGCGTTTACCTTCTTGATATTCACACACACTCATAATTTTCCATTTTTCTTGGGTACCACCACTATCGGGGACACCCAGTCCGTGTGTTCTATCTCATAAATAAATTCAACCTCCATAAGTTTGTCTATCTCCTCTTTTATCCTTTTGGCGAATGTCTCATTATACGTGTAGGGACGTTGTTTGCTTGGCTTTGCATCAGACTTTAGAGGGATTGAATGTTCACAAATGTTAGGACCCACTCCCTTAAAATCTTTGTACGACCATGCAAATTCATCTCGAAATTCCTTAAGTGTTTTGATCAGTAATTCCTCTTCTTCTTGACCTAGATCTGTGGCAATGTAAGCAGGTCGAGGATTTTCTCCTGGCTCTGCTAAGTCTATTTTCTTGGCGTTCCCTGGCCCATCGTAGGACTCGTTTGATTTAGGCTCCGTCATTGGTTGTTGAACCACCAATCTTCTTTCCTGAATGGTGTACTTACAATAGTGAGGATGTACATCTATCTTTTTACTCCCATCACTAGCGTTCATTCCATTGCTACTTTCCATTTCAGTTGTCCATACATTTTTAATTTTTTGTTTCAACTCATTGTATCTCGTTTTCCATTCAATTTTCGTCATAATTGGACTACCACAGACATTCAGTTTTTCTGTTGCAACTCTTTTTTTTGGTTTGCTGGTTTTCTTAGGTTTCAACAGTCTGGACTTAAATCTTGAGTCTTCAGCAACCTTAAGAAATCTTCAGCAACTTTATCCTTAGCATAATCAACAGCATGAATGTTCATAAGGAAATGTGTCTTACCCTTAAACTCTGGCATGGGTCTCAACCTGGTTGGTGTACTCATGTGGTGTCGTTTACTATTGTATTTTTTTTGGCGTCTCTCACTTTGGTTTGGGAAATTGTAGAAGACATCATTGTCTTGATCTTGATTGTCATCTCCCTCTGTATTTTCTGACTTCTCGTCGTCCGCGTTATCCTTGTTTTCACTTTGATCAGAAGAATCATAAAATTCTTCTCCTTCCAGTTTGATTTCTTTAGTGGGGATGTTCACATAGCCCACTATCTTAATCTCAAGTTTTGTTTCTGTTTTATGGATCCTCATATTCTCAGTATCTACATCATCCTCGTCCTCCTCCACAATTTTGCTCAACATGTAGTATGGTATGATATCGTATCCATTCTCATCACAAAATTTGGTGGGAGTGACTTCATTGACGCATACATCCAATGTAGCCAAAATTTGAGACCATTCTCGAGGTTTGAGCTTCTCTTCACTAAAAGGTTCTCATATATAGGCATTGTCTTCCAAGACCCTCTCTAGTGTTCATTCATCGTGGTCAAATTCACTACATTGAGATGCTCCACACATCCATGTCTCTTTTTTCTTACAAAGCCACGCTGGAACTTCTGATCCACTGATGGTGGCTGAGTCAAATTCTTCCACAGGGGTTCTCGTGACATCATGGTAGCTATGATTTTTCATGTTTATGCGTGTAGTAGTTTCAGCATGTCTTAGATACAAATAATCATACCCCTAGTGCTGCACCATTTTGAGTTGCCTCATGAACGGCCTACCAAGGATAATTTCATAGTTGTTCTTCTTGTCGAAATCTACTATGGCAAAGGTATGTTCGTACTCTATGCCACAGGAAGATACCACAATTGCCTCAAGCAATCCTATAGGCCTTTCTATGTGCCCATCCGCCAGTTGCAATTTCATTCTAGTTGTTCGTATTGCTGGTTTTCCCCATTTTTCCCATAGCAATTTGGTCGCAATGGCAATGCCAGCTTCACTATCAAGTATTTCCTTAGTCTCTATGCCATTATACTCAACTGGTAGGGTCGTGTTGCCGTCTTCACCCTCACAATACTCTCCTACCTTGTTGAGTGGCACTGGTCTAGTGTTGACTTTCTTTGGTTCTGTGTCATTAAGCTCGGTTTTGGAGAACTTAAGAGGCGTCCTTATGCCAAATTTTTCAAGACATTTGCCCACTTCCGTCCACATGCTTGGCCTAATTTTTAACAATTCTGCCAATGTGATTGTACACTTGGCCGGAGTGGTCAACAAGTCTGTCAGGATTTTAGTGTCCAATTGACTCGAACCGCCTATTCTCTTAGAAGGTACTCTTCGAATTTTTGACCTTGCCTCA
Organism: Adiantum capillus-veneris; assembly: GCF_014529385.1. NCBI lineage: Eukaryota > Viridiplantae > Streptophyta > Polypodiopsida > Polypodiales > Pteridaceae > Adiantum > Adiantum capillus-veneris. The sequence continues at coordinate 124,453,341 of NC_140938.1, read as the reverse complement.
TAGTCCCCCATATATGATGGCAAAGTTCGGAGAGATTGTGGTTTGCTATCTTCGGATGCAACTGAACCATTATCCCCTTGAAATGATTTAACGTCCAAATCCCATGGAGTCTTATTCAAGTTCAGCTCCGAGAAAGGCGCTGACTCGACTGTTTTTGTCTCATATTTTTCTTGAGCTTTTTGCACCATTTCCCATAGCTCTTCAGGCCAATTTTCTTCCACAATAGGGGAATATGGTGGAGAATCTTTCAGTGATTCATCAGTGCTATTAGGTATGTCTTTTGCATCCTCTACATCCGGCAAGGATTTAATGTTTTCTATCTTGTCGGGTATCCTTTGTTCGGTTTTGTGAGGTGTTTCATTGTTTGGTGGTTTGATTACTCTATCTCCTGCTTCCATAGGTGGAGGCTCCAGTAAAGCTTGTGCAGTTTCAATCAGCTGTTTGCACATCTCTAGTCTCTGTTTTTCTATCTCTGGATATGGATATGTCATCCACCTTTGCTCTAGGGTCTGTCTGTTCTTCAATCTTGCTTCATATGCTTGCAAGATTGCATCTAAGGGTTCATTGATCTTATCTACCAATACCGGCCCTCCTGAGCTTGCACTCTTTGGTCCTTCCATTGATTTTAGAGAGTCGGAATCTCTTTGCTGTTTAAGTTGCTCTCGAGCTATCGTTAGCTCAGCTTTTACATCTTTTTGTTTTCGCTCACGTCTAGCTTTCATTTTCTCTCTTCGTTCTTTCCAAGGATTATCACAACTGACGCTAGACTTGTCAGTCTTGATTTCTTCTTGATTTTGATCGTTACTCTTGGGCTGATTGTCATTTTTCCTTGCTTGGGCTCTCGTCAAGACCTTAACAGGAATCGGAGTTTCGTTTTCTGACCCTCCACTGGACGGTAGCGCTCCCAGCATATTCAAGGTAGTTTTTGCTCCTTTGCTCGAGTTTTTAGGGCAATCGGGGATCAAGTGAGTAATTCCACACTCCGTGCAATATGCGTTGACCCTAATGATTTCATCATGAGGGCAGTCCCTCAGCCAATGGTCTCCTCCACACTTGTAGCATGGTCCTTTAGGCTGTTGAGCTGCTCTTGGGGCTCCTCTTTGTTGGTGTGCAATTCTTTGCCCACTCATGCCTCCGTTGGCTATGAACAACCGTGTTCTTTCAACCAGGCTATATCGTCCTTCTCCGGCTGCCTGTGCAGCAGTTGGTGGTCCTGTATTTCCTCTCATGCTCCATGGTTCTGGTGTAGAGGGTTCGTCCGGTGGATAATAGACAGAGTTCGCCGCATATCCATTGGGCTCGTCGTAGTATGCATGCATAGGTACCAAAGCCTTCTCGTCCGACTCAGTTACTGTGGGTGTGTATCTTATGCCGACTGGTCGTAATCTTGGTAGAGGTGGTTGTTGTCCCAACACTTGTTGTGGTCTTTCTATGTCTACAGGTCCTGGTAGGTTGTCTGTTTGATATCTAGGCATCGGTGGGACTTGAGGAGATGTCGCTTGAGCTTGCGGAGCATATGGTCGTTCTCTCACATATCCCTTATTATAATAACACTCCTCCGTCCCATGGTTTGTCCATTTTTGTTCAATCGCACACCATTTTGGTTGTTTAGCTTGTGGTTTGGAATACAAGTTAATCTTTTTAAGCACTTCCTCTACAAGCTGCTCTTGGCTTACCGCTACTTCCCCCTTCAGTGTTGTCTTAGCAAACTTGCCTCCCCTTTGTTGTGAGGAAGAATCATCGTCAAGATCCTTGAACTCACCCTCTTTGTAGACCGCACAATTTTCCACAAGGTATAGAGCTTCCTTGGTTAAATCATTCAACGTAGTGCTCCTTTTCATATGTAAGTCCTTTTGAAGATCTGCATTCCTTAGTCCTTGGATAAATATAAGCATAAGTCTAGACTGAGTTGGTAGTTCTTCCACGGGACAGAACTTAACATATCTTTTTAATCGGAGGGCGGCCTTTTGCACGGACTCTCCATCTTTCTGTTTGAATTTATGGATTTGCGAGACTGTATTATGAGCTATCCCCCTTTGTGAGAATTCCTCGATAAACTCGTCAAACACTTCCTCCATAGACTCAAAGTCTCTTCGCTCCACCGAGTCAAACCATGTAGCCGCATCATCCTCTAAGGTTAAACGGAACCCTGCAAATTGGGTAGGAAAGTCTAGCACCTCTTCAGCTCTAATTACACGCACAAAGGCTGCTACATGATCTCTTGGATCCCTGCTTCTCGTATATTTCTTGTTTACCCATTTCTGCACTTGAGAAGGTCTAATTCTACGATGGTCTCCAAATCTCATCATGGGATCTCCCCATCCTAGTCGATATACCTCCTATGGTCTCCTGTAGTGTCCAGGTTCCTCTCCCAATGGTGCTCCTAATCCATAATTTCTAGCGGTTCTCGTGAGAGATGGTTCATCTCTCCGAACTCATTCTCGGGGTGTTCTTCCAAGCTCAGTTGACCCCTGAGTCTTTGGCTTACTCTCTCCTTGATACTGTGCATAGAGTGGTGGTTCTTGTAAATCCCTTAACCCTCGTGCGGTTTGATAACCCTCTCGGGTTCGGCCTTGTTCTAATGTAGCACTCTGTCGAAGACATGCCTGTAGTGATGGCTGAGTAGCTGGTTGGTCCTGGTAGTTGGACGTCGGTGGTCGGGTAGAATGTGAGGTAATGTCATACTCTTCTGAAAAGGGATTAGTCGACTTGCTAGGGGTGTAGGTGGCTCTTGGGACCTCATCGGGGCCATAGGTCGATGCTCCCGGAACTGTTGCCTTTTCAACCTCTTCTGGGAGAATACGTTTGTATTCTCGCCCGTATCTGTCATTAAAAACAATATCCTTTCCCATAGCAGTTTCATAAGAAAATAAGTAAAGAGCCTTGTCTTTGCTTAATTCATTTGGGTAGGGTTCCTTGCATGGAAAGTAAGAGAATATTCCCTCGCTTTCATGCTTGTAAATCCCTACATTCTCATTATAGGTTGGGACCCTAGTTGTTTTTTTAGTATACATAAAAAGCACTCCAGGTCGATCAATGTTAGGAGGCGGTTCTTGGGTTTCTGAAACCATTTTCCCTTTTGCCACGTTATCCCCATATCTGTTGTAATCCTCAGGGTTACTCACTATCAGATAGTGGTTTCCCTTTTCATCTCTGAATCTGTCTCCATCATCGTAGACTCGAATTATCTCTAGTCTCTGAGCCGGTATTTCTTCAATACAAATAAACTTGCGTCCCCGATAGTCAGAATAGACTAGGGCTCCCCTCGAGTTAGTTCCTTCTAAGAAGATTATAGTGAACTGGGTTTCGTTTAAAGGATGTAGGGAGGTGCTCCCTCCTGGCATTGGTCCTTCACCGTTGAAACCTACTGGCTATTGACTCCCCATCATGAAGAAGGACTTTTCCGACGAAGTGTCAGTATCACTACCCTCTTCAATGATTGATGCTAATGGGTCTAGTCTCGTCTGAGTTACACTCTCTTCTGTGGACGTGGTGCTAATTTGACTTTTGACACTTTTAGCTCCTGACCTTAAATACATAAGAATGAAAGTTTTGTTGCAAACTTAAAGCTTACCTGGACTCCTTCTTCCTGTATAGCTTTGTGATGACCTCCTTTTGGGATCTACACAAGGATGGTTAGTCTGTTCACAAGTGTTTTCCCTGAATTACCAAAAAATCTTTCAAGTATATACAGTAACCACTTAGTCAATCTTCTGGTGGTCCAATTTCAATTATGAAATGACGGTTTGGATCTATATAGAGAGTATGTCCTAGCAGTATAGTCACAAATTGCAAAAAGTGTTTGATTCACTACTTCCTTAGTCTATCGCGATAGACTGACAGTTTGCTCTGGCACAAGTCAATTCAAAATTGTGACTTTACCCTTGAGTTCCAATTACCCTCTATAGCCTATCCCCCAAGTTTTGTGAAGTTTGGACACTTGGGTTGGGTTTTGGTCCCATTTTAGTATTTCACCCGGAGCTTGATTCTCTATCTGACCCTCAACTTGACCTTCAGTGATCTAAATGCCTTGAATTTTGGTGTGTCTGCTATTTAGGCCCTGATAAAGCTCTCCCTAGGGAAAATTTGAAAGAAAAGTTCCCCAACAGAAATTTCCTTGGTCTATCGCGATAGACTGAGCACTTTCTCCATTTTCAGCTTTTTTTCAAAGTTTTCTCCACAGTTGGTTTAGCCTCCCTTCTGTAGTGCATTGACCATTTTTGGCACTGTTTGGACATTTGGTCAAAGAATTCTTGCCCTTGTCTCTGAATTCAGACTCCAAACACCAGTTTTGAAGTTTTGGGGTCAAAATTGGTGTTCAAATTCACTCAATTTTTGTGAGTACCCTTGTATTGATGTGTTAAGCTTGTGGTATAAGGGTTTTTTGCTTGTTGCTAGACAAACACCACCTTCACCAGTCTATCGCGATAGACCAGGCAGTGAGCAATGGGGACTTAATTTTTTGTTTGTTTTTACATAGTCTTGTTCCCTGTGTCCATATAAGTCTATCCCCCAAGTTTTATGAAGTTTGGACTTATTTTGACCTCAAACTCAAGCACTTCACAAATTTCACTTTTCTCTGACAATTTACAACTCCATTGCACTTGAAGTGATGCAAATTTGATGACACTGCATCTTAAACTTGTGCGCATCAGTTATACCTCATGACACAGTCAGTTTACCCTTGGCTAATGGTTATATCTCATCTTGGCCTCTTTAGGTTCACTTAGTGTTTCCTTATGACAATCACTTGTTTCTTTTTTTTTTTTTTTTTTGCGGTTTTATAGCATTTTTCTACTCTATTTCTTCACAAGTATAACAATCACTCAAAACCAAAAACCATAACTGCACATTATCCTATTTAACTAAATCTAACTAGTCACAGACCCTCGGCAAGACACAGGCTTCCTAGCTATCCACTAGACCTCGGGATACTCTATCCTGGATCTTGTTCTAAAAGTTTAAGCTCTCTCTAGTCAAGACTAAAGTAAGCTAACCATCACACGAGTGACGTAGATCTCCCTACTTAAGGTCTTGTGTCCCCGGCAACGGTGCCGATGTTTTAGGGCAAAACTACTCCCCTATTCATACTCACGAGCACGACACAGACAACATACTTATCATCCGATGACACCACTAACCCGTAGGTGCACGTAGGCAATCTCGTTAGCTTGTCAGGCTGAGACCAATCTACACATACGCACTTTTATGATGCATCAATCACTAACCCTGGTAGAATGCAACCCACTCTATCCCTAAACGTTCACAACACCGTTTACACATCCAATGAACTCGGAATCGCATCAAACTTACTAGGCATCATCCTCTCACTAGGACATACTTACCTATAAGTCTAATCTCACCAGATTTGAACCCTAGCTATCTCGAATACTGTTGCGATAGACCAACAGGTCATAATCCAAAAGTGGGCGAAACTTAAGTTTATCAGTATCTATGTGTAGCTAACCTCTTTCTCATTCCATGAAGCACTTGATTATTGAAAACAGACACCGTTTGTGCTTCTTACAAGCAAAACAAGCTCGAGGAAGAATCGATCGCGATCAACTCGAAACGGCGAATGCGTGGCGTGGGCGCGTAGCTCTCGGAGAGAGTGACCGCGATGGTGTGGTCGCGTCGTGAATCCGGTGAGGGAGAAGCGCGTAGCGAAGAGGATAAGACACACTCACTCTCTCTCTCTCTCCCTCTCAGACTCGTATGACACAGGATTAATATTCAAAAAAATGTTGTCTAAAAAATGGTTCTAAGGTGACTTTTATACTTTAGTCACCTTAGCTCAAAAATGTACATGGGGTTCTCTTGCTCATGATTACAAAGTGGGAATAAATCTGAGTCCTGACTAACTGACTAATATTTACATAATCCAGACGAATGGATCAAAATGATAAGACGTCTTTGACATAAAAAATGGAATTTGATATGCTTTACAAGATGGGCTCATTACAACAGTTGGACCAATGGGGCTCCAACAATGATATTTGACATGTGCTCTTATCTTGTCGTGAAATGCATTTTATGCTAAAAAATTCTCCCATTTGGACTCCGCTTGACCCATTTTTGGACAATTTGCCCTTTCATATAAAAACTGACCAGATTGGGCTTCCGCAACTTTTTTCCATAACAGTGCCTAGGCTTTCACCATAACATGTCTTATATTTGTTGAGCACTCTTGTATTTTTCTTTTGTTGTTTTGACTGCATCTCACCTGCTTTTTCTATTTTTCTTTATTTTTCCAAGAAATTAGCAAAAATAGAAGAAAAATAAGTAAAGTAAATTGTAAAATACCAATAATTCAAAATAAATTAAAAAAATACAAAAAACCATTATGTACAATTATTCATAATATTTTTGGTCAGATTACTATACTTTTCTCATGCATGAAAACTGCTATTTTTACATATATACACACCTAAAGGTTCATTACTAACGTTTGTCCTCATGTCTCTGGTGAATCACATTAGATAAGGGCATATATACTTGGATTCACTAATTTTTTGCAATCAAACATAACAAAAATTCCAAATTCATAGAAAGCAGTGCCCTTTTGGTACTCTTGTTGGGTTTGCATTGAGAATTCCTCCCCCCTCCTAGTCGGAGTTCACCGGACGACGGTGCCCTAGGGTATATGTTCTGCATAGGTTACCAATTGGTGCTAATGGTGGCCATGTATTATGGCCCTATATGTATACTCGGTCAATGCAGTTGAAAACTTAGTGATGTGCAAGAGGAGGGTATAAGCGATGTGCTTATTACCATTTGATGTGAAGGTTTCCTGTTAAGTTATTACCAAGAAGATAGCAGTGAAATAACAAACTCTCTAAGTGTGTTTCTCACTATTTGATTGACAGAGTTTGTTTTGGTACTTGGGTTATGTGTTTCTAGTGTTGTCCACAGTCCTGTTTGATTCCGCAATTCTCATGTGGCTTTTGTGTTGGTCTTTATTTAAGTACCCAAATTTTTGTTTGGGTCTTCGGAACTTGCTGTAGAAGTTTGGGTCCCAAATTTGCTTCACCACTGGTTGTGGATCATCTGACCTTGGTCTTGGCTGCTCTAGGAGTCTTGGTCTGCTCTGGGAGTCTTGGTGTGCTCTAAGAGGTTGATCACGTAGGGAGTTTTCTCTATTGTTCCGCTTTGGAGCTTGCTGTAGAAGACTGGGTACCCAAATTTACTTCACCATTGGTTGTGGATCATATGAACTGGGTCTTCATGTGCTTTGAGAGGTTGATTGCGTAGGGAGTTCCCTATAGTTCCTCTTTAGAATCCATATTTGCTCTTGATTACCTTGTGCAGTAAGAAATTTCTCTCGCACCCATACCTGATTATACCTTTGGGGTTGTTGTCATAGTTTGCCATTTGTTTTCTTCGAGGTAGCTTGACATTGCTGAGGCTTAACTTGTGCAACCGGTTTTTTTTTAACCCAAACTTTCTTTGGTTCTGTTGGTGACTATTGTGGTGGTTGTTATTTGGTGGGTTTGTTGAATAGATTCTTTGGACTAATCTCTTTGCTCGGATCTGTAGTAGTAATCTCCTTTGCGCCGCTCTTTGGAAGCCATTTGTTATCTATTGTACATAAGGGTTGTTTGCCCTTAGTTTGTATGTCCATCACCAACGGGTTGTCACTTTTTTCTATTGAAAAGGGGACTACTTATTTTTTGGTTGCATGTTGAATATTGACTGTATCAGAGCTCTAATTAATTTGTACATTGTACTTTTACTGCCATGGATGGCTTATCTTCTACCACATAAAATTTATGTAGGTAGATATATTGATTAACATGTACATGTATCATCACTCTTCCAATTTCTTTGATTGAGTGCTCCAAATAACTTTGAATGCCCTGATGTGTTGGCTAAAGCTTCCCTTCAAGTGTCAGTTGCTTGTACAGGCTGTAAGAAATGAGGTCTCCTTGAGCCCAAAAGCTACGATTGCCTTGGCCTCCACTTAATTACCTCCAAGTTGACTTTTATGGTTGGGTCCACTGTACGGTTTTTTTTGAAGCAATCACTTTGATCACATTTATCCATATTGATGGTCCATTATATTGTTGTTTTCATAGAAGCTTTTGTTTTGCTATGCACGCCTTGACTTCTTCTTGAGCTTCTTTTACAGCTTGTTTCTTTTCTTGAGATCGTTTACTTTCCACATGGATTTGTTGAATCATGTTATGGGTTGATGGGAGATGGTATTTTTTAAGCCGACACCCACTAATCCACTTCAATATTTCCTCACCCTCCAATGTAGCAAGCTTGACGGCTCCACTTGCAGATATATCAGTGATCACCAAGGGTCCCATTCCTCGCTTTTTAAGTTTTTTTGCATGTTGTTTCAATGTGTAAACTATTACATAGTCTTCTATTTTAAACTCTTTTGCGAGTACATGCTTATAAAAAAACTCCTTTTGTCGCCTTTTTTGAGTGTAGATAGAGGCTATGGCCTTCAGGTGAAGCTCATATAGTTTTTCAAGGTCATTGATCTGGGTGGACAATTCATGGCCTATCCATCCAAGTTGTTTAGCTACTCATAGAGTGGGATGAGGAACTCAAGTGGAAAGATAACAATAAGGCCAATCACCATGTTCTATGGGGTTGTCCCAATCAAGGTTTTTTATGCTACCCAATAATCCCACAATGTGGCGTGTAATTGATGGGCCCAATCTGTCTATTTTGGTTAAAATCATGCATAGAATCTTATTGGTAGCTTTAGCTTGTCCATTAGCCTATGGATGGTATGGAGAAGACTTCCTATGAACTACCATGAATTCATCCAATAGATTTTCAATAGCCTCATTAAGAAAATGTGTGCCATGATCACTAACAATTTCTATGGGTAAGCCAAATCTGACAAAGATATTTTCATATAGAAACTGTGCAATGGTTCTTGCATCAGCTTTCTTTGTGGGCCTTAGATTTTGCCCATTTTGTGAGATAGTCTAAAGCCACAAAAGGTAGTCTATATTGGGCATGAGTTTTGTAAGCAAGAGGTGATATTTGTCCCACAAAATCAATACCCCACTTAACAAAGCTCTTGCTCCCATTACTGTCCTTAGAGGTATATATCATATCTCTTCATCGCTACTTTGGTACGCTAACACATATCGCATCTCTTAACATATTACTCAGTATCCATGTATAATGTAAGCCACCATATTCCTACAGTTAAGACAATTTTGGTCGTCTTATCTCCTAAGAAGTGGCCTTCATTGAGTCCTTCATATGCCTACTCTAGGACTAGCAAATACATGCTTTCGGTAGCACATATCCGGAATTGATTTTCTTTTCCTCTCGTATACAGTTGATTTTCAATTAGTACAAAATAATGAACCTCCATTTCAACCCGTTGTCATGCCCTAGAGGTATGTTTCGAAAATGTTCTGGTGGGCAGATAGTCAACAATGTATGGGCTCCATTTTTGTGCAATTGTCACTTGAAACAATGTATCATGTTCTACCAGTGGTCTAGATCTACACGTTTCATAATTAGTAATGGACTCTTAAACATTTAGAGCACAAATTTGGATAATAGATTCCTAATTGTTGCAAGCGCACTGTTGCGAGCAATGAAATGCTAAGTCCTAAATATGTGCTTCCAAAAGATAACAATTGTATTCCTCTGGATTTATGCATAACAAAAAATGTTGTCTGAGCTTAACTGATACAAACATCCACCAAGTAATTGGAAATATTGTTGTCAATTCGTCTGTCTTTTACTTTCCTATCATGTTCTATCAATCTCTCCTCCATAGGATAGTAAAATAACTATCTCTTGAGACCATTTTGGTACCATCTCAACGTTGAAGAGATATGCCGATAATGTCATCGTCTATCCCTTTTGGAGATTCTCTGTTTTGTAGTCTGGAAAGGTGATCTACTTGTAGATACGTCTTTCCTTTTCTGACCACAACAACAAAGTCAAACTCTAGCAGTATAATAAACCATTGTACAATTCTTCCGGTATTGCATGTTTTTAAATGAGACATAAGAGGGCCTAATGATCAATGAAAAACACAAAATTTCTTGCAAGGTGATAATGCCAGAATTTACTAATAGCATATATCATACCCAACCCCCCTCTCTCTGTGGTTGTGTAGTTATTTTTTAGCACTATTAACCTCCCTATTGGCATAGCAGATTGGAAAATCCATATTTCCTTTTCAAGTCTAAAGTGGATACAGTGCTTTATTCAACTTTTCAAAGAATTCTTTACACTCCTCTATCCACACAAAGGATATTATGAATCTATACCAGGGTTGGGAAATGATAGTATACATGTGTATAAACCTCCTATAGTACCCACATTGTCCCATAAACCATTGTACCTGCTTTGTGTTGTTTGGCATAGGAAACTCTACAATTAACTTTATCTTGTCCAAGTTGGTAGATATGCCATTTGCCAAGATGATATGTCCCAAGATTTTTCCTTGGCTAGCCATAAATATGCTCTTTTTTGGGTTAAGACAAATCCTGTAAGTCCTGCACTTCTTCAATACTTTTTTGAGGTGCTCTTGATGCTTGTCTCTCATGAGAGAGTGCACACATAGGTCATCCATGTATATTTTTAAAAATATCCTCGGGTATTCCTTAAATGCATGAACCATCAATATCTGCAAGGTGGTTGGGGCATTGATCAGGCCAAAAGGCATCACTCTATATGCATATATACCCCATTCTGTGGAAAATTCTATCTTGTATTGGTCTTCAAAAGCAATGGCGAGTTAGTTATATACTGAAAAACCATCTAAAAAGGAGTATGCTTGCTTACCGGTCACTCATTCCAAGACATCATTACTAATAGGCAAGGGATAACTATCCCTTATCATGGTGGCATTAACCTTCTTTAGATTCACACACATGCGTAGTTTTCCATTTTTCTTAGGCACTACCACAATGGGAGATACCTAGTTGGTGTGTTCTATCTCGTAGATAAACTCAACCTGATTTAATTTATTGATCTCCTCCTTTATGTGTTTAGTGATTGTATCATTGTAAGTGTAAGGTCTCTCTCAACTGGGTTTTGCATCAATATTTAATGGGATTGTGTGCTAAAACATCGTAGGATCTACTCCCTTTTGGTCTTTATAGGACCAAGCAAACACATCCTTGTATTCCTTGAGAAGACTTATAAGCTTCTCTTCCTCTTCCGGATTTAGAATTGTTGCTATGTTGGTTGGTCGTGGCTCCTCTCCTGGTCCTGCCAAGTCTATCTTCTTTGCCTCCTCATGTGCATCATAGGACTCCTTGTCTTTTGGCTCTCTTAGAGGTTGTGTCAGCATTACCTTATGATCTTTTTTAGTGAACTTTCTATAGTGGGATGGTACACTCATTTTGTCCTCCTTATCGTCTTCTCCCTCCCTACTTTCTACTTCTGTTGTCCACACCTCCGTAAGAGTCTTCTTAAGGTTGTGGTACTTGTTCTTTTCTCTCCACCTTGGTCCATTTAGTTTCTCCAAACTTTTTTAATGCTATCTCTTTTGTATGTTTAGGTTTTGTGCTAGATTTCGACCTTCAGGTTTGCTTTTGTAGGTCCTTTATGCTCTCTTTTGTTTTAGGATCTTGAGCTTTACAGAACCTTTTGGATACCTTGTACTTGAAAAAATATTTTGATTTTACAAGCATCAAAATTTGTGCTTTTCCTCTTAGTCTAGGCATAGGGTTCTCCGTTGGTTTGTTTTTAGCTCTCTTTTTCTTGAAGTGTTTTTGACCTCTAGGTTTTTTATTTGAAAAATCATAAAACTTGACATATATTATTGTTTCTTCCTCCTCACTTCGATTGTTGGAGAATTCTCCATCAGCGTCCTCCTCTCGTTCAAAATGTTTTATAGAGTCATGAAACTCGTCTCCCTCTCTTTTGGTGCTTGCCAATAGATTTTCTTCTTGTCTCTCTAGGGCTAGTGTCCCCTCACTCATAGTTACTATATTAACCAGATAGTATGGGACCACATCATAATCGTCTTTGTCACAAAATTTTGTTGTGGGGCCATCTAAAATAGCACACACATATAGGGTTGCTAGGATATGAGTCCATTCTAATGGCTCAAGAGCTTCTGCAAGAAAAGGTTCAGGAACATATTCCTTATCTTCAAGCACCCTTTCAAGGATACACTCTTCTCGTTTCAAACTCCCACATGCACGGCACATCCATAGCTCTTTGGGTTTGCCTAACCGATCTGGAAGCTCTGATCCTGCTATTGTAGCCAAATCAAACTCCTCCACTGGGGTTTGGCTCACGTCTTTGTAGCTATGATCTTTCAAGTTTATGCGTGTTGTGGCTTCCATGTGTCTCAAGTATATATGATCATACCCCCAATCTTAAATCATCTTAAGTTGTCTCATAAATGGTCATCCAAGTATGATTTTGTAATTGTTCCTCTTGTCAAAGTTAACTATGGCATAGGTATGCTCATATTCAATACCGAAAGAAGAAACACTTATTTTCTCTAAAAGTCCCAGGTTTTTTTTGTGAACCCATCTGCTAGCTGCAGTCTCATTCTGGTAGCCCTCAAGGCAAGTTTTTTCCAATTTTACCAAATTTCTTTGGTGGCGATAGCAACACCAACTTCACTATTAAGAATTTCCATGGTTGTTACATCTTGGAGTTCTACTAGAAGCATAGTATTCCCATATTTGCAATACTCCCCACCCTTGTTTAATGGTACAAGTCTTGTGTTCAATTGAGGTTTTGCTAGCTCTCTGATCCCTTCTTCAATCTGTGAAGTTGGAGCTTTTACCCCAAATTTCTCCAAGCATCTTCCAACAGTCACCCAGCTGTTTGGTTTTATCTAGAGAAGCTTTGCTAGTGTAATAGTACAAGTCACAAGTGTAGACAATATATCTATGAACCCCTTAGAGTCCATAACCTTTTTTGACGAGAGCATTTGTGATGGCACTGCCTTCACCTTTGATTTGGCTTCATACTCTCCCATGTATGAGGGTAATGTTTTTAACGATTGAGGTTGACTCTCTAATGAGCGTACTAACCCATTATCTCCCGAGTATGAGTGAAGGTCTAGATCAGCTTGAGATCCTACCTCAAACTCTTCAATGGGTGGAAGAAAAACATCCCATCATTAAATGGGTTGGTTGATTCTCTAACTCAACTCTTTCGCATTGTTTGCTTCTTGTATGTGTCTCCAAAGCTCGTCTAAGCCATCATCCTCTCTGTAAGGTTTTGGTATCCTAGAGTGGAGATCCGTAGATTCGTGATCTGTGGAATTCATCACTACTCTGGTCCTTTCTATTTCAACTGTGGATTCCATGATGGTCCCTTTAGTTTCATGCCTAGACGAGATTATCGGTGTCGAACCTGGAAATTTGATCCAACGTTTTGTCCTACTTCCAGATGGATCTAGCAAAGCTTGAACAGTTTGGTTCATTTATGACACATCTCCAACCTTTTCTTTTCTAACTCGGCATAAGGGTACATCATCACTTTTGTTCTTGGCTTTGTTTAGTACGATGTCGTGCTTTGTAAGCTTTCATAAGTGCATCTAGAGGTTCATTCACTTTTTCAACTAGTATTGATCCCCCAAAACTTGCACTCATTGGTATCTTTGTCTCATTAAGCTTGCTCGTCTCAGGGAGTTCCAACTCAAGGTTAGTTTGACTCGCTAATCTATCCCTAGTTTGTTTTAACTCCTCCACTATGTTCTGTTCACGTTCCTTTCTAGCTTTCATACGTGCGTTCTTGACTTTCTAGGTGTTTTGTTGTTTTTTTTATTCATAATCAGAAACATATGTTTTAGGTTTCTCAATTATCGGTTACTCCTTTTCTTTCCACGCTTGCACTCTTGTGACTACCTGTATGGGTACCACTGTTTCATTTTTTGAGCCGCTACTTTATGGGATTGCACCCACTATGTTTAATGTAGTTTTCATTGTCTTATTTGGGTTTTTTGGATAGTCACTGATCAAATGTGTAATGCCGCAATTTGGACAATACACATTCACTCTCATGATCTGTGTGTGAGGATAGTCGTTCATAAGGTGGTCACCACCATATTTGTAACACTGTCTTAAGGGTTGGCGAGGCGCTCCTAGGGCTACTCTTTGTTGATAGGAAAGTCTTGGTCCTGTTAACCCCCCATTGGCTATGAACAACAATGTGCATTCATTCAAGCTATATCTATCTTCTCCTGCAACCTGAGCTAGTGTTAGTATCCCAACACTCCCAATCATACTCCAAGGTTAATGTGATTTTGGCTCTTTTGAGGAGGTGCTACTTGGGCTAGTGTTTCATATTGTCTCTCTCTTACATACCCGTTGTTATAGTAACACTCTTTTGTAGAGTTATTTGTCTATTTTTACTCAATGGCACAACATTTAGGTTGCTTAACATGTGGCTTAGCAAATGAGCTTATCCAATTGAGAAATTATTCAACAAGCTTCTCTTGGTTCATCGTTACTCTACTTTTTTGTGTTGACTTTATAGATCTAGCTTTGCTTTTTTTGGATGTTGAGTCATCATCTAAGTCTCTGTAGTCGCCCTCCTTGTACACAACACAATTGTCTACTAAATATAGAGTCTCTTTGGTGAAGTCATTTAGAGTTGATCTCTCCTTCATATGAAAATCTTTTTGAAGATTTTCATTTCTCATTCCTTGGATAAAGATCAACATGATTTGGGAGTGAGTTGGTAAGTACTACACTTGGTAAAATTTTATGTAATGTTTCTACCTCTTTCTGCTTGAACTTATGGATTTGTGAGACTGTATTATGAGTTATCCCTCTTTGAGAGAATTCTTTGATAAACTCATCAAATACCTCCTCCATTGATTCAAAATATTTACGTTCAACAAATTCAAACTAGGTGGTGGCATCCTCCTCTAAGGTTAACCCAAATCTCGAGAATTGTGTGGAAAAATCTAGTACTTCCTCAACCTTGATGACACATGCAGAGGCGGCTAGGTGGTCCCTTGGATCTCTAAATCTTGAAAATTTTTGGACTTGAGAGGGTCTGATCCTCCGGTGATCAACCACCCTAAACATATGATCGTCTATTCCTCCTCTATAAGCCCTTTCCATCATGGGATAGCGTACATGATCCTTCCCTAGGTGCTCCTAATCCATTGTTCCTAAATGGCCTAGCAAGTGCTTGTTCTTTTTCTCGACTTCTTTCTTCTTCCTCTCGTTTTGGTGTTTCCATCCTAATTGGATTTAGTGTTCTTGTCCTACTCTCATCCTGATATTTTTTATGGAGTGGTGGTCTTGGTGGTGCTTCTAGACCCCTCACACGGCTTGATATCCACCCCCTTTTGTGTTCATGTCTGGTGTAGCAAATTGTTCGAGCCATGCTGGAAATGATAGTGGTGATGCTTGTGAGTTCTGAGGGTTAGGTAGTGGTTGTTTATTCAATTGTGATGTGGTATCGTAATCATATGACAAGGGATTTGTAGATTTGCTTGGGGTTTCTATAGACTTTTGTTTCCCTACCAAAACTTGTGCCATCAACTCTTGCATTATCACTCTCCCTACATTGTCTGGGTGAATTGGCTTGTATTCTCATTTGTACTTATTGACAAAAATAATATGGTTTCTTGTTATTGAATCGTAAGAAAACAAGTACAAGACTTTGTCCATGCTTAATTTGTTCACATGGCATCCATGCACCGGAAGTAAGAGGTGACTCTTCGATCCTCGTGCTTGTAACTCCCGATGTTTTCAACGATCATTGCCAGTCTTTCCACTCTCTTGTCATGAATGTAGCAAGCTCTGAAAAGAGTGCGTTTAGGAGGTATCTCTTGAGTCTCCATAACCATCTTCCCTTTTGCTACATTGTCTCCATATGGATTGTAATTCTCAATGTCTTTGACAATGAGATAGTGGTTTCCATCCTTATCGTGAATCCTATCACTGTCGCCAGTTACCATGATTACTCTTAGTGCTCTCACTAGTTGTTCTTCAATACATATGCATTGACATCCTTGAGCATCAGCATGCATCAAGGCTCCATTGTCATTAGTTCCCTTAAGAAAAATTACATTGTATTTTCACATGTTTAAGGATTTTTGAGAGGTACTAGTTGTTGGAAACCTCTAATTTGTTTGTTATCCATCCAATGGTATGATCCTTCGAAAGGAAGTTTGTATCACCGTCCTCTTCTTTGATAGGTGCTAAGGGATCTATCCTTGCTTGGTTTACACTCTCTTTTGTTGACACTAAGCTAATTTGATCTCTAGCCACTCCCTGTTCTCTTTGAATAAATTTTCCGGATCTTAAATTTATCAAATTCTTTATATAACAAGTATCGATCCATACCTTTTACCTTAGAACTCTGCTAGCAAGTGTTCCTTTCTCCTCATTTCCTTAGAAGTATCGTTTCAAACTGGTAGAGTGTTTTGCAATTTCAATTGATTACCAATTTACAAGCTCCTTGGTTTTGGCTATCCGTATAAAACTTTGACTGTGCAATTCTTTGTCAAATCAGTATTCGTTACTTATTACTATATATAAAGACAAGAACCTTATATGAGATCTAAATCTTGATATGGTAAGAAAAATGGAATGCAAAAATATCAGCAAAGGCTTCTGGAGCAGTATATTTTAAGTTTGAACACTAAAATTGGTATGTAGACATCATACACATATGATGTCTATTCGCTCATACTTGACCCAAACTTGAAGCGTACACTCTCCTTGATGTTTTTACCCCAAACCTAGGCTTACTTTAAAGTTTGTACCCCTGTAGGTGGGTTATACTCTCCTCTGTAGGCCTTGGTAGCTGTTGGGTTATCCAAGAGGTTAACTAGGTCAAAATTGATCCAAATTGGGTGAAACTTGGTCCTTAGTCTTTCCTTGAGATGTTTCTCACTACGCTAAGCTCTATTAGCATTTCTCGTCACAAAATATGTCCCTAAGACATCATACACAAATGATGTCTATCTGGTCAAAATGGAGTGAATCTCATTCCAGAGGATACTCACCACATAAAAAACTCACTTCCACTTGAAAAATGTGATTTCAATACCTATTGTGCCAGATACAGTCAAATCAAGCATTCACTTTTCTTAACTCCATCTCTTGGTCTCTATTAGCCTTAATTTGCTTCAAAGTCAAGGAGAATTGGCCTATTTACTCCCTAGATACTCTTAAACACAATGGTTCACACAAAAGTACCTTTTGGCCCAAGACTTGGCCTCCTAGACATCATACACATATGATGTCTAAGTTTTTAGAATGCATTTCTGTTACTTTCCTAGGTGCCTCTTGATGTGTAGAACATGCACAAGTGCTCACAACAAAGTTTGGGTATCAAAATTGCACCTTATTACCACTTTTTCCAGAGAAGTTTCTCGGAAAGAGTAAAACTCCCTCAATACTTATTTCATATGCCCAAATGAGATGAAACTTGGTGTATGTGCTCTATATAATATGTAGAGTATAGGTGTCAAGTCAAACGCCCATTTTTTATGTCAGTTCTACTCTTGAGACAACATACATGTATGATGTCTACTGAGGAGATTTGGTCCAAGACTCAAGCACAAGTTTCCCCAAGTCCTCAACACTACCCCCAAGGCACTCTTACAAATTTTTAATTCAAAAATATACACTGAACCCTGAGTTTTTTGTTTTCCATTTCCACACTCATCTTTTGTCTTTTGAGGACCAAATGTTGGTCAAAACCTTAGCCCCAAGGTGTACCTAGGGTATAACACCCCTTTAGATCACTTTGGTGCAGTCTGTTTTGTCAAATATGATCTCCTTTTAGGCCCTAAGACATCATATGTGTATGATTTCTTTAGATAAACAAATTCATATTTCTCATCTAGATCTCGTGCATATGTGTTCTTTTATGCCTAGATGCACCCAACCATGCACAAATGTCTAGTGAAGCTTGTTTATTGCAGGTTAGCTCTAAAAATAAACTTTTCAAAGAATAATTATGTGAGCAAGTAGATAAGCAAATAACATCAATGATGGATAGCTCTAGATCCATTAGGCAAAATTTGGACTCATGCACAAAGGGGCCCTTTAAGGAGTTTGACTTTACCTCTCTACCAAAACGGACGCATGGATAAATTTTTGCAAACAAACTCCAAAGTTGGTGGAGGTTTGACAGTTAGAATTTCCTCTTCAAGCTCTATCTACTGATATATAGCACGCCATGAGATTCCTCATATTTTAGAAGATTCTTTTTTTTATTCACCTATGATGTGACAACTCTGTCGAAATCTAGGTGAATAAAAAAAATGAATCTTCTAAAATATGAGGAATCTCATGGCGTGCTATATATCAGTAGATAGAGCTTGAAGAGGACATTCTAACTGTCAAACCTCCGCCAACTTTGGAGTTTGTCTGTAAAAATTTATCCATGCACCCGTTTTGGTAGAGAGAGGTAAGGTCAAACTCCTTAAAGTGCCCCTTTGTGAGTCCAAATTTTGCCTAATGACAATCACATGTCCTATCTACAACTACTTCTACTCATCATGTGGGGTTTTGAAATCCTTGATAGAAACACACTTTACTACCACACATGGACTAGTAAGCACTTTCACACCACCACAACCAATAAAACACCAGTAATCACAACTATACCAAACTAACTAAATTGTCTACTACTGCAAAAGACCCAGGTGAGACGCACGGGCCTTAGAACCTCGAGAGTCCTATGTAGAGTAAAATAAGAAGTCTCCGGCAAACCAAAGGAGCTTTCACTTCATAGGACTATCTAAGGTCACGTACCTAGGCCTCTCGTCCCCGCCAACACTGCCAATGTTGTTGGGAAGATTTGCTGCTCGCAGTTTCTAGCAAAGTGAGAACTAGGACAACAAAGAAGCTATCAACCAAGGACAGAGCTTGACATATAGGTGCATGGAAACAAATAGATGGGTGGAAATCACCTACTTGACCTTCTAATGACAATCACTACTAAGAAAAACCAACTCAAAGCACACTATGTATGCGTGCATGTTATCGTATCTACGATGGCTATGCTCTCCAAAACAAGACCTAACATTATCGAATAATTGCGAAACTCAAAGGGTGACCTCTACACACCTAAAGAACACTACCCTAAAGCTTATAGCCCAGATCACTAACTACAAATACTTGGTGCAAAAATCACGAATGAAGATAGGTCACATATTATAGACATGTTTAGCTCTAATTTGTAGTTCTACTTGCCGTGAGTGCAATGACATATAGCAATCTCTAATTGGATGCACGGCTAGAGAGAAAACTTACCTCGAAGCTTGTGGGAAAGGTCTTCATGAAGAGATCCAAAGCATACAAGCTTGGCGTTGGCGCATAGCTCTTTCCATTGCTAGAACTATGGTGAAGACACCTTTGCAATGTAGAATTTGTAGCAAGTGTAGAGAGTAGAAGAAATTCACTCACTCTCTTGCACAAAACTCACGGCACACTTAGTTGAGACCAAAAGTTGATTAATTCAAAAATTGTCATTCGGGTTACAAAAATTGGCTTTTATACCTCATCCTTGGAGGTTTTAACTTCTCAGAATCATCTTCTACTTCTTTCCATGGGTTCGGCTAGTCCACATATTTAGTATATTACAATCTAGAAACTCAAGTGAGTCCCAAAAAAATAATTACATTGAGTTTAATGGAGTAAGTAATACAAAAACTAGGCTTTTGTTGTGTTCAATGGTTAACAGGTACATAAAGTTTGGATGCAAAAAATAGTTTTAGATTCAAACCCAAAACTGGTATGGACTTTGAAACCAGTGCTGGCTAAACAATCTTTCAACATGAAGTACAACAAATTGCCAATTGACAGAACCATCAAAGCTTCAAAGTACCACCAAAAGCATTTCAATCGACCAATCAACACTACAGGTGGACCACAAACTTACAAATGGCTCCCAAAAGACAATATCCACAAGCAAAAGAGGCCAAAGAAGGTCACAGGGGAATGGAGACCAAAATCACCAACTACATAAACCATACAAAAGTCTCCAAAACAAAAACTTAAGTGGATCCCTATATTTCGACATACTCACAGAGTGGAGAACATGGCCTTACCCAAAGAATCAAGCGGGCCAATCATTTTGGAATAGATAGCTCCCTTTCAAATACTATTGTTTGAATAGTGTTCTCCATTGTATCTCTTCACTAAGAATGCTAGGGCCACAATACATGGCCATGCATAGACACATTATTATTGCATATGCACACCGCACAGAACTTCCTTCGGGATGACTCAAAATGGAAAGGTGGAGTAGCAATAGTGGCTATAGTAGCTGATGCAACACATTGAAAAATAACAGGCTACAAGATGATGAGAGCATATATGTACAATGTATAAAGTGGGTGTGATGCTTTAATGTTCTAATTTTTTAGTAGAGTTTTACTCTTAATTGGCAAAATATTGAGCCACATTGACAAATTTTGATGGGCCATATATCCAAAGTGCAAGTGTATACATAAGAGTGTGAAAAATAATTTTGGCTGAAATTTTGTTCAAATAATAATAAATTTTGATAAATTTTTATCTTTTTAGCCCAATAATGCTAGTGAAAAATCACATGTTCCTAATGCTTATGCTAGCAGCAATTCGTCTAGAAATTAAGGTGATAAGGGAAAAAACAAGATGCATTGCCATTATTGTGAAGCTAATGATGACTTGATCAAGGAGTGTCCTAAGTTTAGGGCCACAGAGGCTAAGAAGAAACAGGGTGGTTCCACTCCAAATGCTAGTTCCACTACAAATGCAGCCATTGTTGAGTCTTCTATGAAAGGAGACTATGATGTTGATGTTGATGTAGAATGGGCTTTTAGTGCAGAGTGCACTTACAATGTTGTTGTCCATGATGCATGCATGTTAGCTTCTGCAGATTCACATGTGTGGTATTTTGACAACGGTGCTTACAAAGCATATTACCTCACATCGTTTGTAAATTGTTCACCTCTCTTGACTTTGTCCCTCATGGGAATTCAGTCACTTTTACCAACAATGCCTTTTATCCGGTTGAGAGAGTTGGAAAGATTGTGCTAACTTCACACTTGTTGATGCACTCTATGTACCTGGGATCAAGAAGAATCTTTTGTTTGTATTTGAACTTGCTAGACTTGGACTTGTAGTCAAATTTTTCGATGACAGATGCACAATTCATGATCTCAGTTTTGGTGATAAAATTGTTTCATCTGGCCTTTTGTGTCGTGGGTTGTATAAGCTCACTTTGTATGACAGGTGTGTACAAATTTTGCAAATGCAGCTGCAGATTCAAGGGCTATTTCAGATGCAAAACTTTGGCATGCACGTTTTGGGCATTTGAATTTTGCCAGTTTGCTGTGTTTACAGAAATCTGATATAGTTTCTTCTTTGCCGCCTCTTGAAGCACATGTCAAACATGTTTGTGAAGGTTGTATTTTGGGTAAGATGCAGCGTTCTAAGTTTCCAAAGTATGGTTCAGTTAGGGCCACATGCAGATTGCAGCTTGGGCATTTACCTGTACTTTGTGACTTTCTTTGATGATTACTCCAGGAATTCATGGGTATTTCTACTTAAAGAAAGCCCAAAGATTTTATGTGCTTCAAACAATTTCTGGCTATGGCTGAAAATGTATCGAAATGTACTATGGACACCCTCCGTTCCGATCGAGGGGGGGAGTATATGTCTCATGAACTTAATGCATTTTTGGCTAGTCGTGGGATAAAACACCAATGTAGAGTGCCATATATGCCTCAACAAAATGGTGTTGCTGAGAGGAAAAACATGTCTCTTACGAAAATGGCATGATGTATGGTCAAGAGTCAAGCTTTACCACATTTTTTTTGGCTTGAGGCTATCATGTGTGCAACTTATGTACTTAATAGGTGTCCTACAAAAGCTTTGCAATCTATTACTCCATATGAAGCATGGCATGATAGAAAGCCTTCTATTGAGCACATGCGTGTTTTTGGATGTTTGGCATATGCGTTGGTGCCAAAAAAACAACGTAGAAAATTGGATGATAAGGTTGTCAAATGTATTTTTGTTGGTTATATTGCTAAAAGAAAAGGTTTTCACTTTCCATGTGAAAATAGGGTAAAACCTACCTTCTAAACACACTGGTAACCTCAGATTTTCCAAATTCCCTGCCAAAAGCTCCCTAGAGACATCCTACGCGTAGGATGTCTACTGATGAAATTTTTGGCAGAATTCATCCCCAGGCATCCCCAAGTCTTGAGCACTACTTTTCAAGCATTCCTACCAGTTTCTGTGCAAAATTGTGCTCAGAATCTTAAGTTTCTTGTTTTCTCATTTTTGACACTCTGTCTTTGGTCTTTTGGGTGTCAAGAGTTGGTCAAAACTCTAGTTTCAATATATACTTAGAGTAAACCCCCCCTTCTGAACACACTGGTGCAGTTAGAATTTTCAAATTTGGTCTCCAGAACCCCCTTGAGACATCCTACGCGTAGGATGTCTATGTTTACAGAATTGCAGGTTTTATTCACAGTTCCTTGCAAATGCTCTTTTTTATGCACAACATCAGTCAGTCATACAAAAATATCCACAAAAGCTTGTTTAATGCATTTTTACCCTCAAAAGCACACTTTTCCGTGATTTCAAATGCAATCAAGCACTTTAGCAAATAATTCAGTACTGAATAGCTCTAGATCAGAATCGGATCACTTACCTAAATCTACTCCTACAAATCATATGGGGTTTTGCATCTATGAGTAGAAAAACGCTTCACTGCCACACACGGACTAGTAAACGCTTTTATCACCTCACAAATCACTCGACCACCAACAACTACTCTAATCCACAGATCCTAACTAAACCTATCTAGTCGCAAACCCTCGGCAAGACACGCGCTTCTTGGCTATCCACTTGATCGCGGAATATCCTCTTCCGGATCCACTTAAGAAAAAATCTTTCTTTAGCCGAAACTAAATCAAGCAACCATCACACGAGTGTTAGTAGGCAACTACTTAGGTCCTTGTGTCCCCGGCAGCGGCGCCAATGTTGGACGGGAGCGACTCACACACCCATGAAGTGCATGCAAACACTACCTAGATCAACATAATGTCAATCGAGGACACAGATGACACGATAGGCACACGGAGGAAATCTCTTTAGCTTGTCAAGCTGAGACCATCCTACACATACAACACTCTGGAAGGCCAACTAAACCACGATCAAGAACCTCACTGCTCTCAACTACACCACCTAGCCACATACACACATACGAAAGGTAACTCACTTAATCATGCTAGATTCTTGTGAAACTTAAGGAACACCATCCCCTCACTAGGATACACCTGTCCCTAAGCTTCTACACTCAAAACCCTCACTCTAAACCCATCTGTAGAAAACGCGTAGGATGACAGAGCAGAATTTGAAAGTGCCCGAAACTGAAATTTATGAGTACCTATGCGTAGCTTATGTCACCACGATTATATAGACTAATAGCACGCAGAAAAAATACCTCATTTGATACACTTACGGCCACAAATAGCTCCTAGATGCGTCGGCGTGTGCGCTTCGTCTCGCGTGGAATGCTTGGCGTTGTCGCGTAGCTCTCCTCGAGCCTACAGCAATGGTGCAGTCGGATCTCCAATGTGTTGAGCAAGCCAGGCGTAGCGAGAGGATGAAGCTCACGCTCACTCTCTTTCTCTCTCACACACAGTAGATGGCAATGTTGAAGTTTTGATTATGAAAAAGTCTTTTTTACAAAATGACCTAGGTACCTTATATACTAAGGCTACCTTAGGTTTAACCGAAAATGGGGTTGAATGGGTCAAATGGCTTTGTATTTACAATCTGGAAGTGCCATTGCACCCCGGCTTCTGAAACTAGAATAACTACTCATTACAAATGACGTTTATAGCCATAATCCGCAGCATTTCATAACTCGGAAAAGATAATACTTTGGTATGAAACTTGAGTTATGTTGTGTTGTTGACCCAGCGGTCAACAATGATATGGAAAAGGGGATGCTGAGTCACTGAGAAGTAGCTATTACTTCACTTGTGAATGACTCTCTTGGTCGGATTGCATGGTCTGTGGAGGTGTGTGGTTAACGATTACCTGTTGGTCTAATAGGAATGGGCTATAGTTGATGCAGAGACATTGACATCAAAGTGGATCACATCAGCTGGTGAGGTAATCTGTGAAGACATTAAGATAGTGATTACCATTGCCAAATTAAGCAAAAAGTACCCAGGATGTCCCAGCCAGCTTGAAGGTCGAAAGCATGACTGGCAAAGGGCATACAAGGTTTTGTGGAATCTATGTGGCCATTATGGATGGGCATGGACATAATTGATGAACTGGATCTCGGAAAAAAACTAGGAGGATGTTGAAATCAAGAAAGGCCAAGAGCCATAGTTGAAGTCTGTGGCAAGGAGGCAGGCTGCAGCGAGTCAAAAAATCATTGAAAGAAGAGTATTATTAACATCTTTGAAGTACCACCATTGTGGATCCCTTATCAGGACATTTTGTCATGATATTTTTTTGGTCTTTTTCAAAACCAATGTTAGCTTTCTCTCTTGCTTTTGTGATTCAATGGTGTATCAGTGCATGTGTGCTTCTAGTCAGTGTTGATTGAGCAAGTGCTTCCCATATGATTGTGGTGGGTATCTTGAGCATGATAGCTAGCGGGGAAGTTTGAGTCTGTCGATGGTCTTGGGTGTCTTTGAGTATCGGGTCTATTTACATGTGAGTGTATGGTGCTATCAAGGATCAGAGGTTGAGACAATTTATTGTATGCTTTGTGACCGAGTGTATACAGTTAGTGTTGGTTGGGTACGGGCTCGGACATTGATTGTTTGCAGATCGAGAGTCTAGGTGTCTGTTTGCTAGGGGATATGGGTGCTATGAAATCAGTGGGCTATAGAGAGGCATTCATAGTACGTGCTGGTGGTTTTTCCATGTCCCCCTTTCCATCTTGTGGTGCCCCCACTGAGGACCCACTAATTGCTTCCTAACAAGGTGTTCGTGAGTCAAAATGAAGCAGGAATTTGGTCCGGTGTTCAAAGGAGATGAAGATGTAGACGATTGGCTTGTGGATTTTGAGCTATTTATGTTGACAGTATTGCAGATGCCAGGTGATGAAACTAAGCTCCAAACTTTTCCTTTTGTTCTACGAGGCAAAGAAAAAGTTTAGTTTGATGGCTTAGAAGAGGCACACAAGCAGACTGGGACCGGATTTTGAGAGCACTTTCTATGAAGGTATCGGAAGATGGTGTCGGCTTCGGAAGCACATGCAAAGCTCAAAGGCTTGCAGCAGAGGTAAGTGAAAGTTTCGATGCTTTTGTTGATAATTTTGAAGCCTGTTGGGGGGATTTTGTGGCTACTACTCAAGCAACCAATGCGGGATTCTTTAAGATGGAAAAGTTTATATCATGCTTGCATCCCTATGTTCGAGAGAGGGTGGAGTATGAAGATCCAAGGACCTTTGATGAAGTTGTCAGAGTTGCCAGGGCAAAGAGCCAAAAGATGAAGAAGAAGATGGAGGCAGGATTGCTACAGTCGGCAATCGCGGTAGCCAGTGGACCTAGGCCCAAACAAATTGATGAGTAGCAAGAGGTAAAAGCCCATTATTTTCTTGATATGAATGCGATCAAAGCACATGAATCTGATGTCCAACGAGAGGAGGTAGAAAAAGTTCCAACCAGGTCTCAAAGGATACAGAGAGGTATATTCAGGGTGCCACCTAGTTTGCTTCCTCAAGAAGACGAGGTGATAGAAGATATTAAAGAAGAAGTGTTGGTTCCAGAACCAGCAATGAGGAAGGTAGCAGTGATCCAAGAATTGGCAAGTTCTAAAGAGGAGTCTGACAGCTCTCATAGCTCCAACAGCAGTTTGGATACCGATGCTACATGGGAGACCGAATCCATGTATTCTAGGTACGAAACTTATGATGTTTTTCATGTAGATGAAGTGGAAAAAAATGTATGCGAGTTACCAGACAACCAGCTAAATGTTGAAGAGAAGTATAGTGTTGCACCTTGTGTGAATCTGTTAGTCGAGCAGCCCTATCAAATGTTGTGTGATGGTGAGTCCCTATTGGAGGAAGAGGTATGGTTTGATTGTGCATCCAGTTTGATTGAAGAGCAGGTTTTTGAGGATGACTTGCAGAAGAAGAAGCAGAAGTTGTGGTAGGTAGAATTGATTTTTCTATGCAGGGGGTGGGGCAACCTTGCCTTGGTGAGCATGTCGAGGTGTGCTTTGAAGTTCCAGAGTTTGTGGGTAGTCGTGGGGAGTTAGCTCCGGCAGATGGCTCTATGGAAACTGATATAGGTGCAGCCTATGAGAGTGAGGCTCCATGCAGAGAGGAAGGTGACACCAACCTTGCAACTGATGAGGTGTTTCAAAATCAGGTTGTCGCTCTAGCAGGTCATGCTCTTCAGTATGGAAAGGTGGCCTTGGTGCCATTTACAAAGGGTTTGGATACAGGTTTGCGCGCACAGGGAACACGTTTGCTTTGCTATGCAGTAGGTGGAGGCAAATGGCAAGGTCTTGCTATTTTATGTGGTGCTATGGATACATGTGTTATTGGAGGTTGTTTTACATATATTTTTGTGTCAATGGCGAGGTTTTTTTTTGAAGTGGACTATACCATGGAGGGTTCTGTAGCAGATGACAGGATAGCTGCTTATGGGTGGATGGAAGGCTTGTGGATGCAGAGTGGAACCATGCATAAGAGAAGGTAGGGGCCATGAGTGGCCAACGCAGGGGAAAATCAAGAGAAAACGGGACTGCAGTGGCGGCCGATTGGCTGCAGTTGAATATGGAAGGTAGTTGCCAAGTCGGGGATCACCAAGAAGGTGGCATCACGTTACACGGGCCGGCTTGAGGGCAGAAAAAAGCTCCGGAGGAGAGGAGGACAGGGGGACGCGCGGCAGTTGCAGTGGGCCGCTAGAGGTGGTGGAAGCAGTGCGGGAGCAGGAGGGCTCGGCCATGAGCGAGAGGGAGGCCGCCAGAAGTGGCGTGGCTTTGAGCAGTAGATTGGAGGTTGCCAAGGGCTGATTGGGGAGTTGATTGAGGGTCATCAAGGGGCATCAGATAGGAGGGCTAGTCGCCGGCCTGTGATGAGTTGGAAGGAACAACAAGGGTAAAGAGGCAACCCAGGCAGAGCAGGGTCGGGCTGATGTGCATAGCAAGCAACAAGGGAAAGTGTCGCAGGGCTTGAGAAGGAGTTTTGAGAAGCTGGAGCACAAGGTGATATCAGAGAAGGTGTTAGGCGGGAGGCTACCTTGGGGGGGTCGCTGCAAGACAGGATTTTGTATGACATTGGGGATCTTATATAAGAGTTAAAGCCATTTTCAGTGGATAGCAGCCGCTTGTTTGGGTTCATCGAGCGTTGTTTGCCCATGGGGAGATGGGATGAGCTCAATTAATCTGTGGGGATCTTTCTAGTTCAGTTTTGCAACATGCTATGAAAGCATTCTCGCCTTTGAAGCTTCGTTTGAGGGGGTCACCTTTGTAAGGTGTGTAAAGGAGCCGGGATGGTGTTTTCTAAAGAAGATCGCCACTTCTCCATTCTCAGATTGGAGCCAATTTAGTTGGCATATTCATTTTCTTTGGAATTCAAATGTCTACTTTAAAGAACCGCCACATTTCTCTCTTGTTTTTTGTGTCGAGTTGAGTATGCTATACACATGTGCTTTTGGTATATATCAGATGTATGAGTGTATAATGTTGGAAAGTATTGTATGCCAAGAGAATGCCAATTTGTAAGGGAATTTTGCATATTAGGGGTCTTGCAAGTGTGTGTATATCGATTGATGTTGAATTGTAAATCTATGGTCTGTGTATATAGTCGAGGCCGGTCGGGAACGGGCAGAACAGTTGTGGATTCCACATTGTGTATCAAGGTGTGTGTTTTCGAGGGGATAGGGGTGTTGTAGAATCACTGGGCTATAGAGAGGCATTCACAAAGTGTGCTAGTGGTTTTCCCATTTTCCCCTTTCCATCTTGTGGTGCTCCCACTGACAAAGCTCCATGCTATGGAGAGCAGGAAGGGTGGCGTGTCTATTGGCCGACAAGTGCAAAGGAAGACTTGGAATGTGCATGCTTTACAGGTGGATGGCCACGGCCATTGTTTTGTTTTTTATCCAGGTGGAGCCTACAATATGATTGGGGAAGGTGTGAGCTTTCCATTTGACCCTGGAGGGTGATGCATTAGAAGACAATTTTTTCTCTATATCTATCCTATCTATATAACCACTATTCCTTATGTAGTCTATGTAGCTATCTTATATCATTCTCTCTATACAGACTTGTTTCACCTAAATAATACTGTGGTTGAGCATGAATGCTCAACGACGGGGTGGGCAATGATGGTACAACCAAACTATGTCGACCTATGGAAGTGCAAGAAGTCTAGGCATGGCGGTTTGCAGGCAAATGACAAGGACCTTGAGCAGATAGTTGATGGAGCCAGGAGAGAGGTACACCGGGATGAAGGACTCTCGAGTCGAAATTACAATTTGTTTTTGCTATCACTGGTGACAGGAGCAAAGGTTTATATCCCAAGGTTGGGAACGAGGCAAGTGGTACTGGATGCAGGTGCTATCAGGTTTATGCTATGAAATTTGGAGCGAGATGTCTACAGGAGGCTCTACTTGCCAGGGTATGTATGCTACAACATGTCCATTGAGGGCTATTGTAGGTGCTACAACTAAATATATGGCGTTTGTGATACTCTCGACGAAGTGCCTTCCACCAAGATTTCAGTTCTATGGGCCAATTATGTTGGGTTTGTGGCCATGAGTCCTTAATATGAGAGGCGGGTCTTGTTTAGGAGGTGTCAAATTGGGGAGCAGCCTTGGTGTGGTCGTTTCATATTTTCTCGGGCTTCTTAAGAGCTGAGGTGGACATTGCAAGGGCAAGACGGGAAGCTGAGTTGGAGTTTTTTTATACCGCAATCAATGGCTTGCCTACCCTGTGAAAGGGGGCTAAACCCAAAGCCTTTTTAAAGCTGAATGTGAAAGGGGGCTAAACCCAAAGCCTTTTCAAAGCTTCAGCTGGAAGAGGAAAAAAAAAACGATGCATAAAGGTGGTGGGACTGCTCGTCCATGCAGAGAGGTAACCGCCAGGCCATGCAAAAGCAAAAGGGCACGGCAGCTGAATGAAGCGGGGAGTCGGGTCAGTTTTTGCAGAGGGCAAGGCGACCAATAGCGAGGTCGCTATTGGCCAAAGGGATAGCAAAAGGGTGAGCAGGACGAGAGGGAGTGAGGACAGGTGAAGGGGCTGCGGCTGGTATTGCGGGTCAGTTTGCAGAGAAGTGACCAGTTGGCGAAAGAGAGAGAGGATAAGGAGGCAGGGCCTCTTGGGTGTACAAAGCCGCCAGAAGGCGGGCCTAGTGCAGGACAAAGGGAGAGCCTGACCCCAATTTCAATGGAGAGGTTGCAAAGTACATTAGTAATGATCGGCTTCAGGGTTCGGTTCAGCCGCTTTACCAGTCCATCCCTTTGAGGGTGATATATTGAAGTACATGACTACTTCAAACCGAGCTGCTTCTGACAAAATACTTGGTGATGATCCGGTTCAGGGTTCGTTTCAGCAGCTCTGTGAACCAATTGGTTTAAGGGTGATATGGAAAAGGGGATGCTGAGTCGCTGAGAAGCAGCTATTACTTCACTTGTGAACGACTCCCTTGGTCAGATTGCATGGTCTGAGGAAATGTGTGGTGGATGGTTACCTGCTGGTCGAATAGGAATGGGCTATAGTTGATGCAGAGACATTGACAGTAAAGTGGCTCACATCGACAGCTAGTGAGGTATTCTGTGAAGACATTAACATAGTGATTATCATTGCCAAATTAAGCGAAAAGTACCCAGGATGTCCCAGCCAGCTGGAAGGTCGGAAGCATGACTAGCAAAGGGTATACAAGGTTTTGTGGAATCTATCTGGCCATTATGGATGGGCATGGACATAATTGATGAACTGGAGCTCGGGAAAAAACTAGGAGGATGCCCAAATCAAGAAAGGCCAAGAGCCATAGTTGAACTCTGTGGCAAGGAGGCAGGCTGCAGCAAGTCGAAAAAGCATTGAAAGAAGAGTATTATTAACAGCTTTGAAGTACCACCATTGTGGATCCCTTATCGGGACATTTTGTCATGATATTGTTTTGGTCTTTTCCAAAACCAATGTTAGCTTTCTCTCTTGCTTCTGTGATTCAATGGTGCATCAGTGCATGTGTGCTTCTAGTCAGTGTTGATTGAGCAAGTGCTTCCTATATGATTGTGGTGGGTATCTTGAGCATGATAGCTAGCAGGGAAGTTTGAGTCTGTCGATGGTCGTGGGTGTCTGTGAGTATCAGGTCTATTTACATGTGAGTGTATGGCTCTATCAAGGATCAGAGGTCAAGACAATTTATTGTATGCTTTGCGACCGAGTGTATACAGTTAGGGTTGGTTGGGTATGGGCTCGGACATTGATTGTTTGCAGATCGGGAGTCTAGGTGTGTGTTTGCTAGGGGATAGGGGTGTTGTGAAATCAGTGGGCTATAGAGAGGCATTCATAGTACGTGCTGGTGGTTTCCCATTTCCCCCTTTTCAACGTTGAGTCGTGCACCTATGTTGCCTAGTGCTTTGACTTGGAATCCATCTTTCAAAGTCACTGCTATTCTCATATCTAATCCATCCATCAATTCATCATTTGTCTCCACTTCATCACCGTCTTGGGGATTGAGTAAAGTAGTGATGGTGAATCTGAAGGGTATTGAGTGACAAAACTTTAGGGATTGATCGCATTGACACTTTTCACTTTAGAGTCCAAATGTGAGTCTCTTCTAGAGATTATTTAATCACGTGTTGTCATTTAATCTTGCTTTCTTTTGTTGGATGTATTCTTTGCAAAAGGTCATTAGTTAATAGATGGTATTCCCAAAGACGGCATCCACTAATTCCACTTTCCATAACCTCTCCATCTAAGGTAGCTTTTTTAGTAGCCCCACCTGGTGACACTATGACATTTGGAGCACATTACCGCTCAGATAGACGCACAAAAACAAATTCAAGTCAAAAAATCTCGGGAGCGGTAATGCTGGAGTCAATCCTCGCGGTAATGGTCCTTTAGCAATGCACACGGTAATCGGCCCGGCTACATTTCTGCGTTTATTTCCGCCGTATTTACCACGACCATTACCGCACACGCGAGTATTTTTTAAAAAAAGCAGATGACCATTTGGATGGTCCTTGGTAGGACCCATCCAAATGGTCATTTGCCTTTTTTTTCCTATACATTTAATAAATTAAAAAAAAACAATTTCATTGCACCAAAACTTTAGACCAAAATCAAATGTGTAATTATATTGGAGAAACTGTTCAAAAACAACAATTTTCAATTTCATTGCACCAAAACTTTGGACCAAAATCAATATATTGCAGAAACTGTTCATTACAAAATTGCCCAAATAGGCAATGCATGGCGGCTATACAACTATGGCCAAAAGAAGACTTTAGGCCAAAATCAAGTGTTTAATTATATTGGATATTACAAAATTGCCCAAATAGGCGATACATGGGGGCTATACAACTGTGGCGAAAAGAAGACGTGCGGGCCCAAAAACACTCGGAGGATTGAGCTACTCGGATCTTGGGACCTCTCGAGGGACTCATTGACTCTGGAAAAGAAAAAAACAACAAAACCTTTAATTAATACAAATGGATACATAAAGCTGCATGCAATGATTTTTTTTTTAAAGTTCACACTTACAGGCTGTAGTGTACGACATACATTTTCAAATTCTTCGCGATTGATTTTGTTGTTTTCATATAGCCAGCACCATGTCTGATATTCGGAGTGGCTCTCTCTATATCTCTGGATCTCTCGGCTTGGACGGGTCATAGTAATATTTTGTTGTATATCAATTAAAAAATATCACAAACGTAACATTATTACCACAAATTAAATCAATTCAAATGAAAATACGCACACTCACAAATTTATCTTTCCATGCTGCCTTTCCGCCCGAGCCGTAATGCGTGGGCATTTGCTGCGCCCTCGCCTCCACCTGCCGAGTGTGCGCCCTAGCACCTGCCGCTCTCTCGTCCGACAACTCGCGCTGGGCTTTCTCCCACTCCTCGTCATGAACATTTCCAGGGCGATAGTTGTGACCCTCAGATTCAAATATTCGCTTTGCCGCCCTCCGCACACTGGACTTCTTATTTTTCAAGAAATTCTTGATGTATTCGTCGAGCCACTGCCTGGAGAACTCTTCCACTTGCAGACTAGGGAACTGCATGAGCAATGTCGTGTGAATGTACGTCAAGTCGGCTAGGTCCTGATCTTTGAAAGATTTAAAGCAATCTTGGTATGTCGAGTGGATCAGCTGGTTAAGGTGGCCTCGAAATGTCCTCCCCAAGGAGGAACTTAGATCCACCTCCCCCCCTTGATGTATATAATAGTAGTAGCCACGAGCGTCCGGGGCGGGCGCATCGCGGTCCTCATCCTCATGTGGAGCTCCAAGGGGTGAGCGAGGAGATCGGGGTGTAAGAGGAGGTGAATCTGTAGCACTGCCCCCTCCACCACCAAAGCAGCACGAGCCACTACCTCGACGAGAGCGTGGGCCACCACTACGGGAAGAGCGCTCACCACCCGAAGAGCACTGGCCCGAGCCCAAACCGTTGGGTGGTGTAGGCCACAGATAACTCGACGGTGCGAGCGTGGATCGCTGCGAATGCAAGGTGGCGGGAGCTGCGGGTGACGGGAAAGTCGAGGGTAAGGTGGAGGGAGGCCCACTGGGAGGCACGCGCTAGCCACCCGAAGAGCACTGGCTCGAGCCCGAACCGCTGGGTGGTGTAGGCAACGCATAACTCGACGGTGTGGGCATGGATCGCTGCGAATGCAAGGTGGAGGGAGCTGCAGGTGACGGGAAAGTCGAGGGTAAGGTGGAGGGAGGCACACTTTGCACGATCGGAGTGCCGGCGCCCGGTGTTGCAAGCGGTGAGAGCCCATAGGCAACCAACTGTGCTGGTGTGTACCGCCCTCGAAGACTCTGCTGCAAGGATAGTCACTCTGCCTCGGCGTGGTATGCCCTCTCGAGTCGGGATCGTGTACTGCATCTCGGAACCATCGAAAGACGAAGGTGGATTGTGACTGGTGGGAGGAAGAGTGCGAGTAGTAAGCATCACAAGCGTCCTCATAAGAGAGGCCCTCTGCGAGGAAGTCCTTTATGGATCGATAGCCGGGCGTGGAAGAGAATGCCATATCCTACAATTTCACAAAAAAAGTGACCCTAATTAACATTGAATTCTAATCAAAGTGAGATTCTTTATTGCATAGGATTCCTCCCTGCATGGGATTCCTTTTATCTCCTATTTAAGAAATGATTTATGTGCTTATTTTTTTTGCATCCATTTAGAGATCGAGTGTGTGTGTGTGTGTGCTTCTAATTAATCTATTGTGTGTGTGTGTTAGTGTGTGGCAAAGAAATTAATCTAATGTGTGTGTGTTGGACCTTAATCTACCGTTGGGCTTCTCGATGAGCATTGGGGTCTCAATCAACTTCATCGCACACCCACATGGAGGTATGTTTTGGTATGTTAATGCTAATGGAGGTGTATTTTGGTATACTAATGCATGCCCAAGCACACACTAATGCTTACATTAGTGTGTGATTGTGCATAAATTAGTGTGTGCAAACACACTAATTTGTGCACAATCACACACTAATGCAAGCATTAGTGTCTCTCTAGCACACACTAATGCTTGCATTAGTGTGTGCTTGTGCACTAATTAGTGTGTTTTCACACACTATTTTAGGCACAATGCATGTATTATACACACACGCATGCATTAGTGTGTTTCCACACACTAATTTGTGCCCAAACACACACTAGGATTGCATTAGTGTGGTACAATCACACACTAATGCAAGCATTAGTGTGTGCTAGAGAGGTATGCACACACTAATGCAAGTAGTGTGTGCTTGGGCAGAAATTAGTGTGTGGAAACACACTAATGCACACACACACACTAATGCAAGCATTAGTGTGTGTGTGTGTATAATGCATGCATTGTGCCTAAAATAGTGTGTGAAAACACACTAATTAGTGCACAATCACACACTAATTAGTGCACAATCACACACTAATGCATGCTAGAGAGGTATGCACACACTAACGCTTGCATTAGTGTGTGCTTGGGCACAAACTAGTGTGTGGAAACACACTAATGCATGTGTGAAAACACACTAATTAGTGCACAAGCACACACTAATGCAAGCATTAATGCATGCTATAGAGCTATGCACACACTAACGCTTGCATTAGTATGTGCTTGGGCACAAATTAGCGTATGGAAACACACTAATGCATGCACACACTAATGCAAGCATTAGTGAATTAGTGCACAAGCACACACTAATGCAAGCATTAGTGTGTGCTAGAGAGGTATGCACACACTAACGCTTGCATTAGTGTGTTTCCACACACTAATTTGTGGGCAACACAAATTAGTGTGTGGAAACACACTAATGCAAGCGTTAGTGTGTGCATACCTCTCTAGCACACACTAATGCTTGCATTAGTGTGTGCTTGTGCACTAATTCACTAATGCTTGCATTAGTGTGTGATTGTGCACAAATTAGTGTGTGCAAACACAGTAATTAGCGCACAATCACACACTAATGCAAGCATTAGTGTGTGTGTGTGTGTGTATAATGCATGCATTCTGCACAAATTAGTGTGTGAAAACACACTAATTTGTGCACAATCACACACTAATGCAAGCATTAGTGTATGTATAATGCATGCACACACTAATGCTTGCATTAGTGTGTGCTTGGACACAAATTAGTGTGTAGAAACTAACTAGTGCGGCATTAGTGAAGCATTAGTGTGTGTATAATGCATGCACACACTAATACGGACATTAGTGTGTAATTTGTGCAAGCATTAGTGTGTAAAAACTAACTAGTGCGGCATTAGTGTGTAATTTGTGCACAACATAGTGTGTAAAAACTAACTAATGTATGCACACACTAATGCTTGCATTAGTGTGTGCTTGTGCATGCATTAGTGTGTTTACACACTAATTCATGTAGAAGCACACCCTAATGCAAGCATTAGTGTGTGCTTGTAACGCATGCACTCACTAATGCAAGCATTAGTGTGTGTAAACACACTAATTTGTGTTAAATCACACACTAATGCAAGCATTAGTGTGTGTGTGTATAATGCATGCACACACTAATGCTTGCATTAGTGTGTGCTTGTGCATGCATTAGTGTGTTTACACACTAATTCATGCACAAGCACACCCTAATACAAGCATTAGTGTGTGCTTGTAACGCATGCACGCACTAATGCGGGCATTCGTGTGTGTATAATGCATGCACACACTAATGCAAGCATTAGTGTGTGATTGTGCACAAAATTGTGTGTGTGTGTGTGCGTGTGTGTACAATGTGTGTGTGCATGTGTGTGCATATGTGTGTATGCATTGTGTGTGTGTGTGCAATGTGTATGCATTGTATGTGTGTGTATGTTTTTGTGTGTATGTGTGCATTGTGTGTGTGTGTGTGTGTATGTGTTTGTGTGTGTGTGTAGAAGAACGAGAAGAAAGAGAGAGAGTTTGAGCATTTACATTCGTGACCTCGATCGTTTGGATATGGTGGGGATGGAGATGAAGAGAGTAATAGAGATTGGAGATGGAGAGGGAGAAGAAGAGAGAGCTTGCAGATGGAGAAGGAAACAGGCCCGCACAGAAGAGGAGGTCGTTTTTGAATTTTTGGCATTCAATTTCGCGGGGGTTCGCAGGTGCCCCCTTTATATAAAAAAATTTGCTTGGAGTTTTACCGCGAGTATTACCGCACAAGTTACCGCTGGTATTACACACTATTTTGTGCACAATCACACACTAATGCAAGCATTAGTCTGTGTATAATGCATGCACACACTAATGAAAGCATTAGTGTGTGATTGTGCAAAAAATTGTGCGTGTGTGTGTGTGCGTGTGTGTACAATGTGTGTGTGCATGTGTGTGCATGTTAGTGCATGTGTGTGTATGCATTGTGTGTGTGTGTGTGCGCGCATGTGTGTGTGTGTATGTGTTTGTGTGTGTGTGTAGAAGAATGAGAAGAAAGAGAGAGAGTTTGAGCACTTACATTCGTGACCTCGATCGTTTGGATATGGTGGGGATGGAGATGAAGAGAGTAATAGAGGTTGGAGATGGAGAGAGAGCTTGGAGATGGAGAGGGAAACAGGCCCGCGCAGAAGAGGAGGTCATTTTTGAATTTTTGGCATTCAATTTCCCAGGGGCACGCAGGTACCCCCTTTATATAAAAAAAATTTCTTGGAGTTTTACCGCGAGTATTACCGCACAAGTTACCGCTGGTATTACCGCGAAAATCTCTGATGAGACATTAAGGTTACGCCGACTGCATGACCTCTTGTACCCACCTCCCCTCTATCTTTAATGAGTTTCAGTCATGTCAGCACCAACATTCTTGATTTTTCTTTTTCTTATTTAGTGTGTGGTCGTGTGTGCAGGACGATTGGGATGACGTGGGTCCGCCGGTTGGCGCGGAACGAGTCAAAGAACTATTTTTGTTTCCATTTTTGCACACACACACACATATATATATATATATATATGTGTGTGTGTGTGTGCTATGGCCGCCATTCTGACAACTCATGGACTTTACATTCCAATTCATGTGCGACTCTAAGAGTGGGTAACAAGAATTCCATAGGCAATATTGTGTATAGTCTATAGATCAAGCTAAAGAGAGAAGCATATGAAGCTATTTTGAATAACACTCTATAAGCCCACAAGGATGAATGAAGATGCATTTTTTAATCAACTCTTCTCAAGATAACAATCTTGGTAAGCATTGAGCTCAAGATCTTTTTTGTATGTTTGGCTTGACCATTTTCTTAATGATGATAGGGTGCATATTTATTATGGATCACCATAAACTCATTCAACAATTGTTTTATCACTTTGTTGAGGAAACATGTCTCTCTATCACTTACAAGTTCCATAGGATGTCCGTACCATATGAAAATGCACTCATATAGGAATGTTGCAGTGGTTTGAGCATTGATCTTCCTAGTGGCTCTTGCCTTGGCCCATTTGGTTAAGTAATTCATGGCCACAAAAATATATAGTGACTGAGTATTATATGCTGGTGGTTGAATTGGACCGACAAAGTCTATACCACACTTAGCAAAGACCCATGATCCCATCATAGGTTACAATGGCATACTACAAATTATTGTTGGCATCTTTGCTCATTGACATGAGTCAAACCATCAAACAAATTCTTTTGCATTAGAAAATAGAGTTGGCCACTCGATGTCAACCATCAATATAGTTGTAGCTGTAGTTTCAGTGAGAGAAATGACCTCTTGCAAGGCCAAAAAGTGCTTGTTCCAAGCTAGAAAGGTATTGATGTTCATTAGCACATAGTCTAAGATGTTTTTCCTTTCCTCATCAGTAGAGTTGATGTCAAATCATCACATAGTTGGTTGCTTTTTTCTCAATTTCTCTCTGTCTTTTTTTACTCATATCTTCAAGGAATGTCTTATTTGTCAAAAACTCTACCAGATAACTACTCCATCGTGGTGTAATAGAAATATGGAATAATGTGACATGGGGTAAGGTTGCCCTTTCTTTACACTAGGAACAATCATCCACATAAGCATGAACATTTGTCTTCATAGTAGTCCAATAGACCCCTAACCAAGTTAAGCGTCGGCAAGGTTTGGTCCTTTGCAAATGAGTTCCTAGTATCGTCATATGAGCTTGATTCAAATAGGTTGCTTGTTCCTCAAGTCCAATGCACAAGATTAGAATCCCATTATTATCTTTCCGATACAATCTTCTGGCCAACATTTAATATAAGGCAAATTGCTCTATCAAGCTTCAAGTGATGGGAAGTGGTATTTGTGATCTCGGGGGGGGTTATTGTACAAAAGCCTTATGGATATGAAAATATGAAGTTTTTTATCTTAAAAAACCCTTCTACTGCACTCACATGATAATCACATAATTATTAAGTGACCCCCCCCCCCCCCCGTTTGTGAGTCTACTTGAGATTTGGTCATTAGAGATACAAGGTCCTCTGACCATCTTGTAAATCATTTTCTACACTTTTGGTGTTTCCCCCGAAGTGATCCTTGACAAATGATCTTCTCTTTGGTGTGTGGTGTGTTAGAAAATAGGGTGTAGCTAAGTAGATAATTGAGTAGTTTACTTAATGGAGAGAGATAATTTTCACACACGAGAG
The DNA here is from genome assembly GCF_014529385.1 of Adiantum capillus-veneris. Classification (NCBI taxonomy): domain Eukaryota; kingdom Viridiplantae; phylum Streptophyta; class Polypodiopsida; order Polypodiales; family Pteridaceae; genus Adiantum; species Adiantum capillus-veneris. Next base: position 124,415,199 of record NC_140938.1, on the reverse strand, counting down.
ATTCTAGAGTAGAGAGAGAGAGAGAGAGATTACACATGACACACGTGGTTTATCCAATGTGGGCTACATCCATGGGAAAACAGCCACTCAACGGCTTTAGTACTTGAAAACAAGAACAAAGGGATTATACCCTTTTGGAGCTCCCACCTTGCTTCACTCTCACCACCTCCCATCAACTTCCCAACGTAGCACAATGCTTCACAATCTGGTTTTGTATGTAGAAGAGGCTTCCTTTTATAGGCCAAAAGGGCTGCCTCTCTCATGAGAGGTAGTCGTGTGTAGCCGCCCTTGTGTAGTCCACATCGAACCCTTTAATCTACCCATGTGAGCCGCCCTTGAGAAGAAAAGTCCATCTTTGAAATCGGCCACCGGCCATTGAATTCGGACACTGGCCACCGGCGATTCACTTTTGGCCACCGGCCAACCGGCCAAACAACCGTCCATTTTTCGACCACTTTTTGATTGTTGTCCGCGGCCATAATATTTCGACGAGACTGGTCTAAAAGCTTTGCTCGAGACTGGTCATGAAAATTTTGGTTTCCGATGAGTGATTTATCTTCATGCACTATGGCTTCTTCTCATAATGGGGGCCTTACAAATGTGCCTTTTTAATACAAAAAATTACAAGGGGTAAATGAGGCTCCATACTTAACAATCTCCTACCTTAGAGACTGATCTCCAAACCAAACCTGTGACTGCTTTCCATCTTTGCTTCTTATCCTTGAATGCCAACCGAAGATGAGCAAAAGCTCTACTTCTTCTTGCTGACCGCCTTTGTAAACATGTCTGCACGATTTTCACTTGTATGTACCTTTCCTAGCTTTAGTTGTCCCTCTTCCAAAAGAGTGCATATGAAGTGATAACTCACCTCGATGTGATTTTTCCTTCAATGAAAGGCTGAGTTCTTTGCAAGATGGATAGCACATTGGCTATCACTATACAAGACATAATTTTCTTCTTTGAATCCAAACTCTTCAAAGGATCTTTGAAGCCACAAAATTTCTTTGACTGCCTTTGTCATTGCTACATACTCTGCTCCGTGGTAGAAAGTGAAACCACTTTTTGCAGCTTTGAAGCCCATATTTTATTGTTGTGTCTCCAACCATGAAGACCGTTAGCCAATACTGATCCTTTGAGTATCTTTGTCACCTGACATATCTGCATTAGTATACCCTTGAAGAAAAATATCAGTTCTTGCCAAACACAAATCATAAGTTGTTGTCCCTTTCAGATACCTAAGTATCCACTTCACAGCTTGGCAGTGCTCTTTACCTAGGTTGTCCATGAACTTGCTTACGACTCCCACTTCATGTGCAATGTCTAGCCTTGTCTAGACCATAGCATACATAAGAGAACATACTGCTACAACATATGGAACTTTAGACATATAGGCTATCTCCTCTTGTGTCTTTGGACGCATATCCTTGGTTAGTTTAAAGTGACCAGCCAAAGGTGTAGAAACCGTTTTAGCATTTTTCATTGCAAACCTTTCTAGTACCTTCTTGATGTAATCCTCTGAGATAGCTTTATTGTCTTCTTTGTCCTGCCCCTTAATATATTCATACCAAGTATCCTCTTTGCAGCACCTAAATCTTTCATGGAAAAAGATTTAGAGAGTGCCACTTTTAGGTCTTTGATGTCTTGCATGTTAGGACTTGCAATCAGCATGTCATCAACATACAACCTTAGGATGATGAAATTTCCATATCCCAAATTCTTTGTGTAGACGCAGTGATCAGAGTTGCATCTTGTGAATCCATGATCCAACATCCATCGATCAAACTTCAAGTACCACTTTCTTAATGCTTGCTTTAAACCATACAAGCTCTTCTTTAATCTGCAAACCATTTTCTCCTTACCTTTACTTCATAACCCTTTGGTTGAATCATGTAAATTTCCTCCTCTAAGTCACCGTGAGGGAATGCCATATTTACATCCATTTGCTCAAGATTTAATTCATGAGCAGTCACAAGGCTTAAGACAAGCCTAATTGAGTTCATTTTTTACAACAAGAGAAAATATTTCATTGAAGTCAATACCTTTCTTTTGAGAAAACCCTTTTACCACAAGCCTGGACTTGTACCTTTTCTTCCCACCTTCTTCTTCCTTCAGCTTATACAAACATTTGTTTTGCAGTGCCCGCTTACCTTTAGGTAACTCAACCAACTCCCATGTTTGGTTGTGATGTAATGAGTCTATCTCCACTTGCATGCTCTTCATCCATTCTTCATTGGATTCGTGATGCATAGCTTCTTCGTATGATTCTGGCTCTCTAGAATATGAGATCAAGAGATGGTTGAAGGAAGGAACACACCTTTCTAGAGGTCTACCTGATCTCATATTCTCTCTAGAATATGAGATCAAGAGATGGTTGAAGGAAGGAACAAACCTTTCTAGAGTTCTACTTGCTCTTATGGATCTTTGGGGAATAGGCTGAGGCTCGTCATTTGGTTGACATTATTGCACATTGTCATCGTTTGCACTCCTTGAGTCTTCATTGTCCTCAAGCTCCATGTACTCATCACCTGTTTCTTTTGTTTTTCTTATTTCCAAGTAATCTTTGTACATATTTTGGTCGTTGAAAATAACATCCCTACTCCTAAAGATTTTAACATCTTCAAGATTCCATAGGCGATACCCAAAGTCACCTTCTCATATCCAATGAAGAAACACTTTTTGGACTTTGCACCTAGCTTTGACCTTAGGCTTCTATCTATGTGCATGAAATCCTCACACCCAAACACTTTCACGAATGAATAATTCACCAGTTTACTTGCCCATGCCTCCTCCGGAACTCCCCCATCCAATGCCGTTGATGATGACCTGTTGATCAAGTACACATACGTACTTATTGCTTCCGTCCAAAGCTCAAGATGTAGGCCTACATCTAGCTGCATGCTTCGTGCTTGTTCCATGATTGTTCTGTTCATCCTTTCAAAAATTCCATTTTGATGAGGTGTCCTTGGGGTTGTCTTTTGGCTCCATATGCCATTGCTAGCACAATTTCAAAAGCTTGGCTGCAATATTCACCTCCATTGTTGGATCTTAGGCATTTAACCCTAGTACCTACTTCATTCTCCACAAAGACTGTCCACCTTTGAAATATGGAAAACACATCAGACTTATTCTTCATGACATATTTCTAGTTGCATCATCTATGAATGTTACAAATGAGCCACCTAGGGATGGTGTACTTCCAAGACCCCAAACATCATAGTGAACCAACTCAAGTTTTTAATTTTTTCTTTCATTACCTGATTTTTGAAATTTTACCCTTTTTTGTTTTCCATAAACACAATCTTCACAAAACTCTAAGTCCACTTCTTTCAAACTTGGTAGAAGCTTCTTTGATTGAAGGATTTGCATTCCTTTGGAACTCATATTCTCAAGCCGATAAGGCCACACTACACTATCAACTTCTATTGCCGCAGCACAAGTTCAAGGTTGCGTGATGATAGTACACAACTAAAGTGTACCAACCTTTTCTCCTTTGGCAACCACCAAAGATCCCTTTGAGATCTTCCAATGATTGTTTCCAAATGCAACATTGTGATCTTCATCATCCAATTGTCCTGTAGAAATAAAATTTTTGCAAAGAGAAGGAACATGCCTTACATCTTTAAGAATCCATTCATTTTCGTTAACAGTTTTGAAAAAAATTGTACCTTTACCAACAATCTCACAAGCTTCATCATCTCCCACGTATAAATACCCAAAATTAACTTTGGTGTAATCTTGGAGATGTTGATTGTGTGGTGTCGCATGGAATGAAGCCCAGAATCTACTATCCAGAAATTAGACACATTGTCTTATGAGAGAATTAGAGAATCTTGCTCTACTTTACCTGCCATATTGGTCTCCGATGTTGGCTTGTTGTATTGAGACTCCAACTCCTTCTTCTTCTTGGACCAGCAATCTTTCTTGATGTGGCCCCTTCTTGTTGCAGTTCCAACATTCAAGAACTGACTTTGTGCGTGACTTGCTCCGCCTTGAGCGATCACAACCCTTTTGGTTTTTGAACCTCTCCTTAGGCATTCCTCTTGTTTCCAATGACAATGCAGCCCTTGATGATTCTCCTATGCTTCTCTTTTGCATTTCCTTGCTTAGGATAACACCCACAACATCATCAAACTTAAGAACATTTGTGCCAAAGATAGAGTTGCTTACAACTATCACAAGGCTGTCCCAACTATTTGGTAGAGACTATAGTATAAGGAGAGCTCTCACTTTCTCATTGAAATTGATTTTCACCGATCAAAGTTGACTTATATTGGTATTAAATTCGTTTAGGTGTTCTGCAAATGAGCCATTCTCTGTCATCTTTAGCTTGAAAAATCACTTCATGAGAAATACCTTATTGGATGCCGATGGTTTCTCGTAGAGGCCGTCAAGTGACTTCATCAAGTCCTCCGTGGTCTTCATCTCCGAAACATTGAAGGCCGCCATTGACTCCAAGCTTAACCGGATTTCTCCCAGTGCCTTTTGGTCAAGGACAATCCATGCTTCATTTTCCATCATTGCGGGCTTCTTTGCAAGACTGCTTAGTGTCAAATAGAGGTCCCTTCTGGTAGAGATAGTCTTCAATATGTATCTTCCAATGTTGGTAGTTTTTGTCGTTGAAATTTTCAATCTTGAGCTTCCCTTCCTCCACCATTACTCCCACTCAATTCAATGAATCCTTTCCTTGAGATCTTTAGCTACGAGCAAACCTTGCTCTAATACTAGTTGTTAGGAAATAGGGCGTAGCTAAGTAGATAATTGAGTAGTTTACTTAATGGAGAGAGATAATTTTCACACATGACAGATTATAGAGTAGAGAGAGAGAGAGTACACACAATATATGTGGTTCACCCAATGTGGGCTACAACCACCGGAAAGAAGCCACTCAATGGCTTTAGTACTTCAAATCAAGAAGTATATTACAAAGGGATTATACCCTATTGGAGCTCCTGCCTTGCTTCACTCTCACATCAACTTGACAATGTAGCATAATGCTTCACAACCCGTTTTTATGTGTAGAAGAGGCCTCCTTTTATATGCCAAAAGGGATGCCCTCTCTCATAAGAGGTAGCCGTGTGTAGCCTCCCTTGTGTAGAAAAGTCCAAATCAGACCCATGTGCCGATGTGTGGCTGTTGGAGCTATATATGGCTCACTCTACTCAACTTGGTCTCACCTATATATTTGTATCTTGTCCTCAATATGAATCAATCTTTGGGAGTGTATATGGTGTGTATCTTGTCTCGTCTCTCTCTCTTTCTCTCTACATCTCAACATGGTATCAGAGCAGTAACGATCACGCGCAGATTCAATTCATGGTGACAAAACAGTATGTGTATGTGATTGCATGTAAGATTCAAAAATTGCTACAAATTTTATTTTTGAGCATTGATTCTTGTCAACTATGGTTGTTTTGTGTTAAGAAGAATATGATTAGTGTTTTGTGTGGCGTTTATTGCTAATCAATCTAATCGTTGATTACGTTTTCTTGTTGATGACACCTTGAACTTCATCTCAATTTTTCTTGCTGTTCTGCTCAAAATTTGGAGAAACGGGAAAAGCGTAATGGAGCATAGCCCAATGGCACTTTCCATTCAAAACTTGTTCGTCTCCTCGAGCTCTTCGATTTGAGTTCTAGGTTTGCTTCAATCGGAGTTCGTAGCAGAAAGTTATGTTGTTTTTACTGCAATTGAGCTTGACGCAGTTTTCTTCGTCCTACTTCTTCGTGAAGCATCCACGATCATTTTTCTTATTTTGGCGTTAACTTTTTCGACAAGATTTAGCTTTTTGCTATTCGTATTGTGGTTGTCAATCTTGCGTCTCACGCCACTCTATTTTGAGGACTCTTTTATTATTAACGTCTCCTTTACCCTACCTTTTTTGGGTGACGTCTCTCACATCTTTGGATGTTCCTTGAGCATCCTTCTACGTTTATCATTGACAGAACGCAGTCCTCATATCTCTCTGATTCTCAATTGCGGCCTTCACCATATATGGTGTGCAAATTCTGCGATCTTATCTTATACGTCTTCTCGCAACAAGATATGGCTATGAATATTCTCGTCAACGGCTTTCCTTCTGGCCAGCGTTCTCTTCCTCCTTTCCAAGGTCAAGGTTTTCTAGGCTGGAAAGCAAAGATGTTGTTAATTCTTGAAGGCGATGAACTCTCCGATGTTGTTCTTGGAAATCGTGTTTGTCTGCCTCAGCCTGTTGATACGGATAATGATAACGTGCTTATCACTGAAGGACCTATATTTGCAGATTGGAATGTTGCCTATACGGATTGGCAACGACGTGATAAAGCATCTCGTTGGTATATTCTTTCTGCTTTTACTGATTTCCTTTTTCTTGATATGTAAGAACTTCCTACTTCCCACGACGTATGGAAGTACCTTATTGCAAACTTTCAAGAAGAAATCTGTCACAGAAATACTTTATTCGAGAGGGTTGCTTAACAAGTTACAATATGAAGTTGGTACTGCCATGACGGGACATATTGAATCTTTCAAATCTATTATTAATCAACTTGCTGCTGCCGGTGATCCTGCTCCACAAAAGCAACCGATTACACTTCTCCTTGATATGGTGAAGGACTCTTCTTATGATAACATTGTTACTATTCTCTCTAATAAAGATGGTCTTGATTTCGACCAAGCGTGCATGTCTTTAATTGAATACTCTCAACGTCAAGAACATCGTAATGCTGGTCATGATATAGCTATGATTTCACAAGAGGAGACTGAGTCACAACAGATGGAACGGGCTTTTTATGCTCGAAGGCGTCCATTTCAACAAGGAAACCGCAGAGGTGGCCGTCGCGGTACTATTTTCTCTCGTCTCAAATTTCCTAATAAGCAATGTTCTTACTGCAACAGAAATGGCCATATTGAAGATGATTTTTGGGCACGTCAATATGATGAAGAACACAATATTACCACAAAACAACCACGTTTATCCAGAGACTCTTCTTCTTCTTCTTGTGAAAATTGTGGACGATCTGATCATCCCACTCGATCATATGTGCTATAAGCGTCGATTCAACACAGATCGCAATAGAGCATATGCTACTGAACATTGAAACAACATTGTACCAGAAACAAGTTGCGTCCTATGTTCAGTTGCTCCAGACAGAATACTTCATGTACACGATGGATCACTTTTTATTGTCGATTCTGGTGCTATAGGAAATATGACATATCAGTCTAAGTGGCTCCATAACTATCATCCACTGCCAGTTCAACGTGTTGTTTATCTTGCTGATGATACTACTTGTCAAGTAAAGGGTATTGGAGACTTATATCTTGGTACCTTATCTTCTTCCACTCGAATTTTGCGAGGAGTATTACATGTACCAGATCTTCAACGTAATCTTCTTTCAGTTGCTAGACTTGTTGATCTTGGTCTGTTTGTTGGATTTGATCATACCAAATGCCGAATTGAGAAAGATGGACAGACTATAGCCACTGCTCCTCGAAATGGTAATTTGCTTGAACTCTCTCTTAACGATGCTGTAGCAAATGTTGTCACTACTCGAGGGGATCATGATTGCAAAGTATGGCATCACCGTTTTGTTCATGCTGATTTCTCAAAACTCCTTGATCTTCAATGTCGTAATCTTGTTCATGGCATGGATCTTAAAGCCCATCCCCATATGGGAATTTGTGAATTTTGTGCTCTTGGGAAACACAATCGAAAACCCTTTCCTCTTTCAAATACAACTCATTCTCATGACATATTGGATCTTGTTCATACTGATATATGTGGACCTCTACCTTCTTCGAGATCACAATATCGCTACTTCATTACTTTCATTGATGATTTCTCAAGGTATACGATTGTATTTCTACTTAGACAAAAATCTGAAGCCTTATCTGTTTTCAAACAATTCCACAAGGCTGCGGAACTTCAAACTGGTCGTCGCCTTAAGAAGCTTCGTAGTGACAATGGAGGGAATATGTTTCTCAAGAGTTTGTGAGTTACTGTGCTGACACTGGAATTCATCATGAACACACTATTCCATATTCGCCTCAACAGAACGGTGTTGCTGAACGAAAGAATCGCACTATTCTCAATGCTGTAAGATGTATGTTGATTCATTCTGGCTTATCTCGTGTTTTCTGGGCTGAAGCTACTTTGACAGCAGTATTTATTCAGAATCATCTTCCTACTAATGCACCCTCTGGTAAGATACCCATCACAGCATGGACAGGTGACATTCCTTCTGTATCTCATTTTCGAACCTTTGGATGTATTGCTTATATTCATGTTCCCAAAGAAACACGAACAAAGCTTGATGCTCCTGGTCTTAAAGTTATTTTTATTGGATATTCTGACACTTCCAAAGGCTACAAATTCTATGACCCTTCCTCCAAGAAAGTAATTGTGAATCGTGATGCTACTTTTAACGAACAGCTTATGGGAGGCTCATGGTCCATGGATGATTCTGATGATACTAAATCATTGCTTCAGGCTTTTCCATTTCTTTCAGAAGATGAAACTCTTCCTATAGAGCAACTTTCCTCTTCACAACCATCCATTCCGAATGTTGCCAATGATGATATTGATATTTTTGTTGATCTGCCTATTGATTTTGAACATGGCTCATGTCATGTTTATGATGACGATATTGCTGATAATGCTTTTTCTACTTCCGAAGATCCCATTACTTATGATGAAGCTATCTCTTCACCACAAAAGGATCAATGGCAAGAGGCTATGGAAGCAGAGTACGATTCTCTTATCTCTAAAGGTACATGGCTACTAACTGAATTACCTCCTGGTCGTACAGCTATTAAATGTAAGTGGGTGTATAAGACAAAAGTAAAATCAGATGGATATTTTGACAAGTTCAAGGTGCGTTTAGTTGCAAAAGGTTACTCCCAAGTAGCTGGTGTTGATTATCAAGAGACTTTTTCATCAGTTGTTCGCATTACAAGTGTTCGAGTTTTATTGGCATTTGCTGTTCAATTTGATTTAGAAGCTCATCAAATGGATGTCCGAACTGCTTTTCTTAATGGTGACTTGGAAGAGGAAATTTATATGGAACAACCAGAAGGGTTTGTTATTCCAGGTAAAGAAGACCTTGTTGCTCAACTCCATAAGGCACTATATGGTCTCAAACAAGCTTCGCGAGCCTGGTATACAAAATTTGATCTTTTTCTCACCTCTAAAGGATTCATCTCTTGCTCGTCCGACCCCAAATTATACATAAAACGCCAAGGTAGCAGTTTTGTGGTTCTTGCTCTTTATGTGGATAATACCATCCTTGTTTCCAATGATTTGGGATTTCTTCAGCAAGTAAAAAAGTTATTGTCTTTTGCATTTGATATGGTGGATCTTGGAGAGATTCACTCGTGTCTTGGTATTCAAATCGAACGGAACCGTACAAAAGGTATTTTATTCCTTCGACAGTCAGTTTATTGCAGATACTATTCAAAAATTTGTTATGGAAAATGCACATTCAGTCAACACACCTTGTCTTGCGAGCTCTACGAAGAACACTTCTAACAATGGCGGTCAACTTGTCACAAATCAACCTTATGCTAACTTGATTGGATGTCTTCAGTTTGTTGGCATGAACACTCATCATGATATTATGTTTGCTGCTAATTATCTTGGACAACATCTTGCATGTCCTTCTCTTAAGCATTGGTCTGCTGAAAAGCGTGTGTTGAAATACTTGAAAGGCACTACAGATTTTGGTTTAGTCTATCGACGACAACTCACATCGGATTCTATGCAATCTCTTTCTCTTTTGGGTTACACAGATGCAGACTGGGAAAGCTCACATTTATCTATGCGATCTACTAGTGGAAATTGCTTCTTTATAAATGGTTGTTTTGTTTCTTGGACCAGCAAGAAACAACGTTGTGTTGCAGTTTCTACGACTGAGTCAGAATATGTTGTGGCATCACTTGTAGCTCATGAGTTGATTTGGCTTCGACAAATGCTGGTTGATATTGGTCACTCTCCTCTTTCTAGCACACCCTTGCGGTGTGACAACCAAAGTGCTATTAGTCTTGCAAAAGACTATGTTCAACATAATAAGTCAAAGCACATTGCTGTCCATTATCATTATGTCAGGTATGAAGTACGCAAAGGAACCATTATGGTTGAACATTGTTCAAGTGACCAGATGATTGCAGACATTTTGAACAAAGGCCTCAACGAGTCACGTTTCATCCTCTTGCGCTCGGAGCTTGGAGTTTCTTCGACCTCACTCTTTCTAGATTAGTTTCTTTGCTATTGTAATAGCTTTGTACATATGACATTGTAATCTTTTAGGTACCATGCACTATGCACACTCCACATTTGCACATTGTGATCTCTAAGTCACTTGAATATTTGTACATAGATGCATCATCGCTGGTTCATATTTTCACATTGTATAGGGGCTTGGGTTTTTTCCTTGAACTCCCCAAGGGTTTTTTCATCCAGAGCTAGAGACCTTTGTTTGAGTGGGGGTGTTGGAGCTATATATGGCTCACTCTACTCAACTTGGTCTCACCTATATATTTGTATCTTGTCCTCAATATTGAGAGACGGAAGTGAAAAAAATAGACCCGGTGGCCTCTACACCAAGACTATGCACAATGGCCTCATCATGCGGAATACACAATAGGGGCACCACCTAGCAAGATATGCGGCTAGGACGCATACATATACACAATGAAACATGCCATGGAAAACAATTTCAAGATCCACACCCAAATGTGGAATGGGGTGGTCAGAGAATAAGGTGAGAGGAGTGGTGAGTGAGTGAGTGAGAATGGGCTCGCTACTCGTGCATGTAGTAAGGAAGATAACGAGGTCAGGGATACATGCAAGTATGCTCACTTCTCATACAAAACGTGGCGAATCCGCACACCTCAAGATGGAAGTAGAAAGATGATAGGAATATGAGAGGGAGAGAGAGTGTGTGTGTGTGTATGGTGGCGAATCCGTACACCTTAACATAAGCAGGAAAAAAAATGGCAAGGAACAAGCATATACCATACTCACAATGAGATGTATCCAAAGCGACACAAAGTATGGCACCAAGATGGAGTGTGTTGATTGCTTGCAAAAGATGAATACAATAGGTATCGTATGGCACGAAAATGAGAAGGGAACAAGATCGTAGGAGGCATAATGGAGAGATGGGAGTTGATGGCGAGGAATATCATGAGTGTGTCCACCCTTCTTCTTCTTGAAATTGTGCCTTCAACCCTTAATTACAAGTGGTGTGGAGGTGTGGTGCTCATCTTTTGTGCATGGTGATGGTGTTGTGATTATGTGATTAGGGTTCATGCTACAAGCATGTAGCACAAGAGTGTGTATGGATAGGTGTGTGTGTGTGTGTGTTCTGTGTCTGTGTCTCTCCCCCCAAGTGAGCTCTCATGGCCTCCTTATATAGGGAAGGAGGGAAGGATTTAGCAATATTTCTATTTGAGGTGAGTGTCCCACTTTGGTGACTAGGAAAATGGGGTGCATGTGACTGTGGCTCCCATCTTGTCTCCTCATTATTTAAAATACCAGAGTCAATAGAGAGAGAAGAGAGAATGTGGGTAGGATGTGGAGGATAGGAAATATTTACAATAGTCTAGCTTTGGATAGACATAAGCTTATTAGGGAGAGAAGAGAGAGGTAAGAAAATTATAAGAGAGGTTGTCGAAGGTGGATATTTGTTGATGAGGATGGATCCTTCAAAAATGGTGATAGAATTACTCTAGACTAGCCAAGACCTCATTAAAAGAGCCTTGTCTCTTGTAATCATGCTTGAAGACTTGTAGAACCATAGCCATTCTAGAAGGAAGAAAAGTGGGGATGGCCTGTGTCACCATTACACGAGAAAACTGGGGTCCACTACAAAAATCATATCTCCGTGTTCATAACTCCAAAAATTCTGAAAAAAATTGAGCTAAAAGTTGAGATCACGAGCTACATCTTTCAGGTTGAACGCTCCTTCAGATTTGGGGTTCTTCTTTACTTAAAAAATTCAGCCAAATAATGTATTATTTGTGGCTGCAAAAGTCTTTTGGTGGTCCCCTTTGAGTGGACTTCTCTCTTGCCTTCAAGTGTAAGCTCCTTCATGTGTATGAAAACATGACCTAGAGTGTTGAAAAGATTGGCAATCATCTAGATGGAGGTATTATTGAAATTTGAAAGTGGGGTTGAGGTTTGAAAATGAAAACTAGTGAATAAAATATTTGGTAGAGTGGAATAATATACATATATGAAAAAAAAATATTAGAAAATACTAGAATATATATATTTAATATTTTTAAGGTCAAAAGAGAGATCAACAAAGAAAGCTTACTTATTATGCTACATCGTGATTGATTAGCATAAGTATTATTTATTTAATAAAGGCTAAAACGTTTGTGAAAAAGGAAGAAAAAATCAAAAGTAACTTATATAATGGGAAATATTTTGATAAAAGGGCAAAAGTATATGGGGGGGGGGGGGGGTTCCCATGCATGGAAAAGCTTTCCTCATTAGCCCTCCCCCTAAGGCTAGAGGTATTCATGCCTCTAGCGTTGTACCTGATTCTTCTTCAATTGAGGTGGAGGAGTCTCCCTCCTCGGGGATTTCCATCATAGGTGTTTGATCAAATCTCAAAAAGTACTGCTTCAACCTCCATCCATTGACACGTGTTTTGTGGAGCCTACCATCTGCATCCATCAATCGGTAACTGCCATTGGCGAGGCGCTTTCTAATGACAAATGGCCCTTCCCATCTAGGTGAAAACTTTTTATCCTTCCTAGTGTCAAACCTGTTATCATACCGTAGGACCAACATACCTTTCTTGAGACCTTTTGCCCTAAGTCCCTTGTTGAAGGTAAGTCGACGTTGCTCTGCCTGTGCTGCATAATAGTTGATAGCATCTTCTCTGTCTAGTTGAAGCCTCTCTAGCTCAAGAATGTGGTTGTGGAGATGAGCATTAGGACGTTCCACCTGCCCAGCTAGCACCCTGAGACTAGCCAATTCTACTTCAATGGGTAAAATGGCTTCCTTACCAAACACCAAGTGATATGGTGTGAACCCAAGGGATGTGCGAAATGAAGTGCGATAAGCCCAAAGTGCAGCCATAAGATGCTTGTCCCAATCACTTTTGTGATTTTTTACATGCTTAGTGATGATCTTGCAAATCATACCATTTACCTTTTCCACCAAACCATTGCATTGTGGGTAGTAGGGAGTTGAGTGTCGTCGTGAGATACCTAACTTCTCCATTAGCTCTCCTACAAGGTCTCCTCTAAAACCTGGTCCCCTGTCAGAAATTATTTCAAGAGGAGTGCCAAAACAGCAAAAAATGTTTTCAAATACGAACTTAGCCACTTCCTTAGCTGTAATCCGGGTGGTGGCAACTGCTTCAGCCCACCTGGTCATGTAGTCCACACCCATGATGATATAAAATTTACCTGATTGGCTCCTTAGCAAAGGCCCAATAGCATCAATTCCCCATTTCTCAAATGGTCCATATGAGATTATAGGAGTCTGTGGCTCATATGTGAGCCTCCTATCCCCTGCCTTTTGACATTCCTTGCATGTTTTACACCAATGATGCACATCCCTATGTAGACTAGGCCATACAAACCCGACTTGTAGAATCTTTCTACTAGTGATGTCAAGTGCAAAGTGTCCTCCGCAAACACCATCATGGCAACTTGAAATGATTTCACTGATCTCTCTAGAGAGAGGTACACGCCTAAGAATTTGATCCTTACCCTTGCAGTAGAGGTCGTCATTGATAAGGCGGTATTTTGTTGCCTTGTGCACAAGCCACTGATTTTGGCCCTTAGTAAGATCCTTAGGATACTCTCCTGTGTCCAAGAAACTCATGATGTCAGGCATAGCATCGCTACCTTGGAAGAGAGGCAGCTTCAACTTGATAGCACCCACCACTGAAACATCTTGCAACTTCTCTCTAGCTAGAGCATCTGCTCTTTGATTTTCTGCTCGAGGGACATGATGTAATTGTACAACTTGAAATTTCCCTAAAAGTTCCTTGACTTTGCGCAAATGGCCTAGCAAGATATGATTTTTACAAGCCCAAGTTCCTTGTATTTGTTTTATTAAAAGCATGGCATCACCAAATACATTTAACCGTTGAATGCCCTGTGTGACACACCACTCTAACCCAAGAGTTAAAGCTGCATATTCTGCCTCATTTTTAGAGTGAGAATCCAAGAGATTCCCAATGGAGAAAACCTTGTCCCCTTGCTCGTTGAAGATGACAATGCCTGTTGCAGCTTTGTCCACTTTCCTCTTGTAGGCTCCATCAAAGAAAAGAGAGTGAGCCTCCTCTACCTTAGGGACTTCCAGCACGGGTGTAATATCTTGATCATTTGGCTTTATCTTTAGCTTCTTTTCATAGTGGCGATGAGTGAGAATACCTCCTAGACTGGCCCTTGTGGAGTTCTCCACTTGCATTGTGTAGTCAAACTCTTGTAGCCTTGTGAGCCATTTGGAAATCCTAGAAGAAACATCCATGTGCTGCATTACATAAGGAAATACTTCTTCCATTGTTAAGATTATGAATGGTCTAGACAATAAATAAGAGCGAAATTTGGTGGTAGCAAACATTAATGCAAGCACCATGTGCTCCACTGCCGTGTATCCCTTTTCTGATGGGGTCATCATTCAACTAGAGAAGTAGATAGGACGCATGAAAGAAGTTTGAGGATCCTTTTGCATCAATACAGCCCCAAGTGTGTCATTTCCAACACTAGGGTTTACATAAAATGGCTCGTCCCACTTTGGAGGTGCTATGGTGGGAAGTGAAGCTAGAATTTGTTTTACCTCATTGAATTGTTGTTCATTTTCTTCACTCCAAGTGAAGATCTCTTGATGGGTAACTTGTTGTAAAGGGAGAACCACATGGGAGAGCAAGTGAATGAACCTACTCAAATACCTCACCTTTTGAAGAAAATAGACCAATTGCTTTGTTGTGGTGGGAGAGGTCAAAGCCACCAAGGCTTGAACCTTGCTTGGGTCAGCTTCAATGCCGTTGGCCGAGATCACATGGCCAAGAAGAGTAACCTTGCTTTCACCAATGTGGCATTTCTCCACATTGAGTTGGCCACCCAAAGCTTGCAGCCTAGCTAGACCTTCATAAACTTTCTCCAAATGAAGAGAGCGAGAGCTATAGATGCAAAAGTCATCAATAAAAACACGGATTGATTTTCCAAAGAATGGCTGAAAAACAAATGTCACATATCGTTGAAAAGTGGCTGGAGCATTAGTGAGACCAAAAGGCATAACTCTGTAAGCAAAGCATCCCCATGGTGTGATGAAGGTTGTCTTCTTTTGATCTTCTTCAGCAATGCTAATTTGGAAGTAGCCTGAGTAGCCATCACATACCGTGTAGCGCTCATGTCCTGCTACCTCATTGAGTATTTCGTCTTGAAAAGGAAGAGGAAAATGGTCCCTCTTTGTGGCTGCATTAAGAGGCTTGTAATCAACACAAACCCTCCACTTACCATTCTTCTTTGGTGTGACTACCACTGGAGAAACCCACTCTGTGTCTTCAACAGGATAGATAAAACCGGCTTCTAGCAATTTCCTCACCTCTTTGAGTAGGGCGTCTTGTTGAATTACTCCTAGCCGCCTGAGCTTCTGCACTACAGGTTTACTTCCCTCCTTGAGCTTAATGTGATGTTGAACTACTGTGATGCCAGTGATTTTATTATATTCATCAATGAACAATGTGGTAAAATTACTTAGCATCAAAATATAATCTTCACGCTCCTTCCCACACAACTCACTAGAGAGAATTTGATGTAGCTTACTTGCTTCTACCAGAGGTTGTATACCTGGTGTCTCCCCTTGGCTTGATGATGAGGCATCAGGTTGCTCCATCTTCTTAGGGTCCTTGAGAATGATCGCCATCACCTCAATGCTACTGTCACTTTCTTCACTCACTGTTGACTCCTCCTCTGAAGCGGTTGAAGATTCACCACTAGAAAACTCATCCTCAGAGGTTTCGAGATCCATGTCACGTTGTTGACCTATCTTCATGTCGTAAAGTATTGGCCTTCCTTTTGCATCCTTCATCTGGATTATGCCGGTGTCCCAGTCCTGCTTAGCTCTCATAGCCATAAGCCAAGGCCTCCCTAGAATGATAGGATAGCCCTCCCCTTTGTGTGGCATGACAAAGATGTCCACATCTACCTCGGTGTTGAATGCCTTTATCCTAACTGCATTTATGACACCAACACATTGAACTTTTAAATTATTTGCCATTTTGGCTCGGCTTGGTGCCGGCCGACTCACCTCTAAACCCAAACAGTGCATCATTTTTTCACTCATGACGCATATTTGTGCACCACCATCGATGTAGATATTGGAGATGTGTTTCCCTTTGATGTAAGCATCCATCACTGGTAGTATGTCGTCTAGATTCCTCCCGGAGATAGCCCCAGCTATCTTTGGCTTTGGTCGCCTCGTGTTAACCATCTTTGTCCATTGTCTCCTAACCCTAGGTGCTAGGTGGAGTAACTGGGGCCAGGTGATTTTTGGGCCCTGCATAGAAACATCTTGAACCAAATCATATGGTTTAGAACATTCACCCAAAGAGAAATCTACAATGTCAATTTTACGTCGTGACTTGGACGATTTTTTGCTAGATTCCCCTTTATTCTTCATCTTTTCTTCCTTTTGAGAAGATTCACCATGCCTAGCGCGTTTTACCCCAATGGCATCTACTCCTTTAACCTTGGTCTTATCCTCCTCCACTTTCTCCTTTCCCTTACCTTCAAGACTGACGACGCTTACTGTTTGATTGCCAACTGGTGGTGGGGGTAAGGGTGGAATGAGAAGTTGTGGTGGTGGTGGTAATCGGTGGTTGTAAGATTTGCACGGGTGGTGCTTGTCGTGGTGCCCTTGATGGTGGTGGTCTTGCTCTTGGTGGTGAAACCTGGTTTTGTATGGCTCCTCTGTTGAAATTCTGCCTCCTTGGTTGTGGACAGTAGTACATGCCATGACCATCCTCCCCACAATTGTAGCAGTGGTATTCTTGGTTTTTCCTTCGTTGTCCTCTCCCTTGCTCTTGGTTGCGATTGTGTGCATGCCCTTGTTGTATCAAATGGACTGAGAGATTCTCAAGTTGATTGGTGATTCGGTTGAGCAGGTCTTGCTGATCTTCAATTGGTTCTTGTGGTTGAATCCTCTGGGCGACTGTTGTAGGTGGTGCTAGAGGTGGTGGGGTCCTAACGGCTTCCTCTCCATCGATATTCCTGGCTTGTAGGCGCAACTTCTTGTCTTTAAGGCGGGCCACTTCAACTGCTAGCTCATACGTAGCAGGAAACCTTCCCTTCACCTTCTCTTTAAGAGTTGGCCATAACCCAGCCACAAACCGATCCTTCTTTAGGAAATCAGGTGCCCCCTCATCCTCTCTTAGCGATGCAACCCATCGCCCCCATAAATCTACAAACTTTGACTCATATGATGCGTATTCCAGCATACTGCCCTGCTTCAACTCTTTCAACAATTGCCATAGCTTCTCTGATGTTGTGCCCTCTCCAAAACGCTTGACAAAGGCTGCCCTTAATAAGTCCCACCGTTCCTTGGTTTCTTGTGCCAAGGCATTGTACCATGATCTTGCCTCCACCTTCATTAGAAGTGGGAAGATACGCAAGCGCGAAGCATCATCATCTCTTCCATAGATGACACATGCTATTTCCAAGTTGTCTAGAAAGTCTGCAGCATCCTCGCCCACCTTACCAGTAAAGGTTGGAAATGCTACACTTGCCATGATTACTGAGAGAGAGCTAGAAAGACACACTTCTTAACTTGCAAAATTTTTTTCTTTTTTACAAGGAGGCGTGTATACCCTATTATACTAGGACATAGATTAAAACTTCAAACGGTACATTGCCTTGTACCAAAGGTAAAACAAATGGCTGATCTGATGCCAGAACCTCAAAAAAACCGCTCCCCACCCGGCATGGTGTCAATGACGTGCTGGTAGTGAATCTTCAAGTCCAATATTACCTTGATTGAGCGTACACGTGTTGGTATGTGTGATCTGTCTTGAGGTAGGTTGTCCTGATTCATGTGAAGCTTAGAGGTACTTAGTCACTGTCCAAGCTTGTAGGAGAGGGTGGTGTTCTTTCCTGAAACAAACTCAGTAGATCCCTAGTTTCTCTAGTGAGAGTGTGAACCAATGCTTCTGTTATCTGTGCTGCAGCATCAGGTGCGACTTGAAAACTGACTATGATAATTACCTCGGTGACTTGAGTTACCCGATTCTCAAAGTAGAATAGTGTTGATTCTCTATTGTGCAGAGCTCCTTCCATTTTGTTGTTGTTGGTTGGCTGTAGGTTGCGGACATAGTTTCCACCTTCTCCTTCTTCTTCTTGGCACTTGGCCTATGTATATCCACTGGGTTTTGGCGCGTTGGTTGACTCTCCCACTTCAAATCGATTACTGTTACGCCTGGCACTCGAGCTTCGATGGAGATGCGGAGTTCGTCTAGTTGTGCTTGGAGCTCTTCTTCTTCTGTCGTCCAGTTAGAAAATCCTTTATACTCATTCATCCATTCACAATAGTTTAGGGTTTTCAGTCTTGTAAACTGAAGGGTTTTCAAGAGCCCTCCTCAGTGGGGGCACCAAATGAGACGCGGAAGTGAAAAAAATAGACCCGGTGGCCTCTACACCAAGACTATGCACAATGGCCTCATCATGGGGAATACACAATAGGGGCACCACCTAGCAAGATATGCGGCTAGGGCGCATACATATACACAATGAAACATGCCATGGAAAACAATTTCAAGATCCACACCCAAATGTGGAATGGGGTGGTCAGAGAATAAGGTGAGAGGAGTGGTGAGTGAGTGAGTGAGAATGGGCTCGCTACTCGTGCATGTAGTAAGGAAGATAACGAGGTCAGGGATACATGCAAGTATGCTCACTTCTCATACAAAACGTGGCGAATCCGCACACCTCAAGATGGAAGTAGAAAGATGATAGGAATATGAGAGGGAGAGAGAGTGTGTGTGTGTATGGTGGCGAATCCGTACACCTTAACATAAGCAGGAAAAAAAATGGCAAGGAACAAGCATATACCATACTCACAATGAGATGTATCCAAAGCGACACAAAGTATGGCACCAAGATGGAGTGTGTTGATTGCTTGCAAAAGATGAATACAATAGGTATCGTATGGCACGAAAATGAGAAGGGAACAAGATCGTAGGAGGCATAATGGAGAGATGGGAGTTGATGGCGAGGAATATCATGAGTGTGTCCACCCTTCTTCTTCTTGAAATTGTGCCTTCAACCTTTAATTACAAGTGGTGTGGAGGTGTGGTGCTCATCTTTTGTGCATGGTGATGGTGTTGTGATTATGTGATTAGGGTTCATGCTACAAGCATGTAGCACAAGAGTGTGTATGGATAGGTGTGTGTGTGTGTGTGTTCTGTGTCTGTGTCTCTCCCCCCAAGTGAGCTCTCATGGCCTCCTTATATAGGGAAGGAGGGAAGGATTTAGCAATATTTCTATTTGAGGTGAGTGTCCCACTTTGGTGACTAGGAAAATGGGGTGCATGTGACTGTGGCTCCCATCTTGTCTCCTCATTATTTAAAATACCAGAGTCAATAGAGAGAGAAGAGAGAATGTGGGTAGGATGTGGAGGATAGGAAATATTTACAATAGTCTAGCTTTGGATAGACATAAGCTTATTAGGGAGAGAAGAGAGAGGTAAGAAAATTATAAGAGAGGTTGTCGAAGGTGGATATTTGTTGATGAGGATGGATCCTTCAAAAATGGTGATAGAATTACTCTAGACTAGCCAAGACCTCATTAAAAGAGCCTTGTCACTTGTAATCATGCTTGAAGACTTGTAGAACCATAGCCATTCTAGAAGGAAGAAAAGTGGGGATGGCCTGTGTCACCATTACACGAGAAAACTGGGGTCCACTACAAAAATCATATCTCCGTGTTCATAACTCCAAAAATTCTGAAAAAAGTTGAGCTAAAAGTTGAGATCACGAGCTACATCTTTCATGTTGAACGCTCCTTCAGATTCAAGGTTCTTCTTTACTTAAAAAATTCAGCCAAATAATGTATTATTTGTGGCTGCAAAAGTCTTTTGGTGGTCCCCTTTGAGTGGACTTCTCTCTTGCCTTCAAGTGTAAGCTCCTTCATGTGTATGAAAACATGACCTAGAGTGTTGAAAAGATTGGCAATCATCTAGATGGAGGTATTATTGAAATTTGAAAGTGGGGTTGAGGTTTGAAAATGAAAACTAGTGAATAAAATATTTGGTAGAGTGGAATAATATACATACATGAAAAAAAAATATTAGAAAATACTAGAATATATATATTTAATATTTTTAAGGTCAAAAGAGAGATCAACAAAGAAAGCTTACTTATTATGCTACATCGTGATTGATTAGCATAAGTATTATTTATTTAATAAAGGCTAAAACGTTTGTGAAAAAAGAAGAAAAAATCAAAAGTAACTTATATAATGGGAAATATTTTGATAAAAGGGCAAAAATATATGGAGGGGGGTTCCCATGCATGGAAAAGCTTTCCTCAATATGAATGAGTCTTTGGGAGCGTATATGGTGTGTATCTTGTCTCGTCTCTCTCTCTTTCTCTCTACATCTCAACAGTGGCTGCCCTTGAGAAGACAAGTCCATATTTGAAACCGGTCACCAGCAATTGAATTCGGTCATCGGCCATTGACTACCGACAAAACGGCCAAACAGCCGGCCATTTTCCGACCACTTTCCGGCCATAATATCGAGACTCACCGTGAAAATTTTGGTTTTTGGTGAGTGATTTCTTTTCATGCACTATGACTTCTCCTCATAATGGGGGCCTTACAAATGTGCGCTTTCAATACAAAAAATTAAAAGGGGTAAATTATGCTCCATACTTAACATGGTGCCCTTCTTGAGTGCCACTGTGAAATCCAACTCAAATAGGATGATAAACCATCTTACTATTTGTCCAACACCGAATGTCTTATTCACCAGATAGAGTAAGGCTTGATGGTCTACAAAAAAGACAAACTTGTTAGATAACAAGTACTGTCAAAATTTCTTAACCGCATGCATCATTCCAAGAACTTTCCTTTTAATGGTGGTGTAGTTATTTTTGGCTAAATATAGATGTTTTTTGACATAAGAGATACAAAAATTCATTGTCTCCTCTCTTGGTTGAGCTAATATGCAACCGATATAAAACTTTAAAGCATCAACATGCACATGGAAGGACTCTTCAGTATTGGTGTTGATATCAAGCCTTGTTTAAACTTTTGGAATGACTTCTCACATTCATCCGTACATTCAAAATGAGTGAGAATACCATAAATGAATTTTTCAATGATTGCATACATGTAGATAAATCTATGATAATATTTATAATTCCCCATAAATACCTTAATTTCCTTGACATTTTTCAGTCTATACATCTCCATAATTACTGCTACCTTCTCCATATTTGTGGCAATACCATTTTTTGATACAATATGTCGGATAGTTTTGCCATGTCTCACCATAAATACATATTTCTCTAGATTTAACAAATCCTATACAGACAAAAATTCTCAAAGACACACCTCAAGTGTACAAAATGGCTCTCTTGTTTAGACAAATGCACACAAAGATCATGCCATATAAACTTCTCGAAAATTTAATAGGTATTCCTTGAATTCATGGCTCATTAGCCACAGGAATTTTTTTTGTGCATTGGTTAGTCCAAAAGTCGTGACTCTATAAGCCAAAATTCCCCATTATATTTTGAAACTCTTTTTGTGTTGATCTTTGATATCTATGGCTAATTGATTGTAACCCGAGAATCCATGCAAGAAGTTATAAGACACTTTCCCAGCTACGCGCTCTAGAACATAGTCCATGATAAGAAGAGGATTATTATCTTGTATGGTAGTGGCATTCTGCCTTCTTGAGGTTCACACACAATCTAGCTCTGCCATTCTTTTTTGGCACTACCACAATAAGTGATACCCAAATCTATGCCTTTTTGCGGTGCATAACCCTTTACAAGAAGTCAAGCCTTATGGCGATCGATCTGACCATCCGGCTTGCGTTTCAACTTGTAAACCCACTTTGTACCAATGGCCTTTCTACGAGGAGGCAAATCACATAAAGTCCATGTGTCATTTTCTATAAATGTGTCATTTTCTATAAATGCATCATATTCTGATTGCATGGTAGCCATCCAATTTTTTGAGTTTTGTGCTTCAATAAAAGATAGAGGTTCCTCGACATCATGTAAGTTAGACACAGTCAAAGCATAACAATTCTATGCATGGTGAGAGCCTGAATAAGCACGACTAGACAAAGGTGCATCCAATTTAATATCACGCAAAGTGTGCACCAATCATTTTGGCATACCTCTAGCCTGCTCATTTTCAGCCCTTTCCTCATCAAGTACATCATGTACATCTCCA
The DNA here is from genome assembly GCF_014529385.1 of Adiantum capillus-veneris. Lineage (NCBI taxonomy): Eukaryota > Viridiplantae > Streptophyta > Polypodiopsida > Polypodiales > Pteridaceae > Adiantum > Adiantum capillus-veneris. Next base: position 124,392,792 of record NC_140938.1, on the reverse strand, counting down.
TCAGTAATAGGCTGATCTATAAAAATTTTGGAAACCCCCATAGGCTGTACATTTTCCTCATTGGAATTTACATTCAAACTTCCACCACTAAAAAGAGGCAACAAAGTGTCATAAATGTCCAATGAGCTTACATTATTGTCTCTAGTACATGACAGCAAGGGCTGAATAGAATCTTTCACAAACACTACATCCTGTGAAACCAAAATACGCTTTTTTTGTAGATGATACAACCTGTAACCTTTGCTTTTAGCACTATAGCCAACAAAAATACATTTGACAGCCTTATCATTCAATTTTCTTCGCTACACTTGTGGCACTAAACCATAAGCCAAAAAGCGAAAAACACACATGTGCTCAATAGATGGCTTTCTATCATGCCATGCTTCATATGGAGTCATAGACTGCAACGCTTTTGTAGGACACCTGTTGAGTACATAAGTGGCACATATGACAGCCTCGAGCCAAAACGAATGTGGTAAAGCTTGACTCTTGACCATACATCTTGCAATTTTTGTAAGAGACCTGTTTTTCCTCTCAACAACACCATTTTTCCTGAGGCGTAAACGGAACTGTACATTGGTGTTTTATCCAGCGGCTATCCAGAAATGCATTAAATCCATGAGACATATACTCCCCCCCTCGATCGGAACAGAGGGTGCCCATAGTACATTTTGATACATTTTCAACCATAGTGAGAAATTGTTTGAAGCACATAAAAACTTCGGACTTGCTTTAAGCGGAAATACCCATGCATGCCTGGAGTAATCATCAATGAAAGTCATGAAGTACAGGTAATTTCCCAAGGACGGAGTTTGCATGGGCCCATAAACATCATTATGCACAAGCTACAACCTGCATGTGGCCCGAATTGAACCATCCTTTGGAAACTTAGAATGTTTCGTTTTACCCAAAAAATAGCCTTCACAAACATGTTTGATATGTGCTTCAAGAGGTGACAAAGAACAACCATATTAGATTTCTGCAAACGCAGCAAGCTGACAAAATTCAGATGCCCAAAACGTGCATGCCAAAGTTTTGCATCTGAAATAGCCTTGAATCTGCAACTGCATTTGCAAACTTTTTTCCACACTTATCATACAAAGTGAGCTTATACTACCCATAGCACAAAAGGCCAGATGCAACAATTTTATCACCAAAACTGACATCATGAACTGTAAATCTATCATCCACAAATTTGACTACAAGTCCAAGGCTAGCAAGTGTTGATACAGACAAAAGATTCTTCTTGATCCCAGATACATAAAGTGAATCAATAAGTGTGAAAGAACTACCTTGCAGTAGTAAGCACCATCTTTCCAACCCCCTGAACCAAATAAGAGGCATTGTTGGCACGAGTGACTGAATTCTCATGAGGGACAGACTCAAGAGAGGTGAACAATTCACGATGTGAGGTAACTTGCGTTGTAGCAGCGCTGTCAAAATACCACACATGTGAATCTGCAGCAATTGATAAGCATGTATCATGGACGACAGGGTTGTAAGTGCACTCTGCACTAAAGGCCCATTCCGCATCAACATTAGCATCACAGTCTCCATTTACAGAAGATTCAACAATGGCTGCATTTGTAGTTGAGCCAGCATTTGCAGTGGAACCATCCTCTTTGGCCTTCAACTTAGAACATTGCTTGATCAAATGATCATTAGCTCTACAATAATGGCAATGCATCTTCTTTTTGCCCTTATCACCAGAATTTCCAGACAAATTACTGCCAGCAAAAGCATTAGGAATAGAAGTTTTGCCACTCGCAGCAGAACCATAAGAAGTGGCTGCATTACTCTTACCACCCTTCCTTTGAGAAGCAATAATATCCTGTTCAAATGCACACTACCTAGTCCTGTTTTTTTTGTAAAGTGACTCTTGCAACAGCAATGTGCATAATGCATCAAACTTGACAACTTCAGGATTTCCTTGGGTCATTAGTCTCCAAGTACTAGCAAAAGTCTGGTATGAATCTGGTAAGGCATCAAGAACAGTCTGCGCAAGAGAACTGTCTGAAATGCCACTTCAACTGCGAAAATAAGTTTCTCATTGATATCCTTGACACCAGCAAGGAAAGTGTCCATATCATCTTCCTCATGCATAATCTTCGATTCCAACTCTTTACGATGTCAAAATGTGTGCGATCTAGCTGGGAAGGTGCAAAACCTCTGGCTATGAGAGTTCGTGATGAGAGTCACAAACACTTTGTGAAAAAGTGTTTTGGAGAATCACCAACCCTCTTTCTAAGGGTGACAAATAATCTAAGAGCATTTGTGACAGCAAAGTCACAAACCCTCTTTCCTATCGTGCTTGGAGTCTGCTTGTTTTCGTAGTCAAGATTATGATGAGAGGATCACCAAATCACATTCAATTTCACTAAATTTTCAGGAATGAAACTTCAATGCTCATACAATCACAAATCTCAATCAAAACCCAGACCTCTTCCATGGTATCATGTAGGCTTCGCCCCTAATTACATAGTCGTAACATCAAACAATTGAAAGGAATGCTCGAGCTTCCACCTTCATGAAGACAATTTTCTGATTTTTTAGAGATTGATGAGATTTGAAATGAAGCCCAAGAACCATTTTGATATGTGGAATCCTAATTCCTCCCTCACAAGCTCAGATACAAGATTGCGAAGAGGCGGGACTACAACACGCATAGATTGGGCACCATGGAAGCTATTGCATATAGTAGAGCAAAATTACAGGTTTTTTTCTATAAAAAGAAGCCTCTCTATCTTACCCACAGCAATATGAGCTGATATGTCAATTTTTGGGCCATTTTGTCATTTTGGACCAAAACTAGGTCATTTTCAACTCATTTTTTATCCAAAACATGCCATTTTTTATGCGAAAAATCCCAAACAGAGTTAGAAAAATCCCTAAATTTGTGGTATCACTCATTAGATACTATGTGAATAGGAGCTATTTTGTAACCCTCCTTGTCACATAAGTGGGTGGTGTGGATTCATTAACACATGCATCTATAGTAGCAAGAATTTGAGTCCACTCAAATGGTTCAAATAGATGTTCAAGAAATGGTTCAGTTACGTAATCGGCATCGTCTATCTCTCAATCTAATATGAGGTCTTCTCTTTGTAAGCCATCACAATCAAAATCTCTACATATCCAAATTGGAGTGTTTTTCTGTATCCACCAGGGCAATTTAGTTTTTGCTGAGGTTTTTAAATCCAACTCCTGGATTTGTGAATTAAAATATCCTTGTAAGAATGGTCCTTCAAATTTACCCGAGTAATTGATCCAACTTGTTTCTTGTCTCATGAAAGGTCTTCCAAGGATAATTTCATAATTGAGTTTTTTTCCAAAATCTACAATGGCAAAGTGTGATGGTAATCAAGTCCACAGGAGCTCACTATCATATTACCCAGTAACTCCATCGGTTTCTCAATATGCCCATCTGCTAGCTATAATTGCATCCGTGTTTTTCTAATTTCCAATTTTTCTTGAGCTTCCTAGAAGGATTTCGTTGCTATGGCAATGCCTACCCCACTTTCTACAACAGCCATGGTCGTTACGCCATTATATTGTACCAAAAGGTTCGTGTTTCCTTCTTTTCCCACACAGTAATCCCCAACTTTGTTTATGGGCACAGACTTCACAATTCTAGACTGCAATTTCCTTTCTTTTAATTATTTTGGGTTTTCTTGGGTTACCCTTTTTAAGCCCATCCATGGTAGGTTGTAGATCTCTCCGTAGATGTGGTCTTATCTTAAGGCAGCTCACCCAACGTGATTGTGCATTGGATAGGAGCTGGAAAACCTGAATGTAGATTTGCCACTTCCCTCGCCACATCCAAGGTTTGCTTTAGTATATTCAATTTTGTTGTTTTATAGACCAATCATTTTTCTTTATTTTCACCTAGGTATGAAAGTAGTGTCTATAGTTTTCAAGCTTTTGATAATATTTACTGCTCTTGCCCCCAATCTCCATACATGGATTTAGCCCCACTTCTTCGGTAGAAGCTAATTTCCTATCTAGGCTCTCATCGTTCACTTCCCTAACTCAGTTACAGAGGTGGTTTGGCCAATCTTTGTTAGCTAGGCGAACTCAATCTAGCCCCTCCTCACTATCTGGAACTATTAGTTCAAGTGCATTAATTTCTTGTAAAGTTTTTCCCAACCCCTCATCATCTTGCATTTTTCCTTTGTTTGATATGGTCTCGATTGGAGATGGTTTTCCTATGGTTCCAATTTAGGCTTTTGTTTCTCTAGCATAGATTGCATATTTTGCACCAAATTTTTATACGTTTCAAGTTTGGCGGCTTCCATGTCACATGTTGGCTAGTTCTTTCATTTGTTTCAAAATTCTGACCCGCTTTCAATCTCGAGGGTGCCGGGGGGGGTGGGTCACCTAAGAATTTTGTGGCTATCATGTGAATGTAGTAGAAGGGGTTATTCTCTTTTTCTCACATTTTCACTTACAAAAGGGTATTGTAAAATAAAATTGGGAAAAGAACTTACAGATTGAATACAAAAAGAGTGTACTTTATTTGTCCAAAATTCATAGATAAGGAGTTTTAAAAATAGTCCAAGAATGCACGCACTCCGGAGGTTCACCATTCATTACCTCCCTATATAACGTCTATTCGTGGGGTATTAAAAGAACCCCTCTTTTAACATGTTTAATTGATTTAAATGATCACCTATTTTAGGATTTTTTTCTAAAATTGAATATAAAAACCCCTTATTTTAATGTACCTCCATTAAATTGCCTAATTTTTTTGTATTTTCAAACTCCTTTTATACATTAACATGAATACATAGTGCCACCCCTCAAATGCACGCGATATACACAACTTATACATAGTAACTTACTTGGGTTTTCAGTCTCGCTTGGAAAGATTCCAATTTTCAAATCTATTATCTACAAGAAGAAAAAAAAAATTGAAAACACTGCTCCTGCACACACAGATTTCGTCCCCCATCACTACACATTGACCCAGTGTTTTAAAACATTGAGGGCTAGTAGGTGTTGGTAGACACTTGTCTATTGAAAAGGTCCTTGGAGGCGATGCTTTGGTGACTCGGAGCCCAAGAGAGTGGCATCAGAGGAGACACACTTAGTGAGGCTTGGGGGACAAAGAGGTGGAGTTTGGAGTTGAAGAGAGGGATATCAAATTTTGCGAAGCTATTTGGGATAATCAGAGGAGTGGAACAACTTGGATTATTTTTCAGCTTGGTTCATGCAGCCACCCTTGGAGAGAAGGCTTTCTAAAAGTTCCAGATCTTGCAACTTCATCATGGCCCCCCCTTTCTCGAGCAGTAGAGACAAATTGAAGAGAAATAACTACACTCATTATCCAATTTGATCATGCTACTATGGTTCTCAAGGAAAGGCGTATGGGATGTTGATAATGGCTCGGAGCCCCGTCCCATGAGGGATCCCCACAACAGGTACATCCGCCTTCAAGATGAAGAATATATTAAATCATGTGTCAATTGGGATGCAGCTAATATGAAGGCAATGGGGAATCTCTTATAAAGGACCTTTTGCCATTTATTTAGATTTTAACAACTACCCAAGATATGTGATTCAAGCTCGTTGGAATGTTTGATTGGGATTCTATGATGCGAGCAATCACCCTTCTTAGACTATTATTTGCCATTGATTTTTCATGCGACAATTCCACGCAATCATTTCTTATGAAGGCTAAAATTGTTCATGATCAACTATCAACTATGAGAAGTTCACTAACAAGTACTGAGTTAGTTGCTTTGGTTCTCACAATGTTTCCTAAGGAGTATCAAACAGTTTCTAGGACACTTTGGATACAATTCACAAAGGAAAAGCTGGAACTTGATGATATACATATTTTCTCATTGAGGAGGAAGTGGAGTTGATAACTCAAGGCAAAATTCAGGTTTCTGGGACATATGGGAAGCACATGGGTAAGCCTTTGCTACTTTGGTAAAGCACGGTCATTTTGGCCAAGGATTAAAGGTCCAAAGTCAAAGACACAAATTCTACAAAGGACAAAGGTAAAAGCAAGCATCAAGAAGAAAGCAATGATAGTGACTTAGGGAAGGATAGCAAAGCAACTCTTGGTGTAATGGACAAGATATATAACTTGGGAGGCTTGAACCTGTTGGGCTCGCTGCTGCTCCTGTGCGTTCCCCCCCCCCCCCCCCCCCCCCCCCCCCGCCTGCTCCTGCTCCCCCGCGCCATAGCCCCCCCTTCACCCTCACCCCTCGCGCTGCCCTTGCTTGCGTGCTGTCTCGCGCGCTGCTGAGCTTACACCCAGCCTGCGCGCAGCCCAGCCAGCCCCGCCCGCTGCCCCTCCCTGTTGTTCGCTGCCCGCTGCCTCGCCGCTCCAGCCCCTTATCCCCATGCCCCCCCCCCCCCCCCCCCCCCCCCCCCCCCCCCCCCCCCTCCTCCGAAGGCCTCGTTTGAATTGCTTGGCAGTGGATTCTCAGTTGGTTTCTCCTTACCAAGCTCTCAAGCGTTGGCCTTCTCATCCGCCCTTCTCCTTCAAAGTGGCAGACACTAATGGAGGCTCATGCTCCACCTCAGAGGGACTCCTCCAAAGCCCCCTCGCCCGACACCGCTGAGCCCACCATTTGACTTGCTCTCTCACCGACAGAGCAAGCGAGCCTAGCTGATGAGGTAGAGTGTCTGCAGGCGACCTCGGTCATTTGCAAGATTCTCGGCACCCGACCCAGCAGAGGAGAGCTGCGTGACCTTCTCCAGGCCCTCCTTCTCGCAGAGGTGGGCAAGATTTTGGATGTCCACATCCTCCGACGGGGGTACTACCAGATCGAGTTCGAGACTTCCGAGATGGCCTCCAAAGTCATAGCTATGAGTCCACTAGCTATCCGAGCATCACGCGCCCACTTTCGACAGTGGTGACACGATTTTGACCCGACATCGGATGTGCTCGTAGAGGAGGCAGACATCCCCATCTCAGTCTGCTTTCCGGGTTTATGGAGGGAGTACCTTCCACTGCTCTTCAGGATTGGCTCCGCCATCGGGACTGTTTTGGAGACACCTCGTACGCCAACATCAGTAGTTGCCAAGGCGGCCGGCATCCCTTCAATTCGAGTTTTGGTCAGAGATACCCACACGCTCCCGAAGGTCATCCTTTTGCCTCGGGTGAGTGGGGGTTGGTTTAGGCAGAGTGTGGAGTACTCAGGTCTCCCAAACCAGTGCTTCATTTGCAGACAGATGGGCCACCTAGAGAAGGCCTGTCCACGGAGGAGACCACGACCTGCACCTTAGCCTCAGCCCCAGCCTGCCAAGGCTAGGCCGCAGCCTCAACCAGCGACACAGCGCACAGATTCTGAGCCACCCTCCAAGCCTGGGGCTCCAGCAGGGGAGGGATGGCAGCAGGCTCGTGGCCGTCGACGCTAGGGGCCACAGCGACAGCTTGGCACTCAGAGTGGCCCTCAGGTGCCTACTCAGCAGCAGTGGGTTCCCACGGGGAACCGCTTTGGTCCTCTTGAGCAGGAGGAGCCTCCTACGCCAGCCTTCTCTTTCGTTTCACCCTCGCCAGCCCCTCCACCTTCATATTTCCCCTCTTCCTCCTCATCCCCTCCCCCGCCCTTTGCTCCCGCCCACTCCCCACCTCGCCCCCTATCTCTGTCGTCCCGCCCCGCTTCTCTTCTCCTCCGCCCCCCCCAGCTCCTTCTCCCCCTCCTCCTGCTTCAGTACCACAGTCGACTCAGGAGACTGGTCCCTCGCCGGCGGCTAGGAGATCTCTTGGCAGCGCTTTTGCCATGAGTCACCTAGCGAGAGAGGGTCAGCCCTTCTTGTGGCCCCCTTTGCAGATTCAGACATCTTCCCTTGCAGCTATCCCTCGTGGTCTGATGAGCATTGACCTCCGACGCCACTGGGACTTCTTCGATTACGGATTCACTCGCTTTCTCGGCGATTCCGCAGCAGACCACGAGGCAGCCTGCTTCAGGGTCCACGCTCTGTTCCTCGCCGCTAGGGGGACAGAGGCCTTGGACTCAGCAGTTGGTTTCTCCTTTCCTCTCTGCGGTAGGACCAAGACAGAGTGGTCCCTCCACTCAGTGGTGGGATGGTTGCATACACAGGTTCTCGAGTTCTCTCACCACATGGGAGAACTTGGAGTTACAGATTTGTTGCAGACTTTGTGGCCACTAGCCAAGTTTGCGGTGACACCCCCAGACTCAGCAGGATGTAGGCACATTGTGGTGTACTTTTTTGCTGATACACAGTGTTTTCCTTGCTATGTATACATACATGAGGACTCCTGGACAGAGGAGGTTGCTTTACGCTCGGCTCGCTCTGCTTGGGCTTGGGCTAGGCACTCACTACAGGCTCGCCTATCTAGAGGACGCTCGGATGCGGATTACTCCCCATCCAAGCCTGCCTCGAAGATAGCCCGTCTTGCTGCTGCTGCGGCATCTATTCTCTCTCGCTCCCCATGAGGATCGTCTCATGGAACGTGCAGGGATTAGGTGGGCCCTAGTTTCTGCGATAGCGGGGCCGATTGCGGCAGGAGCTTCAGCGTTGCCTTGTGGGAGGAGAGATTGATCTCCTTATGCTCCAGGAGCACCATTTGTCTGAGAGCCGCATCCGGCGCTGTGGTCAGATTTTGCGTGGACGTTATGATTCCTTTTGTTCAATTGCTTTTGGACCTGGAGGCATCCAGGGTGGGGTATGTATGACTATTGCGGACTCATTGCAGCAGGCCATTGTGGGCAGAGGGATTATTGTGCCAGGCAGGGCTCAGTGGATTACTTTGCAGGTTCAGGGTGGCCTTGTGGGCTTTCTGAACATCTATGCGTCCAATGTGGCGAGTGCTCGTGCAGAGTTTTGGTCACAGATTGTTGAGTCTTTGCCACAGGTTGACCATTGGTGTGTAGGAGGGGACTTCAACATGTTGGAGGACCCTTCTGACAGGATCGGAGGCAGCCATGCTACTGTGCATGGAGTCGAGTTAGCAGCTTGGGGGAGTTTGTGTATGACCTTGAGGGTCTCGGATACATGGCAGCATTCTGGCTTTGTGAGGCCTCCAGAGAGTCTTGCCTTCTCTAGATTAGACCACAGAGTGGGAGAAGTGAATCTATCGCGGATAGATCGCTTCTACACTAGTGACCACTTCAGTGACTTGGGGGGATCAGTGGGCATCATGGCAGGGACATCCTTCTTGGACCATGCACCAGTGATCCTCACAGTGGTAGACAGGCAGAGGAGTGGGAGCACGATGCTTCGCATCCCAGAGCGGGTCTTGTTGGACACAGCACTCAGAGAGAGGGTAGAGGCTCTTTGGACAGAGGGCATGGACAGCCAGGCTCTACCAACAGACAGAGTGGCCTTAGGCCTAGCTCAGCTTAGCCACTTTTTTCTCCAAGAGTCTTTGGCTCGACGGGCCGCAGCGAGAGAGGAGGAGCAGCGTCTCAGACGAGGCATTGCTTCACTACAGAGGATGCAGGAGCAGCATCCAAACAGTCCATGGTTGGAGGAGCAGTTAGAGCAGGCTCGACAGGAGCTTGTTCGCACAGAGGAGAGGCACCATGAGTTTGCCTTTCACTGACAGGCATCTCAGTGGACTCAGGTAGGTGACAGAGTGACAGGTGCCTTTTTTGAGACAGTAGGACCTCGGCACTCGCATGCCAAGGTCACTCAGCTGAGGAGACCCGATGGGTCAGTTGCTTGTGAGCCTGAGGATATGCATGTAGTTGCTATTGACTTTTACCGTGAGCTACTGACGGTTGAGCCCCAGTCAGAGAGACCGGATGCATGCAGGGAGCAGGTTTAAGCGCAGATGCCTTGTCTTGTGACTGAGGAGATGCACCAGAGGCTGGAGATACCTCTTCGGCTTGAGGAGCTGCACACGGCTCTTAGGGCCCTTCCTCGTGGTAGTTGTCCAGGTGAGGATGGGTTGACTCCCAGTTTCTTCTTGGAGTACTGGGACTTGCTTGGCCCAGATCTTTGTAGTGCCTTTCAGTACATTCTGCACACAGGAGTGATTCCGGATAGCATGAGTGAGGGCCTGATTTACCTCATTCCAAAGGAGAGTGGCTCCTTGGATGAGATTCGACAGTGGCGCCCCATCACCATCCTCAACTCAGCCTACAAAATTCTTGCCAAGGCTCTGAGTTTGAGGATTCAACCACTTTTGGAGAGCCTTATACATGGGACTCAGACAGGTTTTGTCAAGGAACGCAGTATCCTTGACAACATCTTCACTTTCTGGGAGGCTTCTGCCCTGGCACGTCTTCGTGGGGAGGACCTTGTGATTCTTCTTCTCGATTTTGAGAAGGCATACGACAGAGTTGACTGGGACTTTCTAGAGGGCACGCTTCGCAGGATGGGCTTTACAGATGCTTGGATCAGAGGGGTGTCGGCTTTGTACAGACAGGCTCACAGTCAGGTGCTTTTGGCAGGAGGTAGAGGAGAGCGCTTCATGCTCACACGATCGGTCAGACAGGGTTGTCCTCTTGCCCCCTTTCTCTTTCTGTTCTATGCGGAGGCGATGAGCAGATTTTTGGTGTCACAGCAGGTTGGTTTGAGGGGCTTAGCACTCCCGATACGGGGAGATGAGCTTCTGGACGCTGTGTTTGCTGACGAATCAGCCTTGTACTTAGAGGGCTAGGAGGCCAATTTACACAGGTGTGGGCAGGCTCTTGAGACCTTCTGTTGTGCATCGGGCGCATTGATCAACTGGAGAAAGACAATGGCTTTCTCGGTTGGCAGTGCTCCTGTGCCAGAGTGGATGTCAGCAGAGGGTTTCAGGTGGATTCCCCCAGGGACCGCAGTTTGATACTTGGGTTGTCAGGTTGGTTTGGATTTGTCCCCCGAGCAGCAGATTGCTCCTCTTCTCCTATCCATCAGGAGAAAGCTATTCCATTGGAGCTCAGCACGACTTTCGCTGGCTGGTAGAGTAGTAGTTGCCAACCAGGTGTTGTTGGTAACTATGTGGTACATCACCTCTTGCTGGATATTCTCGAGTTCTTGTATCACCAAGGTAAAGAGGCTGATCAGGAACTTCCTTTGGTCAGGTCGCGACACTCAGGTTGCCCGAGCCAAGGTGGCTTGGTCGGTCATCACACTTCCTTGTTCTCAGGGAGGGCTTGGGATCATTGATCCAGCACAGCAGAGCAGATCCCTTCTTGGGAAGGTCATCGTCAGAGGACTTCTTCCAGGTGAGGAGCCCTGGAAAGAGTTCTTGCTGCAGAGGCTTCGTGCCAGGGTGCCTCAATCAGGAGGCCCTTGGCAACCTTCTGACAGGAGCAAAGCGAACCCCGAACCCCGACGGCCTCTAAAACACCGGGGACTGAATGGCGCGCCTCGAGCCTGTCATGGTAAAGCAAACAGGGGGCACCACCTAGCTTCAGCGGCTAGGACGCAAACAACACACCACCATAACAAAGTTTTCATCCAAGAGAGATGGATGCTTGGGAGTAATGATGAAGAGGAAAGGGAATGAGATCAAGTGAGAGCGAGAGAGAGAGTGAGGGAGGGGGTATAGCGGCTTAGTACTTAGGCACCACAAAAGGATGGCAAATCCGCACACCCTTCACACATACACAAGCTCACTCCAAACACAAGACTAGGTGGCGATTCCGCACACCTCACATGGGCAAAACATTGCAAGAAAACATACTCACAAAATCTCAAGCTTTATTTAGAGAATAAGGTGATGAAATGGGGAGCATAGGGTAGGGGAATGAGAAGGGAGAGAGTGGTAGAGCACATGGCGGATAGGTGGGAGTTGATGGCGAAGACTCGCACGAGGGTTATGGCCATCATCCTTCATTTAGTTGCCCTTCATCTTCCATAGCCAAGGGTGTAGAGGTCATGCTCAAGACAAGCATGGTGATTGCGGTGATGGTGATGGTGATGGTGTGGGTGTGTGTGTGTGTGTGTGTGCACTAGGCACACACAGTGCATAGTGTGTTCTTTGGTGATGTTGTGTGTGTCTTTAGTGTGATGGTGACCCCTCTTTATATAGGGGAGTAGGGGGGAGGAATTCTAGAATTTAGAAATGAAGAAATCATTATCTACATAGGCCATGTGACTGTGGGTCCCACTTGTCTAGCTGTGTGTATATGTGCTAGAACAGCAGTCTCATGAGAGAGAGACTAAGAGAGAGAGAGATGGGTTGATGAAAAAAAGTGAGAGGTGACATGGAGAATAAAAAATTAATTACAAGAGGGGAGAGAGGGGAGTGTGTTCAGAGGTGAATCTGTGTGCAGATGTGTGTGAACACAAGAAAAATCAGGTAACCACCGGGTGGGGATGGGTCTGTGGGCACCTTTTTTCAGTGAAATTGAGTGTGTGTGAGTGTGGGGGAGGTTATTTAGCTACAAGACAAGAGACATGGCGCCCTTTAGAGAGAGAGGGGGGTATTTGGGTCATGGGATATGATAGGAGAGAGAAAGAGGGGGTGGGGTATACTATTTTGGAAGATAGGGTAAGTTGCATGTGAGTTAGGGTGTATTATTGGTGAGTTATAATGCATTATTGGTGAGAGGTGGGGTAGCTTGAGGGGAGAGAGAAAGGAGAAAGGACAAGGGGAAGAGAGAGGGGGTTGACCTTTTCAGTGGAGGAGAGGAAAAGGGACACCCGGCGGGGCAACGATGAAGAAAAAGGAGGCAAGGTGGGGATGGGCTACCCCGCAGGCATGAGGTGGCCTATTTTACCTTTCTTATATATTTACATAATCATACTTTTTTTTTCTTACTTTTTTCAATGCCTTTTATCACTCCCTCCATAAGAGGGGGTTTTCATGGGGTGGGGACGAGAGAAGAGGGGTATGGGAGCTTGGCTTGTGAAAAGCCCCCATCATTAGCCCTCCCCTTTTGGCTAGAGGCATTCATGTCTCTAGCTCATCTGTTTTATCATTATCGTCGGAGGTGGCAGCTGATGGTGTGTCCTCATCTGGAATGTCAATTGGTGGAGCCTGGTCAAATCGAAGAAAATAAGGTTTAAGTCACCAACCATTTACCCTGGTTTATGAAGTTTTCCATTAGCCTCCATAAGCTGGTAGCTTCCATTGGCATACTTTTTCCTGATGATGAAAGGGCCTTCCCATCGGAGCAGGAGTTTCTTATCCTTGCGCGTGTCGAAGCGATTGTCGTAGTGGAGCACCAACATTCCTTTCTTCAATTCTTTTTTCCGGAGATGCTCGTTAAAGCTAAGTCGTCTATGCTCTGCTTGTGCTGCATAATAATTTATTGCTTCTTCTCTGTCCAGCTGCAGTCTTTCCAAGTTGATGATGTGATCTCTCAAATGCATGTTGGGTTGTTGAAGTTGGCTTGCCATTACTCTGAGACTTTGTAGTTGCACTTCAATGGGCAAGATTGCTTCCTTACCAAATACTAGATGATACGGTGTGAATCCCAAGGATGTACGAAATGAAGTTCTGTAGGCCCATAAAGCTGGTAGTAGATACTTATCCCAGTTTTCGGGATGATTGTTTACCTGCTTGGTAATAATTTTAGAAACCATTCCATTTACCTTTTCAACTAGGCCATTACATTCAACTAGTCATCAAAGACCACTATGCCTGCAGCTGCTTTGTCGGACGCTCGCTTGTAGGCTTCATCAAAGTAGACAGAGTATGCTCCTTCTACCATCGGTGGTACTGGAGGTAATCGGACTTCTCCTTCCTTAGATTGCTTCTCCTTCCTTTCAAAGACTTGGTAGGTCATGAGTCCCCCCAAACTTGCCCTTGTCGTGCTTTCTTCCTGTACCGTGTAGTCAAACTCTTGCAGACAAACTAGCCATTTAGTAATTCTAGCAGACACATCCATGTGTTGTACAACATAGGGAAATATTTCATCCATGGTTAGAATCACAAATTGCTTAGGCAGCAAATATGACCTAAACTTTGTAGTTGCAAATCTAAGAGCTAGGACTAAGTGTTCCACATGGGTGAAACCTTTCTCTCCTACTGTCATCATTCGACTAGAGAAGTAGATTGGCCTCATGAAAGATGTCCTCGTATCCTTTTGGAGTAGCACAGCCCCCAATGAGTCATCACCAACACTTGAGGTGACATAGAATTTTTCATCCCAGTTAGGTGGTGAGATAGTTGGCAGAGTGGCTAAGACCTCCTTTATCTTGTTGTAGTGATGTTCGCTTTCCTCGTCCCAAGTGAAAGTTGATCTTTGAGTGAGTTGTTGCAGTGGTAGAACAAGTTGTGATAGTAGATGTATGAATCTACTTAAGTACCTCACCTTCTGTAGAAAAGAGACCAATTGACGTGCGGTCGTTGGTGAAGGTAGGGCTATGAGTGCGGACACCTTACTTGGGTCGGCGTTGATACCTTTTGCTGAAATTTCATGGCCTAGTAGAATGACTTTACTCTCCCCAATGTGGCATTTATCCACATTTAATTGCCCACCTAGGCTCTGCAACCTGGCCAAACCTTCAGTTACCTTTTCTAAATGTGAAATACGGGAGCTATATATACAAAAATCATCAATGAACACTCTTATGGATGTTCCAAAGAACGGTTGAAAAACATATGTGACATATCTTTGGAATGTGGCAGGTGCATTTGTGAGACCAAATGGCATAACCCTGTATGCAAAACAACCCCATGGCGTGATAAAAGTGGTTTTTAGCTGATCTTCCAAGGCTATGCGTATTTGAAAGTATCCAGAATAACCATCACAGACGTTATAGCATTCAAAACCAGCTACTTCATTCAGAATTTCATCCAAGAAAGGGAGAGGAAAGTGGTCTCTCTTTGTAGCTGCATTTAGTGGTTTGTAGTCAACACAGACCCTCCACTTACCATTCTTTTTAGGCGTCCAGCAGGATAGATGAATCCATTCTGAGTTTTCTACAGGATAGATGAATCCCGCCTCCAGCAGTTTCCTTACCTCGGCCAAGAGTGCCTTTTCTTCTATGACCCCCAGTCGTCGTAGCTTTTGCACAACTGGTTTTACCCCTTCCTTCAGCTTAATATGATGTTCCACCACTGTAATGCCTGTGATTCTTTCATAGTTGTCAATGAACAGGTTAGGAAATCCCATCAACATTTGCAAAAAACTATCTTTCTCCTCAAGTGTTAATTCCGTAGACAACATACCCTTCAACCTACTTCCTCCTAGGCCAGGTGATTTGCTCTCCTCTTCATTGGGTTGCCCTTTTGGTGATGGATCACCAGTTGTGCTTACCCTTTGTGGATCCTTCATAATGATACCCATCACATCAATGGAACTGTCACTTTCGTTAGTGGATATGGTCTCCTCCTCAGAACTGGAAGATTCGCTAGTGGTTTCATCTGTCGATGTTTCCAGATTCATTTGCTTCTGCTTGCCAATCCTCATGTCGTAGTAGATTGTCTCCCCTTTCTACCGGTCATGCGTAGAAGGCCAGTACCCCAATCTTGTTTTGCCTTCATGGCCATCAACCATGGCCTTCCCAAAATTAGTGGATAGCCCTCCCCCTTAGTAGGCATTACAAAAACATCTACCTCTACCTCAGTGTTGAAAGCTTTGATTTTCACGGCACTTACCACACCCACACACTTTACTTTTGCGTTGTTTGCCATCTTTGCCTTGCATGGAGAAGGCCTGTCAACCTCGAGCCCTAATCGAAGCATCATAGCTTCACTCATTACACAGATTTGTGCACCTCCATCAATGTAGGTGTTTCCAACCCTCTTTTACGTCGACAATTGGAAGGATGTAATCCATGTTGCATCCCGAAATTGCTCCGGCTACCTTTGTTTTGGAGCGTCTTGTACTTACCATTTTAGACCATTGTCGCCTTACTTTAGGTACAAGATGTAGCAGTTGTGGCCATGTAATCTTCGGTCCTTGCTCTGCCACATCCAATGTTAGATCATAGGGCTTTGAACTTTCCCCTAGCTGGAAGTCGGTGATGCCCAATCTCCGTCGTGGCCTGGATGGCCTCTTGCTAGTTTCTCCTCTCATGCTTCTCTCATCATCTGATTGTGTAGCTTTCTCCCTCCTAGCTCTTTTCACAGTCATGGCTTCAAGTAGTTCTAAAAAGGTTACCTTCTCCTTACCCTTGTCCCTCTCCTTTGATCTGGGTGGATCCACTACTACGGCTTTTCCTTTCTCTTCTAGCCTTATGATGTTTACAGGGAGATCAGGTGGTGGGGCTGGTGGAAGAGGTGGAATGGATTCTTGTAGTGGTGTCTGGGGTGGACGCATGATTTGTGTTGGTGGGGGTGGTGCTCGGGGTGGGGGTGTTCTTTCTCTAGGGGGTGACAATTGGTTCCTCCTACCTCCTCTATTATAGTTTTGTCGTGGTTTGGGACAGTAGTACATACCGTGACCGTCTTCTCCGCAGTTGTAGCAATGATACTCCCTGTTTTGTCGTCGTGCTCTTCCAGGGTCTTGATCTCTTTCTTGACTCCTCCCTTGCTGTATTAAGTGGACAGACAAATTCTGTAGTTGGTCAGTAATATGGGCCAACATATCTTCTTGGTCATCTCTTACCCCAAGAGCCCGTGCTGGTGGTATGGTGGTTGTCGTAGTTGCTGGTCGATGCGATGTTCCTGCTTCTGTTGACTCGGTTTCTTTGGCTTTCATTCGCAGCTTCTTGTCCTTAAGGCGAGCAATCTCAACGGCTAACTTGTACGTAGCCGGGAATCTACCTTTCACCTTCTCCTTGAGAAGCGGCCATAAGCCATGCGTGAACCGATCTTTTTTTAGGAAATCGGGTGCAGCTTCCCCCCTTGCCAGTGACTCAACCCACCGTTCCCACAAATCCACAAATTTGGACTCATAGGTGGCATATTCTAAAAGACCCTCCTGCTTCAAGTCTCTCAACTTGTCCCACAACTTTTCTGAAGTGGTACCTCCCCCAAAGCACCTCTTAAAAGCGGTTTTTAAGGGTTCCCAGTCATCCTTGGTTGCTTGTGGAAGTGCATTGTACCATGATCTAGCTTCTAGCTTCATGAGATAATTAAAGATTCTAACCCGGGATTCATCCGTATCTTTGTTGCTCACTACACATGCTACTTCAAAGTCATCTAGGAAGTCTGTTTCCAAATCCTCCCCCTTCTTTCCTTTAAATGTTGGAAATGTTACACTTTCCATGATTACCGAGAGAGAGCTAGAAAGACACACTGCTTAACTTGAAAAAGTTTTTTCTTCTTTACAAGGAGGCGTGTATACCCTCTTATACTAGGACATAGATTAAAGCTTCAAACGGTACATTGCCTTGTACCAAAGGTAAGACAAATGGTTGATCTGATGCCAGAACCTCAAAAAATCTCTCCCCATCCAGCATGGTGTCAATGATGTGCTGGTAGTGAGCCTTCAAATCCAGTATTACCTTGATTGAGCGTACACGTGTTGGTATGTGTGATCTATCTTGAGGTAGGTTGTACTGATTCATGTGAAGATTAGAGGTGCTTAGTCACTGTCCAAGCTTGTGGGAGAGGGTGGTGTTCTTTCCTGGAACAAACTCAGTAGATCCCTAGTTTCTCTAGTGAGAGTGTGAGCCAATGATTCCGTTATCTGTGCTGCAGTATCAAGTGCGACTTGAAAACTGACTGTGATAATTACCTCGGTGACTTGAGTTACCCGATTCTCAAAGTAGAATAGTGTTGATTCTCTATTGTGTAGAGCTCCTTCCATTTTGTTGTTGTGGGTTGGTTGTAGGTTGTGGACATGGTTTCGACCTTCTCCTTCTTCTTCTTGGCACTTGGCCTATGTATATCCACTGGGTTTGGCGTGTTGTTTGACTCTCCCACTGCAAATAAATTACTGTTACGCCTGGCACTCGAGCTTCGATGGAGATGTGGAGTTCGTCTAGTTGTGCTTGGAGCTCTTCTTCTTCTGTCGTCCAATTAGCACATCCTGCTAGCCATTCATCCATTCACAATAGTTCAGTCTTGTAAACTGAAGGGTTTCATGAAAAGATCCTCCGTGGGGGCACCAAATGACGGGAGCAAAGCGAACCCCGAACCTCGACGGCCTCTAAAACACCGGGGACCGAATGGCGCGCCTCGAGCCTGTCATGGTAAAGCAAACAGGGGGCACCACCTAGCTTCAGCGGCTAGGACGCAAACAACACACCACCATAACAAAGTTTTCATCCAAGGGAGATGGATGCTTGGGAGTAATGATGAAGAGGAAAGGGAATGAGATCAAGTGAGAGAGAGAGAGAGAGAGAGAGAGAGAGAGAGAGAGAGAGAGAGGGAGGGGGTATAGCGGCTTAGTACTTAGGCACCACAAAAGGATGGCGAATCCGCACACCCTTCACACATACACAAGCTCACTCCAAACACAAGACTAGGTGGCGATTCCGCACACCTCACATGGGCAAAACATTGCAAGAAAACATACTCACAAAACCTCAAGCTTTATTTAGAGAATAAGGTGATGAAATGGGGAGCATAGGGTAGGGGAATGAGAAGGGAGAGAGTGGTAGAGCACATGGCGGATAGGTGGGAGTTGATGGCGAAGACTCGCACGAGGGTTATGGCCATCATCCTTCATTTAGTTGCCCTTCATCTTCCATAGCCAAGGGTGTACAGGTCATGCTCAAGACAAGCATGGTGATTGCGGTGATGGTGATGGTGTGGGTGTGTGTGTGTGTGTGCACTAGGCACACACAGTGCATAGTGTGTTCTTTGGTGATGTTGTGTGTGTCTTTAGTGTGATGGTGACCCCTCTTTATATAGGGGAGGAGGGGGGAGGAATTCTAGAATTTAGAAATGAAGAAATCATTATCTACATAGGCCATGTGACTATGGGTCCCACTTGTCGGGCTGTGTGTATATGTGCCAGAACAGCAGTCTCATGAGAGAGAGACTAAGAGAGAGAGAGATGGGTTGATGAAAAAAAGTGAGAGGTGACATGGAGAATAAAGTAATTACAAGAGGGGAGAGAGGGGAGTGTGTTCAGAGGTGAATCTGTGTGCAGATGTGTGTGAGCACAAGAAAAATCAGGTAACCACCGGGTGGGGATGGGTCTGTGGGCACCTTTTTTCAGTGAAATTGAGTGTGTGTGAGTGTGGGGGAGGTTATTTAGCTACAAGACAAGAGACATGGCGCCCTTTAGAGAGAGAGGGGGGTATTTGGGTCATGGGATATGATAGGAGAGAGAAAGAGGGGGTGGGGTATACTATTTTGGAAGATAGGGTAAGTTGCATGTGAGTTAGGGTGCATTATTGGTGAGTTATAATGCATTATTGGTGAGAGGTGGGGTAGCTTGAGGGGAGAGAGAAAGGAGAAAGGACAAGGGGAAGAGAGAGGGGGTTGACCTTTTCAGTGGAGGAGAGGAAAAGGGACACCCGGCGGGGCAACGATGAAGAAAAAGGAGGCAAGGTGGGGATGGGCTACCCCGCAGGCATGAGGTGGCCTATTTTACCTTTCTTAAATATTTACATAATCATACTTTTTTTTTCTTACTTTTTCCAATGCCTTTTATCACTCCCTCCATAAGAGGGGGTTTTCATGGGGTGGGGACGAGAGAAGAGGGGTATGGGAGCTTGGCTTGTGAAAAGCCCCCATCACTTCGACCAGATGGATCTTTACAGAGTTGCGCCGAGTTGGTTTGAGCAGGAGACTGGAGGACCGATTCGCTGTGAGTTTGCTTTGCTCTTGGGAGCTCTTACGGCGTGGCCTAGAGTAGAGACAACCGACATGCACGGAGGAGCGCCTACGACAGCCCCTCGTCTGGAACCCCATGGTTAGCACTCAGAGAGGCCACCTGGTTGGGAGTAGGCCTCACGCGTCATGGGGTCCCATGGCAGCAGGTCAGCCCGCTCTCTAGGTGACTGGCTAGAGTTCACAGGTTTGTCAGAGGAGGTGCAGGGTGTCCAGCTACAGGGCATGAGAGGGGTTCAGAGCATGTATCAGGACATCTCAGAGTCAGTTCCAGCTGAGTGGCTCACACCTCTCGAGCCAGTAGCACCCCGATGGATGGAAGCCTTCACACGACTGGAGGTTCTCATCTCAGTCACGGGTTGTTCAGAGACTGTCCCAGCCCTGTTCTTTGAGCTTCAGAGTGGGGGATGATTACAGCGAGTTACAGTAGAGGTCCCGCAGGTAGCAGAGTGCTATTTCCAGAGGATCCGAGTTGTGGGAATCTATGGGAGGACTTGCTTCATAGACCCTGACCCAACAGCTCTCGAGATAGGACACTGGAGGCTATGGGCTTGGGAGTGTTTTCCACTGGCACGAGTACAGTGGGACCCTGGTGAGTGGCTATGGAGGGACCCCTTCTCTTCTGCAGACCACCTAGGAGTCCCTTTCTTTCAATACACTGTTCGGCTTGGACGTCATATACTTGCAGTGCAGAGAGAGGCCCGCCCCACTGCAGCACGTCATTGGCAGGAGGAGGGTCATAGTTGAGTTCTTGGCAGCTTTTTGGCAGAGGCTGTGGGACTCCAGACAGCCGAGGCGCGTCACTTTGTTCCAGTGGTTGGTTGCACACAAAGCCGCAGTAGTAGGGAGCTGGCTTGTGCATAGTGGTCTCTCGGCCGCATGTACAGCCTGTGACCAGTTGGTGGAGAGTCAGCGACACTGTCTTTGGGACTGTCCTTCGGCCTAGCAGGTGTGGCTACGAGTTCTTCGACTGGTGCCTGCCCTCTCCGCGGCTTGACAGTACACTTGGGGGGCAGCGGCTCGGTCCACCCTCACGGGCCCGGCACTACAGTTTGAGCTATCTTCCACCAGCAGGATGATAGTTATACAGGGGGGGTGACCTGCACTCCAGCCTGCTACAGACCTCACTCCACAGGAGTGGTGCAGTGAGAGAGAGGAGTGCTGGGAGCTCATCAGCGGCCTAGCTCTTTGGTTCATCTGGCGGGCCCGTTGTTTTCGCATCTTTGAGGCTCGCCGTGTGCCACCAGCAGAGACTGTTCGTGACTTTTGGCTAGAGCTGATCCATACTCTGAGAGGACAGCTTGAGGGACTACAGGGCAGCTCCGACCGCATGCGGGAGCGCCGCGAGGCTTTCCTTCAACTCTAGCGCCCTGGGCCTTTCTACACCATGGTCTAGGGGGTGCTCAGATGGCACTATTGTCCACCTGTGTGGCTCTTCCCTCCTCCCATTTCTTGATCTAGCCCCATTGTATATATGCTGTTTTTTCATTGGGAGAGTCTCCCCATCATGCTTGTTGTAGCCCTCTCTTGCAGAGGTGGATGTAGCCCTATGGGCAGTTTTCATTAACTAATAGAAGGATCTTTTTCTTGGGAAAAAAAAAAACTCTTGGTGTAATGGAGTCTACACTCGCAAGGGCTCTTGCCTTCTAGTCACATGGAGATCAGTGCCGCCACCAGCTCATCGAAAGATTATTCCCTAGAATTATTTTGGACCCTTGTATTGAATTTCAAGTTATCGGTGTTTGCACCTATAGGTTGGAGTTCAAGGCACATGCATCTAGCATGGAGTCAATCATATGTATCTAAAATACTATGGATGAGTACACCAATCCATTGTTCTTGGTTGGAAGGTGGACAGGATGTGTTCCACACTTTATTATCTACGAGTAGTATATTTTGGACGTGATGTGTTCATAGTTCACCAATTGGGATTCTTGGAGTAGTGTGATCTACAATTAAAAGTCTCTGCAAAGGCAGCCAATGCTCTATCGGTATTGTTGAGGTGTCCATGGTAGCTTCTTCATCGACTTGGTCTCACTTTTGATGTCCACTATGAGCTGCAGAGATGGTGTTAGAGTTTTGGAATCTCAAGTGAATTTCCCAATGTGATTGCATTTTTTGATGTGGCTTTTAGGTACTTATTTTATTTATTTGTCCAAGTTTGGTTAGGGAAATTTAATGAGGTTTCTATATAAGCAACCCCTTTCCTCCATTGTATACACATTCAATTATTCATTGCCAAGGTTGATTGGTTTAGGATTCTCTCTCTCTCTCTCTCTCTCTCTCTCTCTCTCTCTCTCTCTCTCTCTCTCTCTCTCTCTCTCTCTCTCTCTCTCTCTCTCTCTCTCCCCTTGGTCTCTATGCTTTTGCATCATCGACTTTGACATGTCATATGTTCAGCTCTCAGGACTTGTCTAAAGCTGGCTAAATGATCGTATGGATCTCCTGACCCGCTATATTTATTGACCCGTTTCTTGAAATATATTGGTTTGACTCTACGATGATGCTCTACACCTGCTCTCCTAAATGGTGCTTCCCCCATTACGCATTCAAACCAATTGCTTGGTAGGTGTGTCTTGTGTGGACCTCTACTTGTCCTAGTGTCACTTGCTCTTCCTCTATTAAAGGTGGTTTCCACACCTCTACCCTAGTTTCCATCATTGAGGTGACTGCATCGAGCCATACTTCCCTGCTGATCAGCTATGCTACCAAATTCTCTATCGTTTGGCCCCAAATTTTGTTCTATTTCAAGTATTGTTTCCATAAAGACTTCTTGAATTGAGTATGCTTGATATTTTGGTTATTCAATCTCCTTTGGAGTGATCATAACAAAATTATCGTTAAAACAATCCGTAAAGAGGTGGACAGGAATTTCTACCAAACCCTTCTCCCTTACCTTTAAAATATACATGATTTTCAAGGATGGTAGTTATCCTGGTTTGTCATGATAAGTCCACATCAATTATGTTACATTGTTGTCCTCCTAAAAATAGATTCCAAGCCTCGGGTTGTCGATAGGTATGCGCTTTAGAGGTTTAGTATCTACTAGATCATATCCTTCTAGCACTGACGATCCTTCCTTCACAATCATGTCTAGAATCAAAATGAACCTCCAATCCCCATCGGTCTACAATGTCAAGATTTTTTACACTCCGTTTTGTTCCATGCATAAGGTATCTTGCTTGTTCGCTCTAACCTACTCTTCAAATTTGACAATACTGGTCATCTACCCTCGTGGCATATTCCTCGTTAGGATCTAGATAAATTTGAGCCCCGTGCTTGTTATTCTTATAAAAGGTCAAAATTTTCTTAAACTTGAGTGATGTTACAATCTCTAATTGCGTGGAAAAGGAAGAAATTTTAAAACTTCAGTTGGAGTAAGTGTCCCGCAGTTGTTTCGCTATTTTTTCTAAAGGTATCCCTTGGTTTGCACTTATTATGTGGATTCTCTACTCTCAGGTTTTTTGTTATATCCTTGATTCACAATAAAACGGCCTGACCTTAGCTACATAAAAACTTGAATTTCTAATTGGAAATGTATACATGGCTTCCCATATGAATACCAATACATTTCACATGCAGTCAATTCAGTATGGTAATTTTCCAATCTCTTTCCGATCTCCTTGTGGAACCAAAAGTGTATAAGTTAGTCTGAGGATCACATAGATATACAGGAATTCTTGATGCAAACTGTTTCTTTAATCCTATCAAAACAGCCAACCATATCAATCTGCAACCTTCAATTGTAGAAAACTCAATGTCAAGTAGCAAACAATGTCCAATTGACTCCAATTTTTTTAGGCTACCTATATGATGAGTCTATTAATGTTAATGACTAAAAGATGTGAAAATTGCCTTTTCCAGCTAGCAGGAGATAATAATCATGATTATTATCTACTAGGTCAAAAAACTAATATTTTCCACCTTTGTTGGCTCTCCATGGTTAAGTGTATGTCCAATATTCTCTAGTTCAATTTTCAACAAATTTGGACAAGTTTTGGCACAAATTTCCCTTTTCTTAAGTGATTTGTAAAAATAGGGACGACACGAATGTCAACCTTAGTCAATACCAATCCAAATCACTTGAAAGTTAACACAAACACTCTACTACTATCAAAGATTAAATCCCATTTTTAAAAATCCAAAAAGAGGAATTTCTATGGTAAGAAATAATAAACGTGATTATTATATCTGAGGTTAGAATCAAGGATTTGTCCCACTTTTTGAACTTGTAATGGATGTTTATCCCTTAAACAAGAAACCTGCCAAGTTTCATGAAGTTCAGTTTAGTTTTCAATTCTATAGGCCAAGTTTTGTGTCTATTCTAAAGTTAAGTGAAATCTAGGTCTAATTCACAACGTATAGGTCCAAATGGATTCAAAATTGAATCAGTGTTCTCTTACACTATGTTCTAGGCTCACGTATGGTCAATGGATGGAAAGTTTACGCTTTAAAGGTTAATAATTGTAATTATTATCTTCTTGACCACAATCACAATTCTTTCTACTTATTATGACACAGAATTGCAATACAAAGAGTTCTAAATCATGTCTAAAGGTCTTGTCAAATTTGGATTCAATTTGAATCACTCAGCTATTGATTTTTGGCTGTGAAGGTAGACTCTAGAGATGTTGTCAGTATGAATAACTCATAGTCAAATGAACTCCAAGTCCTTATAATCCTTGCAAAAACTATTGGTTGAAGTTGATAAAGTTGAAGTTGCTTCCTTAGGCCAGAGATAATAATTGTGATTTTCATACTGAGTATTTCAAGTTTTTGGCAAGAAAAAATTTCATTCATAAGCATACACCACCGAGGAGATAATAACCTATGTTTTGGTCAAACTTTGAAAGCCTCTCCTAAAGTTGGTTTTTGGCTCAACAAAGCTTTCCCATAGCTTTCCTAAGACCAGCTGTGATCTAAAATGCTGATTTTTTGGGTTTTTTTGGCTTACCTGTTGGGATTGGGACTTGAAATCTCTGAAATTTTCCTAAATAACTCACTGATGACACCTCATGTAGTGAGATAGGTTGGAAACCCACCTTGATATCGACTTATCCTACTCCTAGTCAAATCAGGCGATGGTAATGGAAAGTGTCTACTAACACTATTTTTTTCTTGCTTTCATAATAAAATGAGCATCAACCTTCAAAATTTGACATAGTCTAATGTGTGAAGCACTCAAAGAAAACCTATACAGTACTTCCTCTGACAGCATGACTACTCCCAAGACACCTCTACACATCTCAAGTAGACACACCTCAACAGTGTGGTTTCAAGATGATTGGTTTTTACTCTAGGTAATGGTAAACCTAGAGGAAGTCTTTGGACAATGTTACTAGAACCCTGAGGTTTTCTCTAGTTTAGATTACCTCGTCCCCGGCAACAACGCCAAAATGTTGGGCCCTCTGCTTGCCAAGCCTAACTATCTTATTGTAGAGATAGTGAGAACCATGAACATAATTTCCATACTCTGGGACGGAGTCGATCCGAGTAGTGCATTAAGGCTACAAGAGATTGTCCATCTCTTAAAAAACATGTTCGATACAAAAAGCTGCACCATAAATACATCGAGATGGTATGGTAAGTACTGTACGAAACTTTTATGATTTTCCCATCTTAATACATAATTAATTTTGAAAAATTAAAAATATGGCTTTATTATTCACTTCATAATTGACCTCAGGCATAAATATGACCTATAAATCTTGTTTTTAACTTCACCAAATAATTATGATAAAATGGTGAAAAAACAAGACACTTTAGTGTCTGAGGATACTTGAGTTTCCAGATATAGAACTAGTGTAAGCGATATTGAGGGAAAATGTTTTTCTGATACTTGTTAGAAAAGAGAATGAAAAGTTTCTACCTAAGTATGAGGCAAAATCAAAGGTGGGCTAACCTAGAAAGTGGGAGACAAGTAAGGACAAATTCTCAAACATTGCAGACATGTAATCTCCACAAAACGCAATGGAAACACTGTATATTGTGCGCTATGCCAATGCGTTCAATTTACTTTATAAGTTTAAGAATTTTACTATTTCTCAAAGACATTGTACATTGTTTTTGCAGAGTGGCTATTTTTCAACATTTTGCAGTCAGCCTGCTGCATATCCTATGTCATGAGGTTAGTAAGACACTGTGTTTCTCCATCTAGATCATGTGCACAAGATTTCATCCGCTAGAAAGTTCCTAAAGAGAAAGGAAAATGTGGATATTTGTAGCTCTACTGCTTTTAAGCTAGCAGGTTGCCCCTAGATATTCCTAAATTCTTTGGCATGTTGTGGACCTCATTAGTGCTTTTGGTGCATAGGGCAATGAGCAGGTTTTTGGTGTTGCAGCAGGTTTGTTTAAGTGGCTTAGCACTTCCTATTCGGGGAGATGAGCTACTGGACGATGAGTTTGCAGAAGACTCAGCCTTGTACTTGCATGTTCAGGAGGCCAACCTTCACAGTGTGAGCAGGCTCTAGAGACCTTCTAGTGTGCATCTCGCGCTGATAAACTGGAGAAAACCAGTGAACTTCTCGGTTGGTAGTGCTCATATGCCCGATTGGATGCCAGGTAAGGGTTTCAGTTGGATTTCCCCAGGGGCTGCAATTGGGTACTTGGGCTGTCAGGTGGGTTTGGACTTGTCTCCCGAGAAGCACATTGCTCTCTCCTCCTGTCTATCAGGAGGAAGTTTCTACAGTGGAGCTCCGCACGACTTTCTCTGGTAGGCAGAGTCGTAGTGGCCAACCAGGTGTTGTTGGCTACTATGTGTTACATCACTTCTTGTTGGATCTTCTCAAGTTCTTGTATCAGCTAGGTAGAGAGGCTGATTAGGAACTTCCTTTGGCCAGGGCATGACACTCAAACAGCCCTGGCCAAAGTGGCTTCGCAGGTCATCAGTCTTCCTTGTTCTCAGGGAGGGATTGGGATCATAGACCCAGCACAGCAGAGTAGAGCCCTTCCTGGGAAGTTCATCGTCAGGGGACTTCTTCTAGGTGAGGAGCCCTGGAAAGAGTTCTTGCTACAGCAGCTTCGTGCTAGGGTGCCTCAAGCTGGACGCTCCTGGAGACCTTCGACCAGATGGATCTTCAAAGAGATGCACAGAGTTGACTTGGGCAGGAAACTGGAGGACCACTTTACTCTGGGTTTGCTTTGATCTTGGGAGCATTTGCGGCGAGGGCTGGAGCAGCGTCAACCTACTTGCACGGAGGAGTGCCTGAGACAGCCCCTTGTTTGGGAACCCATGATTAGCACTCAGAGAGGCCACTTGGTTGATAGTCGGCCTCAGGTTTCCTGGGGTCCCATGGCAGCGGGTCCAGCATGCTCTTTAGGTGACTGGTTACAATTTTTAGGCTTGTTAGAGGAGCTGTAGGGCTTTCAGGGCATGAGAGGGATGTAGAGCATGTGCTAGGACATCTTAGAGGCAGTACCAAATCAATGGCTCACACCTCTCGAGCCAGCAGCACCGCACCCAGATGGATGGGAGCCTTCATGCGACTAGAGGTTCTCATCTCAGGTTGGGCTTGCTCAAAGACTGTACCCTTCTTGTTTTTTGAGTTACAGGGTGAGGGATGCTTAGAGGAAGTTGCAATAGAGGCCCCGCAGGTGGCAGAGTGTTGTTTTCAGAGTATCCAAGTGGTGGGCATCTATGGGAGGACTTGTATCATTGATCCTGACCCAGTAGCTCTTGAGACTGGACACTGGAGATTGTGGGCCTGGGAGAGTTGTCCATTGGCACAAGTACAGTGGGATCATGGACAATGGCTTTGGAGGGACCCATTCTCTTTTGCAGACCACCTAGGTGTCCCTTTCTTTTAGTACACTGTTCGACTGGGACGTCACATACTGACAGCACACACAGAGACTCGTCCTGCTGTTGCAGCACCTCATTGGGAGGAGGAGGGTCTCACAGCTGAGTTCTTGGTAGCATTTTGGGAGAGGTTGTGGGACTCTAGACTGCCAAGGAAAATCACTTTGTTTCAGTGGCTTGTCACAAACAGAGCTACATCAGTTGGGATTTGGCTTGTATATAGTGGTCTCTTGATCACATGTGCAGCATGTGACAATCTTGTGGAGAGTCAGTGTCACTGTCTTTGGGAGTATCTTTTCGCACAGTAGGTGTGGCTTCATGTTCTTTGGCTAATGCCTGCTCTTTCCACGACTCGGAAGTAAACTTGGGGGGTGGCTGCTTGGTGCACTCTCATGGGCCTGGCACTTCAATTTGACCTAGCTTCCACTAGCAGGATGATAGTGATGCAAGGGGGGCGACCTGCACTCCATCCTGCCACCACAGAGCTTACTCCATAGGAGTGGTGTAGTGAGAGAGAGGAGTGATGGGAGCTCATCAGTGGCCTAACACTGTGCTTCATCTGGCGGGCCCGCTACTTCCGCATCTTTGAGGCTCGCCTTGTACCACCAGTAGGAGATCTTTGGTTAGAGCTGATCGACACTCTCAGAGGACAGCTTGAGAGACTCTAGGGAAGCTTTGACCGCATGCGGGAGCGCAGAGAGGCTTTCCTTCGACTCTGACGTCCTGGGACTTTTTCCACCATGGTCCGAGTGTATTTAGGTGGCACTATCGTCCACCTGTGTGGCTTTTCCCTCCTCCCATTTCTTGATTTAGCCTCATTGTACATATGTTGTTTTTTCATTGGGAGAGTCTTCGCATCATGGTTGTTGTAGGCCTCTCTTAAAGAGGTGGTTGTAGCCCTATACTCCTTCAACGTTCGGATGAGAAATTCTTTCTTCTCTAGAGACAAATATCTGGCTATGTATGTTGGCTTTGAGTGTTCTCCCGGCTCTGCGAGGTCAATTTGTTTAGAGTTTTTTGGTCCCTCAAGGGATTTTTTTGTTCTTTTGGTTGTCACAAATGCTGCTCTACAATGATTCGTTAATCTTGCAAAGTGTATTTTTTGTAGTGAGAAGGAACATTGGTTTCCCTTGGTTTGTCACCTTTTGAATCCGTTTCAATAGTCCAAACCTCTTTTAATCTTTGTTTCAACTCATACTTTGCTATACGCTCGCTTTTGGTCATTGGAGGTTCTTTCCCTTTGGTCTCATTAGGCTTGTTCAGTTTTGGTTTTTTTTGGTCCATTGATCCGTTTTTTTCATGGTTGGATATCTCCTTGTTATTTTTTCCTTGACATAATCCAATGCATCTATCATCACCAAGAATTGAGTTTTTCTCTCCATCATCAATTTTGACTTTTTCCTTTTCATTTTATTCCCTAGTCTTTTGTGATACCTTTGTTGGCATCCACAATGCCGATTCAAAAACTCATAAAACTTTTCCTCTCCTTCCTTGTCGATAAGTTTTTCTCTTACATGTTCTTTTTTAGAATTTGTTTCCTCTATTGTGAGTATAGCATCCTCGAATTCAACCTTGGTATCATAATAATAATCAAAATCTGTTGCTCCTTGATCAGTTCAACTAGATACTATGTGAATAGGAATTATGTCGTAACCCTCCTCGTCACATAAGTGCTCGTCACATAAGTGCGTGGTGTGGATTCATTAACACATACATCCATAGTAGCCAGAATTTGAGTCCACTCAAATGGTTCAAACATATGTTCAGGAAATGGTTTAGGTACGTAATTGACATTTTGTTGAAAGGACGCCCATTAAACAACGTTTCCATAAAGATTCCATTAAGATCCCTCAAAGATTCTGTAAAGATTCCACATGAAGATGGTGATGAAGTAATGAAGATGAAGATGGATGCTAAAACATGAAGATAGGAGTTCATGGACGTCATCGAATATCCCGTTTTTATTATTTTGAGCCATTACGGTCACTTTTGTAATATTTACGGGAACCTCATATTTTAAGTCGGCACTTGTATTTTGGCCGCAGATGCTTATATAATGAGTAAATCTAGCTCAGTTTCTTGTAATTAAGCTCTGTAGAAGCCTAGGGACAATTCAGGTCATTTGGCCGGACATTAGGTTTGAAGGCTTTGTATATAAGCTGAAACCTAAGGCTTTGTAAAAAACACATTACGGTATCTCAATTAATATACAGTCGTAGGTTCTGCAGCACAGGGTAGTGAGCTTCACGCACACACACCGTCGTGCACACTAATCACATTGCAGATATGAGAGTAGGAGCATGTTAGCATCGAGGAGCTCTCCGCGTCGACGCAAGCAATGCAAGCCGAGGACCACATCGTGAGCCCGCCTGCTACGAGCTATATTTGGTCGTAAGTACCTCAAGCAACATCCGTTCTGAATGATCAAGTAGTCGTTAGAATCAGGGCGAGAAGCTCTTCGTGTTGATGTCTTTGTAGATCAGTTCCGGACACTTTGGAAATTATTGTTTTGAGTCTATCGTGATAGCGATTAGAGGTCTTACAATTATGGTTTTCAGGGTTTAGGTGTTTGGCCATATAGGTTATGTCCTTGTGAGTCTTGCCCTCCGATTTCGAGTCATTCCGATATGATTTGAGACTGTTTCAAGCTTGTAGTGTTTCGTAGGATGCGTTGTCTGTTTCTTTGCTTTATGGTAGTGTTGTGGTAGGATTAGTGATTGTAGAGTGTTGTTAGTGTGTAGCTCAGGGTTGACAACCCTGAGATTGCCTCCATGCCCTTGTCGGGTCAGCTACATCCTCGGATTGATAGTTTGTTGGTCTGTGTTCTCGCTGTGCTCCATCGTCCATCGCGGTGTACCCACTAACATTGGCGTCGTTGTCGGGGACGAAGCGCCTAAACTAGCGTAGACCGCATCACTCGTGTTTGATAGTATAGCGTTTCTCTAGAGTTTTTTAGAGTGTTGTCACCATTTGCCTTCTTAGTGGGAAGTCAGAGAGCGGATCTCTTGACTGAGGGATAGTCAGGGAGCCTGCGTCTCACCGAGGTGGTCCACCATGAGGTTGAGGTATGGTTATATTATTTTGTTCTGTGTTTAGATTAGGTTTTGTGATTTGTGTGTTTGGTTGTGACTTATGGTTGTGAAGAACTCGAAAGAGAAAAAACGCAAAGAAAAACGCAAAAGGTAAGCAGGAGGCTGTTTGCTTGCCAGAAAGCAAAAACAACCATTCAACCATCCAAAGTACGACTTTAGGTAGTGTAGGACATCTGATGTTGATCTAGAGCAATTTTGACATGAAAATGTGCTTGAAAACACAAAAGGCGGAATTGTGCTGATTATGGTAAAAGTGCTCTAAAATGGTCGTTTGAAAACCGATTTGAGTGCTTGTTTTTTCATTGGAGACCTTAAGGTAGGGGGGAAACACAGATTTGGTCCAATCCCAAAAAAAAAAAGAAAAAAAACCCTTAAAAATCCTAAAAACCCTAAAAACCCAAAAAACAAAAATCTGAAACCAAATCTGCAATTTTTTTTAAAAAAAAGTTTGATCTCAAGACCTTGTTTTGCATATGCTCTAGAGCTTGTATGTGAAATTTCAAAGCATTTGCATCAGTGCTTGTGCATCTAAGTGGGAATTTGCTTTTTATGAATGTAAGGAAGTGAACTATGAAATGCTTGAATCCAAAGGAAAAGAAGTCCAAATTGAATGAAACTTTGGGTATCATAGGCTTCTAAGGGCATTGGGAACCAAACTGTCCAAAAACAGGAAAAAAAAAACACTTCCCAGTGGCTCTCTACCCAGCCTATCGCGATAGACTGGTGAATTGGAGATAGACTCACAATCAGGAAAAACCCCTCATACCACAGGTAAAACACATCAATACAAGGCAGCTCCCAAAAGTTGAGTGTACTTGGACACCTACTTGACCACCAAACCTCAAGTCTAGTGTTTTGAGTCAGACTTCAGAGACAAATTGGGTAAAGGGACTTGACCAAATTTCCAAACCTTGTGAAACTTGGTATACATGATCTACAGAGGATAGGGAACACATCTGTGAAGAGAAAATTTGAAAAAAGTGTCATTTTAGCATACTTGGTGAGTCTATCGCGATAGGCAAAGAACCCAGTGATAGAAACCGAATTTTTCAAAAACCTCTGGGGGCATAGCTTGGAAAGGTGCTATCAAGGACACATAAATCTTTTGAAGTCATTTGGACATCAGAAAGTGGATCTAAGACCATTTGAGAGGATTCAGCTTGTAGAAAACACCAGATCTCGTCTAACTGACAAAGTAAAAGTCCAAACCACTTGAAAATTGGTAGGAGGACTAAGGAGAGGTGTTGGAACACAATGGTATAGTCAAAGTTCAAGTTTGACCTAAAAAAAGGGGTACTTGCTAAGCCTATCGCGATAGACTCAAAGCAGGGCCAAAGAAATTGAAATTTTCAAAACCCTCTGGAGCATAGCTTGTTTAGCCTCTCAGGAGGTTACACACAAAATTTGGTGGATTTTGGACATTGGGAAGTCATCCTAAGTCTATTTTCTAGTGATCAGATTGACTCAAAATTCTAGAGTTGGAGTTAGAGACCTAAGAAAAAGTCCAAAACAAGTGGAAATTGGTGAGCAAGGTGTACAGAGCATAGGGAACACAATGGTGAAGAGAAATCTGGAAAATTTTCAAAACTGAAGAATCTGTTGAGCCTATCATGATAGACTGGGGCTTTTTCACAGAAATTAAATTTTTTGAAAACTGACCTTAGGGCCTTGTTCTACATGTTGTTGTGAGCCTATGGTTAAAATTTGAGTAAATTTGGAGTATTGTAAGTGCATCTAAGAGGATTAATTCATAAGATCAGAAAAGAGACTGTTGTTTGATGCAAGCTACAAAGGAAAAGTATTCCAAATTGGTTGAAACTTGATGAGTAGTATCTCAAGAGAAGGGGGAACTCAAATCTGTAAAAACAGTTGAAAAATTATATCCGAGTAACACTCTGGTGAGCCTATTACGACAGGCTTAGGAATTCACTATAGAAATATCAAAATTCAAATCTGACTTCATATTTGGGTTCAGAAGGCCCATTATACCCTGTACACAAAGTTTGAGTGCATTTGGACATCTGCAAGGGGTACTTGGTGAGCCTATTGTGATAGACAAGTCAAGAAAAAATTTTGAGAATGTTTTTTGAAACCAAGTATACCACTGGGTTTATCATTTCCTAAGGAGTGCACACACCAATTTTGGGCTCAAACTGACCAGTTGCAAAAACATCAGATAGAGCAACTTTCCAAATTACATCTCACTATTTTGGTCATAACTTTCACATACGGACTCCGATTCCAAAAGTTTTTTTATCAAAACGTAGCTTGAGAGTAGCACTACAGATCTTAGAGTAAAGTGACCAAAATGGTTGCTGTAGGTCTCAAAATGCATCCGGAAGTCAGGGGTGTCTAAAACCGACAATTTGAGAGAATTGTGAGAAAAGGCTCACGGTTTTGGACATAGTTTTGGATTTTCCCTGACCAAAACACTTGAACACACTGAGAGAGGTATTACTACAGCAAGCTAGAGTTGTTAAGCCTAGAAGTCATGTCTACATCAGACTCAGACTCAGCTTATACAAGCACATGGATTGCAAGGATAGATGAGCACCCGCCCAGAATAGATCTTCCAAACCTACAGTACATAAAGACCAATTTTGTGGAGAGAGTTTGGACGTATAACCATGAAAGTGAAGGACTATATAGGTATATTAACGGAAATCAATTCAACCTTTACAATTGCTTAGAGCCTTACCCAGATGAGTTGACCGAATACAAGCTCTTATATGTCTCCATACGAGGTCGACCGACAATGGACATCTTTATTTGTTGACAAGTATGTTTGAGAATATAGAGCTGTAGAAAGCACAAATCCGCGAACCAAATTAGAGATGAGTGGATATTTGGTCAATGAAGGACCTCAAATACATCCACCAAACAGAGGAACCTCTAAGAGAATTCCAAAGAGGGTACCACCACCTGGATTTCCTCCTAGAGCGATAACGAGAGATGAAACGATACCAGAGAGGAGTATGGTTCCATACTTTGCACCCCAAAGTATAAGACCATCTTAGCTAAGAAAATGGGTAAATAGAAATGACAATGGCATAAGAGACCCATACGCCCATGTCTCGGCTTTCAAGCAAGTCCTACGAGCAGAACGAGTAGAGGACTTCCACACGCAGTATGAGGGTTTTGGACTTACATTGGAGGACAATGCACAAGCATGGTTTGAACTATGGAACCGAAGAGAGTTCACAAACATTGAGCAAATGTTGGATGAATTTGTTCAAGAATTCACCAAGAGGGGCAGAAAACATAACACCCTTTCTAAGATTCAGGAATTTAAACAAGGCGAAACAGGAACTTTGCGACATGCAATACTGCGTTCCAAGCAATATGTTTCTAGATGTCCTACCCAAGAGTTACCCACACCAGAACTTTAGATCCTATTCTTCATCAGAGGGCTTAGGAATGAGAATATTCAAAAGGACCTATAGGTGAAAAGATACCAAACCTTAGAGGAGGTGACCAAAGCGGCAGTTGACCTAGTTGACAATTTTGAATTCTATGAAGATGGTCAGAAGAAGATGAATGATGTGAGTGAGAATCTAGGACAAAACCAAGTAAATGTTGAGGGCAAATCATAGAGAATGTGATGCAACGCATCAACCACTCTGACAGAGTACCAGCCTATAGAGTTTCTCAACGACAAAGGTGCATGACATGTGGAGGGGACCATCCGATGCAACATTGTCCTGACTATAGACCTAAGACTCCACCAGGGTTTGAGCATGTTATGTATGAACCTCCTAGATATCATCCTGTAGCGAAACAAGTGTTCTTAAGTGAAAGACCCATAGCTGCTAGAAATGCATATGTGAGTCATGAGCTTCAAATAGAAAGATATGTGGTAGATCATAGGCCACTTCAAGGTCAATATCAAGTATTTCCACAACAACCAAGACGTCCATGTGACAGATGTGGTAGTAATGATCACTTGATTAAGGATTGTCCACACCATGATATCATGATAAATGTATATTTTAATGAGTGTGCAATCACACATATGATTTTGGATTGTCCTAAGAATCCAAGAAATAAAGGTAAAATGAAACCACGTGTTACCTTTCCTTCTACCAGCAAATCAGAGAAAGAACGAGTCGCAACAAAAGGAGAGACAACAACAACAACAGAGCAAGAAACAATTGCAAAAGAATAGGTGCTTAAACAACAAGAAGATGAAAGTAAGTAAGTTGCTCCAGCAAACGTTGTCACAAGAGCACAAGAAAAAGTGCAAGAGCAGAAGCCTACATATGGAGAGACTAGTAAGAGTTCCAAAAGCCGTAGAAACTCTAGATGAGCAAGAAGGACTAGAATGAAAGTGAGACTAGAAAGGGAGAAAGGAGAACAAAAGGTTGTTACAGCTGAGGTGGAAACAACTCAAGAGCAAGAGACACAGCAAAGGGAAGCTGAAACCCTTAAACGAGCTGAAGCACCAAGAGCGTTAGTTCAGGAGGATCTGTCCTAGTGGACAAAGTGAATGAGCCTTTAGACGCGATTTTACAGGCTTATGAGGCTAGATTGAAAAATAGACAGACCTTAGAACAAAGATGGATGACTTATCCTTATCCTGAACTAGAGAAGGAGAGGCTAGAAATGTGTAAGCAGCTCATTGAAACTGCTCAAGCATTGCTAGAACAACTTCCACCAAAATTGAAGGATAGGATAGTCACCCAGTGCACAAAGACAAGAACTTTAAAGTAGACGAATTTCCTAGAGAATAAGTGGATCATAGGGAAGAACCACTGCCAAGGTCGCAAGACTCGAGGGTAGTCCAAAATACAAGAGATGAATCAGTGAGGGATTTCCCACCCTATGTTCCTATAGTTGAGGAGCAGTGGCCAAAGGAGTTATGGAAGGCTATCCGAGATGCCCAAAAAAGAGAAGAGGATGCTAGACCAGCACCATTTCCTGAAACCACATTAGATAGACCACAAATGAGTGTTGATGCGAGGTCATATCATGGTGACGTAGGATCGGTAGCCTCTGAAGACAGTAGACCTGCATCATTAAGAACTTTGCCACAGTACATGGGAGATTTTGAGGCAAAGTCTGAGATTGTGAGAGTTCCATCACGGAGGCTAGGAGGGACAAAAGAATTGGACACAAAAAATTTGACTGACTTGATATCCACTCCAGTGAAGTGCACAATTACGTTGGCAGAACTTTTGAAAATTAGGCCAAGTATGTGGACGGATATAGGAAAATTCTTGGAAAAAATTGGGATCAAAAGCCCGTTAAGGTTCTTGGAAAAAGAGCTAGATGAGATCGAGAAGCCTAGATCCGGTACCTCTGAACAAATTAGGAGAACTCTGTGAAGGAGAAGATGGTAATGCCACTTTGCCTGTCGAGTACAATGGGATTGAAACAAAAACTATACTTGACAGCGGAGTAGGAATTGCCATAGCAACAAAACGAATATGGGAGA
Organism: Adiantum capillus-veneris; assembly: GCF_014529385.1. Taxonomy (NCBI): domain Eukaryota; kingdom Viridiplantae; phylum Streptophyta; class Polypodiopsida; order Polypodiales; family Pteridaceae; genus Adiantum; species Adiantum capillus-veneris. Next base: position 124,356,928 of record NC_140938.1, on the reverse strand, counting down.
AATGGGGTAGGCCCGCCTTTAGAACAACCAGAATAAAATTACAGCTAGCTGATGGGCATGTGGAAAGACCCATGGGATTGCTAGAAGCGATAGTGGTGTCTTCTTGTGGTATAAAGTATGCGCATACTTTTGCCATAGTTGACTTTGACAAGAAAAATAACTATGAAATCATCCTTGGAAGACCATTCATGAGGCAACTCAAGATGGTACAATATTGGGGTTATGATTATCTATACTTTAGACATGCTGAAACCACAACACGTGTAAATATGAGAAATTATAGTTACCAAGATGTAACTAGAACGCCCGTGGAAGATTTTGATTCTTCAACACAAAGTGGATCAACATACCATACGTGGATGGGCAAAAAGAAAGAAATCTGGATGTGCGGAGCATCGGAGTGTAGTGACTTTGGGAGAAATGAGAATGCCTTAGAGAGGGTCTTAGAAGATGATGCTTACATAAGAGAACCTTTTCTGGAAGAGGTGTTAGAACCACTAGAGTGGACTCAGATATTGGCTACTTTGGATGTTTGTGTTAATGAGACCACACCAACAAAATTTTGTGATGAGAATGGGTATGACATAGTCCCCTACTACATGCTAAGGGTTATGTGTGAGACAGATGAAGAATCTAAGTATGATGAACTCAAAGTCAAGACAAATGACTCTATGGGTGATCCTGCTTGTGATTTATATAATGAAGGGTCATATAGGCAAGAAGTGAATACATCAATGATGTCTACAATATCATTGGGTGGTATTGATACACTTGCTACAACGGAGGGAGGTATGAGAGCTATCCAAAGTGATAGATGAAAATCACCACCACATGATGCATCTCTCACCACTGGAACCTCTGACGACAAGGAGTCTAGGCCAAAGATTTCTCAAGTCACTCAAGAGAACACAGGCAATCTAGTTCCAAAGAAGATCAAATTTTTGCTAAGTGCACAAGACGGAGTCAAGATGAATTTTATGGCAGAAATTGATAGAAATTCCACGACTGATGTCATGTCATATGGCATGCGGTTACTTTTAGGTGAGCCAAAGCTTTATGATATTCAGATAAAGGTAAATCTCTCACCTGAAGTAGATGTTATAAGTATAGGGATTGCAGAAGCTACTCTCCAACTACACTCACAGAATGTCAAAGAAAAATTCTTGGTGGTAGATTCTCGACAAATGGGAACACACTTGATTTTGTCCAAGCGATGGGCACAAGTCTTTGAAGACGAGCCTGAATCTTCAACAATGGTCATCAGGACAATCTATCAAGTGGCAACAGAGGTCAAGCCTACAACAGTTCAAAGATTCTTGGCTATTGAAAAATGCAAAGCTAAAGTAAGCCCACAGTCTCTAGCCCAGCCAATGCAAGTGCAAGACAAAGCCTCTACCTCAAAAGCCAAACCATCAACAAAACAATGGAAACCCAAGCAAAAAGTCTATCAACCAAAGTTTCCATCGCCCGAAAGTCTGCAAAGGAAGTCAAAACAGGTCAACTAAGTGCTAGTATCCAAGGCACATATTAAAGTTAATGATCCAATTTGGATACAATCACAGGAACAACCTCAACAAGCACAGGTAACAGGATGGATCACATCAAGCGAGTCAATTATTGCACAAGGCTACAAGAAAGGAAATTCATATGTTTGGGTCAACAAGCCCAAGATAACAGCCTGGCGATATCCATCCCGTGACAACCACTCAGTCAGGAATCAACAAAGCCGTCAACGTCAATCACATAACTCAACCAAGAGAAAGGACAGGTACAAAAAGCAAAAGAGAAGGTCTTCCACTGGACAAACCATACAACAAGTCTGGGTAATGAAATCAAAATTCTACCAGACTACCCAACAAAGTCAAGTGAAGATCACCTCCAAGCAAGTCCAAAGATTCATTCCAGTCGAGTTACTTGAAGCACAAGGATTCTATGAGGGTAACTTTCAAATCTGGTTATATACCTAAGGTATTAGCTTATCAAAGAATCACCCAGGAAAAGCAGGAAACATCAAGAAATCAAGAGCAGCCACCCACTACACCCAAGAGTACTACAACCTATAGATGGATCCCTCGTCAATTACTACAAGAGCAAGGCTTTTACAAAAGTAACAGCCATATTTACCATCAAGTCAAAGAAGAAACTAGGCAAGTGGCAAAGGAGATCACACCAGGCCCAAGAACAATGTGGGTTCCAAAATCCACGATTGAGGCTCAAAAACAAGAAAGATACACAACTCTTTTACAGCCTCTTAACAACAAAAAGAAAGAAACGGCAAATGTGGAGGTCACAATTTTGAAGAACACTATTTGGAAGAAGAAGACTTCATCAACCATTGCTTCAACATCAATACCTGTCTCATCAAGCGACCACAATTTGCTACCAAGTAATGAAGAGAAGATATATGCCAATGTATTGGACAACATGGCATCTCAAACAGAAACTAACGAGAAAGGCCTAAACATCAAAAGCATATGGAATTGGATTTCAGGCCGTGATCAGGTAATTCCAAGTCTCCATTAAACTTACATGGCATAAGAGTCTAGAGTCGGGAAGCTAAGCCACTAAATGAGCAAAGTGTCAGACCCAAGCTTCAAGTTAATATTTTTATGTGGTCTATGAGTCTAGCTAATAGGTATAAGCTCAAGCTGGAGAGTTGAGCATACATAAAGTCATGTCGCTCATGCTGGAAGAGGTGAGCAAAAGAGTCAAAGTCCATATAATATATAAGGTGGAGAAGGCGGACTAGTCCAAAACAAAAACACTCATGCACTTGACACAGTGAGGAAGAGTGGAGAAACCTCGACAACGAAAACCCTTCTTGTGAATAGTGAAATCTCTTGAAGCACTCATGCTATATGTTTTGCTCGCTATATTAACTCCATGAAGAACCCATCAATACTCTTCTCTCGCACCGCAGCTTGTTTAACATGCATAACTCTGTGCAGACATATAGATGTCCCATCATTGGACATATGCATTAGGCGCTCTTTTTTATTTCACCCATGCACTTACACAAACAAATGACGATTACCAAGCGGAAACAGGTTTTATGAGCCTTTGCTCAACAACAATGACTCTGACTTCAAGCTACTAACACTTATCCATGTATATCAAGCCCATACTAGTAGGCATATGGCCATATGTACTTTAACTCAGCATAACTCTATAACATCAGAACCTAAGTACATATAGCCTCACATTTAATTATGACTAAAGACATTTTTTCCCACTGGGTGTTTCCCTTTAGTCTTATCCAGGTATCCAAGACCTTCATTTTGTATATACGCTACATTTTACTTTTACTCTTTTATTTTTTATAACAACAAAAACAAGAAGAACCATGATATCCCCACACTACTAATTGCAAATCTACTGACAAGTCAAAAGGGAGAGGCCAAAAAACAGCTTGACAAAGCTTCAAGTCAACTTACAGATACGACTGCCAGATAACAACCACAGGAAAAGCACACTAGAGCTACAATGACAACGACCTGCTGCACCAACAAGTCGATACAACCTCATGCAATTCAAGATACAACAACCAATCGGAGGAGGAGAGTTCCAGGCTTCAGATACACTATAGGTACAACTTCAAGGCAGCTTTAACATCACGCAAAGCAACCAACTGCGCTTCCACAACAACTTCAACCAACACCAAGACATCAAGAACTCGTCAAGACCAGCAAAGACATAGGGTCTTGTCGGGGATGACAAGAATTCGGAGGGGGAGAGTGTTGAAAGGACGACCTTTAAACAACGTTTCCATAAAGATCCCTCAAAGATTCTATAAAGATTCCACACGAAGATGGTGATGAAGTAATGAAGATGAAGATGGATGCTGCAACATGAAGATACGAGTTCATGGACGTCATCGAATATCCCGTTATTATTATTTTGAGCCATTACGGTCACTTTTGTAATGTTTACGGGAACCTCATATTTTAAGTCGGCACTTGTATTTTGGCCGCAGATGCTTGTATAATGAGTAAATCCAACTCAGTTTCTTGTAATTAAGCTCTGTAGAAGCCTAGGGACAATTCAGGTCATTTGGCCAGGCATTAGGTTTGAAGGCTTTGTATATAAGCTGACACCTAAGGCTTTGTAAAAAACACATTACGGTATCTCAATTAATATACAGTCGTGGGTTCTGCAGCACAGGGTAGTGAGCTTCACGCACACACACCGTCGTGCACACTAATCACATTGCAGATATGAGAGTAGGAGCATGTTAGCATCGAGGAGCTCTCCGCGTCGATGCAAGCAATGCAAGCCGAGGACCACATCGCGAGCGCGCCTGCTACGAGCTATACTTGGTCGTAACCTCAAGCGACATCCGTTCTGAATGATCAAGTAGTCGTTAGAATCAGGGCGAGAAGCTCTTCGTGTTGATGTCTTTGTAGATCAGTTCCGGACACTTTGGAAATTATTGTTTTGAGTCTATCGCGATAGCGATTAGAGGTCTTACAGTTATGGTTTTCAGGGTTTAGGTGTTTGGCTATATAGGATATGTCCTTGTGAGTCTTGCCCTCCGATTTCAAGTCATTCCGATATGATTTGAGACTGTTTCAATATTGTAGTGTTTTATAGGATGCGTCATCTGTTTCTTTGCTTTATGGTAGTGTTGTAGTAGGATTAGTGACTGTAGAGTGTTGTGGTAGGATTAGTGACTGTCTAGCTCAGGGTTGACAACCTCAAGATTTCCTCCATGCCCTAGTCGGGTCAGCTACGTCCTCGGATTGATAGTTTGCTGGTATGTGTTCTCGCTGTGCTCCATCGTCCATCGCGGCGTACCCGCTAACACATTGTCTATCTCTCGATTTAATATGCAGTCTTGTCTTTGTAAGCTATCACACTCAAAAGCTCTACACATCCCAATTGGAGTGTTTTTATGTATCCACTAGGGCACTTTAGTTTTTGCTGAGGTTTTAATCCAACTCCTGGATTGGTGACTATCATATTTTCCAATAACTCCATCATTTTCTCAATATGACCATCTACTAGCTGTAATTTCATCCGTGTTTTTCTAATTGCAAGGAGATTGAACAAACAAAATATCAAACATACTCAATTCAAGAAGTCATTATGGAAACAATACTTGAAACAGAACAGAACTTGGGGGCCAACCGAGAGAGCATTTGGTAGCATGGTTGATCAGTAGGGAAGTATGGTCCGAGGCAGTCACCTCAATGATGGAATGTAGGGTAGAGGTGTGGAAACCACCTTTAATAGGGGAAAATCAAGCGACACTAGGACAAGTAGAGGCCCACACAAGTCACACCTACCAAGCTATTGGTTTGATGGCCTAAGGGGAGAAACACCATTTAGGAGAGCGGGTGTAGAACATCATCGTAGAGTCAAAGCAGTATATTTCAAGAAACAGGTCAATAAATATAGCGGGTCAAGAGATCCGTATGATCATTTAGCCAACTTCAGACAAGTTCTGAGAGCTGAATATATAACATGTCAAAATCGATGATGCAAAAGCATAGAGACCAAGGGGGGGGGAGAGAGAGAGAGAGAGAGAGAGAATTCTAAACCAATCAACCTTGGCAATGAATAATTGAACGTGTATACAATGGAGGAAAGGGGTTGCTTATATAGAAACCTCATTAAATTTCCCTACCCAAACTTGGACAAATAAGTAAAATAAGTACCTAAAAGCCAAAACAAAAAATGGGATCACATTGGAAAATTCACTTGAGATTCCAAAACTTTAACACCATATTTGCAGCTCATAGTGGACATCAACAGTGAGACCAAGTCGATGAAGAAGCTACCATGGACACCCCAACAATTCCCGTAGAGCATCGATTGCATTTGTAGAGACTTTTAATTGTAGATCACACTACTCCAAGAATCCCCATTCGTGAACTATGAACACCTCACGTGCAAAATATACTACTAGTAGATAATAAAGTGTGGAACACATCCTGTCCACCATCCAACCAAGAACAATCAATATGGTGCACTCATCCATAGCATTTTAGATCTCCATGTGACTAGAAGGCAAGAGCCCTTGCGAGTGTAGACTCCATTACACCAGGAATTGCTTTGCTATCCTTCCCTAAGTCACTATCATTGCTTTCTTATTGATGCTTGCTTTTACCTTTGTCCTTTGTAGAATCCGTGTCTTTGCCTTTGGACCTTTAATCCTTGGCCAAAATGACCATGCTTTACCAAATTAGCAAAGGCTTACCCATGAAACCTGAATTTTTCCTTGAGTTATCAACTCCACTTCCTCCTCTATGAGAAAAGAGCTATATCATCAAATTTCAGCTTTTCCTTTGTGACTTGTATCCAAAGTGTCCTAGAAACTGTTTGTTGATACTCCTTAGGAAACTTTCTGAGACCAAAGCAACTAATTGAGTAGTTTTCATTGCACTTTTCATAGTCGATAGTTGATCATGAACAACTTTAGCCTTCATAAGAAATGATTCCATGGAATGTTTACGTGGGAAATCGATGGCAAATAACTGTCCAAGAAGGGTGATTTCTCGCATCATAGAATCCCAATCAAACATTCCAACGAGCTTGAATCACATATCTTGGGTAGTTGTTAAAGTTTGAATAGATGGAAAAGGTCCTTTGTAAGAGATTCCGCAATTGTCAACATTGCCTTCACATTATCTGCATCCCAATTGACACACGATATATTGTTCATCTTGAAGGCGGATGTACCTGTTGTGGGGATCCCTCGTGGGACGGAGCTCCGAGCCATTATCAACATCCCATAAGCCTTTCCTTGAGAACCATAGTAGCATGATCAAATTCCAATGAGTGTAGTTATATCTGTTCAATTTGTCTATACTACTGGAGCAAGGGGGGGCCATGATGAAGTTGCAAGATCTGGAACTTTTAGAAAGCCTTCTCTCCAAGGCTGGCGGCACAAACCAAGCTGAAAAATAGTCCAAGTTGTTCCACTCCTCTGCTAGTCCAAGTTGTTCCACTGCTCTGCTTATCCCAAATAGCTTTGCAAACTTTGACATCCCTCTCTTCAACTCCAAACTCCACCTCTTTAACCCCCAAGCCTCACTAAGTGTGTCTCCTCCGATGCCGCTCTTTTGGGCTCCGGGTCACCAAAGCATCGACTCCAAGCAGGGATTTAAGATTTACGTCATTACATCAAATTTTGTGTGATCACAAGGTCTTATTGACACATTTACATGATTACACTAAACATAATCACACAGATCCCGATTAATGGTGACCTGCAAACCCACTAAATTCCCTTCGGGATTTTCAATATCCCCGACGGGCCCATCGGGGTTCATCATTTTCCCTACGGGCTCGCCAAGAATACTACAAAGCCCGACGGGCTTGCAGCATTATTTATACGTGTTACCATATACATGTGGTAGTGATGTGTGTGAACACACTAGGACCGCCGGGGCATGTTTTCCCTCTTTAGGAGGTTTTTTCCCCCGTGCATTGTATATACGCCCATCACTCTAGGGCTATCTATCTTTCCATTGCACACTAAGTAACACACTCTCTATTGTGTGCCTTGAGCTTCCTTCGTCTTCTCCAAGCTGTGTGTGTTTCTCTGCAACCCTAATTCCAACAATTGGTATCAGAGCAGGTCACGTCCTCCCGGGCTTAGTCGCCAGCTGCTCCAGCACACGCCTGCTCACTTTCTCCGATTTCAGTGAGCTTTGGCAAGCGTTCGCAGGTCGACAAATATTTTGGGTGAGCTCGAAGAGCTCGGTCTGCTCAGAATTTTGATTTGGGCTCATTTCGGCCTCCGTTTCCACTACGGGCAGTACTGCACAGGTTATTTCGTCATTTTGTGCAGATTTTCTGTCAGTGCCGTTTTCTGCATAACAGGTGCCTTATAGTCTTCTACGGTTTGTGCTATATAGCACAAGTTGTTCCCGCTCCATTTCTCCTATTTTCGGGCAGTTTTCACATCAGGTGCAGCATTTACCATGGCTGACAACAACAACACAGATGTGTTCAAGATGTTTGCTGCTGAGGACAGGTTGGATGGGGACAACTACCCTATGTGGGCTTATATGATGCAACACGTTCTTGTGTCAAAAGGTGTCTGGAACATTGTGCAGGGCATTGATGTACGTCCTGGTTCTGAAGATGTAAGCGATATTGAGGATGTTGCAGGTCTTGCTGCAAGGATTGCAGCTGTTAGAGTTGTTTTGCCTACAGCAGAACAAGCTCGTTGGGATGTTACGGATGCGCAGGCTCATGCATTGATTGCGTTGTCTGTGAAGCGCACCATTATTCCTCACATCCGTTCAGCAAAATCTGCAAAACAGGCTTGGGATATTCTAGCAGATCTTTATGCAAGCCGCAATGAGGCTAAAATTGCTTTGCTGCGTAAAGAGCTAGAGTCGAAGATTATGCATGAGGATGATGATATGGACACTTTCCTTGCTAGTGTCAAGGATATCAATGAGCAACTCATTTCTGCAGGTGAAGTCATTTCTGACAGTTCCCTTGTGCAGACTGTTCTTGATGCCTTACCAGATTCCTACCAGACTTTTGCTAGTACTTGGAGACTGATGACCCAAGGAAATCCTGAAGTTGTCAAGTTTGATGCATTATGCACATTGCTGTTGCAAGAGTCACTTTCTAGAAAAAACAGGACTAGGCAGCGTGCAGTTGAACAGGCTTTTATTGCTTCTCAAAGAAAGGGTGGTAACAGTAATGCAGCCACTTCTTATGGTTCTGCTGCGAGTGGCAAAAATTCTGTTCCTAATGCTTCTGCTGGCAGCACTTTGTCTGGCAATTCTGGTGATAAGGGCAAAAAGAAGATGCGTTGCCATTATTGTAAAGCCAATGATCACTTGATCAAGTCGTGTCCTAAGTTGAAGGCCAAAGAGGCTAAGAAGAAAGAGGGTGGTTCCACTGCAAATGCTGGTTCCACTACAAATGCAGCCATTGTTGAGTCTTCTGTGAAAGGAGATTGTGATGCTGATGTTGATGCAGAATGGGCTTTTAGCGCAGAGTGCACTTACAATCCTGCTGTCCATGATGCATGCTTGTCAGTTGCTGCAGATTCACATGTGTGGTATTTCGACAGTGGTGCTACAAAGCACATTACCTCACATCGTGAATTGTTTACCTCTCTCGAGTCTGTCCCTCATGGGAATTCAGTCACTTGTGCCAACAACGCCTCTTATCCAGTTCAGGGAGTTGGAAAGATTGTGCTCACTGCTGCTAATGGCAGTTCCTTCACACTTGTTGATGCACTTTATGTACCTGGGATCAAGAAGAATCTATTGTCTGTATCCGCACTTGCTAGACTTGGACTTGTAGTCAAATTTGTGGATGACAGATGTACAGTTCACGATCTCAGTTTTGGTGATGAAATTGTTGCATCTGGGCTTTTGTGCCGTGGGCTGTATAAGCTCACTTTGTATGACAAGTGTGGACAAAATTTTGCAAATGCTGTTGCAGATTTAACGGCTATTTCAGATGCAAAACTTTGGCATGCACGTTTTGGTCATCTGAATTTTGCCAGTTTGCTGCGTTTGCAGAAATCTGATATGGTTGCTTCTTTGCCGCCTCTTGAAGCACCTATCAAACATGTTTGTGAAGGCTGTATTCTGGGTAAAATGCAGCGTTCTAAGTTTCCAAAGGATGGTTCAGTTAGGGCCACATGCAAGTTGCAGCTTGTGCATAGTGATGTTTGTGGGCCCATGCAAACTCCGTCCTTGGGCAATTACCTGTACTTCGTGACTTTCATTGATGATTACTCCAGGCATGCATGGGTATTTCCGCTTAAAGCAAAGTCCGAAGTTTTTATGTGCTTCAAACAATTTTTGGCTATGGCTGAAAATGTCTCCAAATGTACTATGGGCACCCTCCGTTCCGATCGAGGGGGGGAGTATATGTCTCATGAATTTAATGCATTTCTGGCTAGTCGTGGGATAAAACACCAATGTACAGTGCCTTATACACCTCAGCAAAATGGTGTTGCTGAGAGGAAAAACAGGTCACTAACGGAAATGGCACGATGTATGGTCAAAAGTCAAGCTTTGCCGCATTCTTTTTGGCTTGAGGCCATCATGTGTGCCACTTATGTACTTAACAGGTGTCCTACGAAAGCTTTGCAGTCTATTACTCCATATGAAGCATGGCATGATAGAAAACCTTCTATTGAGCACATGCGTGTTTTTGGCTGTTTGGCATATGCTTTGGTGCCACAAGTGCAGCGCAGAAAATTGGATGATAAGGCTGTCAAATGTATTTTTGTTGGTTATAGTGCTGAAAGCAAAGGTTACAGGTTGTATCATCCGCAAACAAAACGTATTTTGGTTTCACGGGATGTAGTGTTTGTGGAAGATTCTGTTCAACCCTTGCTGTCATGTACTAGAGACAGTAATGTAAGCTCACATGACATTTATGACACTTTGTTGCCTCTTTTCAGTGGTGGAAATACGAATGTAAGTTCCAATGAGGCAAATGTACAGCCTATGGGGGTTTCTGAAAATGTTTTAGAACAGCCTATTACTGATGCAAATGTACATGATGTACTTGATGAGGAAAGGGCTGAAAATGAGCAGGCTAGAGGTATGCCAAAATGGCTGGTGCACACTTTGCGTGACAGTAAATTGGATGCACCTTTATCTAGTCGTACTCGTTCAGGCTCTCGCCATGCATCTTATGCATCAGATTGTTATGCTTTGGCTATGTCTAGTTTACATGATGTTGAGGAGCCTCTGTCTTTTGATGAAGCACAGAATTCAGAAAATTGGATTGCTGCCATGAAATCAGAATATGATGCCCTTATAGAGAATGACACATGGACTTTATGTGATTTGCCTCCTGGCAAAAAGGCCATTGGTACGAAGTGGGTTTACAAGTTGAAACGCAAGCCGGATGGTGAGATCGATCGCCATAAGGCTCGACTTGTTGCAAAGGGTTATGCACAACAAAAAGGCATAGATTATGAAGAGACTTTTGCTCCCACTTGTCGTATGACTACTGTGCGTTTTCTATGTGCATTGGCAGCTCATTTTGGTTGGGATGTACATCAATCAGACATTGTTACTGCTTTCTTGAATGGTGACATATTTGAGGAAGTTTATGTAACGCAGCCTCGCGGTTTTGTCATAAAAGGACAAGAGGACAAAGTGTGAAAATGTAAGAAGGCTTTGTATGGGTTGAAGCAATCTCCTCGTGCTTGGTATGAGAAAGCTGACACTCATTTGGTTAAACGAGGCTTTCGTAACAGTCCAACAGAAAGCACATTGTATGTAAAGCGTGAGGATGATGTATTTCTCATTGTGGTTCTTTATGTTGATGACTTGCTGATCACTGAACCAAATGAGAGACATATTGCTGAATTTAAGGCTGATTTGAATGCTACTTTCAAGATGAAAGATTTGGGGCTGTTGCATCATTACTTGGGTATACAGTTTAAGCAGTGTGATGGTGGTATTGCCTTGTGTCTGAAAAGTTACATAGAGACATTGCTATGTAAGTTTGGACTTGAGGATTGCAAACCTATTGCCACTCCCATGGAAACAGGTTTGAAGTTGAGTCTACATGATGCTGGCGATCCTGCTGATGTCACTCTTTACCAAACTGCTGTTGGCTGCCTCATTTATGTATGGAACACGAGGCCAGATATTCAGTTTGCAGTCTCGCAGGTCAGCAGATTTATGCATAGCCCAGGGTCTAAGCATTGGCAGGCTGTCAAGAGGATTTTCCGCTACCTTAGTGGCACTTTACATCTTGGCTTGTTTTATCCCAAGGGGGGATCATTGCCGCCAGACTTACATGCTTTTTCGGACTCAGATTGGGCTGGTTGTTTTGACACGCGAGTGTCCACAAGTGGTTTTTGTTTCATGCTTGGCAGTTCATGTATATCATGGTTGAGCAAGAAGCAACCTAATGTGGCCACTTCGAGTTGTGAGGCTGAGTACAGGGCAGTCTTCACAGCTACGGTTGAGTGTGTATGGCTCAGACGCCTTATGGCTGACTTGGGTGTTGGACAGGACACTGCCAACACTATCTACACTGACAGTCAGAGCGCATTGGCAGTTGCGAGGAACCCAGTTTTTCATGCTCGCACAAAGCACATTGAGGTGCATTACCACTATGTCAGGGAGAGGCTCTCAGCAGGAGAGATCAGCTTGGCTTATGTGCCAACACAGGACAACCTTGCAGATCTTTTCACAAAGGCATTGTCTCGTGAGAAGCTTGAAGCTTTCCGCAAAGCTTTGGGCTTACTCCCCTTTGTGGACTGATCCTGTCCTCAGGGCATGGCACTTCCCTTTACTCATGTGCCAGCTCTCGTTCACCGCATCACTCCAGGGGGGATTTGTTACCATATACATGTGGTAGTGATGTGTGTGAACACACTAGGACCGCCGGGGCATTTTTTCCCTCTTTAGGAGGTTTTTTCCCCCGTGCATTGTATATACGCCCATCACTCTAGGGCTATCTATCTTTCCATTGCACACTAAGTAACACACTCTCTATTGTGTGCCTTGAGCTTCCTTCGTCTTCTCCAAGCTGTGTGTGTTTCTCTGCAACCCTAATTCCAACAATACGCGGGCCCGATCGGGCATGCTGGGTGTATTTTCGTCTTGCTTTCATCTTCACAGAGAGAGAGAGAGAGAGAGAGAGAGAGAGAGAGAGAGCTTGCAACCACCTTTGCAGGTACGTTGAGAGGGGGTCGTGTGGGAGCGTGCTCTGCGTCGTAGTGTGCGGCAGCAGCAGAGTACCTAACCACACGATCCGGGTATGTGTTGTGTGTGTGTATGCGTTGTGTGGTAGCATGCCTTTTGTCGTAGTGCGCGGCAGTAATAAGGTACCGTACCACACAATGGGAGTGTGTGTGTGTGTGTGTGTGTGTAAGCTGTTCTATGGAACAATGCTTATCACAGGGACATCACCTCGATGACGAGGGGAAGATGGTTTGCTTGTGGTAAGTATTGGCTTACTGTCTAGGTACTACGTCAGTAACGCGGTGAATCTAGTATCCTTATGGTAAGTCAACTTCCCTTCCCCTTTCCCAAAAAACATATGGGGATCGGCCGGTAGCGCAACTATATGATGTTTGTATGCAGGCCATTGTTTTTTCTTAGATTCAGGCGGCACTGGATCGGTAACGCGGCTAATAGAGTGTCGTTTGTTAGAAGCATCTGTTTTTGCATAAATGTAAAAAAACAACATATCAAATAGGAATTCATGGTACGAACGTCATATAATTTGTATGTGCATGTGCAATTAATTTTTTAAGTATTAAGCATCTGTTTTTGCATAAATGTAAAAAAACAACATATCAAATAGGAATTCATGGTACGAACGTCATATAATTTGTATGTGCATGTGCAATTAATTTTTTAAGTATTAAGTATATGAAATACTTGGTCGGTAACGCGGCTGTGAAGAGTATTTCATATACAAAATGTATGAATTGTTTGATTTTGTTGTTTTTAACTGTCCATGTGAAATTATATACTAGCTAATCATATTCAAAAGAATACTTTATTCATCAATCATCGCTATTTTAAATGTTCCATTTATATAAATTGCATGTAAAAAAGTATTTGCACACAAATTGCATGTTTAATATTCTTTTTTAATCTTTTTAAAGGACTCTCAAGCATTATCGCTATTTTTAATGCTTCATTTACATAAATTCTCTGTAAAAAATCTAAATGCACACAATTTACATGTTAAATATTCTTTTGTATCTTTTTAAAAATCATCAATATCATCGCTTTTTGATTGCTACATTTACATAAATTCTATGTAAAAAAGTGTGTGAACACAATTTGCTAGTCCAATTTGTTTGCTAGTCGATTTGTGCTTTGTTTGAATTAGTATGCGCGCACGGAGAAAAATATAAGTTAAAAATTCAATATATGTTGAAATGTGTCAGACTCTTAACATGTATTGTTTGATCTGAATTAAGTTCTTATAAACCACTTGTTTGAACTGCTTTTTACACATGTAACAAATTACAAAATTTTAAGTGAAGATTATTTTCAATTTGTATTAATATTTTCTTGCACATTTGTTAAAGTCTTCAAGTGGTGGTTAAGAGTTTACCTAAGATAGTGTGAGAGTGTTAGTGTCATTCGCAAACATGAATTTGTATTTGATATGCTGTATTTTAATTGTCCAGTGCAAATATGACGCCACATCAAAAGAAATGTATTATGCGTGCCATTCGTAAAGAATGTATTTTGGCAATCTCATCATGTGCAGCTGATCGCATACAGCAGATTAGTGAAAGCGATGTCTACATCAAAGACATCACTAGCGCTATATGAGAGAACACAGAGTGCATGTTGCGACTTGAAGGCCAATACGAGTTGTTTCTTTCAGCTGGGATACGAGAATTTGACCCCCACTACAAGGTCAGGACAGTGTTGGGCAATATGAAAGTATGTTGCATAGACTTAAAGGAAGATATCCCACCTACCTGCGGCATGTCAAAATTAGAGCTCTGGGATAAATTGTGGGAAGAACGGAAGGTAAAGATGAAGCGTCTGAAAGCGCAGGACCAAGCAGCCTTACCCAAGAGATTGAAGATGGCCCAAGATGCGCAAGCAGCTTTGGGAGGTCGATCCGATGCCAGCGGCACCAGCACAATCATGCACACTGCTTTGAATGCAAAGTGTTCTCATCTTATCGGCATGCCTCATGAAGCCTTGGTAGAAGTTATGAGGATTGGAGTAGGCTCCTTCAGTGTGTGCACATTGTACACCATCAAAGGCATCTCATTTTTTCCAGACCACATTACATATGTGGAAAAATGTTACAAGGAAGGCAGTGAGGCAAAATTTGACAGCTTTCAGACAAATCAAGGAATGCAAACGCTTCACCCCTCCATTGTAAGGTGCATTGGGTTTACTACAAAATCTCCTTGGATCATGATATTCCCATACTACAATGGGGTTACTGTGGACGACATGATGTGTCGCTTACCGTTTGCTCACGGATTGTTCAAACGACACATGCATAGGCTACAATATGGCTGGAGGTCATTGCCTGTAGCAAATCTTTCTGTAAGCAAGATAGACACGGTGCGGAGCAAAGCAGTGATCGAGCAGATGCCAGTAATTTTTCATGCCTTAATCGATGGTATTGTTGCTGTCCACTTGGCCGTTATAGTGCACAGTGACCTGCACCCATTCAACATAATGTTGGACCTTACTCGCACCAATAAATCCCACCTCAACATTATTGATTGGGGTATGATGCTTAAAACCATCTAAGCATGCAGCAAATAATTATCTGCATCCAAGCGCACAGTCGGACGAAGCAGTTTTGAATGCACAGAGAGCAGGGAATGCCGAGATGGCTAAGCGACCATGGATTGCTCCTGAACTATACGATCCACGATGCACATATGCATACACAAAAGCGAGTGACATTTATGCATTGGGCTACCTATTCGACATGCTAGCAGATTTTTGGAGTGCATCCAGAAAAGTTTATTTTCCAGAAGAAGTTTTTCACCACCCGGACGAAGATCTTATGAGGGCTATTCGAAATATAAGTAGATTGTTGGATGAAGTTAAAAGAGCGGGACCAAATAAGGAATGCTTCTGACGTGTTGATATTTTTCAAAGAATATTTAAAGACAGACCCTAACCCTGTCCAACATACACTTGTTGAACTTGCACCATCATTTTATCCGATTTAAACATTTCTATGATATACATATGTCTTGTCCAAGGTATTCTTTTTTTTATTGAAGTGTATAATCTGGTGTGAAGTGGTTCACATAATTGAGTCAATTTTCTTTAGTCATCTCAAATTTGTCATTTAACTGTCAGTATTTTAAATTTTCCTTGTGGTTCAATTAGTCGTATTTGTTGTGGTTTGATTTAGTCGATTCCATGCAGTGTCCAAATGAGTGAGAATATATATTTTTCAATGATATTGAATATTTGTCTATCTTTTGACTGTAGCTCTAAGAGAAAATGATTGATGAAGAACAAGATATTGGCACCCAATCACTGTCTGATGATCAACAACAAGAAGATGTTAATGCATTTCAATGCATGAAGTCTCTGGCACACGGCATGTCGGCACAACAAGCAATGCGTACTGCTCGTCGACTCTCAAAGTGGGAAAATCCAAACCATATGCAATGGAAAGAGATCAATAAAGAAGTGACAAAGGACATGATCAAGACAATATGGCCATGTGAGAACGCAGAGATCAAGAAAGGAAGGTGGAAGGTTTTGACGTGCAACCGTGATGCAATCAAAGATAACCTGAGAGGATTTATTTGGAGGTTTATGGCCATCCCCTACACAATGCAGATTGTGCGCTATATTTTGCAAAAATATGCTATATGTTCACTTTGTGCAACAACGAGCAGTAGACTTCTCGTCAAAGGAGACAACTGTTGCCACTCATGATTTATGGAGAGTTGTGTCACTTTCACCCGAGATGAGCTGGCATTGATAGTGGAAGGCGCCAACCTATAGTTAAAAGGAGAGAAGGATATTTACACAACACAGTTGGCAAAGAAGATGCGAAAATAACATGGCTTTCTATAGCCACCCAGACACTGCAACCCTCACAAGTCCGGATGGACAAAAGCATTCACCGCTTAAGTTCGGACGTTCAAAATCTGACACAGCGAGTGAATCCAACACATGTACAAGGGACGCACATCAGCCACCTTGTCTTGCATCCGGAGTTGGTCCCCTCGTCTACTTCAGATGCATCCTCATGTTGCCAATGTCTAGTTTGCTACAAGAATTTTGATGGATGGAGTGGATATTATACATTGACATGTGGTTATTATTATCATTTAGTTTGTCTTATTAGTTTGATGCAAAATAGTAGTCGATGTGCAATCTGTTGACAAGATATTCCACAAGGAATATATATTATGTTTGGCATGGCAAACAAATATAAATTCAAGCAAGCACACCCAGATACCCTAGCACAGTTAGAAATCTGTTTGCTGAGTAAGAGGCTCCTTCAGGGAAGCACAATTGAGATCGACAAACTATGTATTATCGCGAATATGAAGCATTGTAATTACTCAAAACACATTTGAATACAAGGTCTTTTACAATGGTTTTTGACATTTACTCGTTCTACTCTCAAGCTATATTGAATCAAGTGAGTTGTTATCTGGTTCTAAGTTTGAGTGTTGTGTTTCTCCTTGTAATTCAGTCTCCATATCTATTGTCAAATTCTCTTCTATTTTGTCTATACTGCATTGAGATACACCAACATTGAACTCTTCTACATCTTCCTTTTGACAATCATACAACCAAGTTGGCATTTCCTCCTCGTAGCCAGCACTTTCAATGTGATTCAATATCTTTTTGTTGCAATACATATAAACTAATTTTTTTGCTATGTCTGCTAATAGTCTATTGCGAATAGTGATGTGAACATACTTGTACATACTCCAGTTTCTCTTTGAACTTGAGTTTGTTGCACATTGTGCGAGTACTTTCATTGCAAGGGGACGTAAGGTAGAGTAATGCTCTCCACCACTTCCATGCAGGTTGCTCTTTTGTCATTACCTGTACAAAATCATTCGCAAAAGGACCTTCTTTTAATTTAAATGCACTCATTTCTTTAATGTAATCAATTCAGTCCTGAACGTTGGAGTAGAACGTGTTGACCACGTGATAGAAATCTCCTATCGCCTCTGTATTGGACGTCATATCTAAATTCCAATACTCTGGATCGAGCATGTAAGCCATGCTATGGAGTGAACTATGAGCGCTCTTCCACCTTGCATGAAAATACTTAGCCAAATAAATTTTGTTGTTTGCCAAAGAATGGTAATCACCACTCCTCTACTACAGACTCTTTTAGCTCTTTAGGATTTTCAAGACTCTGTTGGACCGACCACCATGTCATCCACACTTTGCCCAAGTTTGGCGCCCTTTGATCAAGATTGAAAATCGCTAACATAACGGACATCATTACATGGTATGCATCCATTACACTCCTCCACCAAGCAACCTTCGTTACATTGCCATGTAGACATGTAATTTTATCTTTCACTTTTTCTTTCTGCTCAAGCTGCCATTCATCAAAGGTTGCGCAATTGAATGTGTCAATCACAGCGCATTATTACGGAGAAGTGATTCCAAGGTATAAAAGTGTGTACAGAACCGAGTTTCAGCAGAAAGTTTCAGCATCTCTGACATGCGCATCCTATACAAATCGAGCACTCTTTGTTGTTTCAAGATAAATTTCACAACTTGACGTGCTATATCAATTATTTTGGCGAACCATGTGGTTTCTTCGCTAGTGTACCAATCTTTCAGCACCAATTTCAAGCTGTGCGTATTACAACCATTGGCAAAAATGTGTGGAAATCATTCTCTATTAATTTACTCATGTTTTTACAATTCTTTGCATTGTCCATGACTACTTAAACGACATGTTCAGCACCAATTTATTTAATTACATTAATCAAGACCTCAAAAATGTATTTGCCACTTTTAATTGCACCAGAACTATCAATCTCCTTTATAAACATCTCTCCCCTTGGACAAACCAGCATTATATTGATCAGTGGTCTTCTCTGAACATTTGACCAGCCATCAGTCACAATCGTACATCCTGAAAGCGAAATATTCCCAAGTATTATTTTGCCAACACGCTCTGTGACTTCGATGTAACATTTGTCCAAGAAAACATTTCTTATCGTGTGATAAGAAGGAGATGAAAATCCTGGACCAAAATCACCGGTTTTCTTATAAGCAGCCTTCCAATTATTGATGTCTATCATGACCAAAGCACTTCCAGTAAAGAATATTTCTTTGAAGTAATAATTTTTGACGCATTTGACAAAGTCTACCTTCATTGTGACGTTTAAAAGGAACGCTGCCTGGAATTTCCTCTCCTTGTGCGGGTTGTTCTCCAAGGTTAGTTAGCGTCACTACAGGATCTACGGAGTTAATATTTGTCTCTGGGAACTCTTGACTCGAAGGCAAGAAGCTATATATCTGTTGTCTCTTGCCACCCTTTTTGGCAAGCTCTGCTCTCAAACGCTTTGCAACTGCAGGTGCTTGAGGATGTTCACATTTCTTACAACAGTTTTTAGCGCTACCCAGAAAATGATCCCTAATACATGGTGCACCGCTTGATTTTGTTGTGTGACAAAATTTACATTTCCACTCCATATATCGGACGCATATGTTGTGAGCATAATCCCACTCTTTGCCAGGAGCTTTTTTATTCTTTGGCTTCTTCGTACCACTTGTGCCCACATTTTGCTCCATTGCTTTTAAATTAAAACTGAAGACAAAAGAACAAGATGTTCAGTTTTTGAAACATTTTTATTATTTTCAATATATATTATAATCTAAAAACCATTCAATATGAAAGTAACCATGATGCACAATATGAGATTTTCAATGCACGCTAGTCAATCCACATATCGATCACCTATATTGTGAGCAACCATACACATTGCAATGTAGCCTATGCATGGCATAATAACTATAACAATGATATGAATCTCTCTATGCAATTATTATTATAATGATTATTTATATGTCCACTTTGATTTGCAAACAATAAGACACATCTAATTTCATTTGTTACAAAAAAACAAACGAAAGCAATAAAATATATGATTGGTTATTTCATGCACTAATAATCTATCGAAATACATAATGCACTCTCTGAATAAAGCAATGCATGAACTAACGCAAATAAATTTTCAATATAATCACTCAATTGAGGACTACTTGTACACAGTGAAGGATTGTAGCCCACCCATGCAACTAATTCAATATATAAAAGCTATTTTAACCCAATCAAGGATTATAGCTCTTATATTGTGGAGTGACAATTGTAGATCAACTCAAATGCAAGACTTCAAGGATCTTTATATGCCCGGTACACTAGTAGAGGACATCCGACCCTTGACTATCGACTCGTCATTTACATATCCTCATCTTCTAAAACCAATTACAACCCTCATTTGGACCAATGGCTTCTTCGCAATGAGCATGATTCTCCAAGTTTTCAGTTGTTTTGGTTTCGTACCTTTATGTCGGTAAACGAATTAAAAAATTTTAGAAGTGGTTACCGAATTAAGAATCACGTTCTGCCAAAAAAGTTACTTGTGACTCTATAACCTTAGGTCAATTCACAAGGAGATGACTATACCCGGCACTCGGATACACTCCCCAAGGATTTTCCTAGATAAAAGACCGGGGTTAGCACACTATTTACTATATATAATTACTCCCACCGAGCTTTTTCATCTCCCGGCGGGCCGGCCGGGCTACTGCATATACCCGACGTACCCGCCGAGAAAATGAAAAAGCACGGCGGGTCCCACAGGAAAAAACAGAAACCCCGGATGGCTAACCGGCTCTATAGGTTTTTGCACGTCAAAATCAAAGTCACATTAAGAATTAACATGATCACGTGATTTTTTTGTGTAAATACTAGAGTTATTGGCGTAATCACCCGATCGTGATTACGTTAATGAAATCCCTGACTCCAAGGATCTTTTCAATAGACAAATGTATACCAAGACCTACTAGCCCTCAACGTTTTAAAACACTGGGTCAATGTGTAGTGATTGGGGAGGAAATCTGTGTGCAGTAGTAGTGTTTCAAATTTGTTTTTCTCCTTGTAGATAATAGATTTGAAAATTGGAATCTTTCCAAGCGGGACTGAAAGCCCAAGTAAGTTACTATGTATAAGTTGTTTATATCGCGTGCACTCAGGGGGTGCACTATGTATTCATGTTAATGTATAACATGAGTTTGAAAGGAGAGGTTTGAAAATACAAAAAAATGAGGCAATTTAATGGAGTTACATTAAAATAAGGGATTTTTATATTTAATTTCAGAAACAAATCATCAAATAGGTGATCATTTAAATCATTCAAACATGTTAAAAGAGGGGTTATTTTAATACCCTAGGAACACACGTTATATAGGGAGGCACTAAATAAGAACCCCCGGAGCGCGTGCATTCTTGGACTATTTTTAAAACTCCTTATGTGTGAATTTTGGACAAATAAAATACACTCTTTTCCTAAGTGATCATAACAAAATTATTGTTAAAACAATCCCTAAAGAGGTGGACACGAAGTTCTACCAAACCCTTCTCCCTAACCTTTAAAATGTACATGATTTTCAAGGATGGCAGTTATCCTAGTTTGGCATGATAAGTCCACATCAAGTATGTCACATTGTTGTCCTCCCAAAAATAGACTCCAAGCCTTAGGTTGTCGATAGATATGCGCTTTAGAGGTTTAGTATCTATTAGATCATATCCTTCTAACTCTAACACTGACGATCCTTCCTTCACAATCATGTTTAGAATCAAAATGAACCTCCAATCCCCATCGGTCTACAATGTCAAGATTTTTTACACTCCGTTTTGTTCCATGCATAAGGTATCTTGCTTGTTCACTCTAACCTGCTCTTCAAATTCGACAGTAATGGTCATCTACCCTCATAACATATTCCTCTTTAGGATCTAGATAAATTTGATCCTCGTGCTTGTTATTCTTATAAAAGGTCAAAATGTTTTGTAACTTGAGTGAGGTTACAGTCTTTGATTCATGGGTGGAAGATATTTTGAAAATTGAGTTGGAGTAAGTGCCTGGCAGTTATTTCGTTATGGTTTCTAAAGGTATCCCTTGGTTTGCACTTTATTATGTGGATTCTCTACTCTCAGGTTTTTTGTTATATCCTTGATTCACAACAAAACGGCCTGACCTTAGGTACATAAAAACTTGAACTTCTGATTCAATATGTATACCTGGCTTCCCATACGAATACCAATACATTTCAGATGCAGTCAATTCAGTATGGTAATTTTCCAATCTCTTTCCCATCTCCCTTAGGAACCAAAAGTGTATAAGTTAGTCCGAGGATCACATGGATATACAGGAACTCTTGATGAAAACTATTTCCTTAATCCTATCAAAACAGCCAACCATATCAATCTGCAACCTTCAATTGTAGAAAACTCAACGTCAAGTAGCAAACAATGTCCAATTGACTCCAATTTTTTGACATTACCTGTATGATGAGTCTATTAATGTTGATGACTAAAAAATGTGAAAATTTCCTTTTCTGGCTAGTAGGAGATGTTGGTTCTCCCTGGTTAAGTGTATGCTCAATATTCTCTAGTTCAATTTTCAACAAATTTGACAAGTTTTGGCACAAATTTCCCTTTTCTTAAGTGATTTGTAGAAATAGAGACCACACGACTGTCAATCTTAGTCAATACCAATCCAAATCACTTGAAACTTGACATAGACACTCTACTACTATCAAAGATTAAATCCCATTTGAAAAAATTCCAAGGAGAGGAATTTCTATGGTAAGAAATAATAATCGTGATTATTATCTCTAAGATCATAATCAAGGATTAGTCCCACTTTTGGAACCTGTAATGGATGTTTATCCCTTAAACAAGACATCTGCCAAGTTTCGTGAAGTTTGGTTTAGTTTTCAATTCTATAATCCAAGTTTTTTGTCTATTTCTGAAGTTCAATGAAATCCAGGTCTAATTGGCAACATATAGGTCCAAATGGATTGTTCCCTTACACTATCTTCTAGGCTCAAGTATGGTCAATGGATGAAAAGTTTACACTTTCAAGGTAGAGGATAATAATTGTGATTATTATCTTCTTGACCACAATCACAATTCTTTCTACTTCTCTATGACACAGAATTGCAATACAAAGAGTTCTAAAGCATGTCTAAAGGTCTTGTCAAATTTGGATTCAGTTTGAATCACTCACCTATTGATTTTTGGTTGTCAAGGTAGACTCTAGACATGTTGTCTATATGAAAATTCACACTCAAATGAATTCCAAGTCCTTATAATCCTTGCAAAAACTATTGTTCTTTACTTAATAGGGTGTTGGTAGAGCTGAAGTTACTTCCTTATGCCAAAGATAATAATTGTGATTATTATCTACTAGACTGCATATACACTGTTCTAATCTTTTGACATCATTCATGTTTCATACAAAGTATTTCAAAGTTTTTGGCGAGAAAAATTTTTATTCATAAGCATACACCACCGAGGAGATAATAATCTATGTTTTGGTAAAACTTTGAAAGCCTCTCCTAAAGTTGGTTTTTGCTCAACAAAGCTTTCCCATAGCTTTCCTAAGACCAGCTGTGATCTAAAATGCTGAATTTTTGGCTTGTTTTGGCTTACCTGTTGGGATTAGGACTTGAAATCTTTGAAATTTTCTTAGATAACTCACTGATGACACCTCATGTAGTGAGATAGGTTGGAAACCCACCTTGATATCTACTTATCCTACTCCTAGTCAAATCAGCCGATGGGAGTGGAAAGTGTCTACTACCACTATTTTTTTCTTGCTTTCATAATAAAATGAGCATCAACCTTTGGACTTTGACATAATCTAATGTGTGAAGCACTCAAAGACAACCTACATAAAAGTTCCTCGGAGAGCATGACTACTCCCAAGACACCTCTACACATCTGAAGTAGACACACCTCAACAGTGCGGTTACTAAATGATTGGTTTTTACTCTAGGTAAACCTAGAGGAAGTCTTTGAACAACGTTACTAGAACTCTAAGTTTTCTCTAGTTTAGATTATCTTGTCCCCGGCAACAACGCCAAGATGTTGGGCCCTTTGCTTGCCAAGCCTAACTATCTTATTGTAGAGATAGTGAGAACCATGAACGTAATCTCCATACCGTGGGACGGAGTCGATCCGAGTAGTGCATGAAGGCTACAAGAGATTGTCAATCTCTTAAAAAACATGTTCGATATAAAAAGCAACGCCGTAAATACGTCGAGATGGTAAGTATTGTGATTATATTGGGGTATCACGGTGTAGTCTAGTTCACTCATGGCTCATTAGTTACTTAGATACCACTTTACTGACCCAGTTACTCCAAGAAACTTAGATGGTTTTGGCCACAATTGACGTCCAAAAGCAAGGCCATGCTTTTAGCAGCACAAGCCCCAAAAAGATGGGAGCTATTCAGGCCAAAAGGGGGTGCCTAGTTTTGCGTTGGGAAGCACCCCAGCTTTAGTGCTCAATTTTTTATGTTGGCGGTTGCATAGAATACATTGAAAGACTATGTACGTATTATAGGAGGTGATGCAAGCTCTACATCATCATCTATATAAGAATCTCTTTCACATTTATGAGAAGAAGAGGAAGGACCATCTTTCTCACTATATTCTCTTCTCTTTTCATCGTGTATGTGCTCTACGTCAACTTTGTGCCGGAATCGTCTATGTAACTCTCATCACCACTCTCTTGTGGCAAAGCATGAAGTCTTTCAATCACCAGTAATCACTTCTTGTTCACGTTAATCATATTATAAACCTTAATTTTTTCCATCTTAAAACTTATCGCGATAATCTTACCACAGAATTATTTTGAAAAATTAAAAATTCGGCTTTATTATTCACTTCATAATTGATCTCAGGCATAGATATGACCTATAAATCTCATTTTTAACTTCACCAAATAGTTATGACAAGACGTTGAAAAAACAAGACACTTTAGTGTCTCATGCTACTTGAGTTTCCAGATATAGAACTAGTGTAAAGTGACATTAAGGGAAAATGTTTTTTTAATAATTGTTAGAAAAGAGAATGAAAAGTATTTACCTAAGTATATATGAAGCAAAATCAAAGGTTGGCTAACCTAGAAAGTGGGAGACAAGTAAGGACGAATTCTCAAACATTGCACACATGTAATCTCTACAAAACGCAATCACAACAATGTATATTGGGAGCTATGCCACCGCGTTCAATTTACTTTCTATGTTTAAGAAGTTTATTATTTCTCAAAGACACTGTGCAGTGTTTTTGGAGAGCGGCTATTTTTCAACATTTCGCAATCAACCTGCTGCATATCCTATGTCGGGAGGTTAACAAGACATTGTTTTTTTCCATCTAGGTCATGTGCACAAGATTTCATCCGCTAGAAATTTCCTAAAGACAAGGGAAAATGTTGATTTGTAGCTCTACTGCTTTTAAGCTAGGAGGTTGCGCAACCCTGGATATTCCTAAATTCTTTGGCATGTTGTGGACCTCATTAGTGCTTTTGGTGCATAGGGGGACCCAACTCTAAGCGTTTATCAGGCGAGGGTCGCTTCAAAGCCATGACTAGAGTTCACACACAAAGAGATGGTGAAGAATGGGAGCCTAGAATCGATACAACTTCTGAGATTTGGCATTAGGGCTCTTCCTTTGCTTTATTGCTCATCATAACTGGAAGGTTTTGCTTATCCTAATGCCGCTTAGAATATGATACAAAGTTGAGTACTCTACAAATGCTTCCTATTAATTATGAACGCTTCTCCTGGCATCAAAAAGACCCTTGCAAAATAAGGCTCTTAACCAGCACTGCGCAGCTAGAAGCTCAGTCATCTCACCGGCCACTCATTGGAGTAATGGCAAGGCCTCGGTGATTGCTATCACACGATTGTGGACGAGAGAGACTGAGTAGGATGGAGGCAACTGCTGGTCGGGGAGGATTTTCATTGATTGCGATTTTGCCCTCGAGCTACAGCACTACCTCGCTCATGTGAGGCCTATTCATGGGATGGTCTTGAATGCACCACAGGGCCACAAATAAAGCTCTCCGAACCTGCTGCCACTCCTCCATGATGTTTGAAAGCGGAAGCTTATCGTCAGCTGGCATGGTGATACCCAGTTTAACATCAATAATAGACTGTATATCACCATTGATCGCTGCTTCAAAAGCCTCTTCTGGAAAACAGGAACCATTCTTAAAATTTTGGTGCCCACTGATCAGCTCCAGTAACACCATACCATAGCTGTACACATCAAACTTTGTACTTATCTGGCCCTCGCCTGCCATCCAAAACTCCGGTGCCATGTAGCCCGGCCTGCCTCTGGCTAAGGTTGCTGCTGGAGACTCGTCTTTGGCCATCAGCTTGGCGAGCCCGAAGTCTGCAATCTTGGGACATAAATGGTCATCCAAAAGTATGTTTTGCGGTTTAATGCCACAATGTACAATCCGATGCCTGCATTCCTCATGCAAGTAGCCTAGTCCCTTTGCAATGCCCAAGGCAATGTCGTACCTTTGTTGCCATTGCAAGAACATCAATGGATGATTTTCATGCTTGAACAGCCAGTTATCAAGAGAGCCATTGTTCACATATTCATAGACCAGAATCCTATGCTGTGCTTCCATGCAGAAGCCGAGCAACCTCACAACATGTACATGATGAATCCTTCCTATTGTAGTCACCTCGTTTATAAAATGTTTCTTTCTGTGCTCTGAGGCCACCGCCACAACTTTGACAGCAATGTGCACGGCAGCTGTCAGCGATCCCTTGTATACGACGCCAAAGCCCCCTTCACCCAAAGTATTGATGAAGTTGTCTGTTGCAGATACGAGGGAGGAGTATGACATCTCAATTGGACGCTCTGTGAGATTGTCAAGATCCGGGTAGGGAAATGGATGCTTGGATGTGATAACGTCTTCCGGTTTCTTAAATAATTTTGCCTTGACAATCCAGCAGAGGGTAAGAATGATCAACACAGCAGTCGCTACTGTTAGTGCCACTGCAATCCCAGTTCTATGGCACGAAAGCACACCCGAACAACCTACAATTCAGCCAAAAAATTTGAATTGTAATTCAACAAAAAATAGCACACAATTTTTAACTTTGAATTGTAATTCAACAAAAAATGAAGCGTGTGTGTAAGTTTGGTCCGACTCTCTTCTTAGTTGTGCATACCACAATAAACTAGTGTGGCCAGCGGCCGTCAGCAGCCGCCTCTCTCTCTCTCTCTCTCTCTCTCTCTCTCTCTCTCTCTCGTGCGCACTGTCCTCATTGTAGCCGGATAAAGGAAATTGCAACACGTGGCACTGGAAAACCAATCTCCTTAATATATAGTATAGATATATGTTGTGATATATATTGTGCCGTCTGCACAACTAAGAGAGAGTTGGACCAAACTAAGGGTGCCCTTCAAGAGTAAGGCTGTTGATCCTTATATTGACTATCATGAAGGTACAACCGACTACCATCATCTTGGCTTACACGTGCCGGCCAAGGACCCACACACCACACCTCCCGCCTTGGAAAGAAAAAGATGGAGATCTTTTTTACATATTTTGGGAATGGGAAGAGACTTTGCACGAAGGGATCAACTCCAACCCCTTATTTGGGGAAGTGATCATACCACTGCTTCAAGACTCGGAAGTTGGAGCTCTATCTAATGGGGACTTAGCTCGACAAGAAGGAATGAATTAGAGGGCTAGACTTGACAAGAGCATGAAAGAAACATCTCAACATATGCACTACACCAAGCTGCTATCCCAATGCAAGTGGCTACTCAAGGAAAGACAAGTTAAGGGTTGTTTTAGAGCGGACAAGGGATCATATTCTGAGATTTTGCATCTCTGATTTGCGATAAATCACAAGCCCCCCTGCTTCTCATTTAGTCCACGTGGAAAAAAATCCCCCCCCCCCCCCCCCCCCCCCAAAAAAAAAAAAGCTCAACAAATCGCGATGAGCAACAGCCTACCGGAGGCCATGGCATTGACGCAGGCGAGGTGTTGCGAGAGCTTTCTCTACATTCGCCTTCCTTTCCTCGCGATGAAATTTCCAGCCTCACCTTCTCCAGCTCTGCTCGCTTTGAGCCGGCTCTGAGCCCTCTCTCTTGAAATTGCCTAAACGATAGCGGAAGCAGCTTGTTATTTATCTCAATCCTGCATCTCTCGGTCCAAAAGGGTTTAAGTGTGATGGTTTCTTATTAGAAATGCTACTGGGACCAAATCCTAACAAAAAAATTTATTGACAAAAAAGTCACCTCTGCAACTCCTGTTTGGATTATTCTGCAATCTGCAACCTAAAAACAACAAAATTTGATGAAAGGTGGATGCAAGAAACAACACCGACTTGCAAGGGCTTGAACGAGATGGATAACAGTCGCTTCTCTGTAAAGAAGAAGAAGAAGAAACAAGAAGCCATTCGCAGGCAATAATGGTTTCTTGGTTAGCAAGCCCTGTTCTCATTGCATTGAAATAGTGACGTTGACACATGCACTATATTGTCATGATTTGGTCTCCTGCTACAAAACTTCTTATCGAAGGAAATTTTTTGGTCACCTTTTGTTGAACAAAGCAACATTGTTTCTTTTGAAACAGTGGACTCTTGTTGTGGAATGGGAGACACAGTCTATGCAAGGAAATGTGGGTGCATGAAGATGAAACGTAGCATAAATGGGAGGGTTAGAGCATTAAGGTGTAGAGCAACATGAAGTTTCAATTTTACTATATCAGAGCTTGTTTTCGGTCGGCATTGCAAAGAAGCGTGCAAAGTGGCAAAACGAAATATCTCTTTGTAATTATTTGACGAGGAAGGCAGCAAGCTAGGTGTGTTTGTTGGTAGCGAAGGGTGAGCACAAGTGTAAAAGGGTGAGCACAAGTGTAAAAGGGTGAGGGAGGCCTTTGAGCATATCGGCAACATACAAGAGGGTAGTTGTAGCAACCCCCTTTGAAGACAACATTCTCTCTCTCTCTCTCTCTCTCTCTCTCTCTCTCTCTCTCTCTCTCACACACACACACACACACACACACATATGTGCCAAGCAGGAACGCCAAGTTACACCATTTGTTTTTTTCCAAATGATAACTAGAATTTGTATTATGGAATTTCATTGTTGCCCTAGAGGTTCCTCAAGAACACAACAAAATCAAGAACCAAGCCGGCAAGTGCCCATCTCCTCGATCAATGTGGTGTGCACAACAAAGAGAGAGTTGGAACAAACTAGGCATTCCCTTCAAGAGTAAGGATGCCCTTAAAAGATGATTCATGCCAGGGAATAGTGGGGGGAGTGGGGAGAAGAAGATGCCTATGTTTGGCAAAAAAGACAAAATTTCTTCAATGTTGAATCCAAAGGTGCCGCGGGAAGCGTGTGCGAGTGCGAGAGAGAGAGAGAGAGAGAGAGAGAGAGAGAGAGAGAGAGAGACCTGCTTTGGGTGGAGTGCACAGCAACGTTAGCACAGCTGCTTATTCTTTTGTATTAAAGAATAAGTGTATATTGGTTAAGTTAGTAGATGGGTTAGTAGTAAGTGGGATGTCCGGCCAGTTGGCCTGAATCCCAACAAACTCTCACTTGAAGGCCAACACAGCCCAAGTGACCTGGTATGTACAACCGTGAAGCAATCTAGTGGCTTCAACTTATACCCATCAACTCACTGCAATGTGTAAACGCTCCAAAGCTAAGCCTTTCGTCAAAGCATCTGCTGGGTTGTCGTTAGTGTGTACCTTGACCAAATCAATGAGCTTTTTGGCCAAGAAATCTTTCACGAGATGATACATGACTTCAATGTGTTTTGATTTGGAGTGAAACACGCGATTCCTTGCCACTGTGAGAGCACTCTAACTATCATTAGAGTCTCATCAATGCCAAGATTTCTGACCAAGCAAGATAACCATACATCCTCTTTACTTGCATCCGAAAATGCAATGTACTTTGCTTCCGTAGTGGAAGACAACGTACAATCTTGAAGACATGACCTCCAAGATACTGCTGCTCCAGCAAATATGAAGACATAGCCAGATGTCGATCTCCTATTGTCGACACAACCCGCATAGTCTACATCCGCATAACCCACGATGGATGCATCATTGTTCTCGAAGTGTAAATACCTACGAATCGTGCCTTTGAGGTACCTAAGAATGTGCTCCACTGCTTCCCAATGCTTGCTGCCAGGATTTGCCATATATCGGCTCACCACTCCCACTACAAAAGCAATGTCTGGCCTTGTGGCTACCATAGCATACATGAGACTGCCCACTGCCGAGCCATTTCAGCTCACTCAGTATCAGATTTGGGTGCATCTTCTTTGCTGAGTTTCAAGAATGCTTGCATTGGGGTACTCAATGCTTTCCCCCTACATATTGAAACACTGCAAAACTTTCTCAATGTATGTTTTCTGAGATAACTCAAGAATACGACGTCTGCGATCTCTTTTGATTCGCATGCCAAGAAAGTGTGTAGCATTCCCCAAATGTTTCATTGCAAAATTATTGACAAGTGTTTTCTTCAAGTTGGCAATTTCCGCAATGGATTTCCCAGCTATAAGCATGTCATCAACATACAAAACTAGAATGATTATCGAGCCATCATCTGGCTTTCTTGTGTACAAGCAGTGATCCTCTTCGCTCCTTTTATACCCTTGACACCTCATACATGCATCAAATTTATGATACCATTGCCTTGAAGCCTGCTTTAAGCCATAAAGGTGCCTTTTTGAGCTTACATACTAGCTCCTCACAAGATGAGTTCTCCTGAACAAATCCTTCAGGTTGTTGCATGTAAACATGCTCATCAAGATCCATGTGAAGAAATGTTGTCTTCACATCCATTTAGACAAGCTTCATGTCCTCAATCACTACAAGACCAAGTACGGTTCTAAGCGTTTTCATCTTGACCACAGGCGAGAAGATTTCATCAAAATCGACTCCCTTTTGCTGTTTGAACCCTTTGGCTTCAAGTCTAGCCTTGTACTTTGGATTTGGATCACCTGAGATAAATTTCTTCTTGTAAACCCACTTGCAAGGTAAAGCTTTCGCATCATTTGGCAAATCTACCAAGTCCCCAGCTATTGGAATTAGGGTTGCAGAGAGACACACACAGCTTGGAGAAGACGAAGGAAGCTCAAGGCACACAATAGAGAGTGTATTACTTAGTGTGCAACGGAAAGATAGATAGCCCTAGAGTGATGGGCATATATACAATGCACGGGGGAAAAAACCTCCTAAAGAGGGAAAAAATGCCCCGGCGGTCCTAGTGTGTTCACACACATCACTACCACATGTATATGGTAACAAATCCCAGGTGGAGTGATGCGGTGAACGAGAGCTCGCACATGAGTAAAGGGAAGTGCCATGCCCTAAGGATATGATCAGTCCACAAAGGGGAGTAAGCCCAAAGCTTTGCAGAAAGCTTCAAGCTTCTCACGAGACAATGCCTTTGTGAAAAGATCAGCAAGGTTGTCCTGTGTTGGCACATAAGCCAAGCTGATCTCTCCTGTTGAGAGTCTCTCCCTGACATAGTGGTCATGCACCTCAATGTTCTTTGTGCGAGCATGGAAAACTGGGTTCCTCGCAACTGCCAATGCGCTCTGACTGTCAGTGTAGATAGTGTTGGCAGTGTCTTGTCCAACACCCAAATTAGCCATAAGGCGTCTGAGCCATACACACTCAACCGTAGCTGTGAAGACTACCCTGTACTCAGCCTCACAACTCAAAGTGGCCACAGTAGGTTGCTTCTTGCTCAACCATGATATACATGAACTGCCAAGCATGAACCAAAAACCACTTGTGGACACTCGCGTGTCAAAACAACTAGCCCAATCTGAGTCCAAAAAAGCATGTAAGTGCGGCAATGATCCCCCCTTGGGATAAAATAAGCCAATATGTAAAGTGCCACTAAGGTAGCGGAAAATCCTCTTGACAGCCTGCCAATGCTTAGACCCTGGGCTATGCATAAATCTGCTAACCTATGAGACTGCAAACTGAATATTTGGCCTCGTGTTGCATACATAAATGAGACAGCCAACAGTAGTTTGGTAAAGAGTGACATCAGCAGGATTGCCAACATCATGTAGACTCAACTTCAAACCTGTTTCCATGGGAGTGGCAATAGGTTTGCAATCCTCAAGTCCAAACTTACATAGCAATGTCTCTATGTAACTTTTCTAACACAAGGCAATACCACCATCACACTGCTTAAACTGTATACCCAAGTAATGATGCAACAGCCCCAAATCTTTCATCTTGAAAGTAGCATTCAAATCAGCCTTAAATTCAGCAATATGTCTCTCATTTGGTCCAGTGATTAGCAAATCATCAACATAAAGAACCACAATGAGAAGTGCATCACCCTCACGCTTTACATACAATGTGCTTTCTGTTGGACTGTTACGAAAGCCTTGTTCGATCAAATGAGTGTCAGCTTTCTCATACCAAGCACGAGGAGATTGCTTCAACCCATACAAAGCCTTCTTACATCTGCACACTTTGTCCTCTTGTCCTTTTATGACAAAAGCACGAGGTTGCGTTACATAAACTTCCTCAAATATGTCACCATTCAAGAAAGCAGTAACAATGTCTGATTGATGTACATCCCAACCAAAATGAGCTGCCAATGCACATAGAAAATGCACAGTAGTCATACGACAAGTGGGAGGAAAAGTCTCTTTATAATCTATGCCTTTTTGTTGTGCATAACCCTTTGCAACAAGTCAAGCCTTAAAATACATTTGACAGCCTTATCATCCAATTTTCTGCGCTGCACTTGTGGTACCAAAGCATATGCCAAACAGCCAGAAACACGCATGTGCTCAATAGAAGGCTTTCTATCATGCCATGCTTCATATGGAGTAATAGACTGCAAAGCTTTTGTAGGACACCTGTTAAGTACATAAGTGGCACACATGATGGCCTCAAGCCAAAAAGAATGCGGCAAAGCTTGACTTTTGACCATACATCGTGCCATTTCCGTCAGTGACCTTTTTTTCCTCTCAGCAACACCATTTTGTTGAGGTGTATAAGGCACTGTACATTGGTGTTTTATCCCACGACTAGCCAAAAATGCATTAAATTCATGAGACATATACTCGCCCCCTCGGTCGGAAAGGAGGGTGCCCATAGTACATTTCGAGACATTTTCAGCCATAGCAAGAAATTGTTTGAAGCACATAAAAACTTCGGACTTTGCTTTAAGTGGGAATACCCATGTATGCCTGGAGTAATCATCAATGAAAGTCACAAAGTACGGGTAATTGCCCAAGGACGGAGTTTGCATGGGCCCACAAACATCACTATGCACAAGCTGCAACCTGCATGTGGCCCGAACTGAACCATCCTTTGGAAACATAGAACGTTGTATCTTACCCAAAATACAGCCTTCACAAACATGTTTGACAGGTGCTTCAAGAGGCGGCAAAGAAGCAACCATATCAAATTTCTGCAAACGCAGCAAACTGGCAAAATTCAGATGACCAAAACGTGCATGCCGAAGTTTTGCATCTGAAATAGCCCTTGAATCTGCAACAGCATTTGCAAAAGTTTGTCCACACTTGTCATACAAAGTGAGCTTATACAGCCCACGGCACAAAAGCCCAGATGCAACAATTTCATCACCAAAACTGAGATCATGAACTGTACATCTGTCATCCACAAATTTGACTACAAGTCCAAGTCTAGCAAGTGCGGATACAGACAAGAGATTCTTCTTGATCCCAAGTACATAAAGTGCATCAACAAGTGTGAAGGAACTACCATTAGCAGCAGTGAGCACAATCTTTCCAACTCCCTGAACTGGATAAGAGGCGTTGTTGGCACAAGTGACTGAATTCCCATGAGGGACAGACTCGAGAGAGGTAAACAATTCACGATGTGAGGTAATGTGCTTTGTAGCACCACTGTCGAAATACCACACATGTGAATCTGCAGCAACTGACAAGCATGCATCATGGACAGCAGGATTGTAAGTGCACTCTGCGCTAAAAGCCCATTCTGCATCAACATCAGCATCACAATCTCCTTTCACAGAAGACTCAACAATGGCTGCATTTGTAGTGGAACCGGCATTTGCAGTGGAACTGCCCTCTTTCTTCTTAGCCTCTTTGGCCTTCAACTTAGGACACGACTTGATCAAGTAATCATTAGCTTTACAATAATGGCAACGCATCTTCTTGTTGCCCTTAACACCAGAATTGCCAGACGAAGTGCTGCCAGCAGCAGCATTAGGAGCAGAATTTTTGCCACTCGAAACAGAACCATAACAAGTGGCTGCATTGCTGTTACCATCCTTTCTTTGAGAAGCAATAAAAGCCTGTTCAACTGCACGCTGCCTAGTCCTGTTTTTCTAGAAAGTGACTCTTGCAACAGCAATGTGCATAATGCATCAAACTTGACAACTTCTGGATTTCCTTGGGTCATAAGTCTCCAAGTACTAGCAAAAGTCTGGTAGGAATCTGGTAAGGCATCAAGAACAGTCTGCACAAGGGAACTGTCTGAAATGACTTCACCTACAGAAATAAGTTGCTCATTGATATCCTTGACACTAGCAAGGAAAGTGTCCATATCATCTTCCTCATGCATAATCTTCGACTCTGGCTCTTTACGCAGCAAAGCAATTTTAGCCTCATTGCGACTTGCATAAAGACCTGCTAGAATATCCCAAGCCTGTTTTGCAGATTTTGCTGAACGGATGTGAGGAACAATGGTGCGCTTCACAGACAATGCAATCAATTCATGAGCCTGCGCATCCTTTACATCCCAACGAGCTTGTTTTGTCGTAGGCAAAACAACTCTAACAGCAGCAATCCTTGCAGCAAGACCTGCAACATCCTCAACATCGCCTACATCCTCAGAACCAGGACGTACATCAATGCCCTGCAAAATGTTCCAGATGCCCTATGACACAAGAACATGTTGCATCATATAAGCCCACATAGGGTAGTTGTCCCCATCCAACTTGTCCTCAGCAACAAACATCTTGAACACATCTGTGTTGTTGTTGTTAGCCATGGTAAATGTTGCACTTGATGTGAAAACTGCTCGAAAATAGGAGAAATGGAGTGGGAACAATACGTGCTATGTAGCACAAACCGTAGAAGACTATAAGGCACCTGTTATGCAGAAAACGGCACTGACAAAAATTCTGCACAAAATGACAAAATAGCTTGTGCAGTATTGCCTGAAGTGGAAACGGAGGCCAAAATGAGCCCAAAGCTCGCCAAAGCTCGCCCTGCGAACGCTTGCCAAAGCTCACTGGAATCGGAGAAAGTGAGCAGGCGTGTACTGGAGCAGCTGGCGACTAAGCCCGAGAGGATGCAACCTGCTCTGATACCAATTGTTGGAATTAAGGCTACAGAGAGACACACACAGCTTGGAGAAGACGAAGGAAGCTCAAGGCACACAATAGAGAGTGTATTACTTAGTGTGCAATGGAAAGATAGATAGCCCTAGAGTGATGGGCGTATATACAATGCATGGGGGGAAAAACCTCCTAAAGAGGGAAAAAATGCCCCAGCGGTCCTAGTGTGTTCACACACATCACTACTACATGTATATGGTAACACAAGTGTCATTAGCCAGAATCGAGTTATACTCAGATTCCATAGCCTGCTCCCACTTCACCACATCATCCGTTATCATGGCTTCTTGGTAGTAGCTTGGCTCACCGCAATCGGTAAACATGATGTAATCAAGACCTGGCTCGAATCGCATAGGTGGACGAGAGACTCTAGTAGACCGTCTCACTCCTTGACCATTACTATCCGCTCCCTCTGGAGCATTGCTAATGGAAGGTACATCACTAGCCTGCTCAATTGATTTCACTATTTCTGAGGCAACATCCTCAAAAGTGACTCTCCAAACCTCTATTTCCTTAATAGGTTGTTTATGCATCTTCAACTCATTGAAGATCACATTTGAACTATGAATGACTCGACAAGATTTCGGGTGCCAGAGACAATATCCCATCTCTCCATCTGCACCATATCCAATGAAAATATATTTGTGTGCCTTTGGCTCTAACTTCTATCGAAGTTGTTTAGGCACGTGAGCATAAGCTTCACAACCAAAAACACGTCTAGATAATCATAGTGGGGCTTACCTTTAGACCATAACTCTTCTAGAATCTCATAATTCAATGGTGTACTAGGTGAATGATTTATAATGTGCACTGCAGTCAAGACGGCTTCTGCCCAGAACCCTTGTGTGAGATTTTCCCTAGAAATCATGGCTGTGACTCTTTCCTGAATCGTACAATTCATGTACTCAACAACTCATTCTGAGCTGGTGTGTATGGTGCAATAAACTGCCTTTTAATCCCCCCTTTAGCACAAAAATTGTCAAACTCCTTGGAGACATACTCTCCACCGTTGTCAGTCCGCAACCTCTTGAGTTTCTTGCCAGACTGATTCTCAACAAGTGCCAAAAAAAATTGGAACACAAGAAGAACTTGATCCTTATGTTTCAAAGGATATGCCCACACCCCCCCCCCCCCCCCCCCCCCCCCCCCCCCCCCCCCCTTGAGATTTTGTTGACATAGGACCACAAACATCAATATGTACTAAATCTAGAGGTTCAACACGCTTTTGACCCGATGGTAAGTGCACGGACCTAGTCTGTTTGCCATAGATACAGTGCTCACAAACAGGAAAGTCAACATAAGACAAGACAGGTGAGCAGCCAAAACGAGTCAGAGTTCTCATTCCTTTTCGGCTAATATGACCTAGCCGGCAATGCCACAACTCAGTCACGATGACATCTCGGCTATAGACATGTAATCATGACCAGCATCTGACACATGCATGGAATACAAGGTACCATGCTTCTACACTCTAAGTACAATAAGATTACCTTTGCGTACTATCTAGGAACCATTGGGAAATGGGGTGTTGTAGCCCAAATCATCAAGCTGACCAACAGAAATCAAGCTTTTAGTCAACTTAGGCACATGTCTGACATAACATAAAGTAAAGTGTGTGCCATTCCTTAGATGCAATTTGACGTTTGCGACACCCTCAATGACTAGTTCATAAGCATCACCAAGTCTCACTTTTCCACAAGAGTGAGAATAAGTAGAGAGCCACTCTCTATGTGGTGTCACATGGAAACTCGCACCAGAATCTACTATCCAATTCTGTGCATATTGGGCATCTTTTGTAACAAGAGCCTCGACAGGTAGATCTGTTGCAAAGACCAATACGTCAGAGGTAAGTGGCATAAAAACCGCTGGAAGAGTCTCTACAATAGGATCATTTAAAGACTCTAGCACATTGATCTCCTCCAAATTTGCTTTGCCCTTGTTTGAATCATCAAACTTAGAAGTGTCCTCGGATTGTTTATCCTTCTTGCTTTGCTGCCATTTTTTGCAATTCTTCTTCACATGTCCTTTTTTATGGCAGTGATAGCACTCAACATTATGCATAGGACCCCGAGACTTACTGTGTGAGCCTCCACGTTCCTTGATTTTAGCACGACTTTGAGTGTGACCCCTCTGTCTATCACTAGCAACATACGCATCACCATCCTTCTTGCCTTCAAGAGATTTCCTTCGAATCTCCTTGGTAAACAGACTCCCAAGGACGTCATTGTACACTAGACCGGTACCAGGTGCTAAGTTGCTAAACGTAGTATAGAACGTATCCCAAGACGAGGGTAAATTGCATAGCAAGAAGATACATTTGATTTCCTCATCGAAGACCAAACCTTGAGTGGTCAACTGAGTGAAAATGATATCAAACTCATTAATGTGAGTAGAAACAGTTTCCTCTTCCTTCATATGAAGGTCAAACAGCTTCTTCATCAAGACAACCTTATTAATGGCACTTTTGTTCTCATAACTGGAACACAACTTATCCCATACATCTCTAGCAGTCCTTTCTCCAACTATAGTAAAGTACACAGATTCGGCCAAATGTAAACAGAGGTAGATTTGGCCTTTGCATCAAGTCTCTCCCACTATACTCGCCCTCTGGGTGCTCCATGATAGGATCCAGCTGGCCTTTTTGTATGAGAATATCTTGAATCTGCTCTTTCAAGATAGCAAAATTTGTCTTATCAAATTTCCGGATATTGTAAATATCCTTTTCACAGCTAGATGACATGGCTGTAAGCTAAAGATAATATGGTGATGAACACTGTTAATTTTGGGAAACATTTGGTAGAGTTTCCCCAAAAAAACTGACAGAATCTCAATCCAAAACTATCACAAGAGATCATTAACGCATAAAAAGTAATGCTCTCAGAACAAAAGACAAGCGCATCAACCACTAACTGTGCATAAAAAGTCAAAAGCTGACCCAAGACTGCCAACACGGTGTCAAATGCACCTAGCCCTCTCTACACATGTCCTATCGCGAGGCCACAAAAAAGGGGTACTCCAGCAACTTGTATCACCGAAAGGATCTCAACATTCGAGAATCCCCCAGCTCAAGAAAACCTCATGCTATCGACCATCCCAAAAGGTTATGCAGACAAGAAACCAGCACAGTCTCAGAAAGGGCCTTCGAATCGAGTCTCAAAAATGTATGGGACTACCAGAAACAAGCCAAATCGGCTCCACAAAAGGTACATATGGTAGTTTTCGCAACTCAATGTACATCCACTATCAACAATACTGCAAGGTGCAGTATACGCACTCAAACATGCGCCAAACAAAATGTGCAAGTAGTAAACAAATCCCTGCGGGGAATAAAACCACTCTCAAAAGAGCTCAAGCACTATCAAAAGTGCCAAAACAATGCATATGCGCATCAAGTACTCCCACAAAAATCTGTGCTAATGCAAAACACTGCAACCTATAAGAAACCTAGATGTCCTGTATGTATGCAAGAACTTGTGAGGAGATGGATGCCTGAAAAATCCAAGACAATGTTAATGCCGAAAAGTGCTCCTAATCAGTCCATAAACACTATCTCAATAACACATAATAGCCATAAAACGGCTATATACCATCCCAAAATAGTCTCTGAACAACCTGCACATGTGTCATGTACCTGTACCTGTAGTTGTAGCAAAAGTGGAGTTGAAAAATACAACTCCTAAAGCATAGCTCGGATGAATCTTTTGACTGACCGCAGGACGCCTGATGGAAATGCTCTTGGAACGCTGAATTTGTCGATGCCAAAATCGAAAACCTGTTTGCACTTTTGAAAGTGCGCGCATGCCCGAACGCGAAAACAGCAAGCACAAACCCTCTTATGATACCAGTTGAAGGTGCCACGAAAGCATATGTGAGTGCAAGTGCGAGAGCCGAGAGAGAGAGAGAGAGAGAGAGAGAGAGAGAGAGAGAGAGAGAGAGAGAGAGAGAGAGAGAGAGAGAGAGAGAGAGAGAGAGAGAGAGAGAGAGAGAGCTTCTTTGGGTGGAGCGTACAGCAACGTTATCCTGTTGCAGCTCCTTATTCTTTTGTATTGAACAATAAGTGTATATTGGTTAAGTTAGTAGATGGGTTAGTAGTAAGTGGGATGTTCGGCCAGTTGGCCTAAATCCCAACAGAATCATTTCTAATGCCTCTGAAAAGATAGGTATTAAGCTCTCTTCTTGGGAAGGATGGGCTCTCCTCATTTTTGGATGCATGTGATCCAATGAAATTGCTTGAAATCTGCTACATTCTTTCCATGAATTTCTCTTTGAAGGTACAACCAAGTTCCATCACCTTGGCTTACACATGACCTTTTACACTTGGGGCTTGTCTGGCCAAGCACCCACACACCACAATATATATATATTTATGTATATATATCTATACATATATATCTACATATATACATATATATATACATATACATATACATACATATATATATATCTATATATATATATATATATATATATATATATATATATATATATATATATATATATATATATATATATTGTGGTGAATATATGTTTGTGTGTGTGTGTGTGTATGTAGGTATCCGTCTTCAAGTCCAATTTGAACACTAGCTTCTATTTTGTACATTCTTAGATTGATAGTTGATGGTGGTGTTTTGGGGGGGGGGGGGACATTATAGCACCTCATATTTGTTGGAAAACCTCCTAGTCGAAGAGTCATGAGTAGCATGTGTGTGCCACTAATAAAGTCAAGAAGTATGTCAACAAGAAGCTTGTGTGCGAGTTTTTCAAAAGCGAATTTGGTGAATACATAATGGAGTTTGTTTCCTTCGTGTAAATCCATATGATGTAGATTTTGGCACTCTGTTGGAATATTTCCGACAAATTTTCAAAGAGCATCAATACAGTATTAACGTGACTGAACCAAACTCGCGGTTTTGGTTGGACATTGACGTTATTTATGGGAGAGTTCAACGCGAAAACAATGATTCAAAGTGATTGGAACATTCAAGACATAATCACACCAAAGTTTCACAGTTAGGACTGACTAATTGCTATCGCACGACGGTTTCTTGAAGGTATTTATCGATTTTGCTTTAGCCAACCCTCTGTGATGGACCATGTGTTTGAGTCTTTGGACATGGAGTTGCTTGAGAATCACCGTTTCGATTTTGAGATTTCTTCAAGGGAATTGACTCCTCCTCCCCACAGTGTATTGGAAATTTTGGACGATACTAGCAATTTACCTAAAGAAAAGGAGTACATCATGCAACGTGATTGTTGGAATTAGGGTTGCAGAGAAACACACACAGCTTGGAGAAGACGAAGGAAGCTCAAGGCACACAATAGAGAGTGTGTTACTTAGTGTGCAATGGAAAGATGGTTAGCCCTAGAGTGATGGGCGTATATACAATGCACGGGGGAAAAAACCTCCTAAAGAGAGAAAAAAATGCCCCGGCGGTCCTAGTGTGTTCACACACATCACTACCACATGTATATGGTAACAAATCCCCCATGGAGTGATGCGGTGAACGAGAGCTGGCACATGAGTAAAGGGAAGTGCCATGCCCTGAGGACAGGATCAGTCCACAAAGGGGAGTAAGCCCAAAGCTTTGCGGAAAGCTTCAAGCTTCTCACGAGACAATGCCTTTGTGAAAAGATCTGCAAGGTTGTCCTGTGTTGGCACATAAGCCAAGCTGATCTCTCCTGCTGAGAGCCTCTCCCTGACATAGTGGTAATGCACCTCAATGTGCTTTGTGTGAGCATGAAAAACTGGGTTCCTCGCAACTGCCAATGCGCTCTGACTGTCAGTGTAGATAGTGTTGGCAGTGTCCTGTCCAACACCCAAGTCAGCCATAAGGCGTCTGAGCCATACACACTCAACCGTAGCTGTGAAGACTGCCCTGTACTCAGCCTCACAACTCGAAGTGGCCACAGTAGGTTGCTTCTTGCTCAACCATGATATACATGAACTGCCAAGCATGAAACAAAAACCACTTGTGGACACTCGCGTGTCAAAACAACCAGCCCAATCTGAGTGCGAAAAAGCATGTAAGTCTGGCGGCAATGATCCCCCCTTGGGATAAAATAAGCCAAGATGTAAAGTGCCACTAAGGTAGCGGAAAATCCTCTTGACAGCCTGCCAATGCTTAGACGTTGGGCTATGCATAAATCTGCTGACCTGCGAGACTGCAAACTGAATATCTGGCCTCGTGTTGCATACATAAATGAGGCAGCCAACAGCAGTTTGGTAAAGAGTGACATCAGCAGGATTGCCAACATCATGTAGACTCAACTTCAAACCTGTTTCCATGGGAGTGGCAATAGGTTTGCAATCCTCAAGTCCAAACTTACATAGCAATGTCTCTATGTAACTTTTCTAACACAAGGCAATACCACCATCACACTGCTTAAACTGTATACCCAAGTAATGATGCAACAGCCCCAAATCTTTCATCTTGAAAGTAGCATTCAAATCAGCCTTAAATTCAGCAATATGTCTCTCATTTGGTCCAGTGATCAGCAAATCATCAACATAAAGAACCACAATGAGAAATACATCATCCTCACGCTTTACATACAATGTGCTTTCTGTTGGACTGTTACGAAAGCCTCGTTTAACCAAATGAGTGTCAGCTTTCTCATACCAAGCACGAGGAGATTGCTTCAACCCATACAAAGCCTTCTTACATTTTCACACTTTGTCCTCTTGTCCTTTTATGACAAAACCGCGAGGCTGCGTTACATAAACTTCCTCAAATATGTCACCATTCAAGAAAGCAGTAACAATGTCTGATTGATGGACATCCCAACCAAAATGAGCTGCCAATGCACATAGAAAACGCACAGTAGTCATACGACAAGTGGGAGCAAAAGTCTCTTCATAATCTATGCCTTTTTGTTGTGCATAACCCTTTGCAACAAGTCGAGCCTTATGGCGATCGATCTCACCATCCGGCTTGCGTTTCAACTTGTAAACCCACTTCGTACCAATGGCCTTTTTGACAGGAGGCAAATCACATAAAGTCCATGTGTCATTCTCTATAAGTGCATCATATTCTGATTTCATGGCAGCAATCCAATTTTCTGAATTTTGTGCTTCATCAAAAGACAGAGGCTCCTCAACATCATGTAAACTAGACACAGCCAAAGCACAACAATCTGATGCATAAGATGCATGGCGAGAGCCTAAACGAGTACGACTAGATAAAGGTGCATCCAATTTACTGTCACGCAAAGAGTGCACCAGCCATTTTGGCATACCTCTAGCCTGCTCATTTTCAGCCCCTTCCTCATCAAGTACATCATGTACATCTGCATCAGTAATAGGCTGTTCTAAAACATTTTCAGAAACCCCCATAGGCTGTACATTTGCCTCATTGGAACTTACATTCGTATTTCCACCACTGAAAAGAGGCAACAAAGTGTCATAAATGTCCTGTGAGCTTACATTACTGTCTCTAGTACATGACAGCAAGGGCTGAACAGAGTCTTCCACAAACACTACATCCCGTGAAACCAGAATACGTTTTGTTTGTGGATGATACAACCTGTAACCTTTGCTTTCAGCACTATAACCAACAAAAATACATTTAACAGCCTTATCATCCAATTTTCTGCGCTGCACTTGTGGCACCAAAGCATATGCCAAACAGCCAAAAACACGCATGTGCTCAATAGAAGGCTTTCTATCATGCCATGCTTCATATGGAGTAATAGACTGCAAAGCTTTCGTAGGACACCTGTTAAGTACATAAGTGGCACACATGATGGCCTCAAGCCAAAAAGAATGCGGCAAAGCTTGACTTTTGACCATACATCGTGCCATTTCCGTTAGTGACCTGTTTTTCCTCTCAGCAACACCATTTTGCTGAGGTGTATAAGGCACTGTACATTGGTGTTTTATCCCACGACTAGCCAGAAATGCATTAAATTCATGCGACATATACTCCCCCCCTCGATCGGAACAAAGGGTGCCCATAGTACATTTTGAGACATTTTCAGCCATAGCCAAAAATTGTTTGAAGCACATAAAAACTTCGGACTTCGCTTTAAGCGGAAATACCCATGCATGCCTAGAGTAATCATCAATGAAAGTCACGAAGTACAGGTAATTGCCCAAAGACGGAGTTTGCATGGGCCCACAAACATCACTATGCACAAGCTGCAACCTGCATGTGGCCCTAACTGAACCATCCTTTGGAAACTTAGAACGCTGCATTTTACCTAGAATACAGCCTTCACAAACATGTTTGACAGGTGCTTCAAGAGGCGGCAAAGAAGCAACCATATCAAATTTCTGCAAACGCAGCAAACTGGCAAAATTCAGATGACCAAAACGTGCATGCCGAAGTTTTGCATCTGAAATAGCCCTTGAATCTGCAACAGCATTTGCAAAAGTTTGTCCACACTTGTCATACAAAGTGAGCTTATACAGCCCACGGCACAAAAGCCCAGATGCAACAATTTCATCACCAAAACTGAGATCATGAACTGTACATCTGTCATCCACAAATTTGACTACAAGTCCAAGTCTAGCAAGTGCGGATACAGACAAGAGATTCTTCTTGATCCCAGGTACATAAAGTGCATCAACAAGTGTGAAGGAACTACCATTAGTAGCAGTGAGCACAATCTTTCCAACTCCCTGAACTGGATAAGAGGCGTTGTTGGCACAAGTGACTGAATTCCCATGAGGGACAGACTCGAGAGAGGTAAACAATTCACGATGTGAGGTAATGTGCTTTGTAGCACCACTGTCGAAATACCACACATGTGAATCTGCAGCAACTGACAAGCATGCATCATGGACAGCAGGATTGTAAGTGCACTCTGCGCTAAAAGCCCATTCTGCATCAACATCAGCATCACAATCTCCTTTCACAGAAGACTC
This sequence comes from Adiantum capillus-veneris, assembly GCF_014529385.1. Taxonomy (NCBI): domain Eukaryota; kingdom Viridiplantae; phylum Streptophyta; class Polypodiopsida; order Polypodiales; family Pteridaceae; genus Adiantum; species Adiantum capillus-veneris. The sequence continues at coordinate 124,313,230 of NC_140938.1, read as the reverse complement.
AACAATGGCTGCATTTGCAGTGGAACCACCCTCTTTCTTCTTAGCCTCTTTGGCCTTCAACTTAGGACACTACTTGATCAAGTGATCATTGGCTTTACAATAATGGCAACGCATCTTCTTTTTGCCCTTATCACCAGAATTGCCAGACGAAGTGCTCCCAGCAGAAGCATTAGGAACAGAATTTTTGCCACTCGCAGCAAAACCATAAGAAGTGGCTGCATTACTGTTACCACCCTTTCTTTGAGAAGCAATAAAAGCCTGTTCAACTGCACGCTGCCTAGTCCTGTTTTTTCTAGAAAGTGACTCTTGCAACAGCAATGTGCATAATGCATCAAACTTGACAACTTCAGGATTTCCTTGGGTCATGAGTCTCCAAGTACTAGCAAAAGTCTGGTAGGAATCTGGTAAGGCATCAAGAACAGTCTGCACAAGGGAACTGTCCGAAATGACTTCACCTGCAGAAATGAGTTGCTCATTGATATCCTTGACACTAGCAAGGAAAGTGTCCATATCATCTTCCTCATGCATAATCTTCGACTCTAGCTCTTTACGCAGCAAAGCAATTTTAGCCTCATTGCAGCTTGCATAAAGACCTGCTAGAATATCCCAAGCCTGTTTTGCAGATTTTGCTGAACGGATGTGAGGAATAATGGTGCGCTTCACAGACAACGCAATCAATGCATGAGCCTGTGCATCCTTAACATCTCAACGAGCTTGTTCTGCCGTAGGCAAAACAACTCTAACAGCTGCAATCCTTGCAGCAAGACCTGCAACATCCTCAACATCGCCTACATCTTCAGAACCAGGACGTACATCAATGCCCTGCACAATGTTCCAGACACCTTTTGACACAAGAACATGTTGCATCATATAAGCCCACATAGGGTAGTTGTCCCCATCCAACCTGTCCTCAGCAGCAAACATCTTGAACACATCTGTGTTGTTGTTGTCAGCCATGGTAAATGCTGCACCTGATGTGAAAACTGCCCGAAAATAGGAGAAATGGAGCGGGAACAACTTGTGCTATATAGCACAAACCGTAGAAGACTATAAGGCACGTGTTATGCAGAAAACGGCACTGACAGAAAATCTGCACAAAATGACGAAATAGCCTGTGCAGTACTGCCCGTAGTGGAAACGGAGGCCGAAATGAGCTTTCCCAAAATATTTGTCGACCTGCGAACGCTCGCCAAAGCTCACTGAAATCGGAGAAAGTGAGCAGGCGTGTGCTGGAGCAGCTGGCGACTAAGCCCGGGAGGACGTGACCTGCTCTGATACCAAATGTTGGAATTAGGGTTGCAGAGAAACACACACAGCTTGGAGAAGACGAAGGAAGCTCAAGGCACACAATAGAGAGTGTGTTACTTAGTGTGCAATGGAAAGATGGTTAGCCCTAGAGTGATGGGCGTATATACAATGCTCGAGGGAAAAAACCTCCTAAAGAGGGAAAAAAATGCCCCGGCGGTCCTAGTGTGTTCACACACATCACTACCACATGTATATGGTAATAGTGATCTGCAAAATTTGGATGATCAATTTTGCGAGTTAGTCGTTTGAGTTCAATTGCTTGCTACTCAGGTCAAACAACTCACAGAGTTGGTCTTCACGTAGATATAGTGGCTTCCCAAGGGGGAGAGGTTAAAAAAGTCCTAATCAACATGGCCAAAAGAAGACTTTCCACTATAGAGTTTAAGCAATGTTTTCAAAATTATGCTTCAATTGCATGGAAAAATAGTAGAGAAAATAGTGTTTCTATGTCTTTTGGTAGGTATATATTTATTCTGCTTTTTGTATAGGATACAATGTTGAGCTTGGCACGGAAGCAAACGGAGTCCCGGATGGACATAGCTAGCAAAAGAAGAGAGCATACAAGAGAGGAGAGGAGAGGGAGAAGAAAACACAAAAAAAAATTACAATATAAAAAGAGTTTCATTAGGTTTTGATGAGACTTATAAAGGCATTTACAAGAGTTCACACCCAAGTGACTACCCAAGTTGAGCTAACCCCAACAATCGCCCCCTTCAACCAAACTTGGCATAAGGTTCTTCACAGCACCTCGTAGAACTAGACTCACCACTCTCATGACACACAGAGTTTTAGGTTTACTCTCAACCAAGGGTTTTAGGTGTACCCATAACCTGAACATAAAGACTATGCGCTGCTGGAAAAAGATCTTCCTGGACACATGAACATTAATCTGAATTCTTTGAGTTAAATGAAATGGAGTGAATTGAGGGCCATTTTGATCATCCATTAAAGCCAACCACGAAGCTCCCAAGAAGGCACACCTGACTCAACCTCTGATTTTGCCAAAATTTCAGCAGCATAACAGCATAAATGGCTCAAAATACCAAAAAAACCAGCCATCATAACTTGGGAAAATTTCGACAGAGTTTCCCCAGAAGTAGAGCAGTAGGAACCCAAAATATAGACTGTCTATGTTTGCATAAACTGCCAACAATAGAACCCGAGCATCAATTACGACTCACTAGTACATAGCCTATGGCGAGGTCACAAAAAGGGTGCTCCAGCTACCTGTATCACCGAAAGGATCTCTACATTTGAGAATCCCCCAGGTCAATAAAAACCTCACGCTATCGACCCTCACATGAAGGCTAATGCAAATCGCATATAGTCAAGTCTCAGAAATGACTATCTTCCAGACCAAGTCTCAGAAATGGCTAGGACTGCCAAAAACAACCAAGTATGGCTCCACAAATGCGTACAATGGCAGTTTCCACAAGTAACGTACAATCCAGCAGACAATGCGCTCAAATAGGCGCCAAGTGATGCATTCCCACAACAGCTGCAAGTGACATCACTGCTAGTATATCACTGTACTCCAGCTACCTGTACCTGTGTGAATCACCTGTACCTGTACCTGTGCCTGTAACCTATAACCTGTAACCCTGAATCTCGAAGCTTGAAGCTCGAAGCAGAAGGTACTCGAAGAAGATCCTCCGTGGGGGCGCCAAAAGAATGTGAGCGGGATGAAAACACACACACCGCCTCTATAACGACCCGACACACACTCTTGGGAAGATACACACACACACTATGGGGCACCACTCGGCTTTCACAACACACCTGGCCGAGACAGGGAACACACCTCTGGAGTGAGAGGAGAGAGACTATCCACTTGCCCACTCCACACACACACACACACACACACACACCCAAAAAAACTGAGCTCAAAAGAGGAGAATTTCTGATGTTTAGATACAAATGAGCTTGGACCAACACCAATGGGGCAAACAACTCACACAATATGGATAAAAAATACCAAATACAATCACAAACTAGAGCAGAAACTTCGCTCATAGGAGAAACTTACACAGAAAAATAGCAGGAAAAAAGTGAGGAATTTGTCAAAATGGACAGCGCCATCGCGTCCGGAACGGCCCAAAACCCCAGTCTACAATGTCAAAGTGCTCAAATCCGACCTCGGATGAGCAGTTTACGGCCAAAACAGGCTCCAAAAATGAGCAAAAACACACCTGCGGCTGTTCCTCCTCTCTTCTCCACGTTTTTTCTGGTCTTCTCTCTCTTTTTTCAGTTCCCACACTTAGATTTTTTAGTTGGGCACCCTTGGCCTTATAGATGACCTCAAACAGACCCCGAACAGGCCAAAAACTGACCTCGCAGTGCATAGTTGTCACCTTTTTGCATCATTCGCACACCTGGCACTCAGCTTTTTTTCAATAATGCATCTCGCCACCACGTGAAGTGGCCCCAAAAAGTGGTCCTAATGATGACCTTTCTGCATAATTCTCACCAGAAAACACCCACGTTGTGTTGGTCCTCATCCGCGTGCAAATATTGACCTCGTTCGCCCTCCTGACGCCACTAGATGCCATCTGACGCACCTGCTGACCTCACATCGTCGGCCCGCAGATAGCTTCCTCGAGAAGTTTTAAGCGCTACCAACTTCACTTTATTGCAGAAAAAACACACTAATACTGATAATAGTGAAAATCGCTGCACTATGTACATGATGTCCTACCTGTACACATGTGGGCCCCACGTAACCACCTGGCTCTGGAAAATGGGCAATCCTTTATTTGATGCACCATGCATGTATATGTACATATGCGCAATTCCTTGCTCCAAAAAACTACAATTCCAAAGAACAATTCGTAGCCTATTTGGGCAGCCAAGATTGAATGCCATTAACTCATATGTTAACCCTTTCATATTACCCATGATACGATATGACCATAGCCTTGATGTTTTCATCTTTGTGTTATTTTGACATTTTCTTTTGTGTTCTTTCTTTGTGCGTGTGAGTGCAAGAGAGAATGGGTGGGCTTCTTTGATTGTACTTCTTTCCAAACCCTAGTCTTCATGGCATCTATGGTTTAACTCCTTCATATAGTTTTTGTCGAGTTCTCTCACAAACTCTCACAGCCATAAGCCCGGTGCTTTCCTGGCAAGACCGCAAATTTCTTGACAGCGTTGGACCTTGCCATGGCTACATCTCTCCATCACCCTCCCTAGCGCCATCTCCAACATCTGGTATCAAAGTGTCGGGCTCTTAGATGGCAGATTTGCAGGCGGTGAAGAAGGGCATCTCAAAGACTGTATGTAATAAGCATGCAGAACCAAGCGTCGTCCTCCTCCTCCTCCTCCTAGTAGGCGACTATAGGGTTCTAGAACCGAGATTGTTTTTGGGTGGCATAGAAAAGAAGGCAACACAGGAAGGCATTTTGAAACACTGTTGTTTAAAATAGAGAAGTTTTTTACAAGTATGGCTAGTATTTCTCTCTATTGCATTTTAAAATGTTGTCTATTGTTGGCAGTTCCGGTATTAGTCCCATTACGTCTAAGAACTCTACTCGTTACTCTCACTGATTACAACAAATTCCATCCTAATGACATCACATGTACTTTGTTTGCAAGAGACAAGACTAACAAAAAAAATACCGCATCCAATACCAGGCTTTCTACAACACCAATTTAATGCAAAACTGGGTGTTTTAATTCTCCACCAAGAAACACTAATCCACTTTGACCATGGGAATATTTCTTGTCCAGCAATTGAGATGTTTGCATACAACGATCAAGTTTACAAACAACGAAATCATCAAAATAGTTTCCCTTTACAATTCACCTTCAACAAGGCTAACAAATTTAATAGATGTATTAAAAACATTGCTTCAACAGCACACTGTGGAAATTCCAATCATTATCTTGGGTGACTTCAACATTGACATTAAAGTTCCTAATACTTCCTACTACGAGCTTTCCTCTTTCCTAAACAAATATAACATCCGACAGTTGGTAAAAGATGTTACGACTATCTACAGATCTTCTTTAGACCATATTTGGACGAGCTCTGCAATCTTCAAAACGAACCAGGATCCAGCTACATGTACTGGACCGATCACTCTGCGACATACATTATGCTACCTTCTGACCACCTTTGACATAGCCACTCCCCATTCATTCATCATGTTGCAGGCCTCCGTAATCTCTCACCTTGTTTTAGAATGCTAAAGTGAAGCTTCACCTTACATAATTCTAGTAGATTCTATACATGCATACATATATACACATTTACATACATACATAAATATATATACACGCACACGCACGCACACACACACACACATATACATATTTATGTACTTATGTTTACTAAACCTACCTTTTTTTATGAAGGCATTAAAAATGAAGTCCTTAAATAACAAGACGTTAGGTAGGGTGCTTATAGCATAATCCGTCGTTGAAGACAATTAATGTTGGTGGTCAAATCGAGCAGTAAGCCATTCTGGAACTGCTAGTTTGTAGTTGTGTGTGTATATGGACAATACAATTTTATATTACAACAATACTAGTGGAACACTCATTAAGACCTACTTTCAATAAATCTTTCCTCCCCCCTTACCTTCAACAGGCCATCGTGAGTCCTCACCTTGTTTTTTTTTAATAGCAAAACTCACAATTGTGAGTGAATTATATTTATCAACCCAAATAATTACAAGGTCTTGTCATGCTCATGTTGAGTCATGACGTCATCCAGGGACCATAATTACATCAGCTATCAGGGCAGCCATCCCACCCAACTCGCCCCCTTATCCTTGATACATAGGGTCCCTTATCATGTTCTTCGGAGATCTTTTAATTACCGATAGCCAAGATTTTCCCTCATCCTAGGCATGCTCTCTGTTGTCAACAAGGCACAAGTAGTCCTAGACCAATCCTCCGAGTGTTGCTTGCGTTCGAGCGTCCATATTAGCACTTTGCTTTTTTGTATAATTTCTGCGAAGCTTGCCACCTCAAGACCTCCTTCAAACACACAACGGTTCCTTGTCTACCATACATTATATAAGAAGACGTACCTGACGATTTGAGTGCTGATGAGGATGGCAAGAGCACCTGAATTATTCCCTCCAAGGAAGACATCAGTCTTGTAAAAACCAATTTTCCATGTTCTTTGGACCCATTTACATATTTTCCCTGCGAGGCCTTTGATAGTTGGGCAATCCATTAAGAGGCGAGTCAGATCTTCACTAGCCAATCTGCATCCCAAGCATCAATCTGACCCAATCCCTCTTTCTTGAATCTTCACCCCCCGTCGGTAGAGCACCCCAAATTACCTTCCACAAAAATACCTTCATGTGGTGCAGAACCTTTGGCTTCCAAATGTTCTCCGTTACTTGCTCCCACCTTTCCTCCGGCCATTGTTTTTTCCATATCTTGTTAAGGGGGCTAGACCAATTCTTCTTATGCATCATTGTCTCGTAGATGTCTTTAGGATGGGGTTTCCAGAAGAGACTGCTTCCGGGCCATTTCCAGGCATTCCAGTCAAACTCTGAATCACAGATAGGCATCACTATATTGTCAAGCTCTTTCCTCACTTTGTGGACCAGCAAGACCTCCAAGCTCTTCAGTTGGCACTAGGTAACTAGAAGGTCGATGGTTTTCCAACTCTTGTTGTCACTGTCCCAGAAGTGCCCCACTCCATTCAGACCCTTATTATTCAGCTTCCTGGCTGTCTCTATCCAATAGGGAATTTGTGGCGGATCTACAACTTTGGAAAGCCAGGGGGACCAATGCAAAATGGAGTTCTTGAAGTATCTGGTTTTTTCCTCTTAATTATGCCTTCAACTTCACAACAATGCCAAATTCGGAATAGTTACAAAGAGTAGGCTTAGTAAGTCATTTAATGCTCCTTTTTGCGTGTGATTAAGAATGAGTCTTTGTTATTTGCTCAAATAACTGAGAACTAAGCCTCGTGTGACCATTGCCTTTGTTGGGGTATAAAGCCCAATATGGTCGCCCAGGTAAGTGGGCGGGCCGCCAGGTATGTACACATATTCTTTTGTAAAAACCTAATAAGAACTCACTATGCTCTACACATTACAGTAGAGCGAGTTCACCATATCGTCGTGCTCTTCTTCTCGCACTCTCTCTCGCGTCAAACTTCCGCTCGTACTTCTTCAAATGGTATCAGAGCTCAGATCGAGGCTCGGGACAGCACTGCAGGAGGCTAGAGTCACCAGCTCAGATTGGAGTGAAATTCGACAGGCGAAGACACGGCCCCAAATCCTGTGGGGGAGCCCGATATCTCGGCCACCGTTCGGCTTCGACAAAGGTCTGCGCAGGCCATTTTCGACTATGTGGTCTCGGTGGGTGCAGATTCGACTCTGCAAATTTGGGGTTTTCAGCCTACGACTGCAGGTGCTGAGGATATCGACACTCCCAGAGTGTTGATTTGTGGTTGTCTACACATCGAAGGACGGCTGACAGTTCTTGGAGGCGTGTCACATACGACACGGGCGCATCTACACACAGACTGTAGGCGACATCCACTAGTTCATTAGGTAGCTTGTGTTTGCTGCTTGATATTCCAGATTTCATCCTGACATTGCAGGTACTTCCACATGGGATGTATTGTCAGAGATGATGTATGTTTGTTGAGGGTTTGCTGGCTGTGAGTCACGCAGCAAACAACCGCCGCAGCGGTTACAGCATACAGTGGGAAATTTGTGGATGTATGACTTTGTGGGAAGTCTATGTACTGTCAGATTTACTGCAGCCTTTGTTGAGGGTCGAGTGAGGTTTTATTGAGCTGGGGGATTCTCGAATGTTGAGATCCTTTCGGTGATACAGGTCTTGGAGCGATCCCTCGAGCACCCTTAGATAGGCAGCTAGGATGTATTGACTGTGAGTTAGATAGTTGGGATTGCATCTATGCTTACAGGACAGTGACAGGACAGTGAGAGACAGTACAGGTGCAGGATAGGTTTACCCGCAACTTACAGTGTCAGAGAGACAGTGTTTTTTGGTATGTTTTTAGTACACCAGAGCCATTTTACAAAGGAGACTCTGCCAAAATTTCTGCAAAATCTGAAGCTTTCTTGGTTCATTTGACAGGTTGATATTGGTTCAGAGGTCAGTTTACAAGGGAAACTCTGCCAAATTTTTCCCAGGAAAGTAAACTACTGTGAAGCGTAGCTATGGCTGGATCACAGGACACTGCTCTTTACAATATCAAGAAGCTGGATGGAACCAATTTCCCATTGTGGAAGAAGCAGATTTGGCACGTGTTGGTACAAAAGAAGCAGATAAAACCTATAAAGCTCAAGGGGATAAAACCAGAAGATATGGAAGAAGATGAATGGAGCGAAATGGATGAATTGGCACTTTCTACCATTATGCTGACTTTGGCAGAAAGCGTTTACTTCAATGTAGCAGACGCGATGTCGGCTTATCAAGCATGGTTAAAGCTGAGTGATCTTTATGAGAAGCAGAGTGCAGCTTCACAGGTATACTAGCTTAAGAAGCTTGTTGACTTGAAGATGAAAGAAGGGACACCTATGTCCAATCATCTGAATGAATTCAACACAATCTATAGTCAGTTGTCAGCTCAAGGTTTCAAGTTTGATGAACCTGTTAGAGCTATGTTCCTGTTGATCACATTGCCGGGAAGTTGGGACACTTTTCGCACAGCTTTGAGTAATTCTGCACCTTCAGATGGTTTGAACGTAGCAAGTGTAGAAGGAAGTCTGCTTACTGAAGAAACCAATAGAAAGACAATGGACAAAGGCAAAGGAACAGCCTTAGTTCTCAGGGGAAGGACCAAAGAAAAGTACAAAGGTGGAAAGAGAAATCAGTCTCGTAGCAAGTCCCGCAGTGCTAAAGGCAAGAGTGACATAGAATGCTACCATTGTGGCAAGAAGGGTCACATGAAAAGAGACTGCAGAGAATGGAAATCAGAAAAAGGCAAAGAGAAAGCTGAAGACCATGATGAGAAGAACAAGTCCTCAGTGAAGATTCAAGAAATAAATGTGACAAACACTGTTGCAGAGGATGACAGTCTAGTGTCAGGAGACATCTACTTCTTGAAGAATGCAATGGACTCAGCTCTTCTTACATCATCTGATGGAAATGCACTGAGTGACTGGATTATAGACTCAGGGGCATCACTTCATGTGTCTCCAAACAAGGAGTGGTTTACCTCTTATGTGACCACTAAAGATCATGTTCGGCTAGGCAATGGGCAGACATGTGAGATCTTAGGTGTTGGAGATGTACAATTGAAGTTTCAGAATGGCTCTTCTTTCACGCTGAAGAATGTGAGACATGTTCCCGCAATTACAAAGAGCTTGATCAGCACAGGTTTACTTGATGATGTTGGCTACGTCACCACTTTTGGACAGAACATGTGGAAGATATCCAAGGGTTCTATGACAGTAGCACATGGAGTAAAGTCTGGAGGACTTTACGTGATTTATGTATCAAATGTCTCTAAAAATGTAATCAATGTAACCGAGCAACCGAACGTTTCTTTGTGGCATAGCCGGTTAGGACATATGTCCAAGAAGGGAATGGAAATCTTGTCTCGTTCTGGTTATTTGCCCGGATTTTCATTTAATGATTTTGAATTCTGTGAACATTGTCTGTATGGTAAGTAAACACAGTAGCCACATAAGCATAGAAGCAGTAGAAGAGATACACAGTTGGCACTTGTTCATAGTGATTTGTGTGGACCTATGCCTAACCTATCTCTAGGGGGAGCTTCTTACTTTATGACATTTATAGATGATTACTCGAGAAAAGTATGGGTTTTCTTTCTCAAGCACAAGGATGAAGCGTTTAGTGTTTTCAAAACGTTTGTGACACTTGTGGAGAATCAGAGTGGCAAGAAGCTTAAATGCTTATGCACTGACAATGGTGGAGAGTATGTTTCAAAGGCCTTTTAGGACTTTTGTGAGTCAAAAGGTATAAAACGTGAACTTACTACTCCTTACAATCCTCCTCAAAATGGTGTTGCTGAGAGGATGAATAGGACCATACAAGAGAAGGTCATAAGTAAGTTGTCTAATGCACAGCTGCGAAATGGGTTTTGGGCTGAAGCTATATCAACAGTTGTTCATCTTGTAAATAGATCTCCTAGCAAGGTTTTGCAGAAGGATTCAGTGCCAGAGATGGTATGGTCAGGCAAAATGCCCTCATACAAGCATCTCAGAGTCTTTGGCTGTGAGGCATATACGCACGTTCCAAAGGAATTTAGGAACAAACTTGAGCCAAAGAGTAGAAAGTGCATCTTTCTAGGCTATGGTAATTCTGGTGAGATGGGGTACAGACTTTGGGATCCCGAATCCAGAAAGGTTGTCCGCAGCAATGATGTTCAATTTAATGAATCCAAATATCATTCTAAACCAGAGAGGGTTGAGGAGATTAGAAGAGTTGTCTTCCAAGAAGATGGACCTGCACGTGCAAGACAAAATGTCAGGGCTCAAGAGGAGCAAGGACAGGATAGAGTGGAACCACAAGTTGTGGCTGAGCCTGAGCCACCTATTGTGCGTAGATCTGGACGTGTCACGCGACCTCCTGATAGGTTTGTTCCATCTATGAACTATGTCATGTTGACTGATTGCAATGAGCCTTCATGTTACAACGAAGCAGTGCAAATGAAGGACTCCGGGAATTGGCAATTGGCCATGCAGTCAGAGATGACAGCTCTGCATAAAAACAAGACATGGAAGCTAGTTAAATTACCACAGGGCAAAAAGGCTCTACCTTGTAAATGGGTTTACAGGTATAAGATCACCGCTCATGATAGTCAGCCAAAGTACAAAGCAAGGCTTGTTGCCAAGGGCTTTAAGCAAGAACAAGGCATTGACTTTGATGAAGTCTTCTCTCCGGTGGTCAAGATGACTACATTGAGATGCTTTCTTGCATTGGTTGCCATATTAGATTTGGTGTTGCACCAAATGGATGTCAAGACAGCGTTCTTGCATGGTGATTTAGATGTGGAAATTTACATGCAGCAGCCAGAAGGGTTTGTTGAGAAAGGCAAGGAAGATTGGGTATGCCATTTGTTAAAGAGTCTTTATGGCTTAAAACAATCACCGAGGGCATGGTACCATAAATTCCACAAGTTTATGCTTTCTCAAGGCTACAAACGTAGTGAGTTCGATCATTGTCTATATACAAAGAAGGCTAAGGATGGTAGTTGGCTGATCCTTATTTTGTATGTGGATGACATGTTGATTGCTGGCAAGCACTTGGAAGAAATTCAGCTTTGAAGGCAAAGATGGCAAAATCGTTTGACATGAAAGACATGGGTGAGGCAAGTCATATCCTTGGTATGCGCATTGAGAGAGACAGATCAAAGAAGTTGATTTGGTTATCTCAAACAGAGTATATTGACAAGGTTTTGCAACGTTTCAATATGGAGAAGGGAAAGGCATTGAGTATTCCATTGCCACCATATGTGAAACTTAGCAAACAAGATTGTCCTGTGTCTGAGGAAGAACAGGTTGAAATGGATAAGATTCCATATGCGTCTGCAGTGGGTAGTTTGATGTATGCAATGATTTCTACTCGCCCAGACATTGCATTTGCAGTGGGAGTAGTAAGTCGATACATGTCAAACCCAGGCAAGAAACATTGGGAGGCAGTGAAAGGAATATTGAGATACCTGAAAGCTACAAAGAGTATGCGTATATGCTATGGGAGTCAGGAGCTAAGTGTAAAGGGTTTTACAGACTCAGATTATGCAGGTGACTTAGACAACCGAAGGTCTACGTCAGGGTATGTCTTTACATTGGCTGGTGGAGCAGTATCATGGAGTTCTAGATTACAAGATTGTGTTACTCAGTCTACTACAGAGGCTGAATATGTTGCAGCATCAGAGGCATGCAAAGAATCAATTTGGCTTAATCGACTAGTAACAGATTTGGGAATCAAAGAAGAGATGCCTGTGTTATATTGTGATAGTCAAAGTGCTATACAATTGGCTCGCAATCCAGTTTATCACTCAAAGACACAGCATGTGGATGTGAAGTATCATTTCATCAGGGAAATGCTCGAGGACAAGCAACTTCAACTTGTCAAAGTTCACACCACAGAAAATCTTGCTGATCTACTTACAAAAGGACTTCCCTTAGAGAGCTTTGCGCATTTTCGCAAGCAGTTAGGTGTAGGGTAGTACATCACTTCTCTACATCTCTTGTATATTAGCTTGTATAGTAGCTTCTCTCACACTTAAAGTACCACATTGGACTTTAAGTGCGAGGTTGTTGGGGTATAAAGCCCAATATGGTCGCCCAGGTAAGTGGGCGGGCCGCCAGGTATGTACACATATTCTTTTGTAAAAACCTAATAAGAACTCACTATGCTCTACACATTACAGTAGAGCTACGTAGGCAATGCGCAGGCCACGTGTATTGCCGCGTGTCGACAGTACACATGGCACGCCACGTGTACTGTCGACCAGTGGCAGTACACGTGGCCTGCACGCTGCCTATGTGGCAGTGCACGTGGCCACGCATACCGTCAGCTAACGACGATACACGTGGCAAGTCCACGTAGACACACGGCGGCTTGTGTGTCCACGTGGACTGCCACGCATGCGAGTGTGTGTGTGTAGCCTGCCTCTAGCCACACGTTGGCCAGGGACGCGTGGTCGCCCATGCTGGCTATGGACGCCCATGGCCAACGCGCTAGCCATGGGCGCTTGGCCGTCCATGGCCAACGCCCCGCCTCCGCCCCCTGCCCCAGTAGCGCCCCTGCCCCCGCCTTCATCCCAAGTAGCGTCCCTGCCCGCAAACCCCACCCCACTCCGCCCCCCCTTACCCCGCCGTCGCCCCCGGTAGCTGTAACGCACACGCCCCCCCTTCCCTTCCTCGCCGCCTGCAGGGCGGGGGAGGGGGGCAGGTTGTACTATCTCCTAAACGTCCCCGTTAGCCGACTCCCCAACCCTTCGACTTCGACTTATAACTTCTTCCCCCCTCTCATTAGCACACCCGACTGCTCACACATCTTCTTACACATAAACATTGAAAAAAAATTAAAATAATTAAATTCACGTGATCACACAGTCACATAGTCCAAACAAATAATTTGTAGCAAATTTTGTTTTTATTAAATATTTTGTATTTTTTTATATTAATTTTTCAAAATAATAAAATAATATTAATTTTAAATATATAACGGCTATATTATTAGACGTGAGTATATAAACCATTTGTTAGTTTATACCATGTGATCTTGTGCTTAATTATTTGCTTAGCATATTATTATGGCTTGCTCTTTATTTTCCCTGGGTAAAGAGTTTTCTTATCCTTTTTACAATGGTAAATTTATAATATCTGAATCATTTCTTTTAGAATTAATTTCTCCAATGCAATTTACAAATTTAGATGCAGTCATCGAAGTTGGTGATATTAAAATGAATTTGTCTCTTGAGAGGACGCTCAACAATTTGGGTGAATTCATCTCTGTACTGGATGAATAGCTTTCACGTAAATACAAAGTCAATGTATCCCATCAAACACAATATGCAGACCTAGCATGACTTCCATTGCCATTGTGGATAGTCCGTTAAAGATGCAATTCCGTCAAAAGGACTTAATAGATCTATGTACCCCCCCCTCGAGTTTTGCTCTCAATAGCTTCAAAAGGAGTGCAAGACAAAAACTCTTACATGCCGAAAACAAGGGCACATTGACAAAGATTTTAATGCAAATACAACAAGTGGAACAAGTTAGAGAGATTCCAAGGTCTTACAATGGTGATCTCGTTCTAGAATTTCCACCTACCATGGGAAAGTTGCACCATATGGATGCAATGGAGCATAAGTATGATCCTCACTTGTGGTCAAAGCCACAAACGTCCAATATTGTTTTTCCAAGTGTAGTGCATCTTAGTCATTGCATAGGATCTCTCAAGTGCATGAATGGACAATGTGTCTGCTTGGTTAATTATCATATTCCCAATACAAGTCATTTCAACGGGTACATACAAAAGGCAACTACACCCGGACAATATTGTAAGATTGAAGATAAGAGCCTTACATGCCACTTTTGTAAGGCAATTGCTTTCTGTATTGCAACGTGTGATTGTGTAGTATACTATGTCATGCCATCCGATGAGAATACCACTAGAGTCATGATTCATCGTGGCACACATCGACACGATGTGCACAGCGGCACACCCAAAACACTAACGGGCAACACCAAGGTGATGGTGCAAAGGATTTTAACTGTTGACCCACACGCAGGAGCCAAGAAGGTTCAAATGTGTTTGGAAAAAGAAATTATAAGTACAACACTTCTTTGCAACAACACCAACGAAGGAATTTTAGGCGAGCAACAGCTATTTGCAATCACTGAGGAGTTGGGGCCATTGGTGCAAGATAATTGGTATGAGCATTTCCAAGATTCTTATTTTGATGCAAAACTCTATGCTAAATTATTTTTTATCTAAACACTTTTAACATTGTTAGGTTTCGAAGGTCAGTATCTATTTTACGTAGAGGGGTTGACAAAGAATCTTTTGACATTGATGCACTCCTAAAGCTGAAGTGAGACTACACATATGACTTTTTCCATGGAAGCCGGTTTCCTGGTCAAGATACGGAGGGGGAGAAATGTTATGTCTTCAAAATGTCCACAATTGGTCCAGCATCCAGTGTGGGCCTGGTGAACCGAATGACACAAGATCGGGATGGCGATCTTCAACGTGCGTGGATCCAGTTTGATCACACCAAACGTGTTAACGAATGGGTGACTATGGCTTGTCATGTCTGATCCAAGGTACATGGCGCACCTTAACAGCTTTGTGGCTTGCCTTTGACTCTCTCTAAAACAATTTGTTTGCAGCATGCACGACCTTTTGACTATTGCAACTTGTGAAATGAAACAGGAAGACATGGAAACGCAATGTTTGTTTTGGGAGTGCCTCAATAATTTGACAAAGCTAATTTCTTTGGCTTCATGGCAGATGAAGCTCAAGCAAATTGGAATGCAGTTCGAATTTTTTTCAATGGTGGTGACAAGACCAATACAATGAGCGATCGAGAGAGTTCTTGTTTTTCCATTGGAAGCAAAGCTTGAATCAACACACAATGAAGTATGTGGTGCAATCTTCTCAACACACACACAAAGAAATGTGTGAGAAGTGGAGGCAAGCACCAACAAAAGAGGCTGCAACAACAGAGGCTCATCTGATACGCCAATGGTGGCGTAACGGTCATTACATAGACCATAACATTCCATACATGGATTCATGGCTTAGTTGGTAGGAAATTCGGATTGCACATTGGGGTGGCATTATGACATGTGTAGAAAGTAGCTCTGAGGGACCAAACACTCCACACACTAACCTTGCGAAGAGCAAGCATGGCAGTTGGCTAGCAGGGGAGGGTTTCCGTAAACGCATTTCATTATATGATGCATGTACAACCGACCTTGCAAATTCCATCTTACAGGGCACAAAGACCATTTCATACAGCCATGGAAAACAAATTGGAAAGGGTCCATCAATACAAAAGCTTGCGGAACGCCATGAAAAACGTCCCAGCCAAGTGATAAGAGCAGTGAATGCGGCTACTGAGGGCACTCCAATGTATAAACAACCAACTCCTTTGACAGGAGATAAGGAGACATCAAGGAAAAAATGCAAGCCAAATGAGGTTATCAACGTGGAAGATGATGCATCGCATAGGCCTGAGTACAACTCGGTCACCAAAGATCACAAGAAGTGTGGAAGACCACGTAAGATCAACTTTACAGAAGAAGGGATATCACAAACCCCAAAACGAACTATAGGTTCTGGTGGGTAGTATGTAGTTGAGCGCAAGGTCAATGAGGCAATGTGGGCCATACGTTGAACTCCACAAGGTAGTAGGGTCACATGTAGCGACATGCCAAGAGGAGGACGCAAGTGTGGATGCAATATTGCAAGCTCTAGCCTTGGTATACCAGTCCCATCTTTTGAAGGATATCGAAACATCCAAATGGTGTGGTGTGTCAATGGTTTTGGTTTTGTCCGGATCATGTTTTGCATTTCCATATAGTAGACCAGAACATTGAGCCGCAGTCTCAGCATCCACCACACACTTGGCCCGTGCATGTGGGCACCAACCTATCAGAGGATGAGGTGCAAATATTACATGAAGGGGGGTATCAAGTAGAGCTCAGCAAAGAAGGAATATCTAATGTAACGCCGGTTGCTCCTGCACAAAATATGACCAACTCTCCTTTCAAGTCAAAAGATACATCCACTCCTGAAGGCAGTGCAAGAGCCACAGTGCGAGATGGTGTGCGTGTACGATATCGGACTTCCATTTTCGAGGATGTTGCTCGCAAGATCAGTTTAGCACTAGCCCTGAGAGCGAAGGTCGTAGAAGAGATATGTGCATCAGATGGTGTTAATGAGGTCTTCAAAGTAGAGACCAAAAGTGAAGATGGTCATGTCGGGATGTACAAAGTTTGTATTTGCAACCAGCCATCGTGCACATGTCCAGATTTCATGGAACGGGTGTCAAAGCAAAAACCATATCTTGCATGTAAACATTTGTATTTTATTTATCTGCGTCTGCTAGGGTTAAGCCAAAATGAGAACATGTTTATCCATCAACCAATCCTGGCAGATGCTGATATCTTCAGGGCACTGAGCGGAAGCCGGACCTATCCAGGCATGGATGCATAGCATTTGTCAATTCTCACTTTTTCTTAATATGCTTCACAAAATGGACAACTGTACCAGTTTCTAATTTTATCTTATGATGGCCACATTTTGGTACATTCATTTGCAGTTTTTTTTCAAATTTGAGAACTGGTTGTTTATGTGTCAAGTCGTGTATAAAGTAATATAATATTTTCACAATGCTATAAATTGCCATAGCTTGAATTATTTTTGTGAAAGCGTCCACTAGCTTCCGTAGCACACCTCTCTTACTTTTCACAATGTGCGACGATCTTGAGAATAAAATCAAGTCTGCGTGGGATGCCATGGAAGCCATTCCCAATGGAGAGGCGTTGTATGGAGCCGACTGGTTTAGGGAGGCTCTAAAGGCAACAATCAATGTGTATCACCTCTATCAATGCCGCAAGGAACTTACTCAGTTTGAACGAGAAGAGACAATTTGCTTCCTCTTGCTAGAAGAAAATTGGGCTCATCACAGAGGAGGATGAGGAGGAAATGATGTAGCAGTTAGGGAATGTGGTGAATCTTCTTTTGCCACTTGAAGACAACACATCTACTCCTAAAACCGGGCCTTCTAGAAGATGAACGCTTCTTGCCTATGTAATGCAAGTGCAATAAAATGTAACTTTCTATTATTAATGGGTGTTCTTGTTTTAAGTACCCTTGTCTCTGTTGTTTTTGAAACAATTTGTTTAGCTCACATATCTTTGCCTATGTCTCAACCTCCCTAATACCTCTCTCTCTCTCTCTCTCTCTCTCTCTCTCTCTCTCAGAGATAGAGATATGAAAAAGACGAAAGAGTTGACAAGGAGGAAGAGAGAATCTTTTTAGGAATCTGCTCACCTAATTCCTAAAAAGCGCTCACCAAAGAGAGAGAGAGAGAGAGAGAGAGAGAGAGAGATAGAGATATGAAAAAGACGAAAGAGTCGTCAAAGAGGAAGAGAGAATCTTTTTAGGAATCTGCTCACATGATTCCTAAAAAGCGCTCATCAAAAATTGCTCGCCTGGAAATATCCCCCCAATCACGCTTGATGAAGTTTCTAGATAAAACTAGCAACTTAGGAGTTAATTATCTCTTACAATTAGAAAAAAAAGTATTTAAAAAAACTGCCACATAGTAGTTTAGTGTTTGCTAGATGAAAGTACCAACTTCATTCTCCCTATGCAGTTACCATATGGACGCTAAGACTAGTTGCTAGTTGGAAGTAGTAAAATGTTATATTTCATTTACTTTCCATATGTCTGTTGAAAGAAATTTCTATATGGAACTAGTAGAATCTCACATGCCATGCATTTATCATCAATCAATTCAGTTCAAATGCTAATTCAACCATCTAAATACTAATATTGAGAGGATCTTATAATTAAGACCACTAAATATGGTTTTAAAAAATTAAATCTTGTTATTGCAACATATATACAAGTCTAACGCTCAAGGAAAAAGGGAACATTTGAATGGCACAAGTTTGAAAAGATGAAATTGTTAGAAAAATGGCTTGCTTCTATGTAGGTTCAGCCACTTTAGTGAATTCTATCTAATTATGCTTTTTTGCTCCAACTATGCTCTAACTGAAGTCATCTTTACACTTGTGACTTCGAGTCGAGGCTCACGGAGTATCAAAAGTAGCGTACATCATAGGCAAGGTATGGTGGAGAGTAGCCAATTTACCCTTTCATCTTGGACTTTCTTTAAGAGGGCCTCTTCATGTATTGGGGCTTCAAAAGAGGGCGTGAGAATACTAATGTATTTTGCCCGCTCACCCCTCGCAAATTTGCAATCATTTTTCCCTCTCGGGGAGGGGGGGGGGGAGGGGGTTACTTAATAATTATGTGACTATCACGTGAGTGTAGCAGAAGGGATTATTAAATTTTATATTTTCCTCACATTTTCACATACAAAAAAATTTATAGGAAAAGGGTGTATTTTATTTGTCAAAAATTCACAAATAAGAAGTTTTAGAAATAATCCTTGAACGCACATGATATACACAATTTATACATAGTGACCCCCTCGAGATTTCCCTTTGCTTCTGATCCAAGAGTAGTGGGCTTTCAAGCAAGTCACACCTACTATAAGCACCACCCCACATAGCTTGCATATAACCCTACGACAGCTAAAATTATGATATTTGAAGATGAGAATTGTAGACTCCCATGGATCCCTCTCAATTGCTAGTTGTCTTCCCTCTGAAGGTCCTCCTCTCACCATGAGTCTAAACCCTATGATATGCATAAGAAAAATTTAGCCATTGAATATTCTGACCCATTAGCGAATCACCAACCATTCATGATTCAACAAATTATATCTCTCAAATTGGAGTTACAATAGACTCAAGTCAAATGGAAAACCATTGGACTGATTTAGGTCCAAATGGAGATAGTTGCGAATCATTGGACTCATTTAGTTGCAACTTTTTTCTTGATGAACCAACTTGGCGAGTGGTCACTCCTCGTGATTTTTCTTTATATACAACACTATGAATTACTTTGAAAGAATCCAATTGATATTGATTGCACCAAACTAGACTCAATTGCATTTAGTGAAATCTTAGTAATGCCATGGAAATTGGGTGGCCTCGTTCCTTTAATACTACATGGAATGGAAATAGAACAAGCTATTTTCATTGTTTAGAACATCGAGATATCCACAAGCCTTGATTTAGAATCAGTTGTTGACATTATTGTTACTTACGAAGGCTACTTATGTAGCACTCACTAAGAGACATTTTATGATGGTATATGGCCAATTTTATGAAAAAAGCATGATGATCATAGGGATATATGCAACAAATATAACACAGAGACTTGACATGAGGGATCAAGATGATAGAAACCCTAGCAAAAGGGGATCAACCACATGAATATTGAGTTGTTAAATGTTTATCGAGGTAGGGTTTCACATGTCATGGATCATGGCTGCTTTGTGCAGCTTGCTGTCTTCATGATTGAAAGGAATGGATTGTGCATGTGTCACAAATTGTCACATGTATGATTGCTATTGCAAAAGATGTCTTGAAGAGAGATCAAAAGGTATGGATTAAGGTTGTTTCCATTACTATTAGCCTTTATCTTGAGGGATGTGGACCAAACTTATATTGCAAGATCTTCTATAGATGATGCCAATGTCTCGTTGGATGATGAATCTAATCCCTCTAGTGTGAATCAACCTTTGAAGTGAATATCATGGAGGAGGATGGAGATGGCTCTTTTAGCACTAGATTGGTAATATAACACTTTTATGTCCTCTTAACCAAAAAATTTCCTAAACTTATTGCAAGGGATGCTATGAGGTCTTGGAGTTGATACCCACAAAGATAGCTTATGAGCTCGAAAAAAAATTGGGCTATGATTCTAGCTCTAGAGTTGTCTTTCATAAGCACTTCCAACCTAAACAGTGCGAAAAATAGGTGTGTTTCTTTTGTCTTCACCACTGCTTCTTTGTTGTTCCTCTTCTTTCAACTTGGAATCATGCTCAAGATCCTTTTGCAGATCTTTGAATCTCCCTCGATCGTATAGGATAAAAAGCCTAGGAAAAATTTTGTTTATAAATCCTACACACTGGAAG
Source organism: Adiantum capillus-veneris (assembly GCF_014529385.1). Lineage (NCBI taxonomy): Eukaryota > Viridiplantae > Streptophyta > Polypodiopsida > Polypodiales > Pteridaceae > Adiantum > Adiantum capillus-veneris. The sequence continues at coordinate 124,292,721 of NC_140938.1, read as the reverse complement.
CCCATTGTTTAAAATCTTTTGATGCACTCAACAATCAACGCTTTTGATGAAAAAAATCATGCACCTACGTTGTCTAAAAGTTTTTTGATCACTGATGCGAATTTCAACATCCTCTAACCACACTAGATTCTAAGCTTGTCTTGAAGAAACTCGACAAAATTTTACAAGTTTTAGTGTAAAAACAAAATTAATGTTTCAGATTTTGACCTAAAAATTAGAAGACTTTTTAAGTTTGCTCTTTTTTTTGCTAAGAAAAATGCCGTGGTTTGAGTTGTGAAACTTGGTTAGCCTTTTCTGTGTCGAAAACTAGTTCACTCTCTAGCCATCCCTAAAAGAAAGGTAAGGCCACACCATTTTCTCCTTCTTTTTATTTAATGTGTGCGGCATTTCTAGGGATCACACATGTTAAGTATGAAGCTTGATTACCCCTTGTAATTTTTTGTGTTAAAAACACACATTTGTAAGGCCCCTATTATGCGGAGAAGCCATCATGCGTGAAGAAAAATCACTCACCGGGAACCAAAATTTTCACGGCCAATCTCGAGCCTTACAAATCACTCGTTGAAATATTCCTTTTCGCCGGAATATTATGGTCGGACGGCGGCCGGAAAGTGGTCGGAAAATGACCAGTTGGTTGGACAGTGGTCGATGGTCAACGGCCGGTGGCCAGTGGTCGGAAGTCAATAGCCAGTGGCTGGTGGCCGAATTCAAAAGTGGATTTGTCTTCTCAAGGGCGGCCACACATGGGCGGATTGGAGGGTCCGATTTGAACTTATCTACACAAGGGCAGCTACACATGGCTGCCTCTTATGAGAGAGGGCAGCCCTTTTGGCCGATAAATGGAGGCCATTTCTACACACATTTCATAGTGTGAAGTTGATGCAACAAGGTGAGTGTGAGGTGGTGAGAGTGCAGCAAGGCGGGAGCTCCAAAAGGGTATAATCCCTTTGTAAACTACTTCTTGTTTTTTAGTACTAAAGCCATCGAGTGGATGCTTTCCCGTGGACGTAGCCCACATTGAGTGAACCACGTATATCGTGTATACTCTCTCTCTCTCTCTCTCTACTCTATAATCTCTTGTGTGTAAAATCTACCTCTCTCCATTAAATAATCTACTAAAATATCTATTTAGCTACGTCATTTCCTAACAACACATAGCTTATTTCAGCGAGATTGCCTTCTTGAGGGCCTTCCCAATAAGATTTAGGTTACAGGGGCTATGTGCCTTTTGCTCTCTTGTGGTTGTGGTTTGCTGGTTGTGGGTACACGCTGAGTTCTCAGCTAGACTAGGCTTATGAAAAAGAAGTACCTTTGTTTTTAGGACTGAAAGACAAAGCTCCATGACTGTAACAAGGTGAAGAGGCACGAAGGCCTGCTACGTTAAGGGAGGAATGAGATTTATAAAAAGTAAGTTTAAATGAGTGCTTACAATTGCATGAAATTATATTATCCATTATACATATATAATCACAAATATTTTATATATTAAAAAGGGACCCACTTAAATAATGAAGTGAAAGATGTACATTGCATATTATCATTTGAAAACAAAATCAAATCAAATAAAAATAAAAATAAAAATATACATTATATTAATCATTAAACATACACGAGCTAAATTCACAAGAGTTGACGGTATAACCTCGTACTCTTTCTTCTACCTCTCTCTTTATTCACAAGGAACGTAGGTAGCTCTATAAATTTATTTTGTATGATTTTGACGTCCAATGAGTTGTACTGTAGTGGTAGTGTTGTTGAGTATGTAGCTGTTGGATTCAATTCAATCACACCAGTCCACATTTCGTGCTGAAAAGTAGATGGTAGAACTGTTCTTACGAGGGAGAGAAGGCTTGCTAATTTTTTATGGGTCCAAAGAAGTATAATCTCCTTTTGTGCCAATGGACAGCCTCCATGGTGATGGCACATTTCTTTTTGAATGTCTTTCATCGGCTCTCGTGAACCCAACCATAATCTTGAATAGTTTATATATATATAAAATTCCACTTAATTAATAAGGTGAAAGGTGCACATTACACATTATATTATTTAAAAAATAAAAAATAAAAATATAAGCAATAAGATAAAAAAACACATTAAAAACTAACACAAAAGAATATATTAATGTTATCATTAAAAAAGATAGATTTAATAGGCAAAGAGAATAATAACTCAATTTAATAATTTAATAAAATGAATCTTAGTGAAGTATTTAAATAAAAAGACTCTTCATAAGTGAGAGTATTAAAAAAAATTGAATTAATACTTCATATCATATCTCATATATCCCATGGAGACTCTTTAATCCTTTGCTCTTTAGTCTTTTTCAGCATGCCATAGCATGCCAAAAGAAATGAAAGCAGTTTTGGGAAATAGCATTTGAAAGGAAATGCCTTCTTTCTCTTCAATTTTTAAAGAGACACATGTCAAGCAAACAAAGTTGAACGACCTTCACCCATATGGATACTAAAGCCTTTAGCATGCCAAAAATAAGCTCTATTGACAACTATTATCTATTGGTGTATTGTCAATTTCTTTATCTCAAGAGGAAAAGCTAGAGGGTACCTTATTTCCATTAAGTCTACGAGTACGGCCACTCGCCGAAGGCGGCTTCTCTCTCTCTCTCTCTCTCTCTCTCTCTCTCTCTCTCTCTCTTTCTTTTTCGCTCCCCTTCTTTATCACATGCACATGAGCTTCTCTCACTTTTGGCATTTAGCCTTCATCTCGGAGCTTGGGTCACGTGTAAAGGGCACTCCCCTCCGCCATATTATGTTAAATAAATTTCAATCATTTGAAAAGTGTTTAGTGGATGCTTTTGTTTTGAGTGCAATACTATGAAGTTAGTATGAACCCTAAAAGAGCCCATTTGGGCGCCCGCCGTAAAGTCACACGATTAATGGACATAAAATGAATTAATTACTTTTTACTTCGTTAGCATAGTGGGCAATTCCAAATCCCTGGCCTGTCGTTGGGCCACGTGGCTCCTCATTTTTTTTAAAAAAAACCCATGCTGAAAAGTTCTAAAGAACAACTATGCCGTCAAAAGCTACCAAGTGAATAAAATAAAAAAAGCATTCTACGTTGCTCTCAGGAGCAATTCGATCTTCTCCACAAGCAGTTCACAGGTTCCCAGAAGTAAGCGATTCGCAACTTGCAGTCACAGCAATTCGATCGGTTGGACTGCACTTATTGCAGGATATACCCGGCATGGGTAGGGTCACGAAGCTCTGGGCTGTTTTCATCGCTTGCGAAGTGAGGGCCTCTCTCCAGATGCGGTCACCTATGCTTGTGCCTTGAAGGCATGCCGTATTATTCAAGACGTTGATCTGGGCAAACACATTCATGACGAGATTGTTAGTCAGAGGTTGTTGGAGAAGAATGTCGTGCACTTATAAGAGGATATGCCCAGCAAGGGCGGGCCAACGAAGCTCTGGACTGTTTTCAATGCATGTAGCAAGATGGCATTTCCCCCAATGCAACCACTTATGTCAATGTGCTCTATGCATGTAGCCACTCAGGTTTAGTCGGTGAGGGTCAGATGCATTTTGATAACATGAGGGAAAAACATGACATTGCACCAAGCAAAGGACACTATGCTTTCATGGTTGATCTTTTTGGACGTACAAGGCTCTTTGACAAAGCAATGAGAGTAATTACGATGATACCTTCATCTGATCATCATCCAGTTTGGGTCTCCCTTCTAGGTGCTTGCCGGCAATGGGGAAATGTCAAGCTCGAAAAGTTTGCTTTTGAGCGTGTAGTTCAACTAGACCGACATTATGGGGCAGCAGATGTCTTAATGATTAATATTTATGCAGCTGCTGGGATGCAAGAGAAGGTAGAACATATTGAATGCATGAGAATAAAAAATGTAGTTTGGAATAAGCCAGGATCTGGCTGCTGGGTTAATGCAAGTGGAAATGCTGAATAAATTTGTTGTTGTTGAGGCTAGGGAGCTCTGGTTGGCTGGCTATTTTCAAGATGCAAAACGAGGACATTTCTCCTGATGTAATCACCTATGCTTGCATATTGAAAGCATGTGGCTCTACGTAGGAGCAATAATCACGTATGCAAAATGTGTTGTTCTTGGGAAAGCACCAAAGAGTGCTTGAGGAGCTTCCTATCCGGAATGTCGTCTCTTGGAATGCACTGATTGCAGGATATGCTTAACATAGAACGCTCTTGGCTGTTTTTAGCAAATGCAAATTGAGCGTCTCTCTTCAGATGTGCAATCACCTATGCTTGCATCTTGAAGGTATGTTGCAATTTGGAAGACGCTAGGACGAACAGAAGAACTCAGGATGATATCATTAGTCAGGGGATGTTGAAAAAAAATGTTATGGTTGGCACTGCCTTGGTCGACATGTATGCAATTACCTACACCTGTATCTTGAAGGCATGTGGCATTATGCAAGATGTGGATATGGGCAAAATAATTATTGATGATATATTTAGGCAAAGGCTATTGAAAAAAGAAGTCATGCTTGTATGCTTTTCAACGGTGATACTAACAAGAAAAATCACAATTATATTGTTAGTCAGAGGCTCTTGAAAAAAGATGTCGTGCTTGACACTGCCTTGATTGGTATGTATGCCAAATGTGGTGCACTACATGATATACCCAACATGGCTATGGCAATAACGAAGTAATCAGATTTTTCACCATATGCAAAAGAAAGGCGCTTTTTCATGGCTAGGATGTTTTCATGATTATGCACAACATGGCTGTGGCAACGAAGCATTGAGATGTTTTTAGCAGATACGAAGGAAAGGCCTTCCTTCAAATGCAATTACCTATGCAATTAGGGGCTATTGTGGGGTTGTTGCAGAAACATTTTGTGCTTGGCAATGTGGCAAGCTTGATGAGTCCAAAACACTACTTGACAACGTGGACTATGGTGTTAGCAGGTTATGCACATGAAGGACGAGATTGATTTGTTCTATGATGTTGTCAACTTTCCAAACTTCAGTTTGGAACTAATCAGAACAAGAGTACATATAGTGCAGATGGCAGAAATAATTTGGTTTGAACTCTTTACACCAATTGATATTGATCGCCCACTGTTAATGTGCCTTTCACAGTTGAGCACCATCCTTCTTGCTTCCACCAGATTTGGACGTATGAAGCGACGAGTGAATTTTGAGGAAGGCTCTAAATTGGCACAAGCTGAAATATAAAAATTCCCGCTTCTTCCTAAAGTTCCTCCACCCAAATAGTCACAAGCCTATCTCCTTCATCCTCCATTGTCATCTCTTGCAGCGGGTTAAGAGCAGGAGATGCCCAGCATCGTTGATGCAAGGTGCATCGACGACATATATTCAATCACGTGGTGAGTAAGCATTATCATTCTGTGATTTTTGACATTTTTGACACTGCGAGTGCAGTTAATGAACACACTGAGAATAGGGAATGGCACGTTCCCTCGTATTATAAAAATTGGGGAGCACTGTGCAAACTCCCCCGTGCAAGGAAACTTGCATGTTTTGTTTTTTTTTGAAACATAAAAATGGAACAACAAACAATTAATAACATTGAAATCTTGTATGATTATGACCATTGAGCTTGACAAACCTCTAACCCTCCTCGTGGTTTCCTGCAAGGTAATCCTTCTGAAGCACTACGATCGGTATCTCATTCTTTCGAGGTACACCTCTGAACCACGGCAATCGGTAGCCTCTCTCTCTCTCTCTCATCCTTTCATAAATTTTTTCACTTGAGAAGCATTGAAATGGCATATATAGTTTCCAATATTTTTCTCGAGAAAAATTTAGAAGAGTTACGACAACAAGGAGTGGATGCCTCACTGGCATCTGGAGGGGAGTGTATGCACGTAAATATGGATCTCTATGAGGTACCTTGTGATTACCAAATACCGACAGTTGCCTTTTGGTTTGAAAGAGCTTGCTAAGATCTCAATATGGGTCTTAATGCATCCATGCAAACACCTTAAGAGCCAAGACAGGATCAAAATAGGAATTGTCAATGTTGATTGTTTCACTTTGATTTGGGTCTGCAATGCAGTCTTGAAGAGTTAGTTTTGTTGGGACTTTGTGAAATAGAATGACTGGAATGTGGTAAAAAGAGGCTGGGATGCACAAGTTTTGGGAGAAGCTCCTCACAAGTTCAAGAGTGATATATAAGCTCTTATGCAATTGAAGACAGATATTCCAAAATTCAATGACCAATACTGTCCTCCATTTATGATTGTGGTAAAAAATGGCAAATCTGTTGGTCCAATTGTTGATGGTGATGCAGTTGTAACCTTCAACTTTAGAGCAGACAGAATGATCATGTTGGCAAAAGCTCTCGAGTATGCAAACTTTGATAGGGTGCGTGTGCCCAAAATTCACTCTGCGGGTATGCTTCAATATGATGGTGAGTTGAAGCTCCCTAGCAAGTACTTGATGAGCCCTCCTGAAATTGACCAGACATTTGGTGAATACTTCGCAAAGAAAGGACTCCGAACCTTTGCATGCAGGTACACTTGGAAGAGGCCTGATGAGTCAACTTTCTGTTGTTAATCCTCATGCCAAGGAGGGCTATGCAGTATATTTAGAAATTAATCGTTTTGGGCGCTTGAGACAGCGAGACAGTGAAGTTTGGACATGTTACATTCTTTTGGAATGGGAATCGATCAGGCTTATTTGATAGCAAGCTAGAGACCCATGTGGAGTTAAGCAGCTATTAAGGTCTCTCTCTTTCTTTATCACCCAAGTTTGGCCAGTATGTATGTTAAGTGCGCTTCACTTGTCAGGGCACAACAAGTTGTTTGGCCAATATGTATGTTAAGTGAGGTTTAGTTGTCAGGGTTGTTGATGAGCTCCCAGTTCGGGATGTCGTCAGTTGGATTGCACGAAGCTATGGGCTGTTTTCATCGCTTGCGAAGCGAGGGTCTCTCTCTGGATGCAGTTAGAGGTTGTTGGAGAAGAATGTCGTGCTTGGCAATGCGCTAGTATACATGTATGCTAATTGTGGTGTACTTTGGAAAGCACAACAAGTTCTGGACGAGCTTCCCAACCGAGATGTCATCTCTTGGACTGCATTAATTGCAGGATATGCCCTAGGAAGCTTTGAATTGTTTCCATTGTATGCGAAGTGAGGGTTTCTCTCCAAATGCAGTCACCTATGATTGCATTTTGAAGGCATGTGGCATTATGCGAGACATTGATATGGGCAAACAAATTCACGATGAGATTGTCAATCAGGGGCTGTTGAAAACAACTGTCATGCTTGGCAATGCTTTGGTTGACATGTATGCCAAGTGTAGTGTACTTTTGAAATATCAACAAGTTCTCAAATTGGATCAGAAACACCTCAAGGCAAGGCTTGAATAACATCATCAATTTGACAAAAAGGTCTCTCAGCATTGGCAATTTGTCCGACCATCTTGGCATCTACAACTATAGTGTTGATTATCATTCGTTTGACTCTATCGTGCTGATTGTTGATATTGTAGAGTCGACACTTCTCGAGCTTCAACTTGTCTACAACTTCAAATCAGAAAAAAGAACTCTCATACATGGACTTTGGTAAGCTTGATCAAACAATCTGTTGCATCTCTCCCTCCAAAAGTTGATTTATGGAATTCCCTAAGACTAACCGACTCCAAGAGGGAACAAAGCCCAAAGAGGGAATAAAGCCCAAAGCTTTGAACATATGAGGAATGTCATCTTCCTGCCATTGACACCTAGGGCATTTGCCGTTTGAGACACTGCTACTCTCAACTTCTTGACCTATTCAAATGGATTTTGATCTCTCCCTCTTAATACAAATTCTGATGCTTTTACCTGGAAAAAAAAAAGAGCATAGTTCATACTAAACTTCAAGAATTACAAACTTGATGGTTTGTAGTACTTGGTAGAGTTTTTATTGAGCATCATGAACACGTTCATATTTGTGATGAATTAGATTGGAAAGAATTCACCTTCGAAATTTGAAACTGCGTCTGGCATTTTCAGCCATGACCTATACCTACATACATTCCGCTCCAGCCATAGCGTGGGCTCTCCACTGTGTCTCGTCACATAATCCTTGAGCATTGAGAGTCACTTCTCCATATAGTTCATCACATGTATCTTTTGGTCCCATACACCATATTTGACCACCCAAATGATAATCAAAAATTACATGTACCTTTGGTCCTACAGGTCATATTTGTCCATCCAGACCGACAATAAAAAAATACATCTCTCTCTCTCTCTCTCTCTCTCCCCCCCCCCCCCCCCCCCCCCCCCCCCCCCAAGTTTTTGTCTTCTAGAGATTCTTGTTGGCACTGCCTGCTTGCAGGTAGTGATATAGGGGTGATGTCTATCAATTTGTGTACACAATTTTTAGGCTTTTTTAAAGGTTTTTTAAAGCTATTTTTTAGGTCCCTAATAAAAATAGATTATATTTTTCTCTCTGCCGTTCAAAGCAGCTCTCTCTCTTCTCTCTCTCTCTCTCTGCGTGTGTGTGTGTTTCTCTGCTCTGCTCTGCCGATCAACGCAGTCAAGAGCTCTCTCTCTTTCTCTCTCTCTAACAGCAGGCAGTGCCGCCGTCTACACGCTAGTGTCGGCCTTGTTTTCTCTTACCCACGGCTAACCTCTAGTTGGTTTATCTTCCCCAGGAATCGAATTAGCAAAAGCAGCGGAGGGTCTGCAAATCAAATCCGCTAATCACTCTTTGCGCCTGAACTTTTGCCGAGAATGGGCGAGGAGGTCAGGGCGGTCAGTTCTCTGCTCTGACGGACATCGTAGGAACAATGGCTTTTTTCCATCTCACCGGCAGAGAGACTTTGTGTGACAGAGACCACGTTGGAATTTGGGTTGGAAGCAATATGGCAAGTGGGGCAAAAAAGATTGTCTGTTTCAAATTATCATCTGCCTTCACGCCTGCACAGAGATTCAACACAAAGACGTCCCTACGCTTGCAGCGATGAGGAGCTGTCTCGCCTCTATTTCTCTCTTTTTGCGTTGTGATCAAGGTTGACTTGAGCGCAAGTGGCCTGAGGAGGGCCTACCGGTGAGGGTGTGAAGGGAGGTCTTGGCGGCTCTGCTCCTGCAGCCTGGCCAGTAGCTGAGGTCGAGCTCAAGAGCATAATCAAGGTTTCCAATAGGATTTTCTGCTTCGACAAGACTAGCCCCAACCTGTTTCTCCTCATGTGAAGAGGCCGCGAGCAGATTTTGGTATGTCTTGGTGCCCACATCCAATGTTTGTTCTCAGTACTAGACACCGTAGCTCATGGTCTTTTTTCTGAGTAAATTATGCAACCCCTTGAGTATAGGAGAGTAATGCATGCCGGTGCTGTTTTTGGAACAACCGTTTGTTTGTTTGTTTGTTTTTTTGTATCTGTTAAATTGCAGAGGAAGCTAGTATTGAAGGAGACCAAGGCAGTTATATCCAAATTAGGTCTTTTTTGACCATGGCTTGTTAGGGGTACTGGTCCTTAGTGTGAGTATAATCTCAAGCCTTGAAGGCAAGTGCATCATGTGAAATAGATGGCTTATGCTCTAGGTAGCATGACTAGTTTAGATCTATCAGGGGCTATTGGGGCTTCATACTTGGGTTTGAATGAATGAGGACAGCTTGGGGATTCTTTTTGAATGTGCCTTTTCACCAGTTAATTTTTCTATGTTTTTGGTAGGGGCTGTTATATGCAGGCTTTCATAAAAGCAGCCGGTTGACCTTGATGTCAATCATGGATATATTTTACCCTTTTCTTGGATTTCAGGAGGTTACATGGTGCACAAGTAGGGAAAGTGGGTGAATGTCACCTATCTTGGTTTGTCAGAGATACTTTTATTTGGTCTGGCTACCAATCTCTTTCTATCGTTGAAATTTGACTAGAAACAAACCAAGAACAACAGCTCTGAGTTACTTTTTGCATTTTTAGTGAAGCAGAAGACTAGGGATTAAGATATCCCTTGTAAGGGTGAAGAATGCATCTCTCATTCTTTTGCTTGCTCTCAGTAGATTGGCCCCTTTGGTAGTAATCTCCCACTTCTCATTGGTTGTTGGTGTTCTAGGAATGGTGATTAACATCATGTTAGAGTTAGCTGGTCCAATGAAGAATTGGATGGATCACATTATATAATTTTTTGGTCACGACTCTCTTTGTTGCTAAAATAAGACTGGTCATATAAATGGATTTTCTTTCTTTATAGATTATTTTTAATTCCAGAGATCTCTACAACAATTCTTTTCATTTGTGGTATAACGTTGACGTATCTGAAATATCCATGTGCCATGTGCAAATGTCTGAGTGTCCTAGGAAAGGGAGAGTGAAGATCCAATAAGTTTTGGGAGTGTGACTTTAAGGGCAGGATGAGTAATGGAATGACTTGACATGTGTGCACTCAGTAATGATGCTTTGGAAACTTTCTGGATTACATCGCTAGAATTCTCGGGTTTGGATGATTGATCTTGGATTTGCACATCAGTATTTATTGAGAATGGGTTGTTGACAGGTATAGCCATGATGGAAGCGACTTATAAAACTGCCAGAGTCTTGTTTTGGTTCAAATACACATCAGTAGTAAAGACTTGTGTTTACTAGTACAATACTAAAGCATGTTAGCTGGAGTGTTAAATGTTCGGTTATGATTTGTAATATTTTGTTGTTTTTCTAATCAAGTGCCTTGTAATACCTTTTTTTTTTCCATCCTGAATATGAGAAGCTTCTCATCGAGGCAGGCTCTTTAAGAGAATGGGCAACCTTATTGCAAAAGTAAGGCTAATGACATGAATGAGCAGTTGGTCAATGGAGCTATTTCAGAGAGCTGTTGATGCTATTGGTTGCTCGGCCTAGGATAACAAGAGTTTATGAACATGCTTAAGGAGACTTGGAGCTCGAAAGAGTGTCAATTGGAGAGTGGCAGTAGGTTCCACCAACGAGCAGCATAATGCGAGGCAGTCACGGCCTACGTAACAAGAGCAAGTGCAGATGCTAAAGATGAGGAACACCTGAAAGCCGAAGAGGGAGCTTTGCAGCAACAAGCTACAAGTAGGCTTGCACTCGGGACACCTCCTCTTGACTCATCAAAGTCTTTCTCTGCTTGCCTTATGGACATTATTTCTGGTATATTTGCGTTTTTGCTTCTGTTTAATTTTTCTGTTGCTTTCGGCATGTAATGTAAAATGGACTTCTTTGAGTTAGCGCTATCAATACAGTTACTGGTGTAGGGTACTGTGTGCTTTATTCAAAATTTCCATCTTTGTCTGTGTGATTCAATAAGATGGGATGCACTCAGTGCCACAACGAAAAGATTTTTCTTCAAAATACTGCTCTTTGTCTCTTCAAGAGAAGACAAAATGTGAAAACGCTCTTTGACCTTCTGCATCTTCTTGCATGTAAGGTGGTGAAGGCATCTAACTATGGACCTTTTCTTTTATCCATAGTTTTATAGACCCCACAAGCATCAGCATCAGTAGCAACAAGCTCCCGTTTCCCTTAGTAGAATGAGGAAGAAAAGTAGCACCTTTAAGGTAATCTCCTTGCTCTTGTTGTCAAGTGACAAGAGATAAAACTTGTTGTTTGATGTCCCCCAAAGCACAAGTATGCAGCTTGTGAGAAACTTATTTGTCTCATTGTAGGGAACTAGCTTGTTTCTCATTGCACCTGCACCTCTAGTTTCAACCTTTATGAGGGTTGAAAACTAGATTTCTGGATTGGTGGTCATTTTAAATCTCACGAGTACTTGGTTTTATGAATGCTTACATTGATAGTTTCAGTAACTTAGATTATGCATGTATAGTCCATGTAGTGGATTATTTGAGATTTCCTATAGCTCTTTCATGTCAAGTCAAAAACATATGCTCAAAGCAAGTAGGTTTGCTTTGATCAATTGAGCACATGTGCATGTTTTGTAACAGGCATCTAAAAGCAGATTGAGGTAGTCATGGAGGGGTTGCTGCCAATGATTAAGTGAGTTAAAGTTCTCTACAAAGTTATGCACCATTTAGCTTCTTTTGCAAAGGCCATGCTTTGAATCGCTGAGAATTAGCTTCTTTTGCAAAGGCCATGCTTCCAATTGTTGAGAATTAGCTTCTTTTGCAAAGGTCATGCTTTCAATTGCTGAGAAGAGCCATCATTTCACCTTTGGGGTTAGTGAGATAGATAACAATGCTATGAACATCAAAGACCAAGTAAACCAAATTGGGATCTAGCTATGGATCGTACAACAGGGATGGAGTAGACCAGAGGAAGACTTTAGCAAGCAACAAACAGTGTGTTGGAGATACTTAGTCTCACATCATCCATGCTTTTGGTGAGAGGTGCAAATTATGATAAGCACAATAGGATCATAGTTGCATTAGAAAATGTACAATACCCATGCAATTATTCAGTTGTTGATATATCATGCATTGGCTAGTTGTAGCAAAGCTGATTTCTCTCAAGTCAACATCATTCTTCCTCTGCATATTTATTGAAGATGCAAAATGGAACAATTTTATTTATCTAATAGCTAAGTATTTACATCATCGTGTTTTGTTGGTTTTGCATTATGCAGGCATTTGGTAAAACTATCACAGGATGCACTTCTTGAGAGAGATAATGGCAGGCCAACGCAAAGCGACACTTTTGTTCTCACCCTATTTTCTTTTCAATATGATGTTTAAGTAGGTTTAGACTAGTTTATATTGTTACATGCACATATTAAATAGTAAAATGTTTACGCTACTCATGGTTATTACGTATGTCACAACTAATATCTAGTTCTCCTATTTGACTTTTTTATGTTAAAACTGATAATTTAATATGGGGAAGTACAAGGGGAGAAAAAGCTAGAATATTGGTTAAGTTGGTAGACCGGCCACAGTAGGTATCCAAAAGAAGAAAATAGGAATCCTAAGCGGGGGGGCCATCTGCAAAAGAGCAATGTGCATCAATGGGCTTCAAAGACCCTAAGGTTCAGTCCATTAAGACTTTCAAAATGCTAAGGTTCCAAAATTCAATAAAAAGTCCAATGGTCAAACCTTAGGGAAATTGGATACCTTTGGAAGACGTAGTCTTTGCAAATCCCTAGATGGGAGGGGGAGAGCCCTTTTAGTAGGGGACGAGAGACAAACACACACACACACACACACACACACACACACTCTCAAGCTCCCTTTACACAGGGAATAGGGGACACTTCTTCTTGGTTGACTCGAGAGTATAAATGTGATATACGAACTGCTTGGAATCATCTTTGGATGACCAAGAAGGATATAGTGGACGCTTATTACGAGAGATTTTGGAGCTCTTTTCTACCCGCCTCTTCATTTAAGAAGATATCGTTCAAGGGACAGATTGAGTGGTTCACCTTGGGTCTACCTACAGAGATCTGAGATCACTGCTTGGAACAAAAGTCAACTTTCATTCAAGAGTTTATGAGTCATGCGAAACGGGGTTTTGCCATTGACTCTGGCAGTTTGACCGATGCAAAGAGCTGAACGAACTTCGACAAATGAACGTAGAGAGAGGAAGAACAACCCAGAAAAGAAAGATGCACGAATCAAGCTCACTCCTCAGGAGAGAGCTCGCTACATCAGGGACGGGAAGTGCTTTGGATACGGGGAAACTGAAAATATCAAGGGCTCTAAAAAAGCAAAGAAAGAACAAAATCCATGCTCTTACTCAGTGGCGGCACTATCTACTTGAAGCGGATTTTACTGTCTTTATAGACCATCAGAGTTTACGCTACTTCTTGTCACAGAAGCAGCTATCGGAAAAGCAGATGCGATGGGCGAACATCTTGTCACAGTTTCACTTCCAGATTGTCCATGTTCAGGGACATAAGAATTTGGTGGCAGATGCTTTGTCTCAGAAGCCGTTGGTTCTGGCTATTTCTGTGATACATCATAGGAGCTTCAAGGATATGGTAAACCAGTATGCAACAGATCCGGATTTTGCAGACGTTTTCACACGGATACGGAATGGGCAGACAATAGCGGGATATTCCATTCGGAATGACTACTTGATGAAGAAAACCATGTTGTGCATTACACAGCCATTGAGGAAAAAGGTTATGACTGAATGCCACTGTCCGCCTTTTATGGGTCATCGCGGCATTGCTACCACTATGAAAGTGGTAGAGAGATTCTTCTTTTGGCCGAGACTCAAGAAGGATGTGGACGAGTTTGTGCCCAGTTGCTTGGTATGCCAGAAGGTCAAGTTTGACAGGCATAAAGCACAGGGATTGTTACAGTCTTTGCCCATACCCACCCGTCCCTGGGAAAGTATTGTAATGGATTTCATTTTTGATCTCCCAAGAACACAGAGTGGTCACGATGGACTGTTATTAACAGATTTAGCAAGTAGGCTCATTTCATTCCATTGAAGAAAACAATTAAGTCGGATCACTTAGCGAGACCGTTTGTGGCCCAGATTTTCAGATTACATGGCCTACCTGAGACGATTGTCTCCGACAGGGACCCCAGATTTACGAGTTTGTTTTGGAAGGCAATCTGGGAGAACATTGGCAGGCGGTTGCAGTTCTCGTCATCTTTCCACCCGCAGACTGACGGGCAATCTGAGATTGCCAATTCAGTGGTTTTAGATTTATTGAAGTCTTATACCTCGGATCAGAAGACTCAATGGGAAAAGTATCTACCTTTGGTGGAATTTGCCTACAACAACACGATACACTCTTCGACGGGGAAGGCGCCATTTGAGATTGTTGAAGGTGCTGCGAAGGTTCCACCCTTCATAAGCACAAAAGATAAGATTTTTGGAGCTGATGAGTATACGCGCGACTTAGAAACGGCTTTTGCCAAGGTTCGTGAGGCTTTGCAAAAAGCTCAGGAAAGACCGAAAAAGACAGCGGATCGCCATCGTCGCGATTTGAAATTGAAGGAGGATGATTGGGTGCTCTTACGTTTTGAGAAGACACGCCTGAGAAAGAAAAAGGGAAAGGAGAGGCTTTTTCCAAGGCTTAGTATGCTTGAAGATGGGGAGCCTGATGAGAATCCCAAAGTGGAAGAAAACGAGGAGATCCTTGTTCCTGATTAGATTTTGGCACATAAGGACACAAAGAATAAGGGTAAAGTAAGAAGGCGGTTCTTGGTTAAATTCAAGAACTATCCTGCATTGGATGCGAAGTGGATGGAGGAGGACGACCTAGCAAATACTCCTCAGATTGTGAACATTTATCTTGAAGCTTTTGATTTAGCATAGTCTATTCCAAATGGAACCTAGAATTCAGCTTGGCCGCAGATCTGGTGCAGTGGGATGCACAAGAGGAGAGTTACTCCGATGCCTTGATTTTTAGAGTACTAGAGTCACTAATGTCTCTTTGAGCTTCAGGGATACTGAGAGCTGACAGTATTCTGTTGTATGACTTTATGAAATGGAATTCCGGAATATGAAACTGATTTGTTCTTGATTTGTTTTTAAAGTGCAGGAACTGATATACGAATGAATGCAACATTTTCGTCTGACTGATCTCGAATAGACATGGTTGCAATATGGGTTAGTCAATCGGGCATCTATGAGGTCCTGAGTGGATCTAGATGCGATTGCTAACTGAATTGCCGATAAATCATGGTCTAAGATCCGAATGAATATTGAATGTGGTTTGTCATGTGGTGTCCTATGATGTGACTGTCGATTGATACATGTGCTAGATGTGTGTTCCTAGTGCGTCGGTACTAACAATCAGTGTCTGCTAAGGCAGTTTATGGCTTTTGTTTGTTTTGCAGACATAATTGAGAGCGATTACAATGCTTTCAAGAGGGGGGTATGTCACAAAATGCTGACGTGGCAAACCCTAACACACATAGACACACTCCCAAAATGGGGTAGCAGAACCGATGCAGCAGGGCAGCCCCATGAAACCGGAAGATCTGCTGACGTGGCATTCTGTACAACTACTGACGTGCCAACCGGCAAATCTCGGCGGAAATTACGGAGGCTGAATTCTGCGGCAGATTTGCTTTTTGGACAGCTTTTGGATATTGCTCTAATTTAGGCAAATTGAAAGAGAGAGAAGGAGAACTCTTTTGCTTTATTTTTAGGGTGAGAGAGAACTTGAGAGAGAAAAAAAAGCACAAGCTTTTAATTTTCATCTTTTGAAGCTTTTGGGGCTCTGCTTTTGGCATCCCTTGTACTCTTTAAATTCATGGGCATGGCCTCATAACTGAGAGCATCTGGACGCAGAGTCTGAGTGTGAGCGCCTGCTTGCACACTTATACTTTGAACACAAATCAATATAAAAAGAAATACCGAAAGAGACGCCAGACTTTGGGGTCAATATCTCCAGGCACGGAACTTCGTCGGGCGAGTGTCGAATCAATTGTGAACTGTGAACTGTTTTGAAGTGGTTATTTGTGCTGTTGCGGTAGAATTCTTGACTTAGGAGTGTGCAACTCTGTTACAACATGCTCATCTCCTCTACCATGCTAATTACTAAGCTATGCTAAACTTTTATGAGTGATTATGTGAGGAGATATACTTCTTTCTCGTAAGAATACTCCTCCTTCCTCTCAATCTACTCTCATACCCTGCTAGCTCTCACCATCTTCAAAGGTGTGTGAGGTCTTGGGTCGGGCCGTGAGGGAATTGATGTTGTGTTTTATAAATGTGTGCATGGTGCTTGAAGCTTCCATCTTCATTGCACCAACAGGTTATTGAAGTAACACAAAGTATTGTATTGTAAAATGTCTCCTTTGATGGGGGAAATTTATAATACAAAGCCTTTTGGAGGGGGGACTGGCTCCATGTAAATCCGGTCCTCAACTGCTTTTGTCAATAGCTTAATTTCTCTCTGTTTTGAAGTATTGTACATGCCTATCTAACTAGGTGTTATGATTTTTGTTTCTCTCTCCATCCAAGCACTCTTGCTAGGTTCATTAGGAATCTATTCTAATGAAATGCTCATTATGTTTATGCTATTTTTCGCTACACACAAGTTACTAGGCCATTAAATGTTACATTGGTATCAGTGCACAAGGTTTTTCTTTTCTTGCTCAAGAAAGGAGGTTCTCAAGGTAGCTATAAATGGTTGGTATTATTAATTGCAATTGAGTAAGTAGAATATGGATTTTTCAGCCTTGCAGTGCGCCTTCTTCGTGCAGATAATGGGACATCCGTCGAGAGTTATGGTCTCAATAGTGGACTCCTACAGGGCTTGCCTACGGCTTAACCACTATTGAGCTATTAGAAGCTTGACAAGAGTCAGTACTGTTTTGGTGTTGAAAGACCATCTCTTCTATTCCTTGCAATAATGATATTTGAGCTACGGGTATAGGAGCTTAAGTGCTTTTCTAAAGGGGTTGAGAGAAGAAACAACTAGGGCTTGAAGTTTAAAGTACACCTAAAAATTGTTAGAATGACTGACAATAGTAAAGAGAGTGAAATTAATGTTGATAACTTTGATTTTGCTAATGAGCAGGCTGCTAATGATGCCCCTATGCTTGTTAACTACCTTGTTTCTAGGCTTCAACAAGCCATGGGCAATCCATCCCTCCAAAGTGAAGCGCAACGGCAGCTTCGTGCTCATGGGATTCTCCAAACTCTCCACCATAAAGAGAGTACTTAGGAAGCCTCCTTGTGAGACTTCCATTAGGGAAAATTTGGACTCACAAAGGGGCCTTATAAGGAGTTTGACTTCCTCTCTCATGTCCAAAACAGGCGTGCGGTAAAATTTTTGCAAATCAACTCTAAACTTGGCAGAGATTTGGCAGTTAGAATTTACTCTTCAAGATCTTTCTATTGATATATAGCACACCACGAGATTCCCCATATTTTGAAATTTGATTCTCTACATTCTAAACGGAGTTATCACATCACAAGAGAATAAAAAATAGAATCTTTCAAAATATGAGGAATCTCATGGCGTGCTATATATTAATAGAAAGAGCTTGAAGAGTAGATTCTAACTATCAAATCTTCACCAAGTTTAGAGTTGATTTGCAAAAAACTTACCGCACGCCCGTTTTGGACATTAGAGAGGAAGTCAAACTCCCTACAAGGTCCCTTTGTGAGTCCAAATTTTCCCTAATGCAAAAGAGGTCTCTCTCCGATTTGGAAAGAAGAAGAGGATTCGTACGAAGGGCTAAAAGGTCTACTACTTGATGACGCATCTCCTTCTCAAAGGAGAACTCAAGAGCCTTCACCAAAAGAACGAGAAAGAAGTGAGTCTCCTGCCACCTCGGGGGAGATGACTCCACGAAGTGGACGAACAAAACGCTCTCCAACACCCCCTAAACGGAGAAGACCATCGCATACTTCTCCACACCATAATTCAAAGAGGGATGACAGAAAACAAGAGAAGAAAAAGGCGAGAAAGTGATCACCCTCTTCTCCATCTTCTTCATCTTCTTCCTCTTATGAAGAAAGTGATGGTGTAGACAAGGAAGACCAAGGCAAGAAAAAGGCGAGAAAGAGATCATCCTCTTCTCCATCTTCCTCAAATTCTTCCTCCTCTGAAGAAAGTGACGATGCAACTTTCGAACCACCAAAAAGAAGAGGCCATAGGAAATCCTATGCCGCGTGGAAGAGGTCGTCCAAGCTCAAGAAGTTCAAAGAGGGAGAAAGAATATCTCTTTCCTTACCTATGATGGCACCTTTGGTGCTACGGACAAAGTCTTGGCCTTCATTCAACAATTTAATGCGGCGTTTGGAGATGAGGGCTTCACGGAGTCCTCTAAGCTATGCCATGTAGCTATGCATTTTCAAAAGTCCGTCAGGCAATGGTGGTTTAGTCTACAGGAAAACGGTGAAGCTCCATGAACATGGAAAGCTTTAAGAGATTCCATCATGAAGCAGTTTTTGGCTATCGATGCCAAAGACAAAGTACTCACCGAATGGCGAAGCTTGAAGCTCTCTCCTTACGAATCTATTCATAAATATGTAGAAAAGTTTTGGGACTTATATCTAAAAGCCACTGTCTTCAAAAAGATGGATTTTGGAGAGAAAAAACAACAATTTTGTGTGGGCTTTACTGAAGATATGGCGGAGTATGTCAACTCCCAAAGGCCATGCACCATATCTGCGGTCATACACCATACCATGGTGGCTTCACGAATCAATTTCCAAACAAGGGCTAAGAGAAATCTTAAGCCCACAGAGAACAAGGACCGTAACAATGAGCCTAAGGGGAAGGACAATGTCCAAAAGTCTTCTAAAGGCAACACCAACAACAACAAAGCTAAGGGGAAGGAAGTTTATAAAGGAAAAAATAAAATCTCTCCTGAAGAGCTTGAGCGTTATCGTAAAGATAACCGTTGTTTCAAGTGCCGGGAGCAAGGGCATGCCTATCGTGCTTGCTCCCACAAGAATACAATAAACGAGCCTGCTAGAGCTACCTTGGTCGAAATCCAAGAAGAGGAAGCTGACCACAAAGGATCTCTTCTATGCCATGCTTGGGGAAAGGTAAGAAAACATGATGCTTTTATTCTCTTTGACCCTGGTTCTACTCACAATTTCATATTCATAGAGTTGGCCACCAAGCTAGGCCTCCAAGCATATGAGATGGGAGATGTCCTACTCGCCGATGGTGCTTTCCAGGGGCAAGAAGCTTCAGTCACTCCCTTAATTGGGAAATTGAGGCTCCATGTCCAAAGCTATGTGGACAAAGAGGACTTCTTTATCTCTCCTCTCAAGCACAAGGATGTAATCCTAGGGGAACCATGGTTTGATCGCATGGCTGCCAATGTTAAATTCCCTGAAAGGAAAATCTACTTTAGGTTCAAGGAAAAAGATATGCACATAGATGCTAAGGAGTTGGGTAACACCATACCCATTGTACATACGCAAGCTTTCAATAAGTCAATAAAGAGCTCTATTTTCGTGTACATGATTTTTGTTAAAGATTCTCAAAATGAACCTAATGCTTTAGCAAAAGAAAATATAAATAATGACAAGGAATTAGAGTTATCCAATTTTCTCAAGGGATTTCAAGATGTTTTTATTGACGACATCCCTTGTGAACTACCTCCTAAATGAGGCAATGATGACCATGCAATTGAACTTCTCCCAAGAATTTCACCGCCTAATAAACCTCCTTATAGAGTTTCTCAAGCTCAACAAGAGGAGATTATGCGGCAAGTGCATGAGTTAGTTGAGAAGGGTATGGTTAGGCGTAGCTCATCTCCATTTTGTTCACCCGTGTTATTAGTGCAAAAGAAAGACGACACATATCGTATGTGTGTCGACTATAGAGCCACTAAATAGGATCACTATCAAGAATAGGTTTCCCGTTCCACGGGTAGAAAACCTATTTGATAAGCTGCAAGGGTCGACTTAGTTCAGTAGGATTGACCTAAAAAGTGGCTACCATCAAATAAGCATAGTTGATCAAGACATTGTAAAGACCGCATTTCGCACCATGTTTGGTCTTTATGAATACATTGTCATGCCTTTCGGTTTGACCATTGCACCAGCCACATTTAACCGCTTAATGAAGAAGCTATTCAGACCTCATCGAACCTTTACTGGGGTGTCCTTTGATGATATTATCATCTACTCTAATTCATTAGACGAACACAAGCAACACCTCCAAGTAATATTTCAAGTCTTACGAGAGAATAAACTTTATATTAATTGAAAGAAAAGTGATTTTTTCTTACAAGAGATTCACTATTTAGGTCATATTATCTCTCAAGATGGCATCCAAATGGATCCATCAAAGCTAGAGGTAATAAAAGGATGGCCTAATCCAAGGAATCTTCATGAAGTAAGAAGCTTTATAGGTATGTGTGCATACTATAGACGCTTCATAGAAAAGTTCTCACAAATCACGGGACCATTACATCACCTAACAAAGAAAAACGTTAGGTATACATGGTCCGCCAATGAGAACAATGATTTTGAAAAGCTTATTTCTCAACCTGTGCTTGCACTTTCGGATCTCCCAAAGCCATTTGAGGTCCAATATGACGCTTGTGGTGATTGCCTTGGAGCTGTTTTTCTCCAAGAAGGACACGCCATAGCCTATGAAAGTCGAAGGCTTGACCCTGTTGAGCAAGCTCTAGGCATATATGAAAAGGAACTCCTTGCAGTTCTACATGCCTTAGACTCATGGAAGCACTATTTATTGGGGACTCCTTTCATTCTGCGAACGGATCACCAAAGTCTTAAGTACTTCATGACGCAGACCAAGCTCTCCGACAAACAAATGAGGTGGGCAAATATCCTTTCACAATTTCATTTTCATATTGCTCACATTGCTGGCTAGCATAATCAAGTTGGCGATGCACTCTCAAGACGGCCGAGAGTGAATGTGATTTCCATAGCAACTCACAATGATCTATCTTCTATGATAGATCAGTACGCTATTGATCCTGATTTTAGAGATGTGATTTCAACCCTTGCACTAGGGAAGAAAGAGGAACCATTTACTTTACAAGATGGTTATCTTCTCTATGGCAATAGACTATGCGTCACTAACTCACTACGTGAGAAAGTAATGTATGAATCTCATGCTTCTCTTCATGCGGGGCGTAGAGGGATTCAGTTTACCCTAAAAGTGATTGAAACATATTTCTATTGGCGTGCCATGAAAGCAAACATACAAGAGTTTGTTTCTAAATGTGTGGTATGCCAAAAGACGAAGTTTGATAGAGGGAAGAAACCTGGGTTTCTTCAACCTTTGCCCATCCCTAATTCACCATGGGAGAGCATATCCATGGATTTTATCTTTGGATTACTCAAGTCTATCCATGGGAATATGGGAATATGGACGATAGTAGATACATTCAGCAAACAAGCTCATTTTATACCAGTCAAAAAGACTATCAAAGCCTCAAATGGAAACTCTCTTCATATCACAAATATTCAAGTCCCATGGCTTTCCGATGTCCAGAGTGCCGGATAGAGATCCTAGAATGACCAGTAATTTCAGGAAGGGTCTCTTTGAGAATTTAGGGACAAGGCCCAATGGGAGAAGTACTTACCCTTGGTGGAGTATGCCTACAATAATACTGTACATACCTCCACGGGAAAACACCTTTTGAGGTAGTTGAGGGAAGATCAAAAAGTCCCATGCTACTTAAGGTACACGGGAAGATCTTCGCTGCAGATGAGTATAGCCGAGACCTACAAGAATCTTTCCAAAAGATTAAGGAGGCTATCTCTATCTCACAGCAAAGGCAAAAGGGTGCTGTTGATAAGCACAAAAGAGCCCAAGCCTTTAAAGAAAATGATTGGGTTTTGCTTAAAATTCCCAAGGCTCAATTAAGGCACACGTCGAGCAAGAATCCTACAGGACACCAAAAGTACTATGCTAAGTTAGCAAAAAGATACTATGGTCCCTTCCAGATTCTTAGACCAATCAATGAGATGGCGTATCAACTTAAGTTGCCCAGTCACTAGCTCATACACAATGCTTTCGATGTGGGCCTACTAAAGCCTTACAAAGGAGATCCACCTCAAGAATCAACTATTGAAGACCCACCGGAGATCGAGGACCAAGAAGAGGTGCTGCAACCCGAGTCCATTCTCTGGCATGAAGACAAGGTATTAAGAGGCGGTAAGATTATCCGACGGTATCTTATTAAGAATTAGAACTATCCTTTTGAAGATGCTAGATGGATGCAAGACATACAATTAAAGGATAACCTAAACCTTGTCAATGCTTACAATGCTTCCTTAGAGGAAGAAAATGTACAAATGTTTAAAATGAACAAAGTTTTTGTCTTATAAGACTCTCTTTTTCTTTATTGTGCACAAATGTTAAGTAGTATGCATGCTTAGAATCAAGTTTGTGGAGACGACGTCTTCCAAACACCAAGTAGAACTTGTCACTCTACTATGGAAGATTGATAGGACTAATACGCAGACATGCTTGCGGCAGCTTAGGCTCTCAAGCCCCAAATGGATTAGTCATCCATTCTGGAATGATGTCCTAGGGTAAGATAGGGATCCTCTACCCGCCAGAAAAAGGACAAATAAATAGCTTTATCTACTCTACCCCATAGTTGAGGACGACTATGATTTCAAGAGAGAGATAATGTCATAATAACTAATGTTTAATTCTCCTTAATGATTTTCTCATGTAAATAGGGGGAAGTACCAGGGGACAAAAAGCTAGAATATTGGTTAAGTTGACAGACTGGTCTCAATAGGGATTAAAAGGAGGGAAAATAGGAATCCAAAGGGGGGGGGGGGGGGGGGGGGGGGGGGCGGGCATCTGCAAAAGAGCAATGTGTATCAATGGGTTTCAAAGACCCTAAGGTTGAGCGCATTAAGACTTCCAAAATGCTAAGGTTTAAAAAGTCCAATGGTCAAACCTTAGGGAAATTGGATGCCTTTGGAAGACTTAAAAGTCTTTGCAAATCCCTAGATGGGAGCAGGCGAGCTCTTTTAGTAGGGGATGAGAGAGAAACACACACACACACACACACACACTCAGGATCCCTTTACATAAAGGGAATAGGAGACGAATGTCAGCTCCCTAGCCCAGTTTTTCCCAAGGTGCATTCAAATACTATTGGATGGCCATAGAGGTGGACCAATGAGAATTAGTCTAGAGTACACTTAGTTAATTTATTTTAAAACACTTGATAAAAGAACCCATAGGAATTAAGCTCTCTAGAAGACTATTGGACAGTCTCCCAAGGGGTCCAATGAGCATTCAGTAGCCGAATGGCTTGCCTGATTCTTGTTGGCCGGAAGACAAAGGGGTCCAATGAAAGTTTTATTGCATTAATTAAATACCTAAAGCTCTCACAAAAGGGGAAAGGGGGACACATGTCAAAAGGCTATCACTTATGCTTCTCAATTATCATTGGCTAAGCTTTGCAGGGTCCAATGGGGTGCCAGCATGAGTAAAATCCAAGAGGGGTCGACCAAGAGAGAGAGAGGGGGCTCATTTTGGCAAGGCATTAACACACACACACACACACACACTCACACACACACACACAATCACAGAATGTCATGTGTGAAGAAAAGAAGACTCTCTCTCTCTCTCTCTCTCCTTCTCAAGCTTTAATGGAAAGCTCATGATCTACTCCAAGCTTGTGAGAAGGGAGGCCTACACCAACAACTCTTGGCTTTGTGATGCAAATCCAACCAAGAGCCAAGCTTCAATGCATGCTCATCTCCTCTACCATGCTAATTACTAAGCTATGCTAAGCTTTTATGAGTGATTATGTGAGGAGATATACTTCTTTTTCGTAAGAATACTCCTTCTTCCTCTCAATCTACTCTCATACCTCGCTAGCTCTCACCATCTTCAAAGGTGTGTGAGGTCTTGCATCTGAGACGGTGAGGGAATTGATGTTCTGTTTTATAAGTGTGTGCATGGTGCTTGAAGCTTCCATCTTCATTGCACCAACAAGTTATTGAAGGAACACAAAGTATTGTATTGTAAAATGTATCCTTTGATGGGGGAAACCTATAATACAAAGCCTTTTGGAGGGGGGACTGTCTCCGTGTAAATCTAGTCCTCAACTGTTGTCAATAGGTTAAATCCTCTCTCTTTTGAAGTATTGTTCATGCCTATCTAACTAGGTGTTATGCTTTTTGTTGCTCTCTCCATCCAAGCACTCTTGCTAGGCTCATTAGGAATCTATTCTAATAAAATGCTCACTATATTTATGCTATTTTCCTCTACACACAAGTTACTAGGCTGGCTTAATTGAATACCCCATGGGACTTAGTGTTGTGGTTGTCAAGGCATGAAATCCCACACGGTAATCTCTTTTCGCAATTGGGGGCTCTGTATGTGAAGGTATTACCCTTCAAACATCACCCCAAGTTGACACCTTTTGCTCCAAAACTACCTCACATCCTATCCTCATGTATTTTTAAATAGATGGTGCTCTCTTTTTTTTTTCTTTTGAAGATTACCGAAATGTATTAAGAAAAAGAAAAAGTTACAATTTGAACCTCAAAGGAAGGGAGGGAGGAAATTCAAAACTGCTTACAAAGATAGACAATCCTCCTTCATGGTAGTCTTTTTCTTGAGTAGACACTTATGAGATTAGGGGACCATTTCTACCAAGTAGTAGATCTTTTGAACTACATACAAAGGAAAATCAGAGACTTCACTCATAGAATTGGTACAATGAAGAGCTATTCTCTTGAGCTCAAATGAACCAAATGGGTGCCACTATAGTCAGACCGTCTTTAAAAAGGGCATCATTTCTTTGAAACTAGTAGTGTTATACAAATAAATTACTCCACATGTTCCATAGTGTAACATTCCCCAAGGAGGATTTCTTTGACATTGAACTTATGGGGCTGCAGAGAAACACCACATTGTTGTAGACATCTTAATAGATTTTGAACCTTGGGGAATGTAAAAAAGAGATGTTTTATATCTCGTTGAGCTTGGCATCTAAGACATTATCTTGAGCCAATCTTGGCTTGAAGAGCCCTTTCTCCTGTCCACAAACCTTTATGCACTATAAGCCAGGTCAAGTATGAGTGCTTTATAGGAATTGAGAAACTCCACATACATTGAAATCTATAGCACCATTGTTTGCTGCTTTATTGGATGTTCCACTTCTTGTTCAGTTTGGTCTTGAGCTCTTCACCAAATTCACGTAGGTGGGAGAACCTTTTGTAAGCCTCCTCTACAAATCAAAGAAGGAGATCCATTTTTCTCTTTCTACTATTGACCAATATGCAACATTGAAAGATAACTTGAATCCTACAAAGAACTTTAGACACACAACCAACATACATGCTTAAAGTGTTAGCAATTTCTCGAGGGGCCTTGAACACTCCATTCTTGTGAATGTCACTCCCTGCTTTTGTAACACTTCTGTGCCATTATGTAGAGATTCTCTTCTTGGAATGTATGATAAGTGACCAAACCAAATGGAGTCTTGAAGCAAAAAGTCTATTTTAGCATAATAGTGTTTAGGTACCTTCTACTTAGATCTGACTTCAAACCAATTGGTCCACATTGAAATATAAGTGGGTTTTTTCCCTCCTTTAATCTTCTTTGGTTAAGTGATAAGGTCCCATTTGGTTAGGTTTTTCCATGCTTTATAGTCTTGCAAATGGAACTGGTTAGGATCTCTTCTTAGGAGATAGGCTTGAATGGATCTTAGGATCCATTCAATTGCCAGCTTGGTAGCTAATTTCTCAATATTGAGGGTACCTAGAACACCTCTGGATTTGTGTTTGCAACATATAGACCAGACTGCTTTTGGGATCCTTGTCCCAATCCCAATGTCATTACCTCCCCACAAGAACCTCCTTGCAAATTTCACAAGTTGCTTGACATGGTATTTGTAAAGTTTCCAAGAAGACAAGAAGTATATTAATAATTAAAATAAGTAAAGACTAAACACAAATGATCTGCTACCAGAGTAGGTTGCATAGTCCTCCAAGAATAGACCTTTAAAAAAAATAATTTATCCAAAACCTGGTTTCACCTTTGTTCCAGACTCGCCCTGAAACCCATGGGGATACCCAAGAGCCTAAATATCTATCCATTTTAGATGATTTGACAACCTGCTTGTACAACACTGCCTGGAGTAGTACCATTAAAAATCTTAAAACTTATTTTTTTGTGGTTAATGGTAGAACCACTGGCAAGGTAGAAAAGCTATAAACAATTCAAAAAAGAATCTATAGCTGCATTGTCTACTCACATAATTGCATTAGTATCATCTGCAATTTGTTGTAGTCACATGTCCTCATCAACTTCTAGTATTTTAGTCCATTTAATTTCCCTAAATGCATGTATTCCTTGACCAGCCAGCCTTAGGCATCTGAGGCAATAGCAAAGAGGAGAGGGCATAAAGAACATCCCTGTCCAATAGATCTTTTTGGTAACCTACCAGGACATAAACGTGTCCTTTCAAGGTTTTTGAGAAACAATTCAATACTCATAGTATATGTGAATTCTTACATGAGCTTCAAGCTAAGAACTCATTCCAATTTTGAAAAATAAGTAACGTGCATATCTCTTGATTTCTTGGTCTGACAAACTTCCAAAGCCAAGGTAGTGCTGCATTTTACCAAAAATAGCATACTTTCACCGTTATTCCCATGTTGCACCATATATGAAATTATTCATGCTACAAACCTATTTTTCCCATGAACTTCAATGGGTTTCTAGTCTTAGTATATGGTTGCTATAGCCACAAAAATCCTTAAACTATGTGTAGAACTACATACAAAAAAGTGGCATTTTTTGCATTATGTTGACCTATCCTCCGTGTTTGCTTGCCCACGCCCATATTTTACACTATATAGCTTGGTATCACCCTCATATTGACACCCAAAAACTATCAAAGACATGCAAACATGTCTTATTATGATCATTCTAGACACAACCACATGACACCAAAACTGCGAGAATGAAAAAACCGGGTTCCACATTGTGGCCATCCTAGCCTCCTTGAAAAATAGCTACTTATCCAATTTGGGTCATACCAACTTATTTAGAATACGGGATGTCACGTATTAAAATGTACAGTACGTCTCATGATGTTTTCTATTCTAGTGTTTTTTGCTCAAAACGTATTTTATTCTAATGTCTTTCTCGAGTCGATCAAGTGTATTTTAGAGCTTCATGGTGCTTGTTTATGTATGCTATGATTAAACATCGAAGAGTTGTAGAGGAGGTGTATGGCCCGCTTCATTTGTCCTTATTAAAATACCATATCTAAAAAAGTTAACGTATTTTCTTTTTTATTCTAAAAGGTACGTTTAGCACATGTATTGTACACCGCGTATTAAACGTCCCGTCCTATATCGTGACTGCTATGAAGTGGGTTTATATACTTAGATATGGACCTAAGCTAGAAGTTGACAATGTTCATTGAATGTAATGGCCAATATTGAACATAATACATTTCTAATTCAAAATGAGTGAGATTTTGGTTAAGTGGAATTTTCTTTTCGACTTTGTATTTTTAGCTCTTTGGGGTATTAGGTTTCCCAAAACTCATGAAAGAGGCCTTACATAGTTATGAGACTATGTGCAAAATCAAAAATATCTTTGTATAGCATAAACATATAAAAAAAATTCATGGAAGTATAAAATTTTCTCCCTAAATCTCCTTGGTAAAATTTTGATAATCAAGCAATAACTTTGAATATATATGCTTGCCATGCCTTAGAAGCATTAGAAAACCTTTAGTATGGAAAAGAATAATTATGTAGCACCCTAGAAGCCACTTAGAGGCGTTCTAGGGTAGTCTATGCGGCAAATTTATGGAAAATGGTAAAAAACAACACACGTTTTTTGGGATAGTTTAGGTTGGGAAATCCTTGCCAAACACAATTTTAGGGCCAAACTTAATAGCCCAAAAATGTTCTAAGTTTTTTTAACCTCATACGCTATCTTTGTGAATATCAAACATTCAAAAACCAAATTAGCATCTCCTACAATAATTCGAGGAAATTGCTTGGTTAACAGGACAAAAAGGTGTCATGTTACCAATCTAGTGTTAAAGATAATAGCATCTAAAAGCCCTCCATTAATTGTATTTGGGCTACAATATTTCCAAACAAAATATGAACAAAGTTTATGAATATTTTCCGCAAGCCCATATCATGAAGGGATTGGAGGGTAAATTCCTACTCTATCCTGCCATAAGCCTTGTCAAAGTCTACCTTGACTTGACTCAAGAGCCTGCTCTATGCCTTCTCATAAAGAGATCATTGCATGAAGTATAAATATGCCATTAGTGAAGCCTTTCTATTCTATCAAAATAAACTTATGCATCACAAGTTTGAGTCTTCTAGCTAAAGTAGGAGATTTTCTTCTTTTTGTAGATGGAAGTCAAACAGATAATAGGTATCCAATTGCATGGATCCTCCTTACTACCTTTTTTATGGATGAGCTTAATGACACCAGAGTTGACCTTAATAGGAAGAGATCCTCTCTTAGTAGCTTCTTTTCATACAAGGAGATAATAGGGAGTAACAAAGTTTTTGTACTCTAAAAAGACCTCATTAAGTATGCCATTAATTCCAATAGGCTTTCTAGTCTTTAACTGACAAATAGATTCCCCTAGTTCCCCCTCTGAGAAACGAGCATCCATCATTTTAGACATAGTATTGTTCACAATCTTCTTCCTCCTAGATGTCCTTATTTCTTTTGGGGGACCAAGAGAAGATGTCCAAAAAGAAGTCATGAGCATTACTCAAACTTTCCTTGTGGTTATAAGCTAGAGTGCCATCTTTCCTTTTAAGAAGAGGAATGAAGTCCTTCACTTCTTTCTTTTTAAGCAAGTCAAATGTTTTTAGTGGGTTTGTCTATTTCACGAGTCCAAAACTCCCTAGTATAGACAAGGAGACTACTTTCTTCAAGGAGCTCCTCCTGTCTAAGGGTCTCTCTAATCTCTATAAGTTGCTTAGAAGGAGGATCTAGGTTGGACATTTCTTCTTCTAGTTGAAGAATTCTATCTAATATCATCATTCTTCTCTTAGCTCTAAGCTCTTTAGCTAGTTTCTTACAAGTTATCATAGTCTTTTTGGATGTTTTGAACAACAATTTCCCATGCCTTGAAAGGAAAATGAGAAGTGAAGGCATCTTTTGGTATGGTTGAACAATTCTTTTCCTAATGAATTCAACCTTAAACAAAGACTAGTTGAGATGCACCCAACCTACTTTAAAATTATTTGCAGCTCTTAATCTTTGTTGTGCAAAATAATATCATAATTGACTGGGTCAAACCCATCTCTAAGAGAGCTTGAAAGGATTTACCCTTTGAAACAAAGGATTTGCCTTTTTGGAGTTCTTCCACTGAGTTGTTCTTAATCAACCTGCTACAAGGGTTGATCACTGTCAGCCGTGTTTTGACTTTAAGGGGCAAATCTGGGTAGTTCTTGATCACATGTCCCTGTTTCATGCAATGAAAGCATGCGTTTGGAAAATTCCAGTGGAGTCTCTAATAGGAATTTAAAATTTGAGATCCAATTTCAGATCTACTTGTACCAGTATATGGGGGTCTCACTTGGGATTGATGCCTCCTCTAGCCCAATGTCTTTCAGCCAAGGGTAGAATTCGACTAGGAGGTTAGGAAATTCTAACCAAATGGGGACTTTGGAAGGCTTACCACCTTTGATTAAACCCTTCAAACTATTTAAACACAAAGAGTGGGGTATTCTTTGTTCTCCACTATCCGTGACCTATCACTTGTAGGGCATTAGAGGGTTGAAAGAGTCACACTATTTATAGTTTCATGACCACAAGCCCTCGTGGCTTTTCTTGTGATGGTAGGCCTAAAATAAGAAACATAACCTCATGTTATGGAAGGATTTACATAGGCAAAAAAAAAGCTCCACACACACCTAAGTATAGTGAGGATGATCAGGGAGCCAAGAGGTGCTCCCGAGCTCAGCAATACAAGGTTTGAGTTTTTTCCAAAAGCTTGTAGATTATGCTATGCAGGTATGCAATTAAATCACACCAATTTTTCAAGCATAGATCAAATTAACAAGCATCCAATGAAAGGTTTCTTGAGCTTCAAATCTGATCAAGCCCAACTAAATGCAATTATGAAACACTCAATCCTAAATGTAAATGAATTAAACACACATGGTAATTGCTACTAATCACATGATTTTCTTGTGTAGACGAGGTTAGCTGCTCACAATGAGCAGGCCCAATTTCTATGAGAATTGCAACGCAGTTGTGTAGATTATTGCAACTAATGCTTGATAGAAAGAGAGAGTGATTAGGGGTGTAACTAAAAGGAATAAAGTAGGCCTAGGTGTGAACCATCAGATCTCATACCACCTAAAATGGAATGAAATTATGGAAAAAACATTAGTGAGCCATTTTTGGTGTGATTAGTATGTTAATTACATGAGAGATTAGGGAGAGAAATTGACATTGATACAAGTATCAAATCATGATATCAAACTAATGCAACGATGGATAAAAAGTAGGGTAGAATAATAGGTTAGTGAGTGAACATTGAGAGTATGTGATACAAAGTGTGTAGCATGGGCTGTTAGGGAATATGATGTAGCTAAGTAGATATTTGAGTAGTTTACTTAATGGGGAGAGACAAGTTTTCACACAAGAGAGATTACAGATACGTCCACGGCAAAGCAGCCACTTAATGGCTTTAGTACTTCAAAACAAGAAGTAGATTACAAAGGAATTATACCCTTTTGGAGCTCCCGTCTTGCTTCATTCTCACCACCTCACGTCCACCTTGTTGCATCAACTTCATAATATACCACAATGCTTCACCTCTTCAATCCATTTTTGTGTGTAGAAAAGGCCTCTTTTTATTGGCCAAAAGGACTGCCCTCTCTCATGAGAGGTAGCGGTGTGTAGCGCCCTTGCGCAGACAAGTCCGAGTTGAATTTTCCCATGCGCCCATGTGTGGCCGCCCTTGAGATGACAAGTCCAATTTGAATTCGGCCACCAGCCACCGCCCATTGATTACCGGCCACTGGCCAATTGACCGGCCGTTTTTCGACCACTTTTCGGCCGTTGTCCGACCATAATATTTTGGCAAAAAAGAAATATTTCAGCGAAACCAGTCTTAAACAAAGCGACACTGGATGTGGAAATTTTGGTTTTCTGGCGAGTGATTTTTCTTCATGCACGATGGCTTCTCCTCATAACAAGGGCCTTACAAATGTGCATTTTTAACACAAAAATTTACAAGGGGTAAATCAGGCTGCATACTTAATAATCTCCCACTTGGAGACTGATCTCCAAACCAAATCTGTGAGTGATTTCCATCCTGGCTTTTTATCCTTGAATGCCAATTGAAGACGAGCGAAAGCTCAACTTCTCCTTGTTGACTACCTGTGTAAACATATCTGCAGGATTTTCACTTGTATGCACCTTCCCTAGCTTTAGCTGTCCCTCTTCCAAAAGAGTGCGTATGAATTGATATCTCACCTTAATGTGCTTTGTCCCTGAGTGAAAGGCTGTGTTCTTTGCAAGATGGATAGCACTTTGGCTATCACTGTACAAGACACAATTGTCTTGTTTGAATCCAAGCTCTTCTAAGAATCTGTGAAGCCACAAAATTTCTTTGCTTGCCTCTGTCATTGCTACATACTCTGCTTCCATGGTAGAAAGTGAAACCACTTTCTGCAGCTTTTAAGCCCAGTTTAATATTGCGTCTGCAATTGTGAAGACATAGCCAGTAGTGCGATTATCTTTGTCACCTGCCATATTTGCATTAGCATACCCTTGTAAGAAAATATCAGCTTCTCCAAAATACTAAGCATTTGTTGTTGTCCCTTTCAAATACCTAAGTATCCACTTCAGAGCTTGCCAGTGCTCTTTACCTGGGTTGTCCATGAACCTACTCACAGCTCCCACTGCATGTGCAATATTTGGCCTTGTCCAAACCATAACATACATTAGAGAACCTACCGTTGCAGCATATGGAAATTTAGACATATAGGCTATCTCCTCTTGTGTCTTTGGACACATATCCTTGGTTAGTTTAACGTGACCTGCCAAAGGTATAGAAACTATTTTTGCATTTTGCATTGCAAACCTTTATAGTACCTTCTTGATGTAATCCTCCTGAGATAGCTTTATTCTCTTCTCCATCCTATCCCTTGATAGCTTCATACCAAGTATCTTCTTTGCAAAACCTAAATATTTCATTGAAAAAGATTTAGACAGCTCCTCTTTTAGGTCTTTGATGTCCTACATGTTAACACTTGCAATTAGCATGTCATCAACATACAACATTAGAATGATGAACTTCCCATCTCCCAAATTATTCGTGTAGACGCAATGATCTAGTTGCATCTCTTGAATCCATGATCCAACATCCATCAATCAAACTTCAAGTACCATTGTCTTGATGCTTACAAAAAACCATACAAGCTCTTCTTTAATCTAACCATTTTCTCCTTACATTTTACTTCATACCCTTTGGTTGAAGCATGCAAATTTCCTCCTACAAGTCATTGTGTGAGGGAATGCCGTATTTACATCCATTTGATCAAGATTTAAATCATGAGTTGCACAAGGCTTAAGACAAGTCTAATTGAGTTCATTTTTACAACACGAGAAATTATTTCATTGAAGTCAATACTTTTGTTTTGAGAAAACCCTTTTACCACAAGCCTGGACTTGTAATTTCTCTTCCCACCTTCTTCTTCCTTCAACTTATATACCCATTTGTTTTGCAGTGCCCGCTTACCTTTAGGAAACTCAACCAGCTCCCATGTTTGGTTGCAATGTAAGGAGTCCATCTCCACTTTCATTCTCTTTATCCATTCTTCTTTGGATTCATGATGCATAACTTCTTTGTATGATTCCGGCTCTCCAGAATCTGAGATCAAGAGATGGTTGAAGGAAGCAAGAATCTTTCTGGACGTCTACTTGCTCTTGTAGATCTTTGGGGAATAGGCTCCTCATTTGGTTGACGTTGACGTTATCCATGCTTCATCTACCATCGTTGCGGGCTTCTTTGCAAGACCGCCCAGTGGCAAATAGAGGTCCTTACGGTAAAAATAATCTTCAATCTGCATCTTCCAATGTTGGCAGCTTTTGCCGTTGAACTTCTCGATCTTGAGCTTCCCTTCCTCCACCATAACTCCCACTCAATTCAAGGAATCCTTTCCTTGAGATAATTTAGCTACGAGCAAACCTTGCTCTGATACCAGTTGTTAGGAAACATGACGTAGCTAAATAGATATTTGAGTAGATTACTTAATGAAGAGAGATATATTTCACACACAAGAGATTATAGAGTAGAGAGAGATAGAGAGAGTACACACGATATATGTGGTTCACCCAATGTGGGCTACGTCCACGGGAAAGCAACCACTCAATGGCTTTATTACTTCAAAACAAGAAGTAGTTTACAAAGGGATTATACCCTTAATAGAGCTCCCGCTTTGCTTCAATCTCACCACCTCACACCCACCTTGTTGCATCAACTTCACACACTATGAAATGTGTGTAGAAATGGCCTTGTTTTATAGGCCAAAAGGGCTGCCCTCTCTCATGAGAGGCAGCCATGTGTAGCCACCCTTGTGTAGATAAGTCCAAATCGGACCCTCCAATCCGCCCATGTGTGGCCGCCCTTGAGAAGAAAAGTCCGCTTTTGAATTCGGCCACTGGCCACTGACTACCGGCCACCGACCAACCGACCAACCGACCGGTCGTTTTCCAACCACTTTCCGACCGTTGTCCGGCCATAATATTCCGACGAAACCAATCTCGAGCTTTGCTCCAGATTGGCCGTGAAAATTTTGGTTTCCGGCGAGTAATTTTTATTTCTGGCGAGTGATTTTCCTTCACGCACGATGGCTTCTCCTCATAATGGGGGCCTTACAAATGTGCGTTTTTACCACAGAAAATTACAAGGGGTAAATCAGGCTCCGTACTTAACATCTCTTTGACTCAAGCTTCTCAAGCCCTTACCTTCCAAGCATGGGGAAGCTTCTCAAGCACCTTAGTCAACAAGTATAAGCTTATCACGAGTATGGGTTGTCTCTCTCTCTCTCTCTCTCTCTCTCTCTCTCTCTCTCTCTCTCTCTCTCTCTCTCTCTCTCTCTCATGCCCCTAGCTTGTAGGCTCGCCCCGCTCTTTGTAGGGCTCAACTTTGACTTAGAATTGGACACCTCAAGCATAGGGCCGACTTGGCCAAGGACCTTAGCTATCAAGCATGTCAAACACCTTAATACTTAACACATGAACCTATATTACCCTAAGGTCTAAGGACTTTTACACTAACCATTGGAGGTCTTTAACGAAGCTAACCGTAAGGATTTTGAAGCTCCATTAGCTAGCATTTCTCTTTGATAGACCATCTCTCATCTAGGCCCAGTAACTTTGACCCAGTGTCGAGATAGATCCATAAGCACATGTCTATAATCTAACCCTTTTTCCCATTTATTCTCCCACATTAAATGATGAGTTTAATATGAGAAAATAATTTGGGTTGGTTAGATATTAGATTTTATGACATTACCTCTCTCTTGAAATCATAGTTGTCCTCGACTATGAGGTAGAGGAGATAAAATCTTAGTGATTAGTCTATGTTTCTTAGCGGGTAGATGATTCCTTTGTACCCTACAACATCATTCCAAGATGGATGACTAATCTATTTGGTACTTGGGAGACGTAGCTACCGCAAGCATGTCTGCTCTTTAGTCCATTTCATTCTCCCAAAGTAGAGCGACAAATTCTACTTGGTGTTTGAGAGACGTCGTCATCACAAACATGATTCTAAGCATGCATACTATTTAAATTTGTGCACAATAAAAAGAGAATTAGTCTTATAAGGCAAAAAAATTGATCATTTAAAAGAAATATGTATATTTGGTTACTGTAATGTAGCATTGTAAGCATTGACAAGGTTCATACTATCCTTAAGCTGTATTCCTTGCATCCATCTAGCATCTTCAAAAGGATAAGTTTTGACCTTAATAAGATACCATCGGATAATCTTACCATATCGTAGTACCTTGTCTTCATGCCGACGGATAGATTTGGGTTGTAGCACCTCTTCTTGGTCTTTGATTTCTGGGGGGACTTCAATAATTGGTTCTTTTGGTGGCTCTCCTTTGTAGGGCTTAAGTAGGCTCACACGAAAAGCATTGTGTATGAGCCAATGGTTGGGAAACTCGAGTTGATAAGCCATCTCATTGATTGGCTTCAAGATATGAAAAGGACCATAGTATCTTTTTGCTAGTTTAGCATAATACTTTTGATGGCCCATAGGATTTTTGCCCGTTGTTTGTCTCAATCAAGCCTTGGGAAACTTAAGTAAGACACAAACATTTTTCTTGAACGCTAAGGCCCTTTTGTGCTTATCAACAACAACTTTTTGCCTTTGTTGAGAGATGGATATAGCCTTGTTAATCTGTTGGAAAGATTTTTGTAGGTCACGGCTATACTCATCGGCAACACAGATCTTCCCATGTACTTTAAGAAGCAAGGGACTTTTAGGTCTTCCTCTTCCCTCTACGATCTCAAAAGGTGCCTTTCCTATAGTAGTATGGACAATATTATTGTACGAATACTCTATAAGGGGTAAGTACTTTTCTCATTGTGAGCGTTGATCTACTTATGTAACATAAGTCTTTAGTAATCGAGTATCATAAGATTGGCTATCTCACTCTGGCCATCCGTTTGTGGGTGATAGGCCAAAGAGAAATTCAATCTTGTACCTAGATTTTCAAAGAAACCTTTTCAAAAATTATTGGTCATTCTAAGATCTCTATTTGACACGATGGATGTTGGCAAGCCATGGTGTTTGAAAATTTGAGATATGAAGAGGGTTGACATTCGGTGTTCCTTAATAGTTTTTTTGACAGGAATAAAGTGTGCTTTCTTGCTAAACGTGTCGACTATTGTCCATATTCCCTTATTCCCATGGATAGACTTGGGTAATCCAAAGATAAAATCCATGGATATACACTCCTATGGTGAATTCGGGATTGACAATGGCTGGAGTAATCAAGGCTGCTTCCCTCTGGTGAATTCGGGATTGACAATGGCTGGAGTATAATCCAGGCTGCTTCCCTATGTCATACTTGGTCTTTTGGCATACAACACATTTTGTGTATGTCCAGTTTGATGGTAGGCCAATAGAAGTATGTATCTACTCCTCAAAGAACAGGTTGAATACCTCTATGCCCCACATATGGAGACGCATGGGATCCATACATGGATTTCTCACGAAGGGAGTGGGTAACACATAGCCTATTGCCATGGAGAAGACAACCATCCTGCAAGGTGAATGGTTCTTCTTTCTTTGCCAATGCAAGGGCCGAAATTATGTCTTTAAAGTCTGGATTAGTAGCATACTCATCTATCATAGAAGATAGATCATTGTGAGTTGCTATAAACACCGCATTAACTCTTGGTCGTCGTGAAAGTGTATTGGCCACTTGATTGTGCTAACCAGCAATGTGAGCAATATGAAAATAAAATTGAAAAAGAAAATTCTACCACCTCATTTGTTTGTCAAAAAGCTTGATTTGCGTCATGAAGTACTTGAGAATTTGGTGGTCCATTCACAAAATAAATAGAGTCCCTAGTAGATAGTGCTTCCATGTGTCTAGGACATGTAGAGCAACTAAAATCTCTTTTTCATATATGCCCAAGACTCGTTCATCGGGATTGAGCCTTCGACTCTCATATGCTATGGATACCATCTTGAGAGATAATATGACCTAAGTATTGAATCTCTTGAAGGAAAAATTCACTCTTCTTTTGATTAATAAACAGCTTGTTCTCCCTCAAAGCTTGAAAAATCACCTGGAGATGTTGCTTGTGCTCCTCCAAGGACTTGCAGTAGATGATGATATCGTCAAAGAACACTCCAGTGAATTTCGGTAGGGTTTAAATGTTTTCCATTAGACGATTGAATGTGGCCGGTGCATTAGTCAAGCCAAAAGGCATGACTAGATATTCATGAAGACCAAACTTTGTATGAAACGCGGTCTTTATGATATCTTCATTCACTATCTTTATTTGATGATAGCCACTTTTAAGGTCAATCCTACGGAAGTAGGTAAAATTTTGTAGCTTATCAAACAGATCTTCTACCCGTGGTATGGGAAATCTGTTTTTGATAATGATATGGTTTAGCGCTCGAGTCCACACACATGCGGTATATACCATCTTTCTTTTGCACTAAAAGGATGAAGAACAAAAGGGAGAGGAGCTAGGCCTCACCATCCCTTTGTCTACCAATTCTTGTACTTACCTCATGATCTCCTCTTGTTGAGCTTGGGAAACTCGATAAGAAGGCTTGTTAGGCAGTGATTCCTTGTAGGAGCTCAATTCGATGGTCATCATCCCCTCGTTTTAGAGGTAAGTCCATAGGGATATCATCGATGAACACATCTTGGAATCCATTTAGAAAATGAGACAAGTCTAATTCTTCTTGATTCCTAACACTTTGGTTTGTTGGAACATTAACATCATTTAAAGACTCTTTGACACAAATCAGGTACACAAAAACTGAGCTTTTCATTCACTTATTGAAAGCAGGTGAATTTACAAGTGGTATAGTACGACCGGACTCTTCAGCATCTAAATACTGTAGGTGAAGTAGATTCTCCTTTCAAGGAACTTTACGTTGGCAGCCATGCGGTTGAACCATGGTGCCCCTAGGATAACATCCTCATGTTGGAGAGGATAGATGAAAAAGTCTTCTTTGTCGACATAGATTTGGACATGAAGCTCATCTTCCCAATCAAGGGAGTAAAGGAGGCTTGCTGTCCCTTGAAAGCTCCATCAACAATTATAGTATCTCCCATCTTGAAAGCTTGAATGCCCAGCTTAGTGGCCAACTCCGTTGATATGAAGTTGTGAGTAGAGCCAAGGTCAAACATGATGAAGGCATCATGCTCCCTTACCTTTTCCCAAGCACAGGAGAGAGGTGATCCTTTGCAATGAACATCCTCTTTTAAAGCTTTGATCATGGAAGCTCTAAGAGTCTCATTGCGGGCATTTCTTTTTTGGCAAGAATGGTAGCCATGTCCTTGCTCCCCACAATTGAAGCATTTTGGTCCTTACGAAAAGCTTCTAGCTCTTCAGAAGTTTATGATTAAGGAGGACCTTTTTGAGTACTTCTGTTGCAGTTTCCTACACATTTTTTGTGATGTATCGTGATTTATGTACCTTCCCAGATGGTGACAGAACTTGGTAGGGCTGTGCCCTTAAGTGTTGTGATACCTCTCCTTAAGTTTCATTTCATATTGAGTTCGTTTGGATGCCGAAAAGGCGTGATGACCTAGAGCGGTGAGATTGGATGCATACTGATTTCGTGACTAGGAAGTGCTTGATTTTCTTTTGTCATAGAATGAGTAGCCCTATGAGTTCACTTTGGTGACATCAACACTCTCATTAAGTCTCCGTGCCCCATCCCGAGTCGCTTTCTTGCATATTGACATTATGTTAGTACAAAAGAGCTATGCTGCAGACGTCAGCCGCGATGATCCACTAACATTGGCGCCAGTGCCGGGAAAATCGATGCGTAGGAGGTGAGTGACTCAATGTACAAAAAAAACTCCCTTCAAAGATTTTGACACCCGTTTTGCTTACACATAGATAGTGAAGCAGCTAGACGTAGGTTTAGTGCTTGGTAGAGACTGGAATCCGGGACTAGCCAATGCTACTCCTTAAGAGAAAAGAAAGCAGTGAGTGAAGTACAAGATAGCATTTCATTATTTGATTTTCCCATGCTTAGAAAGGACCGTTCCATCACACACTACGTTGTTATTTTTGTACTGTTAAGTTCTTTTATGTTTGCTGATGTATTTCAGTTTATAGGAGTAGGTTAGGAAACAAATTACACCATCATTTAGGGCCAAAAGGATCGAGGAAAAAACTGACAAAAACCTTATTTTGGTGTTGAAGACCATAACTATGAAAAGTGGAAGAAGTGATGGTCAGAGCTTCAAAACTGAACCAAACCCAGCAAAACCTTCAAAAAGGGGATTAAAAAGATGACTGAAAACAGACTGTGCAGAAAACTTTTATTTTGCCTGTCCAACATGGATTGCGATCCACGTACCTTTTTGGAAAAATGTGCTAAAACTGTTTCCTTTGCTTAGAACAGGCTCTCAGACATCAGAACCTTGAGTTTGCTCAGAAATAGAGTGCTAGAAGATCATTAAAATCAAAATATTGGGGTGAGCAGAGCAAAACCTTGGAAATTGAGGAAAATAGGAAAAAACTGAACTTTTACTTGTCCAAATTCAAAAAGGGAAGAGAATTGGGATCAACTAGAAGTAGGGAACCAAAAGAACCAAAAATCCAGTCGAGATGCTTCCCAACATGGATCCCGATCCATGTTCCAGGTAGACATCTGACAGTAAGATTTGACAAGTGTACTCCTGATTACTAGTTGGACAACTTTTCCAAAAGGATCCATAAACAAAAAGTAAAAAAACCTGATCAAAATACCAAAAAAGGAGTTGTTTGCAAAAAATCGCTAAACAGACACAAAATCTTACTTTTGACTTGGAAAAAATTGATCAAATCCAAAAAGATTTAGGGAATACCATCACTAGACCTTGTGTCATCAGCTCACAAAGTATTAGTTCAACATCTCGCCAAACATGGATCGTGATCCATGTACCTTTTTGGAATTTTGAGTTGATAATGGGCAAGTAGAAAAGTGATAACAATTGAAGCACTTTCTTCCAAGGGACCCTTATCAGAAAAGTTCAAAATGAGGGTAAAAGGAGGAAAAAATCAGATCAAGAGGGAAACCACTGAAACAAACCCTAAAACTGGCTTTTGGCTGACCTAAAAAACTCCAAAACATTCAAAAAACATATAGCCAACATCACTAGGCCAAGGACTAGCTGTGGGCCAAGTTTCAGTGTATACTGACACTAAGGAACATGGATCGCGATGCATATCCCTGACACATTTTGACATCAAACTGGCACCATAGCTAGAGAGCATCATAGAGAGTCTAATGGTCCTTGAAAAATTGAATTTGGATGCAAAAAAACCATCCCAAAAGCCCAAAACTTGTAGGGGCTCTAACAAAGTGACAGAATGAACCTAGCTTCCAATCCAATGGGTCATTTCTAAAAATTTTGATACCATAAGACCTTATAATCATGCTGAACCTGATGGTATCAACAAAAGTTCATTTGGCGATCCATGTACCTCTGGTCAGAACAGAAATAGAATTTTACCATACAAAGAGCTAGTCCGTTGTATCTTGGTGGTTATTTCAAAATTAAAATTGGACCTAAATTGTTGAGGTTGTGTGAGGAATTGTGTGCTACTGAAAAACCTAGCTAAATTTTGTCGATTAAAAACAAGAACGGCTATAAGCTCACAGCTATCAAGCAAATTTTTGACGGGTTACAGGTACTAGAGGATACTACCCAACAAGCAAGATTAAACGGGAGAGTCAAAACTATTTAATGAGGTAACTTGGTTTGGATTTTTTATTACCGATTCTTCATGAATTTGTAATCAAGAAGATTGTATCAGAATAGGAATCCCAGCATCTTTGACCAAGGGAGCAATCACTCGACGGAGGAAAGTGTGAATCAGAGACCATTGCCGCCTTTAGAACCCATTTTAGAGGAGAGCTTCTCTGGCACTTTGTCAGAGAGATCATACAGCCTCATGACTGAAGATTATGACAAGTCGAATCCTAAGGGAACACCTTTGAAGGGTGCAGGTCCTTCTAAGCCTACATCTGATGTAAAATTGCTGTATTTGAAGTTTTGATTTAAAAATGTGCTTAAGGCCAAAATCTATAAGGATGGAATGGACCACTACTGTGTTAAGTTGGAAAAATAAGCTGAGCGAGTTCAAAGACCTTGTAGATGCTGATTATGATGGGGATATATATTTTGATCAAGAGGGAATAATGTACCTAGTGGTTCATAACCCTTTTATTGTGGATAAATGGGAAATGACAGGCACCAAGGACAAGGTAGATAATGAGCTGGCCGATGAACCACCCAAAATGGAGAAACAAAACACAGTACTCAGAAGCACCAATGAGACAGAGCGCCTTAATACAGACAACACGTATGCGGGGCTATATAAGTTGAATAATGGAGAACAAACACTCTATTACAAATGTGACGAGCCTCGCATCAAGGAATTGAATGACCATAAAACCTGTATGTTTACATGTACACAGAGGGGAGTAGTATCCAGGTGGTCATAATAACAAGTATGGCTGAAAGTACTCTTCAATGGATCGTATGGAATTAGAGAGATATACATATTTTGGAGGACCACTCCGCCAATACTATGTAAATCCGAAAGAGGTAAAAACCATGACTACTCACACAAGACCGGAGACTGTACATGTGAGCCTAGTCAGAACCAGGGTTGAGGAGTCTTTTGGACATGAACGAGTCCCAAACACAAGACCTTTAGGATCAACGACGTTTAGGGATTCCATGAACACACATAGGGGTAGTACTGTTCTTGATGTCACTTACACCACTAGAATCCCTCCAACTATTACACGAGATCGACTTGACAAACGTATAGCGGATAGGAGACCACTAGTAGTGCCAAAAGGAGATTATGAACCTAGAGAAGCCACACCAGGTGGACCAGGTGTTGTTAGGATGTTTGCAGAGACCACACGTATGCGATCATCTCAGGTGGAAAAATGCATGCCCAAAAAGTATAATGGATCGGCATATCCGTATGCCTATGTTTCGATCTTCAAACAAGTGTTGAGAGGGGAACAGGTAACTGATTTCCATACTCAATATGAAGGTTTTGGTGTAATGTATCCAACATTTTTCAATAAAAGTATTTCATTTACTTTGCAAATATTTAAGGTTTGCATTCTATTAAGTCAACGAGCATTCTAATGGAACGACCGGATCAAAAATCGGACTTTAGAACTATTAATTATGACCCTTATTCACTTGAAAACAGTAAGGTTGATTGGGAAACTTAAACCTCAAGATTGTATCTAGAGATAAGAGTTGACTGTTGGGAAAGAAGGAGCAATTTTAGGAAAGAAGGAGTATTTTTAGGAAAGAAAGAGGAGGGAGTTAACACTAGACTTGTAATGAGCCACAAAATTGGCTGAAGCCACAAAAATGGCTCACATCAGGATTCTAGTAAATGAAACATAACTTTTGTATATGACATCAAAATTTCATGAAACTTCCTAATTATGCGTTCAAGATATGAAAAAGGTTTTTAGATACACAATTTACATGAAAAGCTCAAAAATAAAAAAATACTTTTCTAAAATTAGTTAATTTTATGTAAAAGTGCACTTCAACACTTAACTTGGAGAAGTAAAAAATGTTGGCAGTCTTTGTTTATGGGTTTAAAAAACTTGGTACATCTATCACA
Organism: Adiantum capillus-veneris; assembly: GCF_014529385.1. Taxonomy (NCBI): domain Eukaryota; kingdom Viridiplantae; phylum Streptophyta; class Polypodiopsida; order Polypodiales; family Pteridaceae; genus Adiantum; species Adiantum capillus-veneris. The sequence continues at coordinate 124,250,085 of NC_140938.1, read as the reverse complement.
TACCTATTGAGGGATTTTTCAAAGAAGTTTGGGCCTGCTTAACAATGATTTGATTTACTTTCAAAAGAAAATAGATTTTTTTGTCCATCCGCACAAATTAGTTGTAGAAGATGGCAATGGAAAGACACCTTTAGACCTTCATTTAGCTCTGTACTATTTTTTATTAACTCATATTGAGTGTTGGTTATAATTTCGTGAAACCATTTTCTATTTAGATAACTAGCATAGTGTTGAGAAGTTTTTTACAAAAGTCTCAAAAAGCCACAAAAGTGACTGATTTTTTACAGGACTAGTGTTAAGTTTAGAGTTCTTGTCTTGGAGCCCAAGCTTCTTCTAAAATTGAAGAACAGAAATCGTGCATCGGAATTCATGTCCACCAAAAAACAAATTAAAAAAAATCAGAGCCGCGAATGTGCGCGAACTTATCGCTCTATTCTTAGTTGGCCTTGAGAGCCTATATAAAGACCCCTCTCCCCTCACTTTGAAGAGACAGACACACACTCTCAGAAGTGGAAGCTCTCTTGCTTTGATGTCGGAGTTACCTTCTCTCCCTCAATCTCTCTCCCTCGAGCTCTTACCTTCAAGCCATCTCCATCTCCAAGTCTTTCTCTACCATCGTCGTGTTGCCCTTGGAATTTTGGAGTTCTCTTCTCTCTTTGTCTCTTCTCTACATTGATATGATGGCCCCAAAGCGAGTGACTCGAAGCTGGAAGGACGCTCATGTCGCTCCACCTCCAAGGAAGGTGCAAAAGAAGGCATTAAACTACTCCATACGTTGCTCAAGCGGAGGTATTGGTTGTGAAAGAAGTCGAAGCCGTCCAACCTCAAACACGGGAGGTAATTGAACATGTCGCTAATCCAGTAAGACAAATTTATAATTCTGCATTGCTATTCATGATGACTTGGGAAGCTAAGCATAGGAAAACTGTCCGAGAAACGTGATTCTATCACAAGAAACAAGCATATGTTTTCATAGATTAGTGAAAGAACTGTTTGATAAATTGTCACTATTTGTTGAATTGTTATTGCTTAATAGTTTATTATTGTTTGATCAGTGGTTACTGATTGATATGAAGAATTGGTTGATCATGTTTGAAGAATCATTTAAAGAGAAGGATTGTTTAAAGAATATCTTTTGTTTCTCGTGGATAGCGAGGTGATTCCGCGGTTAACGAAGATTAAGCTGCGATTATCGGATCTCTTTTGTTCCTCGCGGGTAGCTGGATGCCTGACGGTTAGCAAGATGCCTCGCGGGTAGTGGGATGCCTGGAGGTTAGCAAGATGCTTCGTGGTTAGCAGGATGTCTCGCGGTTAGTGAGATGGGAAGGTTGCGCAATTCGCGGTTAGAAAATAAATCCTTTGCAAAGGCTCTGTTGGTTAGACAAAGAAAGTTTGCGGGTAGCGACAACTCATGAGAAATTGGAAAAGTTATTTTTGTTGAATAATAGGGCTGTCTTCATTAGGTCTTGTTTGAATTTTTTAGGTATTGTTTGAAGGGCTGTATAAAAGAACCTGTGTTTGGAATTAATTAAGGAACAATGTTTGTATATGTAAAACAATGTGGTAAAAAGTATGAGTGTGGGGTGGAAAGTGGGGGTTGGCTCAGGTTGCCAGTCAAGGATGGGTAGTTTCAATTAGTTGAGAAACTCTCCACTCCCTCTTATTAAGAGAAGTGAAATTAGAGACTCATTGTGCCAAGAGTCGAGATGACGCAAATCTACGTGACACAATATTACTATTTAGTTTAAATTACGTCTCATATCATATTTATGGTTATGGATGGCGGCCGTGCCTCTTAAATATGGAGAAAAAGACGTTTATGGATTCTAAATATGTCAATGGGATTTCATCTTTATGTTAGGAAACAGCTTCATTAGAATCCTAGAGTTATCAACCTGGCTTGTGGCGTATGACCCTTATAACCACGTAAACGATGGATAGAGGACTTCCTCTCTTCTGTTGCTCGTATCTCTACTTTGTGGAAACAGAGTAGGGTGTCGTCAATTGAAAAGGAGAATAAAGGAATGCCGTCTATCAAGTCGCCCCAATCTTCTCGGGGTTGGGGACCTCACATTTGGGTTGACATTAGAAGGGGCTGCTTTGGGTTGACTTGGTTCCAACCATTAAACAACTTGGAATTCCCAAGTATCAAGCAACTTCTCGAGGAATTCATTGAGGAATTCTCAAAGAGGGGGATCAAGCATAACACTATCTCTCACATCTATGCATTTAGACAAAAGGAGAAAGAGAAAGTGAAGGAAGCATCTCTTCATTTCAAGCAGTACATTGAAAGATGCCCTGCTCGAGAACTACCTCAGGATGAAAAACTGTCAGTTCTTTTCATAGAAGGATTGTGAAATGAAACGCTCAAAAAGGACTGCACCTGAAGGCATGTGTAACTTTTGAGCAAGTCACAAAATTTGTCTGTACGAACTCCTAGGAAATCCTGGAAGGCAAAACGAGACAAGATGAAAGCCAAAAGAGAAAAGAAAAAAACGGCATTGAAAACCAAATTACTGAAAACAGAGGAGAAACTGCAAAGGAAAAGAGACCTTAAGGAAAACAACGAGATAAAAAAACCATCAGATATACCATTGAGAGGATCTGTCTTGGTAGACAAGGAATTCAAACCTTTGGACGCAATTTTAAAAGCTTACGAGGCAAGGCTAAAGCCTAACCATACCCAAGAGGATAGGTGGTTAACGTACCCTCATCCGGGCTTTGAGAAAGAGAGGCTAAAGATGTGCAAGGAGCTCATCCAAGCCGTTCAAGGGCTTATAGAACCATTAGTTCCTACTGCTCCAAAAATTGAGGTATTAATTATAGAAAATATTCAAGAGTTAGAGGGGCGGGGAATTGAAAATAAAGAACGAACACATTCTGTAGAGGAAACACCATTGGATACAAGGGTGGCAGCCAATACAACAGATGGAATGTATTCTCAAGCACCACTGCCAATTTTGAAAGTAGAAGAACAATGGCCTCATGAGCTATGGGAAAAAATCAAGAATAGAAAACACGGAAGTGCTACACTTCTGTCAGCTCCCATACCAGAGATTCACTTGGAGCATGAGCTCTACCGAAATGACATCAGATCACTGTATGGCGATGTAGGTACAGCGATATCAAAAGATAGTAAACCGTAATCGTTGAAGAATTTACCTTCATTCATTGGTAACCATGAAACTCGATCAGAGGTAAAGAAAGTACCGTCTCAATGGAAAGCCAATCCTAAGATGATGGATACTAAAACTCTTCATGAGATGATGTCCTCCCCTATCTGTTGTACACAAACTCTTTCGGAGTTATTGCAAATCAGATCGCATCTTTGGGATGAGGTTGGGAAAAATTTAGAAAAAATAGAGTTGGTAATTCTGCCACCCAATGATTTAAAAAAAAAAACTGAAGACACAACCCTCAAAACAAACTAAACATGAGCCAGTACAAGTAAACAAGGTAGGGGATTATTGTGAAGGTGAAGAAGGAAATACTACCTTACCGATGGAGAACAAAGAGGTCAAGTCAATAGCAATATTGGACAGTGGGGCTAGAATAGCCATAGCTACCAAAGCAATGTGGAAAAAATGGGAAAAAAGTTCTCTCTGAAAGACTAGAATGAAACTTCAATTGGCAGATGGGTATCTGGAAAGACCCACTGGCATCTTGGAGCAAATTGTGGTAACCTCTTGCAGAATTGCATATGAACACACATTTTCTATTATAAGTTTTGATGAAAGAAGCAACTTCGATATCATATTGGGAAGACCATTCATGTGTCAGCTTAAAATGGTGCAAGATTGGGGCTACGACTATATCTATGTAAGGAACAAGGGTGTCACTATAATAAATTAGTGTCGCAGATCATAGCTATAGAGATGTAGAACGAACCCTAGGAGAAGACTTGAACTCCGCAACTGACCAAGAGGGGGGAATACTGGCTTGGCTATAGAACAAAGCTCACCCGTAGACAGGAAAAGCTTCCAAAAGTGGAAGTTTAACAAATGAAAATTTCATTCTTGATAGGACTCTACAAGATGAGGCATATATAGCAGATCCTTTTCCAGAAGAGATTTTTGAACCTTTTGGATGGAAACATATACTAGCCACTGTTGATGTTTGTGTAAACGAGGTGACCCTCACCAAATTCTGTGATGAGGACCGATATGATATCATTCCATTCCATATGTTGGGTGTTAGCCTAAATCCAAGGTCAGAGTGGGAAGTCCTTAACAAGGAGGGGGTTGCAGAGTGTCGACGCATAGTGGATGAAATCTCGGTAAGAGACCTTGACCAAACGGACGAAAAAGATTTCCAAGACTTGACTGATAAGCTGTTAGAGGATAATGCAGCCACTCTTGATGTTTGTGTAAACGAGGTGACCCTCACCGAATTCTGTGATGAGGACGGGTATGATATCATTCCATTCCATATGTTGGGTGTCAGCCTAAATCCAAGCTTAAAGTGGGAAGTCCTTAACAAGGAGGGGGTTGCAGAGTGTCGACGCATAGTGGATGAAATCTCAGTAAGAGACCTTGACCAAACGGATGAAGAATATTTCCAAGATGCGACTGATAAGCTGTTAGAGGATAATGCAGATGACGAGCTATCTAGCAGCTCAAGTCAGAACATCAAACGGAAGGATCGACAGGTGATCTACTATGACTTCCCGAACCAAAATCCTCGAAGACAACATAGATATCAAGATAAACGCAAAAATAACCGAAACAAGCACAACAAAGACTCAGTACCTCTGTTAGCAGACAAAACGCAGTACTTAAAGACGAGATATCAAAGAGATACATGAAACCCAACTCAACCAAAACAAAATAAAAAAAGGCAAACATACAAAAACCAAAAAAAGAAAGCAATTCCAAGAAATTGATGAAGTTGTCCAAAACGGAGCACAAAATCAAACACAATGAACTGAAACGAGTCTTGAAGGAAGTTTGGACAACAAAAATGGAAACTGACAAGGAATCGAGTGATGATAAATTCGATGCACCTTTCCACTACAAGAAGTATACCATTCATGATAGGAAAATTGTGGTGCAAAAACCCAAACGAAATCCCAAAGAACCAGGAACTTCATATGATGGGCCTAAAAAATCCAAATGTATCAACTTAGCAGAGCCAAGCGAGGAGCTTAAACCGGCATACATTGCCACAGACCTTACTGATGAAGAAGAGAAACTCCTAGTCGATACGCTCGGACGATACAAAGATGTCTTTGCATGGTCATACAAAGACCTAAAGGGGATAGATCCTGAGATCTGTCAGCACATAATACCCCTTAAGAGTGATGCCAGACCACGCAGACAACGTCCTTACACGTACAATGAGACTTTTGCCAAGAAAATTAAGCAAGAGATAGACAAACTGAAGGACACCGAGTTTATCTATGAGATTGAACACACGGGTTGGGTGCTCCCTATTGTGGTGGTACCCAAAAAGAATGGCAAACTGCGTATCTATGTAAACCTCAAACAGGTAAATGTAGCCACCATCAGGGATAACTATCCACTATCAATAACGGATCATGTTATTGAGAGGGCAGCAGGGAAAGAGGCCTATAGTTTCTTGGATGGGTTCTAAGGCTACAACCAGTTGACGATTAAAGCAGAAGATCAACATAAGCATAAACTGAACCCTTATGACAGAGTGGGGTGTATTTGCCTACAGAATAATGCGTTTCGGCCTGACCAGTGCTCCTGCTACATTTCAAAGACTAATGAGCCATGCATTCAAAAAATATCTCAGATAATTTTTGGAGATTGACATGGATGATCTTTGTGTTCATTCTAATCAAAGAAGTGACCACATCACTCATCTAGGATAAGCCTTTGAAAAGTGCAGAATATATCGTATTTGCTTAAACACAGAAAAATGCGTCTTCATGGTAAGACAAGGTAAACGTTTGGGCCACATTGTGTCCAAAAACGGGATTTCAATTGATCAAGAGAAGGTACAAATAATTGATGCACTATCGAGACCAACAAAGATGAAAGAAGTGCAAGCATTTATGGGGCATTACGGGTACTACATGCGTTTTATATATATGTATGTTGTAAGAGCTAAGCTGTTGTACACCCTCATTGCTAAGTTTGAATGGACGGAGGAATGTGAGCAGGCTTTCCAAAAATTGAAGCAACAATTAATTTTTGCTCCAATTTTGCAAGCCCCTGACTGGAGCAAAATCTTTCATGTTCATGTGGATGCATTAGCCTATGCCATCGGGTGCATATTAGCCCAGCTAGGAGAGAAGAAAATGGATTTTCCCATTTGCTACTCTAGTCGACAGCTAAACAATGCAGAGAAAAATTATACCATTACGAAAAGAGAAGGTCTGGGGATGATATATGCTGTCAAAAAATTTAGACACTACCCTCTAGCAAACAAGTTTGTTTTCTTTGTGGATCACCTAGCACTGTTATATCTAGTAAACAAACCTTGCAACACTGGAAGAATTGTTCGTTGGTTTATACTATTGCTTGAGTTTGACTTGTGAAAAAGGGGATTACACACACACACACACACGAGCAGATCATCTTTCACGATTGTTTCATGGGGAAGCACCTGAGAGTGTCCATGATGATCTTCCAAATTCGTATCTGTTTAACATCAAAATGATACCGAGATGGAGCGAAGAGGTTATTCCTCTACTCACAATTGGTTCATTACAGATAGAAAGACAACAATCAATTATACATCAAGCACGAAATCTCCAGCTTTTAGCAGGACGACTGTACAAATACGATACGGATGGGATATTGAGACTATGTGTATAGCCCGAAGAATCCACTTACTACCTCAAACATGCTGATATACAAAATACTGGATTCACAATGAAGAAACACAAACATGCCAATGGCTAAAGAGACTAGGAGTCTATTGGACAAACATGAAATACAACATCCATACATATGTAATATCTTGCAATAGCTGTACAAAACAACCCCCAGTGGAACATGCCACCTTGTTTAGAGTAGTACAAGCACCCAAATGGAGTACTTAAAAAACAAAACCTTCCCAGAGAAATGGGGCAAAGCAAGAATGAAAATTGTAGAAGAAGAGGCCAAACACTATCTGCTCATTGCCAACCAACTATATAGGCGGGGAAAGGACAAACAACTACGGTTGTGTTCTATAGAAAGCAAATATTACTTTATCTTAGATCAAGCACACTCACGATATCCAGGGGGACATTTCTATGCTGATAAAACGACAAAGCTCGTGCTACACTCTGGCATATGGTGGCGAACCCTGTTTATGAATGCAGGACATATGTGAAATGATGTGATGAATGTCAACGCACAAAACCACCCCAACAGAGAGATAAAATGCCACTAAGGCCAATGATGGGGGTACATGCTTTTGCCAAATGGGGCATTGACTTCATTGGTCCCATCATACCTCCGAGATATAGGACGCACGCACAATACATCATTATAGTAGCAATAGACTACATGACGAAATGGGCGAAAGCAAAAACGACCCAAAAAAATGATGCAAGAACTACAACTCAGTTCCTTTGCAAACACTTCTTTACAAGATATGGACTACCTATCGAAATAGTGAGTGATAGGGGAACACATTTTTTAAACGACGTCATTGAAAGCCTTCTTGACGAATCATGGTAGTCCATCGCAAATCGGCACCCTATCATCCACAAGCTAATGGACAGGCAGAGAGTACCAACAAAATCTTATGCACAATACTCACCAAAATAGTCAGTGACGCAAGAAATGATTGGGTTCAAAAGCTACACACAGCCTTATGGGCTTACAAAGTCGCTTTTAAAACTTCCATCGGCACGACTCCTGGAATTAATGCAATCTTACCATTGGAATTCCTAATCAAAACCCTAAGAGTGGCAACACAATTAGGATGGACCTATCGGAGAGACTAGACACCCTGGAACAATCAGATGAAACCCGACTTAGAGCGATAGCTGGGATATATGCTCAGCAAAAAACAAATGAAGGCTTTCCATGATCAATACGTGATTGGAAAGGAGTTTCAAAAAGAGGATTACATTTTAATGTATACCTCAAACAAAACTCCAAAAAACAAAAATTAAGGGATGGGGCCTTTTGTAATGTTGGGGTATAGGCGCCTGTGCCTTGCCCGGCCACCCAGAGTCTGGGCGCCCACTAACTTGTATACCTTATACATAGTGACGGGAGCAAAGCGAACCCTGAACCCCCGACGGCCTCTAAAACACCGGGGACCAAATGGAGCACCTCGAGCCTGTCATGGTAAGGCAAACAGGGGCACCACCTAGCTTCAGCGGCTAGGACGCAAACAACACACCACCATAACAAAGTTTTCATCCAAAGAGAGATGGATGCTTGGGAGTAATGATGAAGAGGAAAGGGAATGAAATCAAGTGTGTGTGTGTGTGTGTGTGTGTGTGTGTGTGAGAGAGAGAGAGAGAGAGAGAGAGAGAGAGAGAGAGAGAGAGAGAGAGAGAGAGTGAGGGAGGGGGTATAGCAGCTTAGTACTTAGGCACCACAAAAGGATGGCGAATCCGCACACCCTTCACACATACAAAAGCTCACTCCAAACACACGATTAGGTGGCGATTCCGCACACCTCACATGGGCAAAACATTGCAAGAAAACATACTCACAAAACCTCAAGCTTTATTTAGAGAATAAGACGATGAAATGGGGAGCATAGGGTAGGGGAATGAGAAGGGAGAGAGTGGTAGAGCACATGGCGGATAGGTGGGAGTTGATGGCTAAGACTCGCACGAGGGTTATGGCCATCATCCTTCATTTAGTTTCTCTTCATCTTCCATAGCCAAGGGTGTAGAGGTCATGCTCAAGACAAGCATGGTGATTGCGGTGATGGTGATGGTGTGGGTGTGTGTGTGTGCACTAGGCACACACAGTGCATAGTGTGTTCTTTGCTGATGTTGTGTGTGTGTCCTTAGTGTGATGGTGACCCCTCTTTATATAGGGGAGGAGGGGGGAGAAATTCTAGAATTTAGAAATGAAGAAATCATTATCTACATAGGCCATGTGATTGTGGGCCCCACTTGTCCGGCTGTGTGTATATGTGCCAGAACAGCAGTCTCATGAGAGAGAGACTAAGAGAGAGAGATGGGTTGATGAAAAAAAGTGAGAGGTGACATGGAGAATAAAGTAATTACAAGAGGGGAGTGTCTTTAGAGGTGAATCTATGTGTAGATGTGTGTGAACACAAGAAAAATCAGGTAACCATCGGGTGGGGATGGGTCTGTGGGCACCTTTTTTAGTGAAATTGAGTGTGTGTGAGTGTAGGGGAGGTTATTTAGCTACAAGACAAGAGACATGGCGCCCTTTAGAGAGAGAGGGGGGTATTTGGGTCATGGGATATGATAGGAGAGAGAAAGAGGGGGTGGGGTATACTATTTTGGAAGATAGGGTAAGTTGCATGTGAGTTAGGGTGCATTATTGGTGAGTTATAATGCATTATTGGTGAGAGGTGGGGTAGCTTGAGGGGAGAGAGAAAGGAGAAAGGACAAGGGGAAGAGAGAGGGGAGTTGACCTTTTGAGTGGAGGAGAGGAAAAGGGACACCCGGTGGGGCAACAGTGAAGAAAAAGGAGTCAAGGTGGGGATGGGCTACCCTGTAGGCATGGGGTGGCCTATTTTACCTTTCTTATATATTTACATAATCTTACTTTGTTTTTTTCTTACTTTTTCCAATGCCTTTTATCACTCTCTCCCTAAGAGGGGGTTTTCATGGGGTGGGGACGAGAGAAGAGGGGTATGGGAGCTTGGCTTGTGAAAAGCCCCCATCATTAGCCCTCCCCTTTTGGCTAGAGGCATTCATGTCTCTAGCTCATCTGTTTGATCATTATCGTCGGAGGTGGCGGCTGATGGTGTGTCCTCATCTGGAATGTCAATTGGTGGAGCCTGGTCAAATTGAAGAAAATAAGGTTTAAGTCGCCAACCATTTACCCTGGTTTTATGAAGTTTTCCATCAGCCTCCATAAGCTGGTAGCTTCCATTGGCATACTTTTTCCTGACGATGAAAGGACCTTCCCATCGGAGTAGGAGTTTCTTATCGTTGCGCGTGTCGAAGCGATTGTCGTGGCGGAGCACCAACATTCCTTTCTTCAATTATTTTTTTCGGAGATGCTCGTTAAAGCTAAGCCGTCTATCCTCTGCTTGTGCTGCATAATAATTTATTGCTTCTTCTCTGTCCAGCTGCAGTCTTTCCAAGTTGATGATGTGATCTCTCAAATGCATGTTGGGCTGTTGAAGCTGGCTTGCCATTACTCTGAGACTTTGTAGTTGCACTTCAATGGGCAAGATTGCTTCCTTACCAAATACTAGATGATACGGTGTGAATCCCAAGGATGTACGAAATGAAGTTCTGTAGACCCATAAAGCTGGTAGTAGATACTTATCCCAGTCTCCAGGATGATTGTTTACCTGCATTGTAATAATTTTAGAAACCATTCCATTTACCTTTTCAACTAGGCCATTACATTGAGGGTAATATGGTGAAGAGTGCCTCCTTGTAATACCCAGTTTCTGCATTAATTCTCCTACCAAGTCTGCTCTGAAACCTGGCCCTCTATCAGAGATGATCTCTAAAGGTGTGCCAAACCTACAGCATATGTGCTCGTAGATAAATTTAGCTATCTCTACCGCTGTGATTCTAGTGGTGGCTGTAGCCTCTGCCCATCTAGTCATGTAGTCGACCCCGATGATAATGTAGAATTTTCCTAAGTTGGCCCTAGGTAATGGCCCAATGGCATCGATACCCCATTTTACAAATGGGCCATATGAGAGAATAGGTGTCTGTGGTTTAGGCATAAGTGACCTAGTGCCGGCCTTTTGACACAACTTACACGTTTTTCACCAGTGGTGTACATCACGGTTGAGGCTAGGCCATATGAAGCCTGCCTGCAATATTTTCCTACTTGTTATGTCTAGGGAAAAGTGACCACCACAAACCCCGTCGTGACAACTAGCAATTACTCCCGTGATTTCCTGAGAGAGAGAGACCTTCTTGAGTATTTGGTCCTTACCCTTACAATACAAACCATCATTGATGAGTCGATACCTTGTGGCCTTCCGCGTCAGCCATTGCTTCTGTCCCTTTGTTAAATCTGATGGACATTCCCCTATTTCCAAAAAATGCATAATGTCAGGCAAGGCATCACTTCCTTGAAATAGAGGGAGCTTTAGTTTTATTGCTCCAACCACCACTTCCTGCAGTCTTTCACTTGCTAGGGCATCTGCTTCTTGGTTTTGAGCCCTTGGGATATGGTGTATTTGAACTTCTTCAAACTTACCCAACAAGGTTTTTACACCACTTAAGTGAGTCCTTAAACTAGGATTCTTGCATGTCCATGCTCCATTTACTTGCCTTACCAGAAGTAGAGCATCCCCAAATACATTAAGGCGTTGTACACGTTGCGAGACACACCATTGTAGACCCTTGGTTAGTGCTGCATACTCAGCTTCATTGTTAGAATGTGAATCTAACAATTGGCCCAACAAAAATACCTTTGTCCCTTTGTCATCAAAGACCACTATGCCTGCAACTGCTTTGTCGGACGCTCGCTTGTAGGCTCCATCAAAGTAGAGAGAGTATGCTCCTTCTACCATCGGTGGTACTGGAGGTAATCGGACTTCTCCTTCCTTAGATTGCTTCTCCCTCCTTTCAAATACTTGGTAGGTCATGAGTCCCCCCAAACTTGCCCTTGTCGTGCTTTCTACCTGTATCGTGTAGTCAAACTCTTGCAGACGAACTAGCCATTTAGTAATTCTAGTAGACACATCCATGTGTTGTACAACATAGGGAAATATTTCATCCGTGGTTAGAATCACAAATTTCTTAGGCAGCAAATATGACCTAAACTTTGTAGTTGCAAATCTAAGAGCTAGGACTAAGTGTTCCACATGGGTGAAACCTTTCTCTCCTGCTGTCATCATTCGACTAGAGAAGTAGATTGGCCTCATGAAAGATGTCGTCGTATCCTTTTGGAGTAGCAGAGCCCCCAATGAGTCATCACCAACACTTGAGGTGACATAGAATTTTTCATCCCACTTAGGTGGTGAGATAGTTGGCAGAGTGGCTAAGACCTCCTTTACCTTGTTGTAGTGATGTTCGCTTTCCTCGTCCCAAGTGAAAGTTGATCTTTGAGTGAGTTGTTGCAGTGGTAGAACAAGTTGTGATAGTAGATGTATGAATCTACTTAAGTACCTCACCTTCTGTAGAAAAGAGACCAGTTGACGTGCGGTCGTTGGTGAAGGTAGGGCTATGAGTGCGGACACCTTACTTGGGTCGGCGTTGATACCTCTTGCTGAAATTTCATGGCCTAGTAGAATGACTTTACTCTCCCCAATGTGACATTTATCCACATTTAATTGCCCACCTAGGCTCTGCAACCTGGCCAAACGTTCAGTTACCTGTTCTAAATGTGAAATACGGGAGCTATATATACAAAAATCATGAATGAACACTCTTATGGATGTTCCAAAGAACGGTTGAAAAACATATGTGACATATCTTTGGAATGTGGCAGGTGCATTTGTGAGACCAAATGGCATAACCCTGTATGAAAAACAACCCCATGGCGTGATAAAAGTGGTTTTTAGCTGATCTTCCAAGGCTATGCGTATTTGAAAGTATCCTGAATAACCATCACAGACGGTATAGCATTCAAAACCCGCTACTTCATTCAGAATTTCATCCAAGAAAGGGAGAGGAAAGTGGTCTCTCTTTGTAGCTGCATTTAGTGGTTTGTAGTCAACACAGATCCTCCACTTACCATTCTTTTTAGGCGTCACCACTACGGGTGACACCCATTCTGAGTTTTCTACAGGATAGATGAATCCGGCCTCCAGCAGTTTCCTTACCTCGGCCAAGAGTGCCTTTTCTTGTATGACCCCCAGTCGTCGTAGCTTTTGCACAACTGGTTTTACCCCTTCCTTCAGCTTAATATGATGTTCCACCACTGTAATGCCTGTGATTCTTTCATAGTTGTCAATGAACAGGTTAGGAAATCCCATCAACATTTGCAAAAAACTATCTTTCTCCTCAAGTGTTAATTCCGTAGACAACATACCCTTCAACCTACTTCCTCCCAGGCCAGGTGATTTGCTCTTCTCTTCATTGGGTTGCCCTTTTGGTGATGGATCACCAGTTGTGCTTACACTTTGTGGATCCTTCATAATGATACCCATCACATCAATGGAACTGTCACTTTCGTCGGTGGATGTGGTCTCCTCCTCAGAACTGGAAGATTCGCTAGTGGTTTCATCTGTCGATGTTTCCAAATTCATTTGCTTCTGCTTGCCAATCCTCATGTCATAGTAGATTGTCTCCCCTTTCTTACCGGTCATGCGTAGAAGGCCAGTATCCCAGTCCTGTTTTGCCTTCATGGCCATCAACCATGGCCTTCCCAAAATTAGTGGATAGCCCTCCCCCTTAGTAGGCATTACAAAAACATCTATCTCTACCTCAGTGTTGAAAGCTTTGATTTTCACGGCACTTACCACACCCACACACTTTACTTTTGCGTTGTTTGCCATCTTTGCCTTGCATGGAGAAGGCCTGTTAACCTCGAGCCCTAATTGAAGCATCATAGCTTCGCTCATTACACAGATTTGTGCACCTCCATCAATGTAGGTGTTTCCAACCCTCTTTCCTTTTATGTTTACATCGACAATTGGAGGATGTCATCCATGTTGCATCTCGAAATTGCTCCAACTACCTTTGTTTTGGAGCGTCTTGTACTTACCATTTTAGACCATTGTCGCCTTACTTTAGGTACAAGATGTAGCAGCTGTGGCCATGTAATCTTCAGTCCTTGCTCTGCCACATCCAATGTTAGATCATAGGGCTTAGAACTTTCCCCTAGCTGGAAGTCGGTGATGCGCAATTTCCGTCGTGGCCTGGATGGCGTCTTGCTAGTTTCTCCTCTCATGCTTCTCTCATCATCTGATTGTGTAGCCTTCTCCCTCCTAGCTCTTTTCACAGTCATGGCCTCAATTGGTTCTAAAAAGGTTACCTTCTCCTTACCCTTGTCCCTCTCCTTTGCTCTGGGTGGATCCACTACTACGGATTTTCCTTTCTCTTCTAGCCTTATGATGTTTACAGGGCGATCAGGTGGTGGGGCTCCTGGAAGAGGTGGGATGGATGCTTGTAGTGGTGTCTGGGGTGGACGTAGAATTTGTGTTGGTGGGGGTGGTGCTCGGGGTGGGGGTGTTCTTTCTCTGGGGGGTGACAATTGGTTCCTCCTACCTCCTCTATTATAGTTTTGTCGTGGTTTAGGACAGTAGTACATACCGTGACCATCTTCTCCGCAGTTGTAGCAATGATACTCCGTGTTTTGTCGTCGTGCTCTTCCAGGGTCTTGATCTCTTTCTTGACTCCTCCCTTGCTGTATTAAGTGGACAGGCAAATTCTGCAGTTGGTCAGTAATATGGGCCAACATATCTTGTTGGTCATCTCTTACCCTAAGAGCCGATGGTGGTGGTATGGTGGTTGTCGTAGTTGTTGGTTGACGCGATGTTCCTGCTTCTGTTGACTCGGTTTCTTTGGCTTTCATTCACAGCTTCTTGTCCTTAAGGCGAGCAATCTCAACGGCTAACTCGTACGTAGCCGGGAATCTACCTTTCACCTTCTCCTTGAGAAGCGGCCATAAGCCATGCGTGAACCAATCTTTTTTTAGGAAATCGGGTGCGGCTTCCCCCCTTGCCAGTGACTCAACCCACCGTTCCCACAAATCCACAAATTTGGACTCATAGGTGGCATATTCTAAAAGACCCTCCTGCTTCATGTCTCTCAACTTGTCCCACAACTTTTCTGAAGTGGTACCTCCCCCAAAGCGCCTCTTAAAAGCGGTTTTTAAGGGTTCCCAGTCATCCTTGGTTGCTTGTGGAAGTGCATTGTACCATGATCTAGCTTCTAGCTTTATGAGATGCTTAAAGATTCTAACCCGGGATTCATCCGTATCTTTGTTGCTCACTACACATGCTACTTCAAAGTCATCTAGGAAGTCTGTTACCAAATCCTCCCCCTTCTTTCCTTTAAATGTTGGAAATGCTTAGAGAGAGAGAGAGAGAGAGAGAGAGAGAGAGAGAGAGAGAGAGAGAGAGAGAGATAGAGAGAGAGAGAGAGAGTGAGGGAGGGGGTATAGCGGCTTAGTACTTAGGCACCACAAAAGGATGGCGAATCCGCACACCCTTCACACATACACAAGCTCACTCCAAACACAAGATTAGGTGGTGATTCCGAACACCTCACATGGGCAAAACATTGCAAGAAAACATACTCACAAAACCTCAAGCTTTATTTAGAGAATACGGCGATGAAATGGGGAGCATAGGGTAGGGGAATGAGAAGGGAGAGAGTGGTAGAGCACATGGCGGATAGGTGGGAGTTGATGGCGAAGACTCGCACGAGGGTTATGGCCATCATTCTTCATTTAGTTTCCCTTCATCTTCCATAGCCAAGGGTGTAGAGGTCATGCTCAAGACAAGCATGGTGATTGCGGTGATGGTGATGGTGTGGGTGTGTGTGTGTGCACTAGGCACACACAGTGCATAGTGTGTTCTTTGCTGATGTTGTGTGTGTGTCCTTAGTGTGATGGTGACCCCTCTTTATATAGGGGAGGAGGGGGGAGAAATTCTAGAATTTAGAAATGAAGAAATCATTATCTACATAGGCCATGTGATTGTGGGCCCCACTTGTCCGGCTGTGTGTATATGTGCCAGAACAGCAGTCTCATGAGAGAGAGACTAAGAGAGAGAGATGGGTTGATGAAAAAAAGTGAGAGGTGACATGGAGAATAAAGTAATTACAAGAGGGGAGTGTGTTTAGAGGTGAATCTGTGTGCAGATGTGTGTGAACACAAGAAAAATTAGGTAACCACCGGGTGGGGATGGGTCTGTGGGCACCTTTTTCAGTGAAACTGAGTGTGTGTGAGTGTGGGGGAGGTTATTTAGCTACAAGACAAGAGACATGGCACCCTTTAGAGAGAGAGGGGGGTATTTGGGTCATGGGATATGATAGGAGAGAGAAAGAGGGGGTGGGGTATACTATTTTGGAAGATAGGGTAAGTTGCATGTGAGTTAGGGTGCATTATTGGTGAGTTATAATGCATTATTGGTGAGAGGTGGGGTAGCTTGAGGGGAGAGAGAAAGGAGAAAGGACAAGGGGAAGAGAGAGGGGAGTTGACCTTTTGAGTGGAGGAGAGGAAAAGGGACACCCGGCGGGGCAACAATGACGAAAAAGGAGGCAAGGTGGGGATGGGCTACCCTGTAGGCATGAGGTGGCCTATTTTACCTTTCTTATATATTTACATAATCATACTTTGTTTTTTTATTACTTTTTCCAATGCCTTTTATCACTCCCTCCCTAAGAGGGCGTTTTCATGGGGTGGGGACGAGAGAAGAGGGGTATGGGAGCTTGGCTTGTGAAAAGCCCCCATCAATAGCATAAGTGTATAGGGGGCTGCTCACTCTTGGAGTCTCCCCACCCATATCTTTGTTGTGTGTCTCCTTCTCTCTCTCACTCTCCGTCTGTGGTGCTCCCCGATCCCCTTCAATTGGTATCAGATCAGGAGAAGGAGACACAGAACACAGATATGGGTGGGGAGACTCCAAGAGTGAGCAGCCCCCTATACACTTATGCTCTGTATAAGGTATACAAGTCAGTGGGCGCCCAGACTCTGGGCGGTCGGGCAAGGCACAGGCGCCTATACCCCAACAACCTCCCACTTAAAGGTGACTGTGCCTTTAAGCAAGGGAACCTAGTCTAAAGACTACAAAAGGTGAGAGAAAACCGCTCTCAACCAATGCCCACTGGCTGGCTGTGATCGTGTGCATCCGGTTGTCCTGCTCTCGTGTAAGTCCATACACCACCAGGCATACCGCACACGTACTATAAGTATGTACGCAATACCTGCATATCTCCCTCGTGCACTATGCCATCATTAGTCAACAAACGACTGACAACCACAACTGCAAATGCTCCCACTGCAGCTGCGATATCCGGTCTCAAGGTCAACATCTCATACATGAGACCACCGAATGCCGATGCAATGCTAGCGGGCTCTACTAGCTCTACGGAGCATGCATCAACATATATATCCCTGGCAATAGGCATCTCTGACTGACAAGGCGTGTCAGCCACATGCATCTCCTGACTGTCCACAAAAGACGCATCAACCTGTCGTGCAACCTCAGAGCAAACCAGTTGATCTAGGTGTCTGCTGGAAGACGTATCCTGCACAACTATATCCCCATGCTCACTGTCGAGCATAGAAAGGAATGATTGCATAATCGCTGATGTCTCAGCCTCCTCTGCAATCATCCACTGCAAACATGACCACTCAATCTGCTGTGACTCACTAGAGCTCTCATGCTCTAACTCTGTATGCATAGACTCTTGCACAACTTCCTCCTGTCGTGACTCACCAGAGCAAGACCGCTCTACCTGTCTATCCTGCATAGAAGTATCTCGCACAACTGACTCTCTGCTTTGCTCAGTCACTAGCAAAGCATGCATGTCTAACTCTGTCACCTCTCTGTGTGACTGCTCAAGTCGTGCCCCAACTGTGTGCACAATGAGCTCACTACTCTACACTCCATGAAAAGTATCCTGCAACCCACAAGCAAAAGAGACTCGCATGCTCTCTCGCTGTCTACCTGGCTGCATGATCACAGAGACAACACCGTCTCTCGCGTGATCCACATGCAATGGGTAACCTATACCACTCCTGGCACCTCTCGCAATCACTAGCAAGCCTAAATGCATCACAAAATCTCACTCTCGTAGCAAAATCTGACATCCACAATCTCTAAGCTGACCAATCGAGATCAGACTCACTGTCAAATCTGGTACATAGCGCACATGTCGTAACAAGTAAGATGCACCACTCGGTAATGACAGTCTTACATCTCCTGCACCTGCTATTGCATGCATCGATCCATCGGTCAAACGTACACTGCCAAACATCCCGCTAGAATAGCTACAAAACCATGCACGATGCGGCGTGACATGAAACATAGCATCTGCGTCTAGCAACCACTGCGAAGGGAGTGCACTATCCACATGTATAGCATCTCGTGCATAGCTCGAGGTAGAAGTGACATCCCTGTCACTAGTATACTCCGACACTACATGTGCCTCAACTGTCAAAGCAACTGAGTCCATGGCATCACTACATACATCTCTGAGACTGCCATGTCTCCTACGATGTCGCATACGACGAAAAAAACGCCGTCTAACGTGTCCAAAATGACCACAATACCAACATGTCACCTGTCGGCGTGCTCGTGAATGTACATGTCTCACATGAGTCCGTGATGACTTAGATCTATCATACATATCATGTGATCTACTCCAAAGTGCTCTCGAAGTAGTCTCATACATAACAAGAGCATATACAGATTCTGCAAGGTG
Organism: Adiantum capillus-veneris; assembly: GCF_014529385.1. NCBI lineage: Eukaryota > Viridiplantae > Streptophyta > Polypodiopsida > Polypodiales > Pteridaceae > Adiantum > Adiantum capillus-veneris. The sequence continues at coordinate 124,231,670 of NC_140938.1, read as the reverse complement.
CAAAGAGAGTGTAGATAGTGCCATCTCTTCTAGCTCCTGCCACTGATCCTCAGACATGTTTGAAGGTCTACCTGCATCACCACTCAATGGTCGATGCAACCCTCGCTGTGTCAATGCATCAAGCATACACTCTCTCCATGCCGCAAAGTCTGACCCATCAAACACGCGCATCTGTGAGAGGTCACAATCTGATCGATCACCTGTCTCTGCCATGAGCACAATGTAGCAAACTAGAAAGCAAAACCACCTCACCAACAACACCTGGAAACTGTCTACAAATATGGCCAGAAACACAATGTAAAACCTGTGAGACACACTCCAAAATAGAGCTCCCACAATGTCAATACAAGTCAGCCCTAAACTGGCTCGAATCGCATCAACAAAAGTCTGTAAATATGGCTCAAAACCTGATGCAAAGTTGCACCAATAACCGTGCAAAACCTTGCACAAAATCACAAGTCAATATGACTTAATCGCGCATAAATATCTGACAAAATTTTGGCAGAGTCTCCTTTGTAACTGGAGCAAAATCTCAACAGTAAACCTCAAAGAGACAATAATATATGCCACGATGGCCAATCCGGGAATAAACTTGACCGGAATCACCTCACAAAGTCATACATATGAGCATACCCGCTCTTGCCGGAGTACCACTCAAATAATCTCAGCCATAAACAAATACACAAATCCATATATGGCATACATAAACCGCCAAGACCATGGCAACATAGCTCACTCTCGCATGAGTGGCTCTCTGGACAAATGCATATCCAAAAACCTGTGTACACCTATGAATTTGCTGGTTGCTGCAGAAAATACTCCGTGTGTGTGAGATATACCAAAAACAGTGTTTTTGGGACCCGAAAGTGCACAAATAAACCTGCTTCTGTACCTGCTGTAATTCAAAGCATAATTTCAGCAAATAGACATCACCATCGCGTCCGGAGCGTGCCAAAACCCTGACCTAGACTCCTGGATCATGTAGATCTGACTCTGTATGACGGAGCTACGCAAAAAAATGCGTTTTAGAGCTCGAAAATGGCAAAAACGAGCTGCACACAGTCTTGAACCTGCTCCTGCTCCACTCTGCGTGATGCGATGTCCTCTCAATGCAAGATCCAACACAAGAGCTCTGCCACAACAGCATCCAAGCACTCGAATGTCAAGCTCTTTTCCGCCGAGCACTTCTCTAACGAGCTCCACTGAGCTCAAAAGCTCCTCTCACCAAGGAAGCCGCAACCGCCTCCTCGACCAAGTGCTCTCCGCGGTCACCATAGCTCTGATACCAATTGAAGGGGATCGGGGAGCACCACAGACGGAGAGTGAGAGAGAGGAGTCTCCCCACCCATATCTGTGTTGTGTGTCTCCTTCTCTCTCTCACTCTCCGTCTGTGGTGCTCCCCGATCCCCTTCATGTAATACATGATATATCACAAAGTGGTGCCATTAAGCTTTGCAACATTAGCAGGAGAGGAGATGCCTAATTGGACGAGTGGCTGAAGATTAAAGAAACATCTTCTTCCGATGACACCAGAAGAACTTGCCACACTACATGCAGCAGCTGAGCGAAGAAGACAACACAAGACATTCGAGAACAAGCACAACAGAAAGCCAAAATTAGAATATTAAAGTGCAAGGAGCAAGAAAACTTTTAGAGGAAAGCACAACAAAATGATGCTCTTGATATTGCTCCAATAGCATCCATACAAACGGCAGCTACATGGTTAGGACGAATGGACCTACGCATTAATTTACAACTTGCCGATGGAACCACCGAGAAAGCATTAGTGAACAATGGGGCCATAGCTAATGTCGTTAACTACACCACTTTCAAAAAAATCACGCGGGATCCTCTAATGCCAAACACTATGGGGTTCAAAGTAGCAAACAAAGGCATTATGGACAATCTTGGCCAATAAATCTACCAATCACCATTCATGGAACAGATTATCCGCATCAATTCATGTGGTCGATGATCAGCATCTTAACGAAGCAGTTATTTTGGGAGTGCCGAAGATGTGCACTTATCAAGCCACGCCAAACAAGCAGGAAAATACCTTACTGCTCAAACAAGCGGACCAATCTTTTGCCACGCCCTTCATACAAACAGATATGTATGGGAGCCTCTACCATCACCACATGCACTAGCTCAACGATATTCCACAACCGTGGTCAAGCAAATATGGGTTAAAAAATCCATCATGCAAACCAATCCTAAGCAATTGTGGATACCAAAACGACGAAACAATACACTTTTGTGCCTACATTGCCTACACAGAAATCAGACCTCGCCAAATTGCCTATGGCTTTTGTCAGACGACCTAGGAAAATGGAACACCACCCTCGACAACCAACAATGTCAAGTGGGTATGGAAATTAAAACAAACTTGCTCACACGATGCCTCTTCTAGTAAATCCACAAGCAAGCAATTTCAGTGGAAACCAAAGAAAAACCAACAAGAAAAACAACCAACAGCATCACATCTTCTACAGGTCACCGTCAAACACAGTGCGCGACCTCTCCAATTACTATTTTTCGGACCACACAGCTTCAATGCGACCTCGCCACCAACAGCCACATAACATATTGTTTAGCACCTCTCTCTTGCACATCATTTTGTCTCCCCATGCATATCCTCCATCAGCATCATAAAAGCCACACTATATGGCTATGCATAGTCACTTACTTTGTTCCCATGCACTCTACCACATGTTCGTCAGGGACGACTCACTCTAGGAAGGGGGGAAAATGCAACAGGATTGTCATTTGTATATATTATTATCATCAACTTATTTCTTTTCTTTTTTCTTTCCTTTCTTCTTCTTTGAAACAAGTTTTTCAGAGCCTTATAAACTCTTAGCCGGTATAATCATAAGCCATACCGTCACCATCTAATACCAAGATAAAAATATGTATATAAAGGAGGTTACACTAACTTTGGCTAATTTTTGGCCGACTAATAATGATTGTAAATAATTTTCTTTTACAAAAAATAAGAAAACAACAGGTGATCAACAGAGATTGATAAGTCAAGCCAAGAAAGTTGGAATTGACTTTTGAAAGCAAACACCAAAACTTCAAAGCAAGGACTTCGAACATGGCAAATATATAAAGATTTGAGACAAGATGAATTTTGATCCAACTTCTAAAGGAACAAAACTGCAGATTGAACGCCATCTGTCAACCGAGCGTTAGAATGATGAACGGTTCGAATAGCAGGTGATATGGACAACAATATATGATCAATGGAGGTAAGTATAAATGGGGCATTCCGGGTAGACTAGGAACATATAGTCAAATGGGGAAACATAAGCTCATTTGCATTCACACAGAGAGAGAGAGAGAGAGAGAGAGAGAGAGAGAGAGAGAGAGAGAGAGAGAGAGAGAGCCACATAAGCATTGAGTTTTTGGATTTGTTCTGTCCGCTGTGACCACCTCGGTGGATCTTACTACACCAGATTCGACAAGTATATTCATTAACCTTGCAAGGACATGTGTGTATGCCCCATACTGCATCAACATTGTTGAAACAACAGATCAGAGCAGTACAAAGTCACAAAATTGCCAAACTAACAGGACCAATGGTGGGGAAGTCCAAAACCCATCAAAAAAAATTAAATTTACTGATATACCCCAAATAGCTGACAGAATCAGGTAGGACAAAAATAGCAGCAAAAGGTGGTGGAACATGGATCGTGATCCATGTTCCTCAAACCCTAAAATCATAGAAATTTCTATAGGAGCAACCAAAGAGGACTAGGAACAGACTCTTATAACTAGATTTCAAAATGCATCCCAACGTGGATCACGACCCATGTTCCTTTTTGCCAAAATCAGGGCAGAAGTGGCTCACTAGAGCTGGGAAATGCAAAAATAGTACTGGTGTTGCAAAAATGTTCACAAAAAGTGCTCTTAAGATCATCAAATCCTACTTGTTTTCTACCTTCAGTCTGCAAATGGTCCTTTGGTCATTTTCAAAAGGAAAAAAGGTGGGATCCCAGAAAAAAAAACTCATGAGAGGTCAAATGTTGGGATGCCAACAAGACTTATGAAGAAGGGCTAAAGACAGAGTTCTTGACAAGTTTTCAAATTGCTGCTAAAGCCAATTGGGAGACTTCACACTCTCCTCGGAGCCTATCAACAACAAGCAAATGTAACTTAAGGATGGTGGTAGGATCAAAACTAAGCAAAGGATTACTTGCAAAATGGTGAAAATTGCAGGAATCAATTTGTCTCCTCAAATGGATTCAATTTCTGATGGCATTTGACAGGGAGCCAGGCAAAGCTATGAACTACAGACCTAAATCATCAGGAATCAAGACAATGATAGATCTCAGGTAAAACATGTATCCAAGAATGGTTGCAAGAAAAAGATATGGTCAAAACGGAAAAAAGAAGGCCATAAACTAGGAAATGGGTCAAACTAAGAAAAAACATATCCAAACTTGAAAATATTTCACCAGTGTACTAGGAAAACCTATAGGAACATGTGTGCAAACGAATTGTATCAAAATTCTGTCCAACATGGATCGTGATCCATGTATCTTTTTGCCCAATCAAAGCAAAAACCATGCCATCTGACCCAGTATGTTCAAGAAAGCCAAGCCATGGAGGTTTAAACCATTTGAATCCCAAATTCCACTTCAAAATATCCAAGATCATTAAGTCTGCAAAAAATTTCCAAAATTTAGCCCAAGTGTCAAACCATTGATCCAAATCCCAACTTTTTTGACCAAGGCATCATCTAGATGAACCCTACCACATGGTATAATCAGATTTCCAAAATGTTGCCCAACGTGGATTACGATCCATGTACCTCAAACCCTAAATCCAGAGAAAATGTCACAGTAGCATCCCCATATGCCCAGGAACAATTTCCCCTAGTTGGAATTTCAAAGTTCTTCCGAACATGGATCACGATCCATATTTCTTTTTGCCAAAATTCATATGTTACATTACATCCTTGTGCCTATAGTAATCCTAGATGTACTGGTGAAATTTGGGGTAGTTTTGACAAAGTTATGCTCAATTTTCAATTTATGGTCAAGTTTACACTTTTCACAGTTCTAATCAATGGCTAAAACCTATTTTTAATGCTAAAATTGACCGCAAGATGCCTCGAAGGAAAGCACAAAGGGAGTGGAATGTTGCACCCTATGAGATAACCGATATCTCCTCAAATGAGAAAGCTCACATCACCGAATAGGTACTTGAAGCAATTCCAACTAACATCTTCATCGGAAGGTTTCAAGCAGCAGACAGAGAAATAGTAAATGCCACAATCTTTCCACGAGAAATGTGGACACTGCACCAAAAGCCAGAAGTGCAAGCATGGGGCAGGTGCCTACAGTTAGACAACTTCTTATGCCTCCTTGGGGAACGGACTTCAGATGAGCTCACAAGCTCATAAGTTCAATGAGTACAATGGGGAAGCAACTTTGATCGAAAAGGATGGGACAGTAGTCAAGGTAAAGATCACAAGAGAGATTATCAATGAAGCCCTCCACCTGCCACAAGGGAAACACAATCTCTTGCAAAAGACAAAGGCAATAGATAATGATAAAGCCTTCCTCAAGCAACAAGGTCACAAGCTGACGTATCAAGATTTGATATACTAAAAAAATGAACTATCCTTGCACCTTATATTGCAACACTTCAAAGTGCAAAAGCCGCCCAGATATACAGAACCATTGTTGCACATGGCCGTGGTGATGGCAATGGGCTTGCACTGCAAGTCGAGCAACAACGTCTTGAGGAGGACCTAACCAAAGAAAGAGAACAAAATGAGAAGCTACAAGGCTCGTATGGTGTGGTTTGAAGATCTCTGACTCAGCTCCTTGCCATACAAGAGACCCCCTCCTCCTCAACAACAACTCCAAGATCTGCCTCATTGAATCAAGAGATTAAATATTTGCAAGAAGCCCTGGCTACAGAAAAATATGATAGACAGATCATGACAGCAAGACATAGGGCCCTACAATGAGCCAAGGATGAAGAAATTGAGGAACTAAGGAAGCAGTTGGCTGAGGCAAGAGGGGACTTAGAGACTCTAAGAGCCAATCAGACAAAGCATCAGCAGGCCTTGGTAGAATTTGATCAAGAAGGAGTATTTAAACCGTGCACATTTGAGGCACATCAAATAGAGGCTCCCGCTACCATTACGAGAAAAGGAACGCAGAATCTATAGATCGAGCCACGACATCTACTTTGGAGTCGGCCAAAGACAAAATTTAGCTCTAGATCTCAGAAGTAAAGGATCCCTCGCACAAAGCTTATATGCAATATGAACTAAAAGTTCTAGAATTGGCTTCCCTCCTCATGATTACTCTAGATCTCAGAAGTAAAGGATCCCTCGCACAAAGCTTATATGCAATATGAACTAAAAGTTCTAGAATTGGCTTCCCTCCTCATGATTACTCTAGATGAGGTGGTAAAGAATCTTGGGCATGAGATGATCGCACTGCCACTGATGCAGCAAGAGGCTAGGTTATGGTAGCAAATAATGCTACCACAACTTGAACCAAACAGCAGAGGGATTACAGAGAGGTTCTTGTCACGGCACTCCAGATTCAGAAAATCATTGATAATCAACCCCTCTAGCAAAAGAAATGGTTTGATCAAAAGCCAACAGATGAAACCTATTACAGGAACGCTCCATAGCATCTCAGGATCGACCCAATTTACTGTCCCATCAACATACGGTGATCCTGGGATAGCTTTTACACTTGGCAAAGCAAAAGGCCGGCGATGCTAAACTACCCAGTAATCACAAAGACACTCAATAACAACCCACCGTCTAAGCAGTATATGGTTCAAAATCTTAAAAGAGTGATCAACATGATGAAGGAGATCCCGGATCTCGCCTATCAGATGCTTGGAAAGATTGCCAAGATGCTCATCACTTGCATTACAACGTTCAATGATATAGAAGCAGCAGAGCATCCTTGGAAAATCTTTGTCGAAGACATGCGAGGTATCTGCTGGAATATGGAGACTGAAATCCCAAGCAAGAATGTCATCATGGGATTATATGCAAGAGTCATGTTTCTATCCTCTCATTACATGCAGACCTTTGAAGAGGCGTTCATGACAGGCTTCTTTGAAGTAGACTCCTCTATATTCAATCCCATGACAAGAGACCTGCCAACCCATCAAATCGCCTATCAAAGTAACCTCTTTGAGATCTTCCACCATTTGATTTTGAATGAAATATTGTGACCTTCATTGTCGAATTTTCCTGTAGAGATCAAATTTTTGTGAAGAGAAGGAACATGCCTAACATCTTTAAGCTTCCATTCATTTCCGTTAGCAGTTTTGACACAAACTATACCTTTGCCGATAATTTCACAAGCTTCATCATCTCTTAAGTATACATACCCAAAATTACCTTTGGTATAATCTTGGAAATGTGGCTTGTGTGGTGTCGCATGGAATGAAGCCCTGGAATCTACTATCCAAGAGTTGGAAACATTGTCTAATGAGAGAATTAGAGCATCTTGCTCTACTTTACCTGCCACATTGGCCTCCGATGTTGTCTTGTTGTCTTGAGACTCCGAAGACTTCTTCTTCTTGGAACAAAAATCCTTCTTGACATGGCCCTTCTTACCACAGCTCCAACATTCAAGAACTGACTTTGTGTGACTTGCTCCATCTTGAGTGATCACGACCCTTTTGGTTTTTGAACCTCTCCTTAGGACTTCCTCTTGTTCCCACTGATAGTGCAACACTTGATGATTCTCCTGTGCTTCTCCTTCACATTTCCTTGCTTAGGAGAACACCCACAACATAATCAAACTTAATAGTATTTGTGCTAGAAATAGAATTACTTACAGCCATCACAAGGCTGTCCTGACTATCCGGTAGAGACGATAGTATAAGGAGAGGTCGCACTTTGTCATCAAAATTTATTTTCAACAATCAAAGTTGACTTATGTTGATGTTAAAGTCATTTAGGTATTCTTCGACTGAACCATTCTCTGGCATCTTTAGATTGAACAAGTGCTTCATGAGAAATACCTTATTGGATGCCGATGGTTTCTTGTAGAGGTCGTCAAGTGACTTCATCAAGTCCTCCGTGGTATTCATCTCTAAAATGTTGAAGGCCATCGTTGATGCCAAGCTTAACCAAATTATTCCCAGTGCCTTTCGATCAAGGAAAATCCATGCTTCATCTACCATCATTGCGGGCTTCTTTGCAAGACCACCTAGTGGCAATTAGAGGTCCTTCTGGTAGAGATAGTCTTCAATCTGCATCTTCTAATGTTGGTAGTTTTTGCCCTTGAACTTCTCGATCTTGAGCTTCCCTTCCTCCGCCATTATTTCCGCTCAATTCAAGGAATCCTTTCCTTGAGATAATTAAGCTACGAGTAAACCTTGCTCTGATACCAATTGTTAGAAAGTATGACGTAGCTAAGTAGATAATTGAGTAGATTACTTAATGGAGAAAGATAATTTTCACACACAAGAGATTATAGAGTAGAGAGAGAGAGAGAGAGAGAGAGAGAGAGAGAGAGAGAGAGAGAGAGAGAGAGTACACAGGATATATGTGGCTCACCCAATGTGGGCTACATCCACGGGAAAGCAACTACTTAATGGCTTTAGTACTTCCAACAAGAAGTAGGTTACAAAGGGATTATACCCTTAATAGAGCTCCCACCTTGCTTCACTCTCACCACCTCACACACACCTTGGTGGATCAACTTCACATTGTGTAATGTGTGTAGAAATGGCCTCCTTTTATAGGCCAAAAGGGCTGTCCTCTCTCATGAGAGACAGCCATGTGTAGTTGCCCTTCTGTAGACAAGTCCAAATCGGACCCTCCAATCCGCCCATGTGTGGCCGTCCTTGAGAAGACAAGTCCTCCTTTGAAATCGACCACCGGCCATTGAAATTAGGCACCGGCTACTGGCCATTGACTTTCGACCACCGGCCACCAGCCATTGACTACCGGCCATTGGCCAACCGACCAAATGACTTTCCGACCGCCGTCCGGCCATTATATTCCGGCGAAAAGAATTATTTCGGTGTTGAGAAATTTGCGGTCTTGCCAGGAAAGAACTGGGCTTTTGGTTGTGAGGGTTTGTGAGAGAACTCCAAAAACTATTGAAGGAGTTAAACCATAGATTCCTAGTGAAAGCATGAATAGGTGGAATGATATTTAAGCTATTAGATAGCATATCACAAAAACAATCTTGTGGAAAAAAGAATACAAACTAAATAAAATTTATAAGTGATTGTACTTCTACATTTTATTCTTTAAGAGCTATCCATTGACATATATCATGATAAAAATTTTATGTGAATTCATGTCTAATTGTAGGCCAAAGTTTTTGATAGTAGGTGTCCATGGACACAGCTATTTGAGCCACCATTCCATGCTTTCACCCTTCCATGAAGTCTAGGGTTTGGAAGGAATTACAATCAAAGAAGCCCCACTCTTTCTCTCTTGCACTCACACACACAAAGAAAGAACAAAAAGGAAAATATCAAAACAACACAAAGATGAAAACATCAAGGCTATGGTCATATCGTATTATGGGTAATATGAAAGGGTTAATAGATAAGTTAATGACGTTTAATCTTTGTCGACCAAACAAGCGACGAAGTGTTCTTTGGAATTGTAATTTTGTGCTTACTATAATATATGTGTTTTGTCTAGTGGTTGGGATTAATTGTGTGTACAAATCCTCTTGGTTCATATCAAGATAACTACACTTACGTCAAAAGAAAAGTTATAGTCTATAAGGGGTAGTATGATGGGATCCGGTGAAATAAGTCTTTCATTGAGCCTTTCTCGGCCAAAGAGAAACACTATATGTTGTTGAAAGTGTATTTTACGGTTAATATGTACGTTCATTGTAATAGATCGCATAGAGTGGAAGCGATAGAAATTCACAATATTTGGATTATTCATCTAGGATAGTATGTGAGAAATGTAGATATGAGAGAAGTGAAGAGATGAGAAGTTTCCCTCCCAAGCCCTACTCTTGCCCTTAGACAATAAAGATAGTGTGGGGAGAGATGAACCTGTAGCAAGGAGAACCTAGAATCTGTAGAGAGAATGAATTTCTAGAGTGAGAGAGATAGGTTTAGTTAGAGAGGGAGATTAAATTAGAGATATATGTTGGATTAGAGATGAAAAAGAAAACAACAAGAAATCAACACAATATCAAAGTAGAACACATCCTACTTGACAAACCCTTCGGAAGTTATTCACCATTTTTGATGGTGAGAGAGGAAGAGGGAAGACTTCAAGGTTTGATTGATGATCCAAGTTCAAGTCCTTCTTTGATTAGAGCTTATATTACAAGGATAGATTACAAGATTAACTAGTCTTCCTCTAAGATTAAGTGTAGGCTTAGACGTATGTTTATGGCTAAGTACAAGTAGGTATTATTACTCTCACTCCCTCATGAATTCATCTCATGAATGGATTGAATAGTTTTCAAGGAACAAGAGGTCCCCATTTATAGGTGAAGAGACCTCCCAAGGGTTTACACAAGAAGAGAAGAGCCAGTGTGAACAAAAACAGGAAAAGTTGAAAATGGGCTGTCCTTGCATGATGTGGGCAAACTGGGGTCCAGTATTTTGATCATATATCGTCAATCGTGGCTTCAAATGAAAAAGTAAAAATAGGGCCAAAAAATTCAGCTCATAAGATACAACTCCCATCTTATATACTTTTTCCAATATGGATTGGAATCTTGTGTAACAAAAGCATCAAAATAGGAAATAGTTTTGGCAGCAAAAGTCTTCTTGTGGTCCCCTTAGCCTAGACTTTTATTTGATTCCAATGGATACCTCATGATATGAAAGCATGAAATTGCTCCTTGACAAAGTTTTGTAATCATGATTGTAATTATGCATTAAAATAGGTGTATCTTTGAGAATCATCTAAGCTAGTGTTCCACTAGGATTTGATTCCTTTCTAGTAGCTATTAAAAATAAATATAAGAAATATATAAAAAATACATAGAATATATATATATTGGAAGTTACCCTAGATATAGGATATATCTAAGGTTTAAGATGATAATGACATAGTAAAAAGAAGAACCAATGCTTTTTGCCCCAAGTTAAAGAGGCCGAGCTATTGACACTTTTTTCATAGTACTTTTTGATGGTAAAGTAAGAATATGTTACCCTTGAGATAAATAATAGGATGAGATAGAAAGATTATTATTTAACTTAGATATGCATACGTACATTATAGAAAATATACTTATGTATCTAAAAAGTTGCAAGATAGATCTTGTAGCATTCGTTCCCACTATGTACGTTCCATAGCACGACATACACCTCCTCTAAACCTGCACATCCTCTGGTATGTGCCACATTTGATTTGATGCAGCTTAAATTTCCTTATACATCTTACATGATTTCATCTTCATTGATAGCTTCCAACACTTCATCTTCACTTTGATCTTTACCTGTGTTTTGCTCTTCCTCCTCCTCAACATCTTCTAGACACTGTCTCCTCTTCTCTTAAACATTTTGATCCTTTTTCTTGCAATGGGAATCTTTACTTCTGTACCACTTAGTTCAGACAAGCTATAAGTAGCATTTTCATGCTCATGCTTTGCAACATACAGTCCAAACCATATTTTTGAGAACTTACGCATGATTGTGTGCTGGTTATCAAGGATACTATCATACACTAAAACCCAGTTACCTTTGTTAATTGCTTTGCTCCTGAGCCGATGTCGCTTATCAAAGTAGTCATTGTTTTTCAACCTTGCATTTTTGAGTCGTTCTTTTGGAGCCTCAATGTCTCTAGGTCTTCTCTCTAGTTGCCTTATGCGCAATGCAAGGAGACCTTCCCTGCTAATCCCCTCTTGCCAAGGCAGTACATTCCATGTGGGAATTGTATCTTCAATCAACATCACTGGATTTTGACCCTACATCAGCTCCGCAGGCATATAGCCAGTTACTGAGCTATGTGTCATACAATCAGCCCATAAAGCATTTGGTAACAGTTTTGACCACTCACCAACTCTTCCTTTGGCCAAAGATTTAATGATAGGAGGATGCCCTCTTTCACTCTTTCTCCATTGCCTTCAGGGTTGTAAGATGTAGTAAGGGAAAGCTTGATTCTTAATCTGGAAAAGAACTCCCTTGCTTCCTTGGCATCCATCTCACCTCTGTCTGCAGTGATCTTGCCCACACAACCAAAATGGAAAATCACCTCATCAAGAAGAAATTTACGTACAGATTTTGTGGTTTAGCTCTTAATCCTCTCCCTTCAACCTGGTTAGTTAGGTACTCTCTTTCAAGAACTAAGTATCTCATCTGCTTGAGTACTAAAGAAATTGTGACTAGATCTACAACCCATTTATAGTGCATGGCTAGTGGATATGTAGGATGCAATCCATCATGGTGTCAAACATTTGAATACATTTGACAAGCTACACATGACTCTATGAATTGAGATACATCTTTATACATAACCTTCCACCAGTATTTTTCTTTCAACTTGAAGAAGGTTGCGAACACACCCCTATGTCCAGCCCATCGACTCTCATGAAACTATTGCATGAGCTTTACTTGAGTGTTTGCGGGTCGCCGCGACGGACGTCCATAGCATAGCTCTCAAGCATCAACATATTTATCAATACAGGGGAAGCGACTCGGATGAGGCATGGAAACTCACTAGGGTGTCATTCCTAATGAAGTGAACTCGAAGAGATGCAACTACTAACTCTACAAGAAAATCAACTGCATTACCGCCAAGTACTCTGCCTATGTCCTCCTACACAGCTCTACAGTCATCACGCCCGTTTACCATGCAAATCATATCGGAATCGCACGAAAATTGAAGGGAATCTAGAGGGGATTATAAGGAACATATCCTATCACTATCACAGTATTCTGGAGAGGTACAACGATCGCGATCGTTCGTCCCAAAGTCAGCAAAAATAGCTAACAGGTGATCCTAATGGGTCGTTTTAGGGTCCCTAAAGCCCCTCCTAGGGTCAAAAAAACATAAAACACGCATATAGACACTCAACAATGATTTAAGGTCTCAAAATCGTAGTTGAAAACCTACACCAAATCTTGAATGATTACACTTGAATGGAAGAGCAAGATGAGAGGAACACAATGCAATAAACAATTCTGAATTTGGATTACCGTAGCCGCAATTGCGAAGATTACAAGTTTGAACAAGAAGGAGCTCTCAAACGTAGGCCGTCTTCTTAGTTTTCCATCAAAAAGATTATCTTCAAACTTACAAAAAATGACCTTTATAGATTAGGTCATTACAAATGGCTTGTCCAGCCATAAGCTCCTAAACTTCTAACTGGCTCTGTAATATACAATTGCTCCCATAAGAATAATCATACATCCTTTGACAATTTCTCGGCTTAGAGCTGCTTCCTTGAAAAAGAATTTTACAATGGTTTCTCAGAAAAATATGATCCTTCTCTGGAAATGGCCGCTTGTTGCTTTGTCCGCCAAACACTCCCCCCTTTCTTATCCTTGCACGCCCTCGTGCATGTTCAGTGCTTTGGCCGTTGATGTGGCTCCAATGAAGCAAGTGTCGCTGAAAAACTTCTTGTTCGTAGGACGGCTTCCAGGGCTTCTTGATGCTTTCTGAATGGATTTTCAGATAACGTGTGTTGGTATGCTATGTACCTTGCCTTGAGGTCCTTTGCCATAGGATGGAAAATCCTTGAGTCAATTTCAAATAATCCTGTGATGAAGGCCTCTTCGAATGTCTGCAAGTAGTGTGAGGGCAGGTATATTAGCCTGGAGTACATGGCCATCAATATGTGTTGTGGCGGTGAATCCTGTAGATTCCAGCAAATGCCTCTGTGTCCTTCCAAGAACAAATTCCACGGATGATCGTTGCCTTCAGTGTCTTTAAACACCTGGATGCAGGTGAGGATCATCCGGGCTATCTTTACTAACATTTGGCATGCCAAGTCGGGACATCCCGCAGTAATGTGACTATCGAATTCAGTGTGCTGACCATGTAGGCTACCGTAGGGGGTTGCTGCGTTGTCAAGACCGGGTAATTCAGTTTTTGCGGCCTTGACCCTTTCCATCTGGCGAAGTCTTTCCATGTGCGTCTTCTAGGGACTGGGCAAAAAGTGGGATCTATTTGTATATGTTGAGGAGTGTTGTGGTAATTTGTTAGATCCTATGGCCATTTGTCCAACCACTTGTGCCTCCACTTGGGGTGGTCATCGACAAGCATCTGAGCTTCTTTCGTTGTTAGTGCAATGCCTTCGTAACCCCCATCTTTGTTTCGTGGCAAGGCTGGCCGCATCTTTTCTTTCCACAAAATTGCTTCATGGCATATAAGAGGAAATGGGAGGTACTCATGGCCAAATCCTTCCACCTGCTCTTCTGGTTGTAAGTATGCCAGGGCTGCTGACTCCATTATCTTATTTTCATAGAGCATGTACTTCTTTGTTGGCCCCTCTGGCATGTCCTGAATGGTCTCATTGAGCTCATCTGTAATATCTAGATTTGGCCCTTCAAACTCATGCTCCTGTTTCCCTTGGTATGATGTTCCAGGAAAATCTGGCACTTGTTGTCTGGGCAGTAGTTGTGGTTGACTCTGGGCTTTGTCTGCTTTGATTTGTTGTTGAAAAAGTAGATCTTCTTTTTCCTTTAGCAGGGTGTCACCAGTCTGCTTCTGAATCTGTAGTTCGGCGCTTGCTTGAGCTAGTTGCTGCTCCATTTCTTTTAGCTTTAGCTCATTTGCCGCCGTCTGGGCCACCATTCCTGATACGAGCAGCTGTCTTTGAAGCTTTTCTTGCTCTAGATCCGCTTTTAGTGTCTCTATAGTGTTCATTGCTGTGGCATCGTCAGATGGGGAGACGAATGCCCCAGCAGGTTTCTGATTTGCCATCAAAGTTGTCCGAGTGCCTTTGACAGTATTGTATGAACTGCTAAGCCTCTGAAATCTTGCGCTCTCGTAGGAAAACTGCTTCGTTGCTTTCTGTACTCTTGTCGTCACTTCTTGACACTCCTTTTCTTTGGCGATCAAGTCTGTCCTGACGTCCACCAAGTCTTTGATCAGAGACTGAGCTTGTTGTCGCTCAAGGTCTCTCTCTCCTCCGTTATGCGTTCTAGTTGCACCCTCAGACTTTCTAACTCCTTTTTCCCAGATGCTTGCTTTTGTTGGGCCTCCTGTACCTGCCTTTCCTTTTCACTTAGCACCACGTGCTGACAATGGAATTGCCGTTCTAATTCCCTTAGAGTTTGCTTGTAATCAAAACCAGCCACTGCCTGGCAGGCTTCGTGGTATTCAATTGCTTCTGCAGGAGGTATAAACTCCTTTTGCGAGGTTGAAGGGGGAGGAGTTGGCTGTTTTTTGTTCAATGGAGAAGGGGGAGGAGGAGGAGATTTTGGCAAGGGAGGAGGCGATTTTGGCGAGGGAGGAGGTGATTTGGGCGAGGGAGGAGGTGGGCTTGATTCTTCTCGTGCATGCCTCTTTTTTGAAGTCTCTTTCCCTTGTTGCAAAACAGATGCTTCCGATTTTCTTTTCTTTAAAATCCTGATGATTCTTTGGCGGGTGAGATCCGCCGCCTATCGCGCTTCTAGATTCCTTTCTCTTTGGATCTTCTTTAGCTGCTCTGCCTGGTTTGTTTCATCAGCCGCGTCTTTCTCTTTCGTTCCTTCAGTGGACTGCGAAGAGATGTCCACTTCCGCAACCTTTTGCTCTGCTTCTCCGCGCGTATGCGAGTTGCATTATCTATCCTTTCTTGCCTTTCCCTTTCGAATCTTCTTTTTTGTGTCCGTTGTGTTGCAGATGCTCTAGCTTGTCTGTCAGCCCGTAACTTGGTTCTTCTTTCTTTGACTCTTTTTGAGCTTCTGCATATTCTTTTTGCAGGTCCGACTGCGGTACTGCACTTCTCTCCCCTCTTTTTCTCTCGATCGGCTTTGTGGAGTCTTCCTCCTCGCTTTCCTCAAACTCTGATGGCCCTTTGTCTTTCGACTCTTGAGATTTTCCTTCATCATCCGTCTCCGTTTTTTCTTCATCACTCGAGCTTTTGTTGGTGGCCTTTACTGAGCGCGATGATGTCACGCCAGGGGTCGTCCTTATGGCGTGAGCAACCAACTTTGCTTTTTGGATCAGGGCCGTTTGAGAACTGACAGCTGGAAAATCTTCAATCATTCCCAAAGCATGGTATGCTATTCTGGTTAGCATCAGCCCTGTGTTCATGTAGCTTTTTTTTTTTGCCGAGCTTTTCAAATTTGCTTCAATCAGGTTTTCCAGAATGTAAGAACCGTAGTCGCAGCGAATGATTCTATTTTTGGCCGTTGCTAGAGCCATGACCACGACAATGTGCAGGATTGGCTTGGTGTAGCGAGGAGTCTTTTGTACTCTGAAATGCTGAGAGATCAATCTCATCGGCAATTCCAGCTCTCCGTATATCATGTCATTGTATTTGTATTTGTTTCCCTTTGCTTTGACAAATGCCTTCTCATTATCCAATGACTTTGTGTTCGCCAGCAAATCGTGTTGCCCTGGGAGGAAATGCAATGCTTCGTTGATGACTTCTTTCGTGACCTTTACTTTCACCTTCGATCCATCCTTGTCCGTGAGCATTGCCTGCCCATCATATTGTATCGAGCTCATGAGATCGTGGGCCCTCATGTAATCTGTTCCCCATGGCCGTAATTTGAAAAATTTCTCCAAGTGTACAATTCGCACTGCCTCTATTACCTCCGGCCTTTGGTGGGGGTTCCATATCTCTCGTGGCATGATAGTTGTCTTTACCAAGTCGCCATCAGTATCCTTAAACTTCGAGATGAATATGTGGGCAGGGCCTTTTCATTTGTAGCGAGCTCCTCCACTTCATATGGTGCTGCTGTCCACTGCCTTTCTTTCTTTTGGTGAGGCATTCTGTGTCAGGAGAATCACAAGCTGTTAGACAATCAATCACATTTAGACTTTTAGTAAAAAACAGTTCAAAAGTTAAAGCTGATCATAACTTGAACAAATATCATCCATTCTTGTCCATATTTCACTAGTGGGACTAGGAAGACTAGAGCTATGACTGATTAAAATCTGAGCCAATTCTGGAGCTAAGGTACACCGATCGCGATCGTAGTATAGAGGCCAAAATTAGATTTGATCACATGAGTGGGTTGCAGATAGTTGGAGGGTCATTTTGGTCCACTCTGTGTTTCATTTGAACCACTTTTAAGTTTACAGGTCCCAATTCTGGGTTACAAGGGAGTTTTGGACTAGACTCTGACTTTTTATGAGTTTTTGATGTCCAAATGGCTTGAAACTTGGTTGGTGACTTCAACAAGATGTATACAAGGGATCTGATAGGTTTTTGTCAAAATCTGAAGCTGAGGTACACCGATCGCGATCGGTGTGCTGAGCCTTTTTTTGGTGAAAACTAGATGGTCATGGACCCTTATGCCTGCCTAGCCCACTGATGATTTATTTCCAAGTGAGGAAAGCTTTCCCATGCATGGGAAACCCCCCATATATTTTTTCCCTTTTATCAAAATATTTTCCATTATATAAGTTACTTTTGATTTTTTTCTTCCTTTTTCACAAACGTTTTAGCCTTTATTAAATAAATAATACTTATGCTAATCAATCACGATGTAGCATAATAAGTAAGCTTTCTTTGTTGATCTCTCTTTTGACCTTAAAAATATTAAATATATATATTCTAGTATTTTCTAATATTTTTTTTTTCATGTATGTATATTATTCCACTCTACCAAATATTTTATTCACTAGCTAGTTTTCATTTTCAAACCTCAACCCCACTTTCAAATTTCAATAATACCTCCATCTAGATGATTGCCAATCTTTTCAACACTCTAGGTCATGTTTTCATACACATGAAGGAGCTTACAATTGAAGGCAAGAGAGAAGTCCACTCAAAGGGGACCACCAAAAGACGTTTGCAGCCACAAATAATACATTATTTGGCTGAATTTTTTAAGTAAAGAAGAACCCCGAATTCGAAGCAGCGTTCAACATGAAAGATGTAGCTCGTGATCTCAACTTTTAGCTCAATTTTTTCCAGAATTTTTGGAGTTATGAACACGGAGATATGATTTTTGTAGTGGACCCCAGTTTTCTCGTGTAATGGTGACACAGGCCATCCCCACTTTTCTTCCTTCTAGAATGGCTATGGTTCTACAAGTCTTCAAGCATGATTACAAGAGACAAGGCTCTTTTAATGAGGTCTTGGCTAGTCTAGAGTAATTCTATCACCATTTTTGGAGGATCCATCCTCATCAACAAATATCCACCTTCGACAACCTCTCTTATAATTTTCTTACCTCTCTCTTCTCTCCCTAATAAGCTTATGCCTATCCAAAGCTAGACTATTGTAAATATTTCCCATCCTCCACATCCTACCCACATTCTCTCTTCTCTCTCTATTGACTCTGGTATTTTAAATAATGAGGAGACAAGATGGGAGCCACAGTCACATGCACCCCATTTTCCTAGTCACCAAAGTGGGACACTCACCTCAAATAGAAATATTGCTAAATCCTTCCCTCCTTCCCTATATAAGGAGGCCACGAGAGCTCACTTGGGGAGAGAACACACACACACCTATCCATACACACTCTTGTGCTACATGCTTGTAGCATGAACCCTGATCACATAATCACAACACCATCATCATCACCATCACCATGCACAAAAGATGAGCACAACACCTCCACACCACTTGTAATTAAGGGTTGAAGGCACAATTTCAAGAAGAAGAAGGGTGGACACACTCATGATGTTCCTCGCCATCAACTCCCATCTCTCCATTATGCCTCCCAGGATCTTGTCCCCTTCTCATTTTCCTGCCATACGCTACCTATTGTATTCATCTTTTGCAAGCAATCAACACACTCCATCTTGGTGCCATACTTTGTGTCGCTTTGGATACATCTCATTGTGAGTATGGTATATGCTTGTTCCTTGCCTTTTTTTCTACTTATGTAAAGGAGTGTGGATTGGCCACCATACACACACACACACACACACACACTCTCTCTCTCCCTCTCATATTCCTATCATCTTGCTACTTCCATCTTGAGGTGTGCGGATTCGCCACCTCTTGTATGATAAGTGAGCATACTCGCAAGTTTCCCCTACCTCATTATCTTCCTTACTAACATGCATGAGTAGCAATCCCATTCTCACTCATTCACCACTCCTCTCACCTTATTCTCCGACCACCCCATTCCACATTTGGGCGGGGATCTTGAAATTGTTTTCCATGGCATGCTTCATTGTGTATATGTATGCGTCCTAGCCGCATATCTTGCTAGGTGGTGCCCCTATTGTCTATTCCCCATAATGAGGTCGTTGTGCATAGTCTTGGTGTAGAGGCCACCGGGTCTATTTTTTTCACTTCCACCTCTCATTTGGTGCCCCCACGGAGGAGGGCTCTTGAAACCCTTCAGTTTACAAGACTGAAAACCCTAAACTATTGTGAATGGATGAATGAGTATGAAGGATTTTCTAACTGGACGATAGAAGAAGAAGAGCTCCAAGCACAACTAGACGAACTCCGCATCTCCATCGAAGCTTGAGTGCCGGGCGTAACGCTAATCGATTTGAAGTGGGAGAGTCAACCAACGCACCAAAACCAGTGGATATACATAGGCCAAGTGCCAAGAAGAAGAAGGAGGAGGTGGAAACCATGTCCACAACCTACAACCAACCAACAACAACAAAATGGAAGGAGCTCTGCACAATAGAGAATCAACACTATTCTACTTTGAGAATCAGGTAACTCAAGTCACCGAGGTAATTATCATAGTCAGTTTTCAAGTCGCACTTGATGCTGCAGCACAGATAACAGAAGCATTGGCTCACACTCTCACTAGAGAAACTAGGGATCTACTGAGTTTGTTTCGGGAAAGAACACCACCCTCTCCTACAAGCTTGGACAGTGACTAAGCACCTCTAAGATTCACATGAATCAGGACAACCTACCTCAAGACAGATCACACATACCAACACGTGTATGCTCAATCAAGGTATTATTGGACTTGAAGATTCACTACCAGCACGTCATTGACACCATGCCGGGTGGGGAGCGGTTTTTTGAGGTTCTGGCATCAGATCAGCCATTTGTTTTACCTTTGGTACAAAGCAATGTACCGTTTGAAGTTTTAATCTATGTCCTAGTATAATAGGGTATACACGCCTCCTTGTAAAGAAGAAAAAAATTTTGCAAGTTAAGAAGTGTGTCTTTCTAGCTCTCTCTCAGTAATCATGGCAAGTGTAGCATTTCCAACCTTTACTGGTAAGGTGGGCGAGGATGCTACAGACTTTCTAGACAACTTGGAAATAGCATGTGTCATCTCTGGAAGAGATGATGATGCTTCGCGCTTGCGTATCTTCCCACTTCTAATGAAGGTGGAGGCAAGATCATGGTACAATGCCTTGGCACAAGAAACCAAGGAACGGTGGGACTTATTAAGGGCAGCCTTTGTCAAGCGTTTTGGAGAGGGCACAACATCAGAGAAGCTATGGAAATTGTTGAAAGAGTTGAAGCAGGGCAGTATGCTGGAATACGCATCATATGAGTCAAAGTTTGTAGATTTATGGGGGCGATGGGTTGCATTGCTAAGAGAGGATGAGGGGGCACCTGATTTCCTAAAGAAGGATCGGTTTGTGGCTGGGTTATGGCCAACTCTTAAAGAGAAGGTGAAGGGAAGGTTTCCTACTACGTATGAGCTAGCAGTTGAAGTGGCCCGCCTTAAAGACAAGAAGTTGCGCCTACAAGCCAGGAATATCGATGGAGAGGAAGATGTTAGGACCCCACCACCTCTAGCACCACCTACAACAGTCGCCCAGAGGATTCAACCACAAGAACCAATTGAAGATCAGCAAGACCTGCTCAACCGAATCACCAATCAACTTGAGAATCTCTCAGTCCATTTGATACAACAAGGGCATGCACACAATCGCAACCAAGAGCAAGGGAGAGGACAACGAAGGCAAAACCAAGAATACCACTGCTACAATTGTGGAGAGGATTGTCATGGCATGTACTACTGTCCACAACCAAGGAGGCAGAATTTCAACAGAGGAGCTAGACAAAACCAGGTTTCACCACCAAGAGCAAGACCACCACCACCGAGGGCACCACGACAAGCACCACCCATGCAAATCTTACAACCACCGATTCAATCACAACCACCACCACCACCACCACAACCTCTCATTCCACCCTTACCCCCACCACCAGTTGGCAATCAAACAGTAAGCGTCATCAGTCTTGAAGGTAGGGGAAAGGAGAAAGTGGAGGAGGATCAGACCAAGGTTAAAGGAGTAGATGCCATTGGGGTAAAACACGCTAGGCATGGTGAATCTTCTCAAAAGGAAGAAAAGATGAAGAATAAAAGGGAATCTAGCAAAAAGCCGTCCAAGTCACGACATAAAATTGACATTGTAGATTTCTCTTTGGGTGAATGTTCTAAACCATATGATTTGGTTCAAGATGTTTCTGTGCAGGGCCCAAAAATCACCTGGCCCCAGTTACTCCACCTAGCACCTAGGGTGAGGAGACAATGGACAAAGATGGTTAACACGAGGCGACCAAAGCCAAAGATAGCTGGGGCTATCTCTGGGAGGAATCTAGACGACATACTACCAGTGATGGATGCTTACATCAAAGGGCAAGACATCTCCAATATCTACATCGATGGTGGCGCACAAATATGCGTCATGAGTGAAAAAATGATGCACCGTTTGGGTTTAGAGGTGAGTCGGCCGGCACCATGCCGAGCCAAAATGGCAAATAATATAAAAGTTCAATGTGTTGGTGTCATAAATTCAGTTAGGATAAAGGAATTCAACACCGAGGTAGATGTGGACATCTTTGTCATGCCACACAAAGGGGAGGGCTATCCTATCATTCTAGGGAGGCCTTGGCTTATGGCTATGAGAGCTAAGCAGGACTGGGACACCGGCATAATCCAGATGAAGGATGCAAAAGGAAGGCCAATACTTTACGACATGAAGATAGGTCAACAACGCGACATGGATCTAGAAACCTCCGAGGATGAGTTTTCTAGTGGTGAATCTTCAACCGCTTCAAAGGAGGAGTCAACAGTGAGTGAAGAAAGTGACAATAGCATTGAGGTGATGGGGATCATTCTCAAGGACCCTTAGAAGATAGAGCAACCTGATGCCTCATCATCAAGCCAAGGGGAGACACCAGGTATACAACCTCTGGTAGAAGCAAGTAAGCTACATCAAATGCTCTCTAGTGAGTTGTGTGGGAAGGAGCGTGAAGATTATATTTTGATGCTAAGTAATTTTACCACATTGTTCATTGATGAATATGATAAAATCACTGGCATCACAGTAGTTCAACATCACATTAAGCTCAAGGAGGGAAGTAAACCTGTAGTGCAGAAGCTCAGGCGGCTAGGAGTAATTCAACAAGACGCCCTACTCAAAGAGGTGAGGAAATTGCTAGAAGCCGGTTTTATCTATCCTGTTGAAGACTCAGAGTGGGTTTCTCCAGTGGTAGTCACACCAAAGAAGAATGGTAAGTGGAGGGTTTGTGTTGATTACAAGCCTCTTAATGCAGCCACAAAGAGGGACCATTTTCCTCTTCCTTTTCAAGACGAAATACTCAATGAGGTAGCAGGACATGAGCGCTACACGGTATGTGATGGCTACTCAGGCTACTTCCAAATTAGCATCGCTGAAGAAGATCAAAAGAAGACAACCTTCATCACACCATGGGGATGTTTTGCTTACAGAGTTATGCCCTTTGGTCTCACTAATGCTCCAGCCACTTTTCAGCGATATGTGACATTTTTTTTTCAGCCATTCTTTGGAAAATCAATCCGTGTTTTTATCGATGACTTTTGCATCTATAGCTCTCGCTCTCTTCATTTGGAGAAAGTTTATGAAGGTCTAGCTAGGCTACAAGCTTTGGGTGGCCAACTCAATGTGGAGAAATGCCACATTGGTGAAAGCAAGGTTACTCTTCTTGGCCATGTGATCTCGGCCAATGGCATTGAAGCTGACCCAAGCAAGGTTCAAGCCTTGGTGGCTTTGACCTCTCCCACCACAACAAAGCAATTGGTCTCTTTTCTTCAAAAGGTGAGGTATTTGAGTAGGTTCATTCACTTGCTCTCCCAAGTGGTTCTCCCTTTACAACAAGTTACCCATCAAGAGATCTTCACTTGGAGTGAAGAAAATGAACAACAATTCAATGAGGTAAAACAAATTCTAGCTTCACTTCCCACCATAGCACCTCCAAAGTGGGACGAGCCATTTTATGTAAACCCTAGTGTTGGCAATGACACACTTGGGGCTGTATTGATGCAAAAGGATCCTCAAACTTCTTTCATGCGTCCTATCTACTTCTCTAGTCGAATGATGACCCCATCAGAAAAGGGATACACGGCAGTGGAGCACATGGTGCTTGCATTAATGTTTGCTACCACCAAATTTCGCTCTTATTTATTGTCTAGACCATTCATAATCTTAACAATGGAAGAAGTATTTCCTTATGTAATGCAGCACATGGATGTTTCTTCTAGGATTTCCAAATGGCTCACAAGGCTACAAGAGTTTGACTACACAATGCAAGTGGAGAACTCCACAAGGGCCAGTCTAGGAGGTATTCTCACTCATCGCCACTATGAAAAGAAGCTAAAGATAAAGCCAAATGATCAAGATATTACACCCGTGCTGGAAGTCCCTAAGGTAGAGGAGGCTCACTCTCTTTTCTTTGATGGAGCCTACAAGAGGAAAGTGGACAAAGCTGCAGCAGGCATTGTCATCTTCAACGAGCAAGGGGACAAGGTTTTCTCCATTAAGAATCTCTTGGATTCACACTCTAACAATGAGGCAGAATATGCAGCTTTAACTCTTGGGTTAGAGTAGTGTGTGACACAGGGCATTCAACGGTTAAATGTATTTGGTGATGCCATGCTTTTAATAAAACAAATACAAGGAACTTGGGCTTGTAAAAATCATATCTTGCTAGGCCATTTGCGCAAAGTCAAGGAACTTTTAGGGAAATTTCAAGTTGTACAATTACATCATGTCCCTCGAGCAGAAAATCAAGAAGCAGATGCTCTAGCTAGAGAGAAGTTGCAAGATGTTTCAGTGGTGGGTGCTATCAAGTTGAAGCTGCCTCTCTTCCAAGGTAGCGATGTTATGCCTGACATCATGAGTTTCTTGGACACAGGAGAGTATCCTAAGGATCTTACTAAGGGCCAAAAGCAGTGGCTTGTGCGCAAGGCAACAAAATACCGCCTTATCAATGACGACCTCTACTGCAAGGGTAAGGATCAAATTCTTAGGCGTGTACCTCTCTCTAGAGAGATCAGTGAAATCATTTCAAGTTGCCATGATGGTGTTTGCGGAGGACACTTTGCACTTGACATCACTAGTAGAAAGATTCTACAAGCCGGGTTTGTATGGCCTAGTCTACATACGGATGTGCATCATTGGTGTAAAACATGCAAGGAATGTCAAAAGGCAGGGGATAGGAGGCTCACATATGAGCCACAGACTCCTATAATCTCATATGGACCATTTGAGAAATGGGGAATTGATGCTATTGGGCCTTTGCCAAGGAGCCAATCAGGTAAATTTTATATCATCATGGGTGTGGACTACATGACCAGGTGGGCTGAAGCAGTTGCCACCACCCGGATTACAGCTAAGGAAGTGGCTAAGTTCGTATTTGAAAACATTTGTTGCCGTTTTGGCACTCCTCTTGAAATAATTTCTGACAGGGGACCAGGTTTTAGAGGAGACCTTGTAGGAGAGCTAATGGAGAAGTTAGGTATCTCACGACGACACTCAACTCCCTACTACCCACAATGCAATGGTTTGGTGGAAAAGGTAAATGGTATTGATCCGAGCCTATCACAAATTTTTGTTTATCATATTTTGTTGGTTTTCCTTGCTTCTAGAGGTTTACAATAAAAGAAAGAGTGAGAACAACCTCTTGGAAAAATTTTAAAAAAATGATTTTTTCTTGACTAGTTCACCGGAGGTGAAAGGTAGAGGGAGAACCTAGTGGTAAAGGGAAGGGAAAATATGTAAATGTGAAAAGAAAAGATATGATGTGGTTGTGGAGCCATGCACCCATGATTCAAGGGTCATGAGTGGCTCATATCATCATGGCTTTGGAGCCATATGATGATTCAAACAAATGGGACCCAAGTGGAAGACTTGGTAAAGGAAGAAACCAGGCACATGATTTTGTTGAATTTTTAAAAAATACTTCCACTCCGATCCAAGAAAAGTTATCTTCATCAAAGTTGTAACTGACAAGCTGAAGATTCTGGCCATATTTTTTTTATAATTGTTGCACCTACGGTCTAGGAGATATGGCCAAAATGGTGGACGGCAGTTTTTTCAACTGTGGTGGAGACCACCCCCCTACCTTTACACACACACACCCTTCCTTTTCCACATTGAGACCTTCTTTTAAATCATCCATTAGTCTTCTCACCCTCCTCTCCTTCCTCCTCTCTCTCAAGCTCAAAAACCCATCAAAGTTCCTCTTCTAATCACCTCTCAAGTCATGCTTAATCTTGTTGTAATTCATAAGTTCTCACTCAACCCCTTTCTATTATTACTAGATATGTATTGATTTTATGTAGATTCTTTACATTTTAAAATAAGGAAGCTCTTGGACTCAAGCTATGGAGGAAGGAGTGAAGACAACACAAGTGATGATGGAGCTAATTGGTCAACAAATCACTTGGAAGGAGCTTCTTCATTGGTTGAATGTCCCTAATCAAGCTTCATTTGTACAAATTACACTTGTATCTTAACCTCACTCCTAATCACTCTCTTTCCTATATAAAGAGGCCTTCCCCTTTGTAATTTCAAGCCTCCCTCAGCCCATTGAGCCTTTGTATCACTCACCATGAGCCCATAAGCTCATTCATTCACTCTATTCTTGCACATTCTAGAGTGCAAATTGTTTCATGCTAGTAACCTCTCCTCCTCTTACTTATGTTAATTAAGAGAAATGTTTTATATGCGTGTGAGAGTGCTTGATGTGATCTTGGCTAATCCTTGAGTGATTGTTTGGTAATCTATATGCTATTTTTGTTGGGAGTGTTTGAAGTCATTCATTCCTTGTACACACACCATGGTTAATGCTTCATTCATAGTGATCTCTCTCTCTCTCTCTCTCTCTCTCTCTCTCTCTCTCTCTCTTCGTGTAGCGGTCCTAGTTCACGCTTCCAAGACTAGGTGGTGCCCTCATCTCATTTCCCTTGTGGCGCAATGGAGTTTGTTTTGGTGTAGAGGCTGCCATTCCAAATTTCCTTCGTCAGTATGATCTGCAAGATCATCACTAAGCATGTCCCAATCACAAAAGTGATTGGGACAAGCATCTTATGGCTGCACTTTGGGCTTATCGCACTTCATTTCGCACATCCCTTGGGTTCACACCATATCACTTGGTGTTTGGTAAGGAAGCCATTTTACCCATTGAAGTACAACTGGCTAGTCTCAGGGTGCTAGCTGGGCAGGTGGAACGTCCTAATGCTCATCTCCACAACCACATTCTTGATCTAGAGAGGCTTCAACTAGACAGAGAAGATGCTATCAACTATTATGCAGCGCAGGCAGAGCAACGTCGACTTACCTTCAACAAGGGACTTAGGGCAAAAGGTCTCAAGAAAGGTATGTTGGTCCTACGGTATGATAACAGGTTTGACACTAAGAAGGATAAAAAGTTTTCACCCAGATGGGAAGGGCCATTTGTCATTAGAAAGCGCTACGCCAATGGCAGTTACCGATTGATGGATGCAGATGGTAGGCTCCACAAAACACGTGTCAATGGATGGAGGTTGAAGCAATACTTTTTGAGATTTGATCAAACACCTATGATGGAAATCCCCGAGGAGGGAGACTCCTCCACCTCAATTGAAGAAGAATCAGGTACAACGCTAGAGGCATGAATATCTCTAGCCTTAGGGGGAGGGCTAATGAGGAAAGCTTTTCCATGCATGGGAACCCCCCCATATATTTTTGCCCTTTTATCAAAATATTTCCCATTATATAAGTTACTTTTGATATTTTTCTTCTTTTTTCACAAACGTTTTAGCCTTTATTAAATAAATAATACTTATGCTAATCAATCACGATGTAGCATAATAAGTAAGCTTTCTTTGTTGATCTCTCTTTTGACCTTAAAAATATTAAATATATATATTCTAGTATTTTCTCATATTTGTTTTTTCATGTATGTATATTATTCCACTCTACCAAATATTTTATTCACTAGTTTTCATTTTCAAACCTCAACCCCACTTTCAAATTTCAATAATACCTCCATCTAGATGATTGCCAATCTTTTCAACACTCTAGGTCATGTTTTCATACACATGAAGGAGCTTACACTTGAAGGCAAGAGAGAAGTCCACTCAAAGGGGACCACCAAAAGACTTTTGCAGCCATAAATAATACATTATTTGGCTGAATTTTTTAAGTAAAGAAGAACCCCGAATTCGAAGGAGCGTTCAACATGAAAGATGTAGCTCGTGATCTCAACTTTTAGCTCAATCAAAATTTTTGGAGTTATGAACACGGAGATATGATTTTTGTAGTGGACCCCAGTTTTCTCGTGTAATGGTGACACAGGCCATCCCCACTTTTCTTCCTTCTAGAATGGCTATGGTTCTACAAGTCTTCAAGCATGATTATAAGAGACAAGGCTCTTTTAATGAGGTCTTGGCTAATCTAGAGTAATTCTATCACCATTTTTGGAGGATCCATCCTCATCAACAAATATCCACCTTCGACAACCTCTCTTATAATTTTCTTACCTCTCTCTTCTCTCCCTAATAAGTTTATGTCTATCCAAAGCTAGACTATTGTAAATATTTCCTATCCTCCACATCCTACCCACATTCTCTCTTCTCTCTCTATTGACTCTGGTATTTTAAATAATGAGGAGACAAGATGGGAGCCACAGTCACATGCACCCCATTTTCCTAGTCACCAAAGTGGGACACTCACCTCAAATAGAAATATTGCTAAATCCTTCCCTCCTTCCCTATATAAGGAGGCCATGAGAGCTCACTTGGGGAGAGAACACACACACACCTATCCATACACACTCTTGTGCTACATGCTTGTAGCATGAACCCTGATCACATAATCACAACACCATCATCATCACCATCACCATGCACAAAAGATGAGCACAACACCTCCACACCACTTGTAATTAAGGGTTGAAGGCACAATTTCAAGAAGAAGAAGGGTGGACACACTCATGATGTTCCTCGCCATCAACTCCCATCTCTCCATTATGCCTCCCAGGATCTTGTCCCCTTCTCATTTTCCTGCCATACGCTACCTATTGTATTCATCTTTTGTAAGCAATCAACACACTCCATCTTGGTGCCATACTTTGTGTCGCTTTGGATACATCTCATTGTGAGTATGGTATATGCTTGTTCCTTGCCTTTTTTTCTACTTATGTAAAGGAGTGTGGATTGGCCACCATACACACACACACACACTCTCTCTCTCTCCCTCTCATATTCCTATCATCTTGCTACTTCCATCTTGAGGTGTGCGGATTCGCCACCTCTTGTATGATAAGTGAACATACTCGCAAGTTTCCCCTACCTCATTATCTTCCTTACTAACATGCATGAGTAGCAATCCCATTCTCACTCATTCACCACTCCTCTCACCTTATTCTCCGACCACCCCATTCCACATTTGGGCGGGGATCTTGAAATTGTTTTCCATGGCATGCTTCATTGTGTATATGTATGCGTCCTAGCCGCGTATCTTGCTAGGTGGTGCCCCTATTGTCTATTCCCCATGATGAGGTCGTTGTGCATAGTCTTGGTGTAGAGGCCACCGGGTCTATTTTTTTTCACTTCCGCCTCTCACAAGTTTGGACTTAAAATGAACAAATTAGAGCAATTTTTCACTGTTTGACCATATTTTACTAAGTCTAACCATATTGGGTTTTCCTGATGGAATTTGGTTGGATCCTGGAGTTAGTTGAAGTTATTTTTAGAGCTCCCACTGCTTCCATGAGGTTCTGCTACCATCAGCCTACTCCATTGTCTGATTTTGAGCTCCCACTGCTTCCATGAGGTTCTGCTACCATCAGCCTACTCCATTGTCTGATTTTGACCTTATCAGGCACTTTATACCCCGTCTTAGGAGGTTTTCCAGATTTGTGCATTTTTCAGGCATTCCTTGGATATCCATGTCATGCTTGAGCATCCCTAAGTGACCTTTTGGTCTTTGGCATTGGCTCGGCTCCAATTCTATCTTTGTGTGATCATTCGAGATTGAAATGACTATATCTGTACTTGTAGGAGATTCTGAGATTCATTCAAGGTTTTGTACAACTGTTCTGACTCTTAGTCAGACAGGTGTACCTTTCAAACCCTCCATCATTATTTTTAACTGAATTTTGGTAGTTGTACGTCAAATTTTCCCTTTTCGGTTGTGTTTGACAAGTTAGGCCCATTTCATGAGCAAAATTTGTGCATTTTCCTTGAAAATTCACGAGAGTGTACTTTTAACTGAGTTCCAAGCCTGGGCCAAATCAAAAGTTGCAAAACCTGCATCTGGGGGCACCGATCACGATCGTACCATAGAGGCCAAAATTGATTTTGACACCAGCAGATTGTAGGCGAGGCTGAGGGGAGGTGTTTTGCATGTTCTGTCCCAATTTTTGTCAGTGAGGTACACGGATCGCGATCGGTGTACCACCACCAAATTGTGATTTGACCATATGGCTTTGTTCTTGACCTTGTGGGGAGCACATTGATGTGTTCTGTGCCTGAAAAAAGTTTTGTTTGGATGCCTCTAAGGGCCCTTGACCTCTTTGACCCGATCCGATTTTGATTTGATCCCTTCGCCCGTTTGTGCAATGATTCGCGCTTGCATGCGTAATAGACTTGATATTTACTTGATAAGGAACATACCTGTGAAATCTGGTGTGAAACGCTGGCTCCGACCGTCCGTACGGGATAGAAATGTGGCAGCTCGCTCTAGGTCAAAAAGCTCTCTCCTTCTCTCTCAAAATGTGAAAATGAACAATGAGCTAGAATTTGGCCTACCTGGCCTATATCTTCCTGAGATTTTCGTGACAAAAGGCTGATTTTCCTCACCTTTGATCCCGATATAATCGGCATACCACCTGTGGGTCAAACCGCTTGTCGTTCCGGCGTTGTATGACCATTTGATGCGATTTTGGCGAAATGTAGTCATGATCATTAAGGCTGAAATTCGACATCTTCAGATTAGCTTTATATCTTCCATGCTTGATAACCTTATCATGATACTTCGGCGTTTGCTTCCAGAACTTGATTCCGACACTTGTGAGCGAGATTTTTTAATTTTTGATGTTTTATTAACGAAAATCAAACAAAATAAATGGAAAATACTTATTAACTGGCAAAAATTAGCCAAAATTATTATACTCACCCCTAAGCATATATTTTATGCAGAAGCGTCCCAATGCTCCGGATTTTGTCATTACAGTTCATTATTATGCTGGTCGGATGATACAAAAACGCTAAAATTGCCAGGTTTTGATCGAATATGTTCGAAATTGAACTTTAAATAATGAAAAAACACACACATTATGTACATATATACACGTTGGACCCCTTAATGGCCCTGATTGTTGCTAGATTCATCCATTACTCCCCCCTTCCTTGTCTGAGTCGTCCCGGACGAAGGTTGGGTGCATGTGCATGGGTTTTGGAAACTGTGTCTATGCATGGGCGTGTAATGTGGCCCTATTTTGATGTTTGAGACAATGCGTTGGGTAACAAGGTGCTGTGCAAGATGCGAGGACTGAACGTAGTTTTCAGTGGCTTTTGATGGCGAGGGTAGTTGTTTATGGAACAGAAGAGCTTCCAGTCGAATTGCTCTTTCCTTGATTGTGGGTGTTGTGATGGCAACTATTTTTGGAACCCATTTGTATGCGGTTTGTTGCATGTTTACAAATTCTACTTTAGTTTTCACAGGTTTCCAGTGCCATTTTGGAGGTTCAGGCTTCTTGTTTTGAGTTTTGGGTTTCCTTTCGAGCTCTGTCGCCGAATCTTTAGTTTTCTCCAGTTTTGGTTGCTATTTCCACTTTGGAGTAACTTCTGAAGGTCTTTGAGATGATGTTGCTTCCGTCTGGAGTTCGTCCTTAGGTAGCCATATCTTGCTCGGTTTGCTGGTCATCAATATTTTCTTTATCCATACTTTCCGAATAACCTTTTGTGGTGTTTTTGGTTGATTAGCCGATTGCTTTTTGTTGATGGGGATACTCGGCCACGAGTGATCTGTTTTGGCGAATGGAGTCATGTACACGTTGGTGCAGCTAAAGTTGGTCTGTGCTAGGAAGTGTGCAATGCAATGATGTGTATGCTGACATGTGCATGGTAGAGGGCTAAAGCAAGTATGAAGACCCTGGGCAGGAGAGTGGCAACGAAAATGTATGCTTAAAGTTTTTTATTAGGCCAGAGGGGCCTCCAGTGTGAGATAATGATGACAGAAGGTCACGGAGTTCGAGATGTGGTAAATGTGTCCCAAAATGTGGTATTCATAATGCTCTAGAAGCTCGTCAAGACGGCTCGTCAAACGGGGCCACGGTGTGAAAGATATGCCAGTCCGAAGTTAGAAGGCTTTGCAGATCTCGACGAACAGGGAAGATACCGACATGCGACTAGAACTGGGATCATTGGATACACATGTAAAGCTCAAGCTGTGGAGCATGCCGGTTTTTTCGGTTTGCCATTCGGAGCTCAAACGTGCAAGTTATGAGCCGATTAACATTTGTCGGGGTGCAATTTTGGCATGGTTTGACCGTCTCAGTGGACGTGCCATGTGGAGGTCTCTTATACTTGCCAGGGTTCTAGAAGCGATTTTGTGCTGTGTACGGCCAGCCAAAAGTGACGACTCAATGATCGGATTTACATTGAACGAGATGCGGCTCGGCAAAGTGGGATGCAGTTTACGAGGAGGTGTGTACAAATGGTTCGGCCCATTTTTTCCTTTCTTCGGTTTTAAAGACCGGGAGTAGTCAAATCATGGCCGAGACGTGGCGGAACTCTTGAGGTTTGATGGTAGGAGAGTGAAGCTACCCAGAGTTTTCGGCAAGCATGTGCACATGCAAGCACCGATAGCATGGGAAGCTGGTGTTAAAAAAAACCTTTCCTTGGCTATAAATTGAAAGGGTGAAAAGGAAGGGTAAGCTGGAGTTTTTTGATAAGCTAAATGAAATTCCCAAAAGGCAAAGGCGGGTAAAAAGGAGAGGCTTAGAGGAGGGAATCAATAGCGCCCGGCGCTATGGCTTAAAAGCAACTTTTTTGCTTGTTGAAGCTAAGAGGGAAATGAAAAGGAAAAGAGGGGAGTGGGTTTTCGAAAAGGGGGAGGAGTTTTCTTTTGGCTGGAGAGAGAGGAGGTGAAGAAAAGAAGCTTCGTGCGCTCCTGAGCGGAGGCCAGCACGCATTGTCTGCGGGGAGGCTCAGAACGGTGAGAGCTCTATAGAGAAGGCAGCCAGCAAAGGTTACCAGGACGCGAAGTTGTTACACAAGTGAAGCCAAAAGAAGCGGCTTCTGTCGAAGTGAAGCCAGAAGTGGATGTTCCGGTCGAGGATGTGCCGACGGAGTCGAGTGGCAAGGGAGGTGTGTGCCCCTCTGTACGAAATTGTGATGGCCATGGCGCGACGTAGAGCTGGA
This sequence comes from Adiantum capillus-veneris, assembly GCF_014529385.1. NCBI lineage: Eukaryota > Viridiplantae > Streptophyta > Polypodiopsida > Polypodiales > Pteridaceae > Adiantum > Adiantum capillus-veneris. The sequence goes on along the minus strand of NC_140938.1, from coordinate 124,199,015 downwards.
TGTTGTACATGCTGTTTTTTCATTGCAAGGGAAGTTATCATTGCCGATTTTTGCTGTCGTCTCTCTCCCCTTCCCCCCTTTCTTCTTTGCTCGTCTCCTAGGTGTGTGTGAGCGTGTGCGTCCCTCGGGCCCCCTGTGTGTGTGAGAGAGAAAGAGAGAGAGGTGTCGAGTTGTGGAAGGGCGAGAAGCAGGCAAGATCGCTGTGATCACTATCCGAGGATTGTGCAAAGCGTGTGTGCGTTGGGCGAAGCACAAGTGAGGCCCTGCTAGTGTGAAGTGTGTTTTTGAAGGTGTTTTCGAGAGGACAGGGGTGCAATGAATACCCTGAGCTATATAGGGACCATTGCGTGTGTGTCGGGTGTGTTCCCCATTCCCCCTCACCATCTTTTGGTTCCCCCACGGAGGAGCACACTGATGCTCCTGTTTGAAGACAAAGCGATGATTTTGGTGATGCCAAAGGTGCGGCCTTTGAAGAGCACATGTTGCTAGAGAAGTGATGGCTTGGACGGGATTTGCCATTTTCACTGGGGTCGAAGATGTAGGAACCTGGCTCCAAGACTATGGGTTGTTCGTGCTGGAAAGCGGTTTGTCGAGGGAAGAAGGTGCGATACAAGTGTTTCCTCTTCTGGTTTGGGGTAAAGTGAGGCTATGGTTCGATGGCCTGCCTAATGAGGAAAAGGTGGATCATGAAGCACTGGAAGCGGCTTTTCGAAGCAAATATGTAGCAGATGCGCAGTTGAATGAAGTAAAGAGAAGGCTGGACAATTTGAAGCAAGGCTTCGAAGCGGATTTTCAAACGTTCTTATGGGAATTTGAGGTCCTTTGGGGAAAGCAGATAAAGGTGACTACTGCTGAGAATGTTGGATTTTTAAAGTTGAGAAAATTCATGGATTGCGTGCATGAGGAAGTGCGTGATAAGGTGGAGATAGATGGCCCGGTGTCATACGAAGAAGCGGTGGCTCTAGCGAAAGGGCGAACCAAGAAGATTCTCAAGAAGCGTGAAGCTAGACAGGGTTTCCCAGGTGTTGTGATCCCAAAGAAGGTTGGTGCGGTTGTAGCCGAGCCAAGGATTGTGCAAGCAGAAGTGCATGTGCGAGAGGAACCAAGGGTTCTGTGGTTGCAGCGAGATAGGGAGGTTCCTATGCCGAGGATGCCAGCTAGAGTGGCTCCAATTGTGGAAGATATGCAGGTTGTTCCCGATCAGGCAAAGGATGTGCTGCCAAGTGAAGGTATGATGGTTCAAGCTCCATCGAGTGGTGGTAAAGGTCAAAGGGTTCGGTTTGTAGATGAGATCGAAACGATGAAGCTAGAGGAGATTCCTGAGCCTGAAACGGAAGAGGAGACTGGGTCAAGTGATGATAGTTCTATGGATGCAGACACGAGTTGGGAGATGGAGTCGTCTCAATCCAAGTATGATGAGTTTGATCTCTTGCAAGTGGGTGGAGATACAGTGAATGTGTGCGAGGAGCAAGGAGCAGTGCATACTGTTATGCTTGATGGAGACCAAGTGGAGGAGCCCAAGCCTACAGGTGATGATATGGAGGTGAAGGTGATGTGCAGTACCATGTTAATGGCCATGTTGATGAAACTGGCAGTGGAGTGTGCCATAGTGGTACAACAGGTGCAAAACTTTGACAAAAGGGATGGAGCAACCTTGCTTATGGATGAAGATCAAGATGAGGATAATGCGATAGAGAACGAGTTTCTCTCTTCCTTGATGGAGCATGATGCAGCAGTAGAAGAGATGCTTGAAGAGCGGGTAATAGAAGCCGACAGGCAGGTGGTGTTGATAGACCTTGAAGGTCCGATTGATGAGGAAGAGCTTGACAATGTTGGAATTGAGTGCATGGCAGGTGAGAAGGGCAGTGCGGAGTCAAAGTTAGAGGTGCTTCCTATGCAGAAAGTGCACTCTGTGGTGTTAGAGAATACAGATTCCTAGATTGTGTCTAAGCTTTCTAAAGGGTTTTGTGAATGGTGGTTGAAAGGAATGATGATAAAAGCGGCTGTGCAGTATGGTGTTGAGCAGGTACAGGATCTGCTAGATGAGGATCTAGCTTTACATGGATGGGAGGGTGGGTCAGGTACATCGCGCGTGTTGATTGAGCAAGATGGTGAGCACGAGGGTGCTCTATTTGGTGTTCTTGGAGATGCTTGGTTGCGAGTGGGCAGTTTGTCAAGGAGTACTTGGAGTGGTAGAGGTATGGTGCTGGCAATTTGGCTATGCAGTTGGCTATGTGCCTTGGTGTGTCACTATGCAAAGGTGTTACAGGTGGGTGGAAGAGACCAATGTAAGGTGTTTGACCCAGGAGGATGAGGACAGGTAAAGCAAGGGGTTGGACAACCCGCATGAGCGAAGACAGTAGGTAGCAGGTGGCAGTTTTGTACATATACTAGGTGGTTTTGTAGTGTAAAGCGAGTCTGTTTTTAGTGCAATAAGGCCATGTGTGGTTGAACATGAACGTTCAAAGAGGGAGTGGGAAATGATGGTGCAGGTAAAGTTGGTCTGTGGTAGGAAGTGTGCAATGCAATGATGTGTATGCTGACATGTGCATGGTAGAGGGCTAAAGCAGGTATGAAGACACTGGGCAGGAGAGTGGCAGTAGAAATGTATGCTTAAAGTGGTTTTTTAGGCCAGGGGGGCCTCTAGTGTGAGATAATGATGACGGAAGGTCACGGTGTTCGAGATGTGGGAAATGTGCCCCAAAATGTCGTATTCATGATGCTCTAGAAGCTCGTCCAGACGGCTCGTCAAACGGGGCCACGTGTGAAAGATATGCCAGTCCGAAGTTAGAAGGCTTTGCAAATCTCGACAAATAGGACAGATACGGACAGGCGACCAGAACTGGGATCATTGGATACACGTGTAAAGCTCAAGCTGTGGAGCATGCCGGTTTTCCTCTTCAGTCGCGCACATTCTCAATTGATTGTCTTTTCCCCTCTTGTAAAGAGTCTCCTCAATCAATACATAGTTTTCTGCCTCTTTCGTGATCGTTTTGATACGTGATCTACTCATCCCTTGAGGCAGTATTCTGGTGGTGAGGTATTCAACAATGTAGCTACTCTATCGGGGTGCTACAGATAATCTCAATAGAGTCGCGTGCTCTATTGGCTTTTGAAGCGTGCATCTAACGCAAGATTTGATATGCATATGAACACTATGTTGCATTTTTGGCCAATACACACCCATTCTCATCAATCTTTGATACATCTGTGCATGCCCATTGTGAATCCCCATTGTTTGTACATGAGCTTGGTTTAGGTGCAATTCCCGTTCACTCGACTCAACACAAAGCCTAATAATTTGATCCCTGTTTGTATAGCCTGCCCGCCAACATTACCAATGATCTGGATGCTGCAATGGTAGATGGTTGTCTTGTCACATTCAATGACCGGATAGTCAGCAAAGGAATTACATCCTCTCTCCATCTTGAAACCATTTCTATGTTGAAAAGATACGCATCTGGCAAATCATCATCAACTCCTACAGGGTTTTCTCCATGCATCATTCTAGATAAATGATCCGCTCTTTGGTGTGTAGTTCCTTTCTTGACTACTCCCATGAAGTCAAACTCAAGCAGTATGATGAACCATCGAACAATTCTCCCTGTACTGCAAGGTTTGTTTACTAAGTACAGCAGTGCTTGGTGATCAACGCAGAATACAAATTTATTGAAAAGTAAGTAGTGTCTAAACTTTTTCACCGCATAGACCATACCCAATCCCTCCCTCTCAGTTGTTGTGTAATTCTTCTCTGCATTGTTCAGTTGTCTACTGGAGTAACTTATTGGAAAATCCATGTTGTTCTCTCCAGGTTGTGCAAGTATGCATCCTATTGCATACGCTGATGCATCTACGTGGATGTGAAATATCTTCTCTCAATCTGGAGCCTTCAAAATTGGAGCGGAAATTAATCTCTGCTCCAAAGTTTGAAAAACTTTCTCACACTCATCCGTCCACTCAAATTTAGTTATCAACACGTAAAGTGGTTTTGCAATTATAGCGTATGAGTAGATAAATCTACGATAATATCCACAATGGCCCCTAAATTCCTTTACCTCTTTCACCTTTACTGGTGGTGGTAGATCAACAATGACGCTGATCTTCTCCATGTTTGTCGAAATACCGTTTTTGGACACTATATGTCCCAATATTTTTCCCTGTCTTACCATGAAGACACATTTCTCTGGATTCAGGCAAATCCGATACAGTCTGTATTTTTCAAACACCTTGGTCAAGTGCTCTATGAGCTCCAATCTTATAAGAGAGTGAACACACAAGTCATCCATGTAAATTTCTAAGAACTATCTTAGATATTCTTTAAAAGCATGACCCATCAGCCTTTGAAATGTGGCTGGTGCATTTGTTAAGCCAAAAGCCATTACCCGAAATGCAAAAATACCCCATTCAGTTGCGAAAGCCGTTTTGTGTTGATCCTCTGGCTTTATTGCGAGTTGGTTGTAACCCAAAAAGCCATCTAAGAAACTATAAGCCTCTTTTCCTGCCACCCTTTTTATTACATGATCAGTAATGGGTAGGGGATAGTTGTCCCAAATTGTAGCAGCGTTCACTTTCTTGAGATTGATGCATACTCTTAACTTTCCATTTTTCTTCGGGACCTTCACAATCGGTGAAACCCAATCGGTGTGCTCAATTTCGTAAATAAACTCTGCCTCCTTAAGTTTATCTATCTCCTCCTTGATCTTTTTCGCAAATGTTTCATTGTAAGTATAGGGACGTTGTTTGCTAGGTTTGGCGCCATTCTTAAGGGATATTGTGTGTTGAAAGATACTTGGATCCACCCCCTTAAGATCTTTGTATGACAATGCAAACACATCTCTATACTGTTTAAGAGTAGCTACCAAAAGCTTTTTCTCTTCTTCAGTAAGATCCGTGGCAATATATGCAGGTTTTGGATCTTCTCCCGGCTCCACTAGATCTATTCGTTTGGCTTTTTCAGGACCGTCGTACAATGTACCCGGTTCCTTCAATTCCCTCATTGGTTGTTGCACTATGATTTTCCTATCTTATATGGTATACTTCTTATAATGGGATTGTGCATCCATCTTGTCAGAACTCGTGTCCTCATTTGTTTCAAAGTCAGTCATCCATATGTCTCTGAGGGTTCACTTGAGCTTATTCTACTCTGTTTTCCTCTCTGTTTTGGTCATTCCAGACCCTGTTTCCCCCCCTTTTTGCGACTTAGTTGTTTTCTTTTCGTGTCTGTTCTTCTTGTTGTTTTTCCACGATTTAGTTTTGACAAATCGGCCAGTGACCTCATCTTTGACACAATCATCAGCTTTAGATATCCCGTTCTGTCATTGACAAGAGGCATCGGATTATGCTTATTTGCCCTTGATTTTCTCATTCTCTTGGATTTATACCGCTTTTGTCGACTAGGTTTTTGGTTAGGAAACTCATAAAACCTGTCCTGCCTCGACTTGTATTTCCTATTCGTCTCTGATGCACTTGATCTTTTATCATCAGCCTCTATCATTTGGATTTCATCGTCCAGTGATGGAAGGTCACCGCTTAGTGAATCCATGAATTCCTCCTCCGTTTGATTCATATCGTTCACTACAGATATCTCATCAATTATTCTTTTACACTCGGTCTCACGTGGTGCTTCTTCTTGTTTCTTGCTCTCCGACCCTGACTCAAGGATGACGCTAGCCATTTGCAACGTTACTAGGCCATATCCTTCCTCGTCACAAAACTTTGTAGGTGTGCATTCGTTAACACATACGTCCAAGGTTGACAATATTTGAGTCCACCCGAATGGATCAAATAAATGTTCCGGGAAAGGTTCTGGGAGATAAGCCTCGTCTTCTACGGATCTTTCCAAAATGCATTCCTCTTTGATTATGTCTCCACAATCAGATGCTCCACACATCCAGACATGCGCTTTTGTTTGCATCCATGTAGGTATTTCTTTTTCAGTTACAATGGTTGAATTAAATTCTTGCACTGGTGTTTTTGCAACGTCTCTATAGCTGTGATCCCTCATGTTGATTTTCGTTTTTAGCTCTTCGTGCCTTAGGTAGATTTGGTCGTAACCCCAATCTTGTATCATTTTGAGTTGATGCATAAATGGTCGTCCCAAAATAATGTCAAAGTTGTTTGTTTTTCCGAAATCCACCACAGCAAAGGTGTGCTCATAGTTAATTCCACACGAAGTTACAACTATTTGGTCCAAGATTCCCAATGGTCTCTCTACATACCCATCTGCGAGTTGCAGTTTCATTCTCGTTTTCCTGAGAGTTGGACGGCCCCATGTCTCCCAGATTTGCTTTGTAGCAATCGCCACTCCTGCTCCCCTGTCTAGGATAGCTATTGTTTTTATATCCTGATATTCAACAGGTAAGGTTGTATTACCCTCCTCGCCTTCACAGTAATCTCCGACCTTGTTTATGGGCACTGGTTGGGCTTTGGGCTGACTTTCCCGTTTGTTTTCTTCTCCTATAGGGTTTGTCTGAAGAGGAATCTTTACTCCTTTGTGCTCCAAATGTTTTCCCATGTCTTCCCATAAGTGTGGTCTGACTCTCAAGAGTTCGGACAGCGTGATTGTGCATGTTATAGGTGTTGACACTATATTTTGAAGACTTTTTGAGTCAACCATATGTGGAATAGTTCTCATCTAGGATGGAACTAACCTTATCTCCGATTGTGCCTCATGTTCACCTATAAATGAAGGCAGGGTTTTCAAGGATTGGGCTTTGCTTTCCACCGAAATCTCTGTTCCCGCATCCCTATACAGCGATTGTATATCGGCTGGATAAAATCCATTATCCAGGTTAATCTCATGAATTGGAGCAAACTGTAACGTCTCACTTCTATTCTTTCTATTTCTAATTGTTTTCCATAAGTGTTGTGGCCATTGTTCTTCAACTTCTAGAATTGGCATTATCGTGATTGACTTAGCGTCATTAGTCGTGTTCGGCACCACTCGATGATCCAGTGACAAAATTGTTTCAGCCCTCGGTTCGTTTACTTGTTTTGGTTCATCGATTTTTAGTTTTTCTCACGCTTTGTGAATCAACACTTCTTGTTCTGGGGTTCTAACCTCCTTAGGTTCCATCAACGCCTGGGCTGTTAAAATGAGGTGTTTACACATTTCCAAACGCTTCGTTTCCACTGCTGGTTGATGATAAGTTAACCATCTTTGGTCTAAAGTTTGGTTTGTTTTTAGCTTTGTTTCTTACGCTTGTAATAGAGCATCTAACGGCTCTAGCACTTTGTCAACCAAGACTGATCCCCCTGAGGACGCTTTCCTCGGCTTGTTGTTAACCTCAACAGTTTTACTCTCTCTCTCTTGTTTGAGTTGATCCTTCGTTTCATGCAATTCATTTTGCATGGCAATTTGGGTGTTCAGTCTTCTTGTTTTCATCCTGTCTCGTTTTGCCTTCCAGGATTTTCGCTGGGTTCTCACGAATAAACTCTCATTTTCAGTGGGTATCGACAACTCGACCTTTTCCTCCAAGGGCTCATTTTTCCTTAAGTACTTGGCTTGGGCTCTGGTTATCGCATTGATTTGGATCATGGGATCGGTTCCTGATCTGCTGCTTGCACTTGGTATCACCCCCACAATATTCATAGTTGCTTTTCCCTTGTTGTCCGGATTCTTTGGGCAATTTGGCAATATGTGATTCACACCACATCCATCACAAAACCCAAAAATTTTCACTCTTTCGCCTTTAAAAGGGTAGTTACGCTCCCAATGATCCATACTTCCACAGCTATAGCACTGTCCAATTGGTGTTTGATTTTGAGGAGGTGGTCCCATAGGTTGTCGTGCTCTATTAGGATATCTTCTTGGTTTGTAATTCTGGTTCGCAATGAACATTAACGTTCTTTCGTCTACCAAATATTGATCTCTTGAACGTTGTGCTACATATGTTGGTGGTGCCATACCCTCGCTATTTCCCCACGATTGATAGGCTTCGTCTGCGTACATTTGTGATTCAGGTTCTGTTGCATAAGGCTCATTCGGCTACTCATAATAAGAAACTTGAAGTGTACTATTTGTTCCTGGTGATGTTTCACAAGGTTGAGCATACCTAATCATGGCTCTATTTTCTTGTGGTAATGGAGGTTGTTGACCCAACACAGGTTGAGGTCTGTCTGCTCCTGCTACCTGATTCATATTTGGTCCAACTTGATATCTTGGAGGAGGTGGTTGGGATGGTCCAGCTGGAGGTCCATACGGTCTTTCCCTCACATAGTTTTTGTTATAAAAACGCTCTTTCGTGCTATGATTCGTCCATTTTTGTTCTATGGCGCACCATTTTAGTACTCGTCCATTCGCAATTGGTGCTTTCGGTTGTTGTGTGCACCACGGTGTCGGATGATCCCCCCCGCATATGTCACACTTCCTCGTCTAAGTCTGTCTCAACATCGGATTTGATCTCATATGTTGCTGCATTCTCTTCGTTACCTCCTCTATCAATTGATCAGCTGTCGACATAAAGGACGCCTGAGCATCTTTCTTGGTAGAGGGTTCGCTTTTAATCGATGAAGAGCCACTGGTTACTGAATCAGTATCTTCTGACACTTCCCCATATGCTTTGCAGTTATCGACAAGATATAACGCTTCCCTTGTAACCTGTTGAAATGTGCTTCAAGTGAAGGTCCTTTTTCAAGGTTTCATTCCTAAGTCCTTCAACGAAGAGCACAGACAATCTCTCATCCTGCGGTAATTCCCTCCTCGGGCATCTCTCAATGTATTGCTTGAATCTCAAGGTTGCTTCCTTCACTTTTTCATTCTCCCTTTGTTTAAAACTTAAAAGCGTATATCTGCGATACAGTATTATGCTTTATACTCCGTTTTGAGAATTCTTCCGCGAATTCACGCAATACATGTTCAATATTCGGACAAGTTTCAGGGTTTAAAGGTTGAAACCATGTTAAGGCCGTCCCTTCCAAGGTCAGCCCGAATCCCTTGTATTGAGTATGGAAATAAGTGATCTATTCTGCTCTTAAGACTTGCTTGAAGAGCGATACATGGGCATATGGATCCCTCGATCCGCTATACTTCTTCGGCATGCACTTCGCTACTTGGGATGGCCTGATTCATCTATGGTCTTCAGTCAATCTCATTGCTCCCGTGTGTCGACTTAATCGTTCTCGTGTATCATGGAGGTCGTAGGTTGCTCTCGTTAGCTCCCCTGTCCAAAATCTAATACTAGGAGGCAAATGTGATGGGGTGGCTGCAAATGTCGGACCTACAGCCGTATGAGTAGAGATAGAAACTGCACTACCTCGATTCGTAGACATTGATTGTCTGGAATGTAATGTTCCCATGGGGCTTGGCATCGAATAATGGGGTCGACTGAAAGAATCAGCTAAATGAGTCGTCCCTCCACCTGTGGTCAACGGTTCTGGCATGACAGTTGTAGGTGCTGGTCTTAGTGGGCTTGGAGTGACATAATATCGATGAAGTGGTCCCCCAAAGTATGGATATCCTTCCAACTCTTTTTTATCGATTGCTGCATATCGTCTTCCATACATGTCGTATGCTGATATTTTCGTTTCCGCTTCCTTTGTGTAGGTGAAGACATAAAGTTTTTTCCGCTCAGTCATCTCTCCGCCATAGGGTTCCTCGCATCTATAATAGAGATCTTGCTCTCCATTATTATACTTGTATAGCCCCAAGTAGACGTTGTGGGCGGGATGGAAACACACAGAATGCCTCTATAACGACCCGACACACACTCTTGGAAAGATACACACACACACACACACACTATGGGGCACCACTCGGCTTATACAACCCACCTGGCCGAGACAGGGAACACACCGATGGAGTGCGAGGAGAGAGACTATCCACTTGCCCACTCCACACAGAGAGACACACACACACACACACACCCAAAAAACTCAGCTCAAAAGAGGAGCACTTCTGATGTTTAGATACAAATGATCTTGGACCAACACCAATGGGGCAAACAACTCACACAATATGGGTAGAAGATACCAGATACAATCACGAATTGGAGCAGAAGCTTCGCTCATAGGAGAAAATTACACAGCAAAAAGAGCAGAAAAAGAGTGAGGAATTTGGCAAAATGGATGGCGCCATTGCGTTTGGAATGGCCCAAAACCCTAGTCTACAATTTCAAAGTGCTCAAATCCGACCTCGGATGAGCAGTTTACGGCCAAAACAGGCTCCAAAAACCCGAGTCTACAATGTCAAAATGCTCAAATCCAGTAGATTTCGACCAAAACAGGCTCCAAAAACCCCAAAAAAACACTTGCGGCTGTTACTCCTCTCTTCTCCATGTTTTTTCTGGTCTTCTCTCTATTTTTTCGGTTCGCACACATAGCTTTATTAGTTGGGCACCCTTGGCCTTTTAGTTGACCTCAAACGGACCCCGAACAGGCCAAAAACTGACCTCGCAGTGCATAGTTGTCACCCTGCTGCATCCATACGCACACCTGGCACTCGATGTTTTCCAATAATGCGTCCTACCGCTATGTGAAGTGGCCCCAAAATATGGTCCTCATGATGACCTTTCTGCATAATGATCACAAGAAAACACCCACGTTGTGTCTGTACTTCTCCGCGTGCAAGTATTGACCCCATTCGCCCTCCTGACGCCACTAGATGTCATCTGACACACCTGCTTATCTCATGTCGTTGGCCTACGGATAGCTTCCTCGAGAATTTTTACGCACTACCAACTCCTCATTATTATGGAAAAAACACACTGGTACTGGTGATAGTGAAAAACGATGCACTATGTACATCCTGTCCTACCTGTACACATGTGGGCCCCACGTAACCACCTGGCTCTAGAAAATGGGCAATTCTTTATTTGATGCACCATGCATGTGTATGTACATATGCACAATCCCTTGCTCCAAAAAACTCCTAACATAATTTGCCCACCCCCTAGCTTGCTAGAGCATTCATGCTCAGCAGCAGCACTAGTAGATGCTCATTCCACCTGGATCAAAAGGCCAAAGGCATATCGCCTGATTCACAAGAAGCATCATAACACCGCACCTACATTTGTCAACAATCATCCAAAATGCACCATAGGCATATCCAACTAACACATCTGCCCTGTCTGGAGTTCCAAAAGCATAAATATTGCATGCCTCATTCAACCCAACCGATAGAGACAACTCAAGTGACTCATCACCTGGCATCTTGGCTTCACTAGCCATAGCAACAACCTGCAAATCATGCACCCAAGTAGCTAAAAGGATTGTGTGAAGGTAAAGTTGTAAATATCAAAAGCACAAAAGTATCCCCGCAGCACACATATCCCTAGCATAGGCATCCACATAGCTGAGATTGGACTCATATATGCCAAACCCCTTCTCATCATCATAAGCATACTCATCATCACACATAACTTTGTCCACATCATAATCATGGCTAGCACCACTATCCATAACTTCTAGCATGGGTTCATCAGTCTCCAAGAATACAGATCCCTGCTCTAAACCACAATCATGCTCATAAATTGGTTCAATCACTGCACATACATCAGAATATGGCTTCAAAACAGGCTCCACATCCAACAAATACACAAAATGGCTCTCAACCGTGCCCTCTTCCCTAATTTCCAAGGAACTAGTATCCAAAGATACGTGCTCATCATCAATAACCTCAACCTCAAGACTTTTCAATCTTGTATCCAAAGCATTACTCACCTCTTTAGGCTCTTCCAGAAACCTGTCAACCTGCAAGACCTCTTTACGCTTCACAATAGACCTTGGGAAGAAACGAGAAACATCATAGGATAGGCTACTTTTCACCTGCTTAGGCTTAACTTCATCTTCCATGTCAAATCCATCTTGCACATGCATAGCTGTACTGATACCATGTTCCTCAAGATGCTTAAACTTCCATTCCTTGTGCTTTGCAATGCATACCGCATCTTCAAAAGACTCGGGCGTCTTCAACTCAACCGCGAACCGCAACCAAGGTGACAAACCATCAACAAAAGAACTTTTCTTTCATGAACAAGGGGGGGTCTCATCCTTAAGAGCAACACACCAACGAGTCCATAAATCTGTAAAACCTTGTACATAGGCATCAACACCTTGACAAGAACCTTGCTTAAGAGCATTGAGCTCATTCCATATTGCGTTTGCATCTTCCACAACCTGGAAACGTTCTAAAAAAGCTTCTATAAACTTGTCAAGACTCAAACCATAAGAAGAAGCCACTGCTTCTTTAGCTTCCAAATCCATGAACCAAACATGGGCCTCATCTTTCAAAAGCAATCCAAATAGCCTCAAAATCTTCTCCTCATGACACATATTGTTGCTTATGCATGCCACCTCGACTTGCTCCAGAAAGTCTTCCGCATCTTCACCACTTCTTCCATGAAATTCCGGATAAGAGAAAGCCATGGCTACCCAAGCTACGATGCTTTGAGAACCTCTTTGAACACACGTGCAAGAACCCTAAACTTTTGACTCACTCAATCCCCAGAAACCTCAATGGAGCTCAACTATAGATAAGGACAAACACATGCACATCAAATGAGTTTTCATAGTTAATCATCGGAATTACAACGGGCAAAGGAAATTCTAGGATCTCTCGTAATCTTCTTGGCCCGAACATAAAGACTATGCGCTACTGGAAAAAAATCTTCCTGGACACATGAACATTTATCTGGATTCTTTGAGTTAAATGAAATGGAGTGAACTGAGGGCCATTTTGATCATCCATTAAAGCCAACCATGCAGCTCCCAAGAAGGCACACCTGACTTATCCTTTGATTTTGCCAAAATTTCAGCAGCATAACAACATAAATGGCTCAAAGACAAAAAAACCAGCCATCATAACTTGGAAAAATTTTGACGGAGTTTCCCCAGAAGTAGAGCAGTGTGAACCCAAAATATAGACTGTATATGTATGCATAAACTGCCAACAATAGAACTCGAGCATCAAATAGGAATCACTAGTACATAGCCTATGGCGAGGTCACGAAAAGGGTGCTCCAGCTACCTGTATCACCGAAAGGATCTCCACATTTGAGAATCCCCCAGCTCAATAAAACCTCACGCTATGGACCCTCACACAAAGGCTAATGCAAATCGCATATAGTCAAGTCTCAGAAATGACTATCTTCCAGACCAAATCTCAGAAATGGCTGGGACTGCCAAATAAAACCAAGTACGGCTCCACAAAGGCGTACAATGGCAGTTTCCACAAGTAACATACAATCCAGCAGACAATGCGCTCAAACAAGCGCCAACTGATGCATACCCACGGCAACTGCAAGTGACTCCCACTTGCCACCTGTAACCTGTAATCTGCAACCTGTAATCCTGAATCTCAAAGCTTGAAGCTCGAAGCAGAAGGTACTTGAAGAAGATCCTCCGTGGGGACGCCAAAAGAATGTGGACGGGATGGAAACACACAGAAAGCCTCTATAACGACCCGACACACACTCTTGGAAATACACACACACACACACACACACACACACACACACACACACACACACACACACACACACACACACACACACACACACACACTATGGGGCACCACTCGGCTTATACAACCCACCTGGCCGAGACAGGGAACACACCGATGGAGTGCGAGGAGAGATACTATCCACTTGCCCACTCCACACAGACACACACACACACACACACCCAAAAAACTCAGCTCAAAAGAGGAGCACTTATGATGTCTAGATACAAATGAGCTTGGACCAAGACCAATGGGGCAAACAACTCACACAATATGGGTAAAAGATACCAGATACAATCACAAATTGGAGCAGAAGCTTCGCTCATAGGAGAAACTTACATAGCAAAAACATCAGAAAAAGAGTGAGGAATTTGGCAAAATGGACAGCGCCATTGCGTCCGGAACGACCCAAAACCCCAGTCTACAATGTCAAAGGGCTCAAATCCGACCTCGGATGAGCAGTTTACGGCCAAAACAGGCTCCAGAAACTCCCAAAACACACTTGCAGCTGTTACTCCTCTCTTCTCCACGTTTTTTCTGGTCTTCTCTCCGTTTTTTCAGTTCCCACACTTAGCTTTATTAGTTGGGCACCCTTGGCCTTTTAGTTGACCTCAAACGGACCCCGAACAGGCCAAAAACTGACCTCGCAGTGCATAGTTGTCACCCTGCTGCATCCATACGCACACCTGGCACTCGATTTTTTCCAATAATGTGTCCTACTGCCATGTGAAGTGTCCCCAAAATATGGTCCTCATGATGAACTTTCTGCATAATGATCACAAGAAAACACCCACGTTGTGTCTGTACTTCTCCGCGTGCAAGTATTGACCCCATTCGCCCTCCTGACGCCACTAGATGCCATCTGACACACCTGCTTATCTCATGTCGTTGGCCCGCGGATAGCTTCCTCGAGAAGTTTTACGCGCTACCAACTCCTCATTATTATGGAAAAAACACACTGGTACTACTGATAGTGAAAAACGATGCACTATGTACATCCTGTCCTACGTGTACACATGTGGGCCCCACGTAACCACCTGGCTCTAGAAAATGGGCAATGCTTTATTTGATGCACCATGCATGTGTATGTACATATGCACAATCCCTTGCTCCAAAAAACTCTTGACAACGTTATCCGTGTTGACTCTCAACATTTCGTTTTCTCGCCTTAATCTCGCATTGGGTAAGCTCATTGTTGGTGCCTTTTCCTCATGTTCCTCGTCTATTTTGGCTAATGTGTCCATCAATTCCCACTTGTCTACAATGTTAGGATTTAGGACTACCAAGTACATGATACCCTCGTCATCTAGGTACTTATCACCGCTATAGCTCACCGGCACTAAGTCCCTGAACTCACTTGGTCTATCTTCTATTTTCACACAGTAGCGCTCCATACCATCTTTGTATATCTTGGCACGTTGCTTGTTGTCATATTGATACTTGATGAACAATAGCTTTAATGTGGCCGAGGGGTCTGATGGTCTTGCTGCCATGTTTTCTCTTTTGTTTAGTTTTAATTGTCCCAAGTGTTTTGTGAGATACTTGGAAGATCTCTCTAAAGAAGTATCGGAGATGCCTTCTTCAAGGATTGGCTCTAACGGTCGTACTATCCCTTGGTTTACACTCTTCTCTGTTGATGCAACACTTGTTTGATCTGCTAAATTTAGGTGTCTGGTGTTGATTTGTTTTCCCGATCTCAAAAACATGAAGAAAGTGGGATTTACTGTCTGAATCCAAACCTCTTACCTGGAGATGGAAAGATCTTCCAATTCCTGACTGCATGGACTGTTACTTGATCGGTCTCTGCAAATGAATACACTGGATGGCTATGAGATCACTGTATCATTCTAGCTGCCAGTAGATTCAACACTTCAAAACGATCTCAACACAATTTTGCTTGCAGATTATTGACAATATGTCCAATTTGAGTTTTGACAACTCCTGGTATCTTAAATAGTCTAGGTCTATGAATAGGTCAAAAATGAGCTATATCTGGGCCAGAGGTACACCGATCGCGATCGTAGTTCTGGGCCCAAATTAGATGAAACTTGACTAGCTTGGTCACTAGGCTATTTTAAGACTTCCTCCCAGACACTTTTGTATTTGGACTAAAAAAAGTCAAGTTTTTACCATTTCTTGGTTGGAAGTGCTTGTTTTTCCAAATTTATCAGTTTGACTTGATTTTGATGTTTGATTTGGGATTTGAGAGATACTTGGGGTTATCCTGTGTACAGGCTATCCCTCTGTAGGTTCCTTTCCAGTTTTGATGTGTTTTGGTCTACTGAAAGTCAATTTCTAAGCCATTTAGCAATTTGTGACTTGGATCTGTATTCAGATGGTTTGACAGGTATTTTGAGGTTTTTGGCTCTAGGTCCTTTAGACTTTTATGTTCGTATACACTTGGGGATGCCACATATGAAATATGGTAAAAATATGGCACTTAGGTACACCGATCGCGATCGTAGTTCTAAGCCCAAATTATACCAAATTTGGCATGCTTGTAGACACTGATGCTTTAAAGCTATCCCCAAAGTCTTTTTGCATTTGGATCACCAAAAGCCAAGATTTTGCACTTTCTGGGTCTGTTAGGCTAGTTTTACCCAAGTGGCCTGATTTCCTTGATTTTTGATGTTTTTGGGTGTGGTTGCTTTAGACAAACTTGTTTAGAATTATCAGGAAGGCACATTTCAAATCTTGTACAAATCTGCACTGAGGTACACCGATCGCGATTGTAGTACCTGGGCCAAATCTGATGAAATTTTGTCTGCTCCCTTTGACAAGTGTTTCCTAGTGTTTTGTGCTACAACTTTGTGGTTTGAATCAATATCAACAGTGTTTGGTCAGATTTCCAAAATTTCAGAGTCTTATGGCTTTTTGGGCCAAAGTTATCGTTTTTTGGTTTCTTGACTCTAACTTTTGCCCCAAATCTGACTGGAATGTGCTTTACTTATCCTACTCCTAAGTACAGAAATGAAAAAACATAAGAAAATGAATCAAACAAAACAAACACGACGGATTTCGGGTGAGATTTCAGTACTCAATCGAATTAGAGAAATTGAAGAGCAAAAATGCTTTAACACTCTCACTCACAGCTCCCTAAATCTCCTAAGAGAGGATCTAGCCAGTCCACTGGCTCTAGACTCCACTAAGCTCTAAACCCTTGTCTAGCAACCTAGCTGAGGTGTAAAATGGATTTGTGGATTGATCTTTTTTAAGGATTCTAACTACGCACTCGGTCACTCATCACCTAAGGTGCATTCCCGGGCAACGGTGCCAATGTTTGTGGGTCGCCGCCACGGACGTTCATAGTATAGCTCTCAAGCATCAACATATTTATCAATACAAGGGAAGCGACTCGGATGAGGCATGGAAACTCACTAGGGTGTCATTCCTAATGAAGTGAACTCGAAGAGATGCAACTACTAACTCTACAAGCAAATCCACCGCATTACCGCCAAGTAATCTGTCTATGTCCTCCTACACAGCTCTACAGTCATCACGCCCGTTTACCATGCAAATCATATCGGAATTGCACGAAACTTGAAGGGAAGCTACATGGGATTATCAAGAACATATCCTATTACTGTCACAGCATTCTGGAGAGGTACAACGATCGCCATCGTTCGTCCCAAAGTCAACAAAAACAACGAATAGGTGATCCTAATGGGTCGTTTTAGGATCCCTAAAGTCCCTCCTAGGGTGAAAACAACATAAAACATGCATATAGACACTCAAAACAGTGATTTAAGGTCTCAAACTCGTAGTTGAAAACCTACACAAATTCTTGAATGATTACACTTGAATGGAAGAGCAAGATGAGAGGAACACAATGCAATAAACAGTTCTGAATTTGGATTACCGTATCCGCAATGGTGAAGATTACAAGTTTGAACAAGAAGGAGCTCTCAAATGTACGTCGTCTTCTCAGTTTTCCATCAAAAAGATTATCTTCAAAATTACAAAAAATGACCTTTATAGATTAGGTCTTTACAAATGGCTTGTCTGGCCATAAGCTCCTAAACTTCTAACTAGCTCTCTAATATACAATTGCTCCCATAAGTATAATCATACATCCTTTGACAAATTCTCGGCTTAGAGATGATTCCTTACAAAAGAATTTTACAACGGTTTCTAAGAAAACTATGATCCTTCTCTAGAAACGGCCGCTTGTTGCTTCGTCCGTCAAACACTC
Source organism: Adiantum capillus-veneris (assembly GCF_014529385.1). NCBI lineage: Eukaryota > Viridiplantae > Streptophyta > Polypodiopsida > Polypodiales > Pteridaceae > Adiantum > Adiantum capillus-veneris. The sequence continues at coordinate 124,181,385 of NC_140938.1, read as the reverse complement.
GCCAAACATTGAGTCTCTTTTTTACATATAACCCTTCGTGATGTAACACCCTTTTGTTTAGGATGCTTCCATAAGTAACTATCCCTGTGCATATCCTCTTGAGTTCTTGTTTAGACCAATCATCTTGTTTTGTTAAACTACTCAAATAGCTTTCAATAAGAAGCCAATCACCTTCATAAATCTGTTTCAAGAACAATTCAAGTAGATTAGTCATGCAGACATTGTTACCTTTGACATGAGAGATAAAATAAAACTTTGTGTCTACATCATCTCCCTTGTCAATCATGTGTGATTCATCTTCATACCTTGCCCTTGATAGCATAACTGCCACTGTATTGTCTTTACTTGCAATGTGCTTAAAGTCGGGATTCAAGGACTTAATGTAGGCAATCCACCGCAACATAGAAATTTCTGTGGTTGAGCAACTCGTAATCATCCCAAGAAGTGGTAGACAATCCATTTCTACAACCACACCTGCACCAATTAGGTACTCTTTCCCATTTTTCAAAGTTGTAACCATACCCCATAACTCTCTCTTTATCTGTGGGTAGTTTCTTTAGCGAGCACTTAGTACCTTTGCTCCAAATCTCATGACATACTTGTGTCCTTCTTCGTCATCTTGCCCTATTGTCCATCGAATCCCTGTAGGACTGGTGTTTACTGCCACGATTACTAGCCTTTGACACTCATAGTCTACCTTTCTCAAAGTTGGTGCTAGCTAGAGCAAATTCTTTAGCTTTTTCATGGATTTTACATGTGCTTTTGTCCATTTAAACTTTTGATTGTTTCTAAGAAACTGATAAAGAGGATCAGCTACATGTGCATCACGTGGAATCCAAATAACATAATGTGGAATCCAAATAACATAAAAGACACACGCTCCTAAAAACCTTCTAACCTTAGTGATGCTAGTGCATGTTCCTTTCATTCTTTGGATGGCACCTACCTTTGTTGGACAAGGTTTCCTACCATATGGCCCACATATGTGCCCCACAATGAGCACTTCATTGACACCAAACATAGACATTTTCCCTGACAACGTAAGATTCACTTCCTCCAACCTAGACAAAATTTTATCACAATCATGTATGTGATTTACCACAAACCTACGACATCCCTAGAGATCCAAAGCTTCATCTTTCTCACTTTCTTCACATCCTTTGATAGGAAAATCATCGATGAAAGGTACTGTGATTTGAGGAATAAAGTCATGTAAGACCTTATTCATCCCATTCATCATATTTGCAATAGAGTTGGTTGCTCCCTGTGGCAAGGTATACATCCTTACCAGACCCAAAGGTGTCCTCATGTTTGTCAAGTCTCTGCTTTTGATTGCAAGATGAAATTGATCATACCACGAGTAGAGATCCCCATTGCATAGATTGCCCTTCCTGCAAACACTTTTGTAAACTCATCCAAAATTGGACCTGTACCTACATTTCTAATTGTTACCTTGTTCACTGGTTTCATATCTTGGATGAAGTGTAGAGCACCATTCTTCTTCGGAACTGTGAACCACCTGTTTGAATATGGAGCACAAGAAGGCTTCAAAATCCCCATTTTGATCTTTTCATTCAATAGCTCTACTAACTTGGAAAAATGATCCTTTGGAACCGGAATAGGCCGTAGATTCCAAGGCTCATGAGGTATTGTAAAAATTACCATAGGAGATATAATAGAAGGATCAACACATCCTATCTCATGTGGCTCAAATGCGAAAGCCTTATCATGCTTTGAAAGCATTTCTTTAAAGCACTTTGTCTCCTCATGTGTTCGAAACTCCTCACCACCAATTTGCAACTCCTGAAAAGACTCCTTTGTGAAGGTATGCCCAATTTTTCTAGGATCCCTCAAAATTGATTGCAAAGAATCTTGCTCAATATTTTCCCTGTTGTTGGGTGGTAAGGGTGAAGCTACTGGTTTCACCTTTTTTGCTACACTCTTGTATTTAGTTTCAACATGGACTTTTGGGCCAAGTTTTTAGTTTTCTTTGAAGGCTTCTATTTCTTGATACATTTCCATAGAGCATACTTCCACAACTTCATTTTCAAGATGCAAACTAGAATCCATTATAGCATAAAGCTCACCCATAGTATCTACAAAAGAAACTTGTTCACACAAACCCAAAACATTTTCAGTAGGCTCTAGCAACCCACTCTCTTTCATGCCTATTTGTAAATTATGTACATATTGCCTCTCATATCTCTTCAAATCTTCAAGTTTTGTAAAACATACTGATCCATTCCTTGTTACCAAGGAGCCCGTTGAGAAAGTTTCACCTATTTTTGGATCAGGTGAGACCCTTTTTCTTTCTTACCACTGCAATCCCGCTTTACAATGGTACTTGGCCAAAACCCGTCATTTCCCTATGATCATGAAACTCTTTGGTCACCTTTGATAGAGGATGATCTCTCAGGTTGTCACGGTTTCTTTCATGGTTTACACAAACTCTGAGAAATTGAACAACACATTTACCATATTTGCTTTGTATCCTGACATAAGTTGAACCATCATCCATTACCATTGTTTCCATTCGAGCTCCCACAATGTAGGGCTGCCCAAGGATAAGATGATATGAAGATGTATTCTGTTGTATAAAGAATTTTTGTTCGACCTTTACATCACCTATTGTCACCTTTACACTTGGACATGCTGCATACAATTCACCTGATGAATTGTTTGCCACTCTGACCATCCAACCATGTTCTGTGTCCATTGGCCATTTATATTTGTTGTAAAGAAATTTTAACATTATATTCATTTCATAACCATGGTCAATTAAGGCAACAAATGGTTCTTCAAGATCACCTACCTTGACCAATGTCTCTGTACTAGCCCGTACCCAATGGCTTCTAGGATAGTGGTTCCTAGGAATACTTTGAGATTCTTCCCCATCATCAGCAAATTTCACTTGCCTTACATTCCAAGAATACTGGTAGCATCCCACCATAGCTTCATCACCTTCTTTAGCATGCACCTGTACTCCTTGTGTCTTCATAGTATCACCTTCAGCTTGTGGGCGAATAGACTCTCCAAGTGTTTGCTTCTTTCTCTTGATGATTTCGATAATTTCTTCATGGAATTCACACTTGGCTATGCCAAGCACTTCACCCAAAGTAAACTCAACCTTGCTATTCAAAGTCCTCTCCTCTAGAACTTTCTTTAAGTCTGTAGCAAGCTCAATGTCAGATTGTAGTTTGTAAGCTGGTCCTTTTGGCTTACCATTTGTTGGCTCCTTTTTCTTACCTCTTGTATATTGCTCCATGGTCACTTTTGGTGAAGGTTCCTTCTGTGTTGGTGGTGCTTGCAAAGGTGCTGCATCATTCCTTCCTCCATTGTAGATTTTTTTTAAAAAGCCCTTCATCACCATTTTCACGTGTACGCTTGTCTTCTAAAATGGCTTCATGGCTTTGGCAGTTTGTAATGTAGGCATGGACATACATTGAGTCCACTGGATCACCCTGTTTGTAGACGTATGCAATCACCTGCTTCATGTAGAATCTCTTTTATAAGCTTTCCCTTTTTAGCTAATTGCATGACATTTGGCCAAAGTCAACCATGATGGTCACTCACCTCTTCATCACTAATATGCTCAATTTTTACTCCATAAGTAGATGCCTCAACTGAAGAGGTGGCATGGTTAGTTGCCATATCTTCAACTAAGGTTTGCATTCCCCCTTCTCAAAGTCAGTTCTCAAGGGTAGACCTGTCTCTGTTAAGTGGATTTTACCATCCTTAAGAAAGACAAAATCTTTTGTCAAAGCATCACTAAAACTATCACAATCCCTTCTTACATGGTCTGTACTATCACACCAAATACATGTATTAACAAACCCTTCTTTGGGCTGTTGTCTTTGCCTAGGAAAAAGCCTTGATGGTTGGCCTTTTTCTTCAAACTTTGCAAGCTTCACCTTCAAGTCGCGCATTCCCTTCACAAGCTCATCTAGCATGGACTCATCAAACTTAGGATCTAGAAAAGTAGGCTTTACCATTTTTTCAGAAGTTGAGGTGGAAGAACTTGTAGTGTTTACCACCATCTTGTCCCTTCTTAGTTGTCATTTGACAACAAACAGTGAGACAACACCTTCCAGTTGGTCTTTAGTCCTTGCTCAACATCTTTATCTTCAAGAAGAAGCTCCAAATTTTCTTGAAACTCTTTGCCTGTAGCTTGTAAGAAAAAATCTGTCTTCTCTGCATCTAGTGTGGCCCTTTCTATCCTGGTGAGTTGTGCATAGAGTCGCTCAAATTCCCTAAGTAGTGTCCTTTTGGCCACTCTCTCAGAGTTCTCCATGAAATATTCCTTCTTTAAAGCTACTTTGAGTTCTTCCTAGTTTCTCCCATTCCCATCTTTAACTCCCCTAACATGTTTCCTAATTTCTGGAGCCACAACTAGCTCAAAGCTTTGAATCATCTCACCTTCTGACACGCAATGCAGCTCCATCTACTTCACATACTTATGCAAGTACTTGGTTACATCTTTTCCATTGAGTTGATCCATTTTGTTGACAACCGCTTGTATAGAGTTGGTTGCTGAAATCTTCCTTCTTTCAGTGGCATGTTGTTGCTACATGAACATTGAAAATGCTTGAAACATTTGTATTGTTGCTGAGTCAAAATGCATACCCTTTTGCTCAACATGATCACCTATGGTTACCCAAAAACTCTCACCGTGGCAGATTCGCACCGGGTCCACCAAAAATATGTCAAGAAATTTACGGTCTTGCCAGGAAAGCACTGGGTTTTTGGTTGTGAGAGTTTGTGAGAGAACTCCAAGAACTATTGACGGAGTTAAACCATAGATTCCATGAAGTCTAGGGTTTGGAAGGAGGTACAATCAAAGAAGCCCCACTCTTTCTCTTTCTCCCAGGGAAACTAAAATTGGAAATATCTTGGCAACTAGAAATCCGATTGCTGATCCACAAAGTGAGCACTTCAAGCCCGTGCATTCACTTCATCTTAGACCTCTTAGCTGTAATTGCCTAATCTGGTACAATTCTGTATCAACTTAAACTTCAAAGTGCCATAACTTTTTCAATGTAGCTCCACTCAACGAGCCGATAAGACAGATCGATAGAGCACTTCAAGCACTATAATTCAAGACCATAATCTCCCATTTGTTCTAACTTCAAGCATACTCTTTTTTAGCATCATCAAGGCATTTTTTGGCCCTTTAAAGGTGTATCTGGCATACATTAATCATTAAACTTGGTCTGTTAACAAGCTTGTTAACAAGCCCTGATCACTACTCAATAAATGTGTAGTCTTCAAAGAAGCTTAGCTTGCATTTGTTTGTTCTTTTTCCCATCATGGAAGTGGAGCGGAACGGCAACGTCTACTAGGTATGTAGATGGGAAGACTTTGTATTTTCTCCTTTATTGATAGCTTGGACAATTAAAGAGTCATTGAACAAATTTTGCCACTTTGACATATCATATGTAGAGACTCCTACATCATGTGACTCCTAAACAAGATGTTGCTCTCCTATTTTTGGCATGGGATCCTCCCAAGGACAATTCAAATCCTTTGCAATGGAATGAAGAATCATTCGTCATTGAAACTCTTTGAAGTGAACCATCTAAATTTCATATGATTTTGTAAGGTAACACATCAATGGAGTAATTATTTTATTGTCTTAAGATGGTTGGTGCATCCTCAATGAGGTAAGTTTTAAGCTCCTTCATCTTCTTACAAGTGTCCACATCCATCAACATCAAACCTAGGATAATCTCTCACATCCAAGACCCACTATTAGATTCTTAGTTTCCCATCTCTCAAGTGAACTCATTTTCTTTATTGGTCTCCTAGAGGAGACATTTTGAACCTTGTATCTGATGTTAATCCCAAAAAGACCTTTGTGGCATATTGAAGGCTGATTTATACTAGAGGGAATCAATTTGTCATCCCCAAAGAGCTTCTTTTCATCTGTAGAAGATCTTGCATCAACATCCTTGATGGAAAGGCTATTTTTTTCAGTCATGGAAACAATCTTAACCCATACCTCTTGAGATCTCTTCACAACAGCTTTTGTATTAGCAATCATACACGTGGAAATTTTGATACATGCACAATATCTTTGTGAAATATCCCTTCAGCAACCTCATGTATCATGTTGGTGTGCAAATAGACATAATGGTACCCTTCACTTGGTCCAATTCTTCTTTGGCTAGCATCCCAAGGGAGGTCACCTAATAAAAATGTAACCTATCACGTGAGTTCAACAGAAGGGTATTTAAAGTTCTTAAAACTTACAGAAATATATATACAAAAGTGCATTATTTTTTCAAATTTGAAAAAAACTTACAGATTTTAAAAGAAAAGGATACATTATATTCTTAACAAAATTCACATATAAGGGGTTTTACAAACATATCTTGAACGCACGTGATATGGTAGTTTTACACATAGTGAACTCCCTGAGCTAGCATCCATGGTGCTTTGAAAATCACGATCTTCCCATTGGGGGCATGGCATGGAGTAGCAGAGGTGGGGAGACATTTCAAGACCCTCAAATCCTCCCTTACCGCCAATGAGTCTTTCTTGCCAGTAATGTGGTCTCACAGGGTGTGGGCTACATACTTGAATATGTGCATGGGATCCAAGAGGTGTCTTATTTTTAAGTACTCTAAAATGGAAGCCATAAAAAATATGGAATATCTTGACATACCTTTTGGTGGAGTACTCGAAGGTAGATTGTTGTTGTAGTGCCCTTCCCAAATAGTTTCCCAATTTGCCATCGTGAGCATTAGAGGCATCTTCCCATTGGTTGGAGCCGTGTGCTTTCTATGACCTTGGGGTAAGAAACGATGGTTGTTTGGATAGATTAGATTGCAAGAGGCATCCGGTCTCTCTAGACCAATGATGGATCGCAAGTAGTACATGCATTGTGCCCCGATGTAGACCACCCTACATACATATCATATCTTTAGAGAGAAGCTTCAAATGAGAGGGAGAGAAATAGAGAGAGAAGGGAAAGGGAGATACGAGAAATCTCTCCAAGCCCAAGATAGTCGTGCATAGTCCACATAGGGATTACCCTCACAGTGGCTTCTCTCCCCATTTGAAAGTGACTCATCTACAATAGGGATAGAAAAGAGAGAGGGGGGGGGGGGGAGAGAGAGAGAGAGAGAGAGAGAGAGAGAGAGAGAGAGAGAGAGAGAGAGAGAGAGAGAGAGAGAGAGAGAGGAATCAAGGGAAGTAGCAAAAGAGGGAAGTAGCAAAAGAGGGAGAGAGGCAGAGAGAAAAAGAGATAACAAGCGGGAGAGAGAAAGAGAAAGATAGAGAGAGAGAGAGAGAGAGAGAGAGAGAGAGAGAGAGAGAGAGAGAGAGAGAGAGAGATTTTATTATCGTCCTTGGAGGTCAAATATGAGCTATGGGACCAAAATTTACATGGGATGTACTATTTGTATGGATGATGAGTGACTCTCAATGCTCCAAAAGTGTGTTGATGAGAGTCGCAATGGAGAGCCACACTCTCGCTGGGAGAGGAAAGTGTGTAGATCTAAGTCATGGGCTGAAAATGTGAGAGAAGCAAGTTCGGATGTGACCAAAAGCTGAGCACTCTAGTAGTGTGTGGTACTCCGACTCTTGAACTTGCAGTATAATGTGCACAGTGGGGGATTTGACTCTTCTCCATTTCCCCAACGCCCTGTATCGCATTGAACGGAATGGAAGCTAAGCCAAATGGCTGCGATAGTGCATATCACCGACAAGGGGATATGATCAAGCATGTAAGTATGAGTCTTTTGAAATTTTTGTCTTGCTTCCCATGCAATTGTAGGAAGTGGATGTGAGGGGTTTTGATGCATCTTTATCGTGTACTTCACAACCCTTTCCATGCCCATAACCTCAATTGGAAGAGATCCCGACTCAAGAAGTAGGAGCATATATGGTGTTTGTGTCTTAACTTGGAGAAAGTTTGTAAGAAATTGCTTTTGGACATTCTCAAACTCTTTCCAAGTAGACTTTGAGATTCTCCCACCCCACACTTCAACTCCATAAAGAAGAACCAATGTCACCAATGCATCAAAAAGGTACTTTTTGAGAATCCAACACTTGATTTTTCTTGCATTACACATGTTATCAAATGCATAATATGCTCTCTTTCCCACTTCAAAATGATGCATAGAAAATTCATTCCAGTTGTGATTGGACGGAATCTCAAGGCCAATGTACTCATTAAATCTCTCAACAACTTCAAGTGTCTCATTGTTGCACACAATGCATGGCTTCTCCTTATGGTTTTCTCTCACAAGCATAACCTTTCTTTTTGATTCATTCACAATCAGCCCACTATGCAAGCAAAAGTTCTCAAGGACAACCATAACCTTTTGTGCATATGCTAAAGTGTGTGCTAGAAGCACTACATCATCCACATACAACTAAAGCATGATTACCGCATTACAAATAGTGACCTCTTCAATGCCTTCTTCTTGAATAAAGTCAAATACTATTTGTTCCAATTGATCGATGCATAGACCAAAGAGATTTGGTGACGACGGACATCCTTGTTGAACCCCAATAGTGCTTACAAAAAATTCTGAAATTCCTCTTCCCATGCGCAATTGACACATCACCTTCTCATAAACTCACTTGGCACTTGGAGTTCTTACATCCTTCTCCACAAATTGTTACATGGAATCATATCAAAGGCTTTCTTAAAGTAAACAAAACAACAATGCAATTGTTTACCAACTTTCTTCCATGAGAACAAGAAGAGTGACAAGATAATTGATGGTGTTGTGGCATCAACAAAAACCAGCTTGTCCTTTTGCACGCTTTTCATTCTCTTTAGCCCAGTGACTCAATTTCATTTCCATTATGTACCAAAACAACTTTGCCATAAGAGACCCAATCATAGTAGTCTGATACTTGTTTACATTCTTCACATCCCCTTCTTTATGCAAAGGCTTGACCCAATTAGTACTCCGATCATAAGGCATACCATGTTGAAGTGCAAGGTTGAACACATCACACATCCACATAAGTAAAACTCCCATCCATTTGATAATCTCCGGCTTGATACCTTGAAGATCTCCCGCTTTGCAAGTGGCCAACTTTTCAAGTCCACCGCATAGATCCTCAATAGTAAAAAAGAGGTCATACATGGGAATGAACCATAAAATGGTATTTTTCATCATTTAGTTGCTCATATAATTTCCTACAATGTGTGTACATATTCACAAGACTCAAGTTACCAAAATTCTCAACCCGCTTGCCCCTCAAGTTTATCCAAAATCTTCCACATGTACGTGCCTTTTCTTGGACTTGAAAAAGTTGTAGCTTTACTTCCCATCTTTGTCTCTTCTTTTGAATCAATGCCTTATATTTATGAAAATGACTTTGATAGTTTTCTTTGTCCATAGTTGCATCAAGATTTATGAAGGACTTTTGAGCATCTTGACATTCTTTATCAAACCACCTTTTGTGTGATCTATCTTTGTTGATACCATGGCTCAATGATTTATAGAAAGTTATTCTTTGGCAGAAGAACAAATAACTTTCTTGAAAGCTTCCCATTTAGTTTCCAATGGTGCGTCATATTGAATCTTTGTCACCCATAACTTTTGCTCAACCATTTCAATGTACATTGGTGCCCGTTTGAAATCCATACATAGTGATAACTTCTCTTCCATTTGGCTAAGATTATCATTTTTAGTTGCTTCTCCACATGCAAGGTCAATACATAAGGTATGATGGGATGATTTCGGGGTCCATTGGCCAAACATAAAACTCTTTTTGTGATACATGATGGATTCGGAGAGTAGCATATAGTCAAACACACTATCCCCATTATGTTTTCTACATGTAAATCCATTGGTTCCACTCAACAAAGATACACCATTGGCAATGAGCATACCTGTGCTATTACACATGTGTAAAAGTAACGTTCCATAGTGATCTGGATCTTTCTCATCCATTGAAGTACAATCATACTTCAACATGTTTGAATGATATTTCACTAGGTGTTAGTATGAACCAGGCCAAGCAAGCGTGCATGGCACATACAAAAACTCTTAGATTATTAGCTTACATGGCTATGAGCTATATTCAAGCATGGAAAACAAAACCCGATTGAAATGCATTCTCCAACAAGAATTTACTCTTGCATTTTGAGACAATTGGCCGTAGAGGGACAACAAGATTATACAATTTCATTTTTATTTTATTTTTGTCTTTACTTTGGATAATATTTTCTTGTGTGCATAGCAACGTGCTTTGACAGACTTAAGAAGAATCAAGGCTTCTACTTTGTGCGAAAGTACTACCCCATTCACTTAGGATCAAGGACAATGACACATAGGTTTGGAAAATATACAAATATAAGCTCACATTTTACATTTGCAAATGTCAAACTATTATCTATCCATGCTAGTATCAATTGTGCAAGGAAGATATGGCATCGACTCAAACTATTGAGACCATCATCGGTGCCAAGGGATTCTCACTTTATTTCTCTGATATGTATGCATGGCATGCCCAATTAGTAGAGGTAATTACATCCTATCAATGTTTATGCTTACACTATAACATTGACTACTCTCTGCTAAGACCTTGTTTGTTTTCAATGTTTTTTCCTTGGTGCTTCTCCACTTGAAGTCATTGTAGTGGTTACCCATGGTTGTAACTTTTATTAATGGATGGTTGTTCATGCATATAGAAAGGTTATGCACTATTAATATAAATGTTTCATTTTTTGTGCCTATACGTGATTTTTTTTCACATTCTCTTATGGTTTGAATGTTTTAGCAAGGATTTCAAGTGATTGCACAAGAAGTATTTAGTTTCTTTCAAAAATATATTTACCCTCTTCCTCCATGTGTACTATGAGCTTAATATCCACCATAAGCATTAGCAAATAAGGTCATGAAAATGCAGCTTCGCATCAAGTTTTGCTAAATGCATGAACACTAGATGTTATGGTTCCTGGTGTTTCGAAAATGTAGATTTGGAGTGACATGCAAACTCATAAAATTGATATCTTATGAAGAGTTTCACACTATATGTGAAATATCTTTATGATATTATTTGTGTGTCTACCAATCACCATAAGAGGACATGGCTTGATTGTGGTGCTTGTAGATAAGCTGACTAAACTTTGTAAAGTTTATCCAATTCACTATTCAGTCTCTAAAGCTAACCAATTTGGTTGTTTATAATTTATATGGATCATATGATTTCCTCAAAAATAGTAGGAGTAATTGTCACCCACATGTACCAATCATTTTTGCAGGACTGTCTAATTGGTCGAGGAGAAACAACTCAATATCAATAATGCTAGTCATATAGAGATGGATAGGTAGGTTACAAGTGCTAATCTTGTGCTTAGGGATATGGTAAGAGTGTACAATAGCACAAAGAAATAAAATTAGAAAGATTATGAGTCTCTAGTTTGATTTTTCTTACAATGAGGCAATGCAGGTTGTGACTAGGTTTAGTCCCTCCATGTTAAGATCAGGTACCAACCTCAATCAGTAGTTATGGTGGTGTTGTTTACTAGTGAGAAATGAGAAAGATTCAAGGACTTCATCCTTATGGATGGTGTTGTTTACTAGTGAGAAATGAGAGAGATTCAAGGACTTCATCCTTACGGTGGTGTTGTTTACTAGTGAGAAATGAGAAAGATTCAAGGATTTCATCCTTATGGATGAGTTCTGTTAGCATGTCACTTTCATGGAAAGTTGTGAAGAGAAATTCCTGCATGTTCTAGTAGCTTCAAAAGGTCTAAAACCTGGCCATTCATTTAAACATCTTTTACTTGTGGTAACTCATTTAAAATAATCAAGTGAGTTATAAATCAAGTATACACATTACTTTGGATATAATCTATCTACATAAACGATTTCAAAGCGACAATAATGTGGAAAATTTAGATGTTATGGCTTCATTGAACCTCCCATTGAATCGTGTATTGATAAAAATGGATAGCTAGACTCATGAGGGATGCCATTGTGGAAAAAAATAGTGTTCTTATTATGAAGGTATCAGCACTTGTATTTTTGAGGATAAACATTTGTCTCCAAGGGAGGGGTAATGTCATGCCAAGGACTAGTCCAAGGGCCAATACTCACATGCAATTAAGGGGGCTATAATTATGAAGTCAAGGGACTATATATTGCATGGTTTGGAGGACATGAGTATGTGTTAATCCCCAGTCTCTCATATGAGATAGTCAGAAAGCTGATATTCCACCAGCATAGCCTCAGAATGACTCATTCTTTATGGTGAATTACTTATAAGAATACTTCCTACAACCATGTCTATGCCCTGTTTTTGCACAATACGTGTTAGAGGCAATCCTCATGACAAACCATCTATAAACACATCCTAATAGAACACACATACATACACCATTTCCACTAGCATGAAAAAGAAGCTTCATAGATTTAGCTATGGAGTCTGTGTGTATATTTACATATTGGATTACTTTTTAAGCATAATTCACATATTTTTTCTTGCTCTCTCTCTCATACCCTAGCACCATGGCTCTAGTTTCCTATAAATTTTATCCACGTGAAGTGAAAAACAAAGGATAAATTTTGTGAAGTGCCGACTACGTTCAATGGGATCCATGCACGACACACAGAAGTGACGACGGCAATTCAACAACTCTAATTCAAAGAAGAAGGAGAATCTTCCAAATTTAGCTATTTTCCCATCTCACCAATTTCACCATTTGTAAATTTTTCTCTGGGCTATCCATTTTATAAATCCATATTAACTCTAATTTCAACTCTTAATCACCTACTCGCCAAAACTCTAGCGATGGCCTCAAGACAAAATAAATGTGGCAAAGCTTGACTCTTGACAATACAACGTGCCACCTCTGCAAGTGACCTATTTTTCCTTTTAGCAACACCATTTGGTGAGTTGTATATGTCACTATACATTGGTGTTTTATCCCATGATAATCAAGAAATGCATTAAATTCGTGAGACATAAACACCCCCTCCCCCCAATCTGAATGGAGGGATTCCCATAGGACATTTATAAACTTTTCTAGCTATTATACATCTCTTACTTGTGTTAACTCACTTAAAATACTGAAGTGAGTTACAAATTGAGTATACACAAATGGTTTTAGAGTGACAATAATGTGAAAAATCCATATGTTATGGTTTCATTCAACCTCCCATCAAATCGTGTATTGATAAAAATGGATAGCTAGACTCATGAGGATTCCATTGTGGAAAACATTAGTTTTCTTATTATAAAGATATCACGACTTGTGTTTTTGAGGATAAAAATTCAGTTCCAAGGGAGGAGTAATGTCAAGCGAAGGGCTATGCTCAAGGCCAAGACTCACATGTACTTAAGGGGGCTACAAATGTGAAGCCAAGGGCCTATATATGGCATTGTTTGGTGGACATGATTATGTTCTAGTCCCCATTCTCTCACATGATATAATAAAAATTCTAATGTTCCACCTTCATAGTCTCAAAATGACTCATTATATACGGTAAATTACCTACAAGATTACTTACTACAACCGTGTTTGTGCCTTGTTGCATAGTACGTGCCAGAGGTAGTCCTCGTGGAAAATAATTTAGAAACACGTCTTAATATTCCATAAATAATTCTTTTAACTTATTAGGAAAATTTGCCTATTTTGGTGTGAGAGAAGTAGCCATGGCTAGAAGAGAAGAGAGAGAAGAATGCGAGGTTGAGGAATTTTCATTTATAACATTATAAACATTTGACAAAAAGTTGACACCTTGAGTAACTTGAGAAGAGAGCTTCACAATCTTGGATGTACAAATTAGTTGGCGGGAAGGAACATCCTTCTCCCTTAGTAGTAGCATGTGCATGCCACTGGATTTGAACACCAAACTATTATAAACACCATATTAGAGAGTTTGAAGCTTTATGAAAAATTTGGAAATTACCAATGTCTTGAAGACTTGGCCATATGGAAAAATCTCAAGCTATTTTTTAAGGCCAAATCCTTCCACAAGGTAGTACTTGAAAAGATCTTCCAAGACACGCTCTCAAAGTTTTGGCTAAGATTTGACCATGTGGTCAAATATTAAGCTTGTTTTGAAAGTGGGAATTGGGAAATTCTTAGATTCACTAATATGCTTTTTATACTCATAGCTACTTTTTAATGATGACCCTAACCCATATAACCACTCTTCACTAAGGACCACATCTACCCAATCCATATTTATGACTTGGAAAATCAAGCACATGTGATACCCTTAAATCTCCTAGCTACTTTTTAAGGCCAAATCCTTCCCCAAAACAGTACTTGAAAAGCTCTCCCAAGACATGCTCTCAAAGTTTTGGCTAAGATTTGACCATGTGGTCAAATCTTCAGCTTGTTTTGAAAGTGGGAATGGAAAAATTCTCAGATTCACTAATATGGTGTTTATACTCATAGATACTTTTTACTGATGACCTTGACCCATATAACCACTCTTCACTAACGACTACATCTACCCAATCCATATGCATGACTTGGAAAATCAAGGACATGTGATACCCTTAAATCTCCTATGGTACATCCTCTACGTGAGTATCCAACACCTTGGCATCATGGCCATTAATCATCGCTACCTTGTAATTGTGGGAACTACAATTCTAGGGAAAATTGAGTTGTTTCACTAACTTACAGTTAATGAAATTATGCAAAGCATAGTCGTCTATCAAGATTCACACCTTGTGTCTTAGATAAACCCATGCATGCACTCCAGCTCATGTGGACCAAAGGTTGGTTTCCACATTGAGTCCATTATATAGCACTCGTGCACCTCTTCAATGTGTGTTCCTTACACATTGGAAAAATGATAGCATCACGTGGACCTCTTTCTCCTTCCCTTGGGTAGAAGGTTTCCCCTTGGGACAATCTATCTTTTGCAAGTGTTATTATGCAATTATTTTCATCGAGATTGTCATGTATATTTGCTTACACTATAGCCTTCTCAAGTATCTTGGGTTCCTGGGTCTTAACATGCTTCTTAAGCCCTTATGTTAACCCGGATGAACCCACAGACTGTTCGAAGTTATCTAGTCCCTCTAGCTTGAGAATCACAATAATGTCTAATTTGGAAGGTGAGGTCAAGGTTTATGGGACTCTGATTGACTGTTAATAGTGCCAAAAGTTCTAGAGCTTACATGTAAATATATGGTTATGGATTGTTGTGGATTTCCATATTTATAGATCTATTCAAAAACCACGAGAGTGTCAAAAACATAGGGATGGTGCAACAATTGTCATATATATTTGTCAAAGTCCTAGAAGGAGAAAAAACCCCTTGCTATCAATCACATTGTGAAGTGTGTCACACATGAGAGAGAGAGAGAGAGTACAAATGCTATTAATTGTGCGTGTGTGTGGGTTTTTTGTGTGTGGGGGGGGGGGGGGAGAGGGGAGAAGATTGCACATGTAATGGACACCTTTTTAGAAATTTGACAAAGAAAATTATTATTTCTGTGGTTATGACTAACTTTTGTAGAGCATGTCTATGTTTGGACTTCACAAAACTGCAAGTGAGGAATGGTGTAGATTATTCTAAAATATCAATGTCGCTCTACATAGCTAAGGCAAAAATTCCAATTCTTAGAGGAGTTAATAAATAAAGCCCTTGTTGATACCTTTGATAAAGAAAAAACTCTACTCTCTAAATTGAAAGAAGAAGTAACTTATGTCATTGCTTCATGACAATCAAGTAACAACTTCAAGTATAAATAGATCAGTACACAATGTGATCTTTTGTCATATTAAAGGTTCAAACAAACAATAGCATGGAGAATCAAAACCCTATCCAATATTAATTTGTTTAAAAGAAAATCAAAATGTGTTTCTTGTGATTTGCACGTTTCTTAGAATGCAAGAAGTGTTTTTAGATGGTTTCAAGTAATAGATTTTGGGTTGTTATACCGACACCTCGAGTTTTTCTCCATTAAAATGTTCTCAAATAAGCAAAGAAATTATCTATACATGGATTCTATACACAATAAAATAGTTAACCTATTGCTTGTCATTACACGTTGGTGCAGCTAAAGCTGGTCGATGCTATGAAGAGTGAAAATTTGTAGGTATATGTGGGCTCTCAAGGGCATGCCAAAGTGGTTGAGCTGTTGGGAAGATCAAGGGCAAGCAAGGAGCAACGGTATATGTATAATTTATGTGGTTTCCAAGGAAATAATTCTATGCTAGGATGCCTTAATAATGAGGTAGGACAAGGTGTGCAATGTGAAAAATTGGGAGTGCCAAAGGTGGCCCTCAATAGGGTCTATAGGCTAGACTAGATAGTTCCTCCAACAGAGCTATGGTGTGGAAGTTATAACACTTTGAAGTTCACAGTAGTTTTCCAATCTATATCGGATAGGGCATTTGTGGATAAGATGTCAGAGTTGCAATGAGTGCACGGGAATGAAGTGTGTATCTTACGGTGCATGCCAGTATTTTTGGATTGGCAATCAGAGTTAAAACAACCAAGATATGAGTAGTTAAAGTTTCAACGGGGGCCAGTTGTGTGTTGGTTTGACTGCCTGCATAGATGTGTCATCTTGACTTTTCTCAGCCTTTTGGGGGATTTATGGAAGCTATGTGGTGTGTGAAGACCATAGTAATTGATGGCTCATCAATCCAAGTCTGGGTCATAAAGTTATTGAAGGCTAAATTCGATGATGCCGGCAAGACGGTGCCAGATGAATTTTGGCAATATTGGTTGCCTTGGTTTGGGGTTTCAACAAAGTTGAAACACGATGTGGATCTTATGCTTTGGAGCCAGCAAGTTGGAGCTTCACTGTGGCTAGACTGGGGATAGGAATAGCTGGAAATAAATGCCAATGCTTTGAAAGTTAGTGGAAAGAAATATTTTTTTGAAAATTTTCAAGTGGTTTTTGCGCCTTTGGAGGGCAACCTATAGAGGATTTTCCTCATGGCTAGTTTTAATCCCACACAAGGAGTTGAGGGCAAAACATTCAAGCTATATATAAAGAATGGTGACATACCATATGGCAACAGAGAGAGAGAGAGAGAGAGAGAGAGAGAGAGAGAGAGAGAGAGAGAGAGAGAGAGAGAGAGTGAGAACTCTAATGAGTGGAGGCTATGACATGGCACTTCTCTAACATATTTTGGCAGTGGTTTTTGTTGCATGGCAGTGAGTGGAGGAGGGTGGTGCCATTGTACGCCGTCAATGATAGTGCGGAGTAGATAGTGACATGGAACCCGTGGGGTTGTTCCTGTGGCCAAGAGGGCCAAAATTTTTTGAAGGCAAAGGTGGGATGTCACCCGTAGCAGCGGGCTCTATTTACCTACATAGAGAGGTCTCACACGCAAGACTTGAGCTCCAAGTAAGCCAAAAAAGGGGAGTGGCAATTCACATACACGCAACTAAAAAAAGAGTGATCGACAAAAATAGGAAAAAGGTGGGAAAAAAAGAAAATTCCCTATAAGGGAAACATATTTTTCATTTTTTACTCAAGGTTTTTAGAACAAGAAAAGAGCCTGCATAAAGGCACAAAGATTATACTCGTCTTAAATTGCCATAGCCAAGTGCTTGTGTTCGTAGGTGTCGGCATGGCTCGGGGAGTACACTATGGAAAAATTGCATATAGCACATGCAAACAAGATTTATTCCAATAATCCCTTACATGCAAGTATTATATGTATCCCTTATGTATGCATTTTTGTAAAAAACTAGCCCTTATGTATGAAAATTTTAACTTTCTCCAGTAAAAAACCCTTTATGTAAGTACATTTTTCTGTACATGTACCTAATTAAAAATCCCTTATTTTGTTCTCATGTGGTATCTTATATATTCCCTAAATATGGGATTCCTCGGGCGACGTGGTTGTGTGGTGCCCCAAGCTGGGTGCAAAATTGTACAAAGGGGAGAGAGAGAGAGAGAGAGAGAGAGAGAGAGAGAGAGAGAGAGAGAGAGTGGATCATGTGTGTGATCATTATGTGGTTGATCCATGCCCTGGGAGCGTTGTGTGAGTTCGATTTGTCCAAGGTATGTATGTGCATCATGTTGTACTATGGCAAGTGTTTTTAGGTAAAATTGTATCATTTCAAAGGTGTTTTGAGATGAATGGGATGTAGTGAGTTCCCTGAGCTATAGAGAGGCATTTGTGTGTGTCTTGGTGTATTTATCTTCCCCCTCTCCATCTTTTCGTGCCCTCACTGAGGAGCATCCTATTTTAAGGTGAAGTTGTGGTTATGGAGCTACAGGAGCTGCAATTTTTGAAGAGGTAGTGTTGCTAAAGATGGCACGGTCGGGTTTTCCTATTTTTAACTCAAATATTTCCGCTCTTGGTGTGTGGTAAACTAAGAGATGGTACGATGAATTCTAAGATGAAGAAAGGTGGATTGGATGAACTTGGAATTGGCTTTTTGATGCCAATTTGTGCCAGATGTGCAATTACATGAAGTGAAACAGAAATTGGATGGTCTGAAGCAAAGAAAGATGGGGATTTTTGAGCGTTTGAGTGGGAGTTCGAGCCTCTTTGGAGACGGATTATGGAGGTAACTACTGCACAAAATATCAATTCATTAAATTTGAGCAAATTCATGGATTCTCTGCATGAAGATGTTTGAGATAAAGTTGAAGCAGATGGGCCTATGATATATGTGAAAGTGATTAATTTGGAAAGGGGGCTAAAAAGAAAGATTTTGAAGAAGTAACAAGCTAGGAAGAGTCTGTCAAACATAGTGTTGCCTAGATAGGTGGATGCGGTGGAAGTGAAGCCAAATTTAGTGCAAAGGGATGGGGAGGTGCAGGACGAACTAAGGGTTATATGCTTGCAAAGACATGGAGTGGTTTCTATACCAAACGTGCCAGTTACGGAAGCTTCAACTCTCGGGGGGGGGGGGGGGGGGGGGGGGGGGTCACTTAATGTTTATGTGACTATCACGTGAGTGCAGCATAAGGGGTTATTAAATTTCATTTTTCTCACATTTCTACATACATAAGGGTATTGTAAAATAATTTTGGAAAAAATACAATATAGATTGAATAGAAAAAGGGCATATTTTATTTGTTAAAAATTCAAACATAAGGAGTTTTAAAAATAGTTGGGTAGAAGATTCACTAAAGGAGTGGTTTGCAGATGATGTTGGAACAAGGAAGGTAGATAAAATCCCAAAGCTTGAGATAGAAGAGGTGGAAGTAGATGATAGCACTTCTATGGATGCAAATACAACCTCGGAGACAAATTCATCCCATTCAAGGTTTGAAGAGTTTGATCTCTTGCATGTGGATAAAGATGTATTTGAGGGGTAGGAAGAGGTGCAAGCCGATGTGCTGAATGAAATCCAAGTAGAGGAGTGCGAGCCTACAAGAGTGGACGTGCAAGTAAAGATTCTACAAGATCTATGTTGACAAAAAATACCAAAAATAGCAGATGATGAGCAACGTCATAAAATTGCATGAAAAATGACCCAAAATGGAATTTTGGTTCAAAGTGAAAAAAGGCCCCAGAATTGACACATATCTGATATTGTTGTGGAGAGAGAGAGAGAGAGAGAGAGAGAGAGAGAGAGAGAGAGAGAGAGAGAGAGAGAGAGAGAGAGAGCGAGAGAGAGAGAGAGAGAGAGAGAGAGAGAGAGAGAGAGAGAGAGAGAGAGAGAGAGAGAGAGAGAGAGAGAGAGAGAGAGAGAGAGAGAGAGAGAGAGAGAGAGAGAGAGAGAGAGAGAGAGAGAGAGAGAGAGAGAGAGAGAGAGAGAGAGAGAGAGAGAGAGAGGGTTTTTTTTGAGTGAAAACACCTGCAAGTTTTCCCTTTTGTGCAAGTCCCTTCATGCTTGCTCAATCTATGTGTAGTGCACTCCCACCTCTTCGCAATCTTGTATCTGAGATTGTGAGGGAGTGAATTGTCGTTTCCCTTAATAAAAATGGTGTGTGGGATTCAATATGGAATCTCTTAAATATCTATAAAATAAAAAAATGGTCATCATAAAGGTTAAAGCTCGTGTATTCCTTTCAATAGTTTGAAAGGAATACACGTGTTAAAGCTCGTGTATTCCTTTCAATAGTTTCAATAGTAGTAACTTCAATAGTTTGAAGTTACGACTGTCATAGTTGGGGGTGAAGCTACAAGATTCCATGAAAGATTTTTGAGTTTTGAAAGGGATTTGTGATTGTATGAGAGTTGAGGTTTCATGGCTGAAAGTGTAGTGTTTTTAATTGCTCATTTGAAGTAAAATTGGATGTGAACTGGTGATGCTTCCATCATGCACTCGCTTCCAAAAAGAACAATAGGAATTTGAACGGTTGTGATTGTTTTGTTGCGAACACTGTTAGACTTAAAACATCTTTAGGAAGAGGGTTGGTGATTTTCCATAAACACTTTTTCACAGAGTGAACTCACAGCCAAAGGTTATGCACCTGTCCAACTAGGCCATGCAACTTCTTGCCAATGTTGAAATGTTCTTAAGTGAGCATTCATATCCTAGAGATAGTAAGTTCACGTTTGTCTTTAAAATTATACAACCTTATTGTTCGAAATTGAAAAAGTGATTCGTTCTTTGCATTTTTTAGAAAGAAACCAACGTAGCATTTTACAGACAAATTTGTAGCGCATCAATTTTGCTCGCCAAACCAGGCATGGCACGACCTTACTTGCTTACTAGCATGCGTTCCAATGTTTTTTGCAGCACTTTAACGTCATGTCATGTTTTCAGCTTCTGCTTTTGGTCTTGATTGGAAAAAGAAGCCCATCCTCATGATTGGCAAAGCAAGAAGTATAGGGGCAAGATTGATGCCTTCAATACACACAAAAATCTCTTCAAGTGCATGTGTATTGGATTTCAATGGATTCTATTTGTAGGTACATTCTTCCTAAAGAGGAACAAACACCATCCAATGTGCATGTCAAGATTGCTTTAGATGATGATGATGAGAAATGTCTGCCCAATATGGATATGAAGAAAGCAATTGATGCAATGAATGGTAGTTGCAATGATGAGAATTTGATGCATTTCATGGATGCAATGGATGATGCCTTGACAATGCATGCAATGCCTAATCATGAGGAGCTTATGCAAAATCCACTTATGCATGAACCTATGCAAGTGGAACCTATGGAAGAAGAATATGAATGTGTATTTATGCATGCTTCAGTTGTTAGTATGAGGGGCCATCTCCGAAGCACAAAATTATGGGAAGAGGTAGAACAAAGTCGCAGCAGATTGATGTGTTTTGTGATAGTCATGCATATGATGCGGATGAGGTTTTTGATAGACATGTTGATCTTCATGTAAACAAAATTGACCATTCTCATGCTCGTGGCAAGTGATACAGGCTTCTAAAGAAGTAGGGCAAAGTGCATATGCCTATTGTCAAGAAAGTTTGGCCTTTGCATATGCATGAAGCTAAGGATTTAGTTGATGAAGATGCTTTAGTGGGAGAAGAAGATGAATGTGAAGATGAGCTTTTGGAGGATGAAGGTCCAATTTTGTGTGGGAGTGATGATGAGTCCAATTGGTCTGATGTATCGGCATGGAAGAGTGGGGAAAATATGCATGTGGAGCCTTAGGGGACATTCAAGAAGCTCGCTTTGTTTGTGGATATATCAGGTCCTGATATTGGGAAAATTCCATGAGAGTTTACAAAAATTCACTTGTTTTTTATATTGTTCCCAATTGAATTAGTTGACATGATTGTACATGTCAAGACAAATCGCTATGCATTAGAGAAATGGGAGCGTGTTTTATGCAAGCATGAGTCTACAAGAAGATGGGACTGATCTTGATAAACATTTCTTTTTTACAATTCCTTGGTGTATCACTTGTTATGTATTTGTAGTACATGCCTAATAAGAACTACTATTGGAAAGGAGAGACATGCAGTGTGATGGACTATCCAAACGTCAGTGAGAAAATGGGCCAAACTGAGTATCACCGGATTAAATACTTCTTGTATGCATTTAAGAGATAATTCTCAGAGGCCGCTTATAAGGGATACTAGAGAACATAAGCTATGGTAGAAATTTGTATTAGAGGAAAGACTAAGTTCTACTTTTCAACTAGTAGTTGATTATAATTGTGGGCAGAATGGTACAGTTGATGAGATAATAATCCCTTCAAAGTGTACATTGAACCCTTGTGAGGTATATAATCCAAAAAATGCACACAAATTTGGTATACAATTATGGAAGCTATGTGATTCAGAGATTGGATACAATTACTCGTTTTGGGTGTATGAGAAATTGACTTGCACATAATTTTGTTATCATGTTGTCTCAATGCTTGTGAATGATTTGAAGCAGAGGGTCATCATGTATTTTAGACATGTTTTACATCGTAGCTAAGATCTTGATTCATTTGAGTAAGGAGAGATATGGAGGCACCAACACTTACATTAAAAATAGGAAAAAAATTCCATATGTGTAGATGTTAAATCTCCAGCATGGTGATTGTGGATCATCATGGTTTGCATATGATGCAAAGAAGGTTCTTTTGGCTTGTAGTTGCATGGATAAGAAACCATGATATTTTTCTTCTAACGTGTATGGTATGCAGAAAGGAGAAGTTGTAAGACTAATTGGGAGTGGTCATAAAGTTTCACTTGCCTGTCCTAAGGTAGAATTGATGTATAATAAGTGCAAAGATGGCTGTGATGTTTTTGATAGTATAGTTTTGGTGTGACATTGGCATGTATAGGTGGTACCAAAAAGAAGTGTCTTGGACACCTCTTTCGGGAGGAGGGAGAGGGGAATAAGGAGGTTTGTCAGAAGAGATTTAAAATTCAAATATGAACAAATGATTAACCTCCTTTCATTAACTCCAACTGAACATTCTAATTTCCTTTTTCTCCACTCCTGGTACATGCCTCAACGCTCGTCTCAGTAGTCTCTCTCTTTCTGTGTGTGTGTGTGTGTGTGTGTGTGTGTGTGTGTGTGTGTGTGTGTGTGTGTGTGTGTGTGTGTGTGCATGTGTGTTTGTGTGTGTGTGTGTGTGTGTAACCTCTACTTTTGGATTTCACAGCTCCATGCTTGTCTTCCACCTTAGGCATGGA
The DNA here is from genome assembly GCF_014529385.1 of Adiantum capillus-veneris. Lineage (NCBI taxonomy): Eukaryota > Viridiplantae > Streptophyta > Polypodiopsida > Polypodiales > Pteridaceae > Adiantum > Adiantum capillus-veneris. The sequence goes on along the minus strand of NC_140938.1, from coordinate 124,158,423 downwards.
AGGACGATGTTTATGATGAAGTCCATTCAACCATGACTATTTCATCTTCTCTAGTAGCATCTCAGCACCTTCTATGCTCTCTCTCTCTCTCTCTCTTCCTCTCTCTCTCTCTCTCTCCTTTGTATCTCTCTCTCTCACTCTCTCTCTCTCTCTCTCTCTCTCTCTCTCTCTCTCTCTCTCTCTCTCTCTCAATTAGTACTATGGTTGTGTTTTGATGGTCTTCTATGCTATATCATCAGCATCATAAATTGCTGCACATGGAACCTCATACTATTTCAAAATGACAGTATGGCACCCATGTTACTCCAATGTCTATTACACAACACATCCCGGGGTACCTTTTCCCGGTCTACAAAACTATTGGACTACAAAGAAGAGGGAACAAAGAATAATTGAGAAGAGGATGAAAAAAACGTGCGAGGAGGATGACATTGATGAGGTAGAGGCAAAGAAAATCTGCAGGGCGGGTGCTAAGTGTTGGCGTAAACAAACAAATGGGCTTTTTGAGCCTCTTCAAATGAGGATTCTACAGAAACTCCTCCTTCATCCAACGTTATGATTTTTGCAACACACACCAAAGTAGGTTGAAAGGGCCATTTTCTCTAACATTTGCACATTATCTGAGGTGATGACACCCCATTCATATAATGGGTTGTTTTTTAAATGGGCTACTATCATGGCATGCATAGTTGGAGTGGGTGGTGGTGATGATCAAATGAGAAGTAGAGATGTTTCCAAGGCTTTAGGACTGCACCAAAGAATTTTCATTCTTGCAAATTTTTGGCTTCATCATGATGCGGAGGAAGGATCACTTCCCTTAGATGCCATCAAGTGCATAGAGAAAGCATAATAACGACCAAAGTTAGGGAAATTGTGTTTCAATTTTGGATGGTGGAAACCCGCATATCCCCAAACAAGAAAGATGTTGTTTGAAAGAGAATAGATAACAGTGCACATGTAATGCATCCAGCGCATCTACTCAATTTGCCTCCAATTGCTTAACTACTTTCATGTGTATGTTAGTCCGTTATAGTTTGTTGTACTTCTGAGTGCTTCTGAGTCTTTGAGTGCTTCCAAGTGCCTCCAAGCAGATCCAGATGCATGATAGTGCATTACAATACTTTACGAATATTTATGGTTTTTGATAGAGATTTTGAATGCTTGTGTGTTCATTAAAGTGCTTGCCCCTGCTCTATGGTTCTTGAGAGATGTTTGTAGGTGTTGACATATGTATCTTATGGCTTATAAGTGATTTATGGTTCTTGAGAGAAGACTATGTTAGGTAAAGTGGGAAAATCCCAATTCCTAGATTGGACAACTTTCAATATATCATGTACAAGGTGTTGACTTTTTGTTCTAGACTAAACATTTGAAAGAAACATTGGCCACAAAAAATTATGGTTTTGGGTGGTTGCATCATCAAGATACTAGTACATTGATTCCATTGTCATTGTTTATATTCTATTGTCCTAGCTACAACTTATCTTAACATGGAGACAATGGTTTGAAGTCCCACAGCTTGTTCAAGCTAAGGTTAAATAGAGTACCTGAATTTTTAGTTCAAGGTCCACCACTTGTCCAAGCTAGCACCCATTGAGAAATAAACCCATTTGTTCATGACATCAAAGCAACCCACACCTCTAATCTAGAAATTATTCACTTAAGGTATGAGCCATTTATAAAATGTGTAGCATATGTCAATTGCAACATAGGAGGACTAGTTTCAAGGTGCATTTGTCTAGGATAGGCTATGGAGGAATGCAAAGTCCACTTCTTATCTAAGCTACAATTAGTGAAAGGGTAAGCAAACATGTTTACAAAAAAATTTCTCTAACTACTTGTCCATTACAGCATAGAAGTTTTAATTTGAAGTTCAAAAAATTAGGCTAAAAACATATATAATGAAATAAATACTACCCACAAGAAAACATTAAATATGCCATTTTATACCAAATTGGAGAAGTTAACATCCAGAAGCATCCAATTATGCCTATATCCTAATAAAGATATGCATGCAGACATTGACATCTTAATACATACACTTAGACTCCATGGTTTTCCTCTCGGCATATTTTAGTTTCCAAAACTCTCTTACATGGAGGATGTAAAATAACAATTCTTGAATCAAACATTTTTCTCCACAAACAAGGTCTCTTACACAATTCAAAGTCCATGATTTCTTTTCTCCCAATGCAAACAACTAGACTTTATATTTTTCCTTTCAAAGATTTGTAGGTTCTAAAATTCTTTTATATGAAGGACTCAAAAACAAATGTTTTAGGCAAACATGCGTTCTAAGGCCAAGATATTTCTTGCACATCCATGAATTCTCCATTCCATTTGTAAGGTTTATTTTGATACCAAACATAGGTTTCTCCTAGTTAAAAATGGATGCAACCTTGAGATGGAATGATATAGAATTGCTAAAGAATAGAAATAAATCTTTTTAAATATACCATGATGAAACACAACCATAATTTAGTAAAAATGAGTCCCCAAAAACAATGTGCAATCTAGAACTACATGGAAATCTCGTTAGACTTGAATAGTGATAGAGTGAATTCCCCTTAGACTAGGATACAGCTCATCGACACATTTTTTTTCTAAAGCGTGATTCTTTGTCATTACATTGGATTCTGCATTTAGTTGGATAACCTCTAGTAATACATGGAAGTAATCTTAGAGTAGAGTGCACTCCATTACAAGTCCCTTAGAACAGAGCACGATCCATCACATAGGATTCTCCGTATAATAGCATACACTGGAGTAATACGCGGAAGTCCCTTAGAGAAGGGTGCACTCCGTGTATAAAATAATTTTCTTTATAATAGGATACCCTGTAGAATACATGCAAGTCCCCTTAGAGTAGGGTGCACTCCATGTAAGTGTTCATCAAATTGACACATCTTTGTTTAAAAATAACCTTTGAATTATATAGTAATACAAATACACATCATACTAAATGGACATCATCTGGCCATAAAAAGGATCATTGTCAACCTTCTTCAATGTTATTGCCTTGACGCATACACATGGAGTACAAGATTTGTCTCAAGATCACTATACTGATTTACAATTGTGTTACGGGTATAATTTCTCTTGTCTCTTGCATACAACCATCCAAGTAACCATGGAATAATCATTTCTTGCAAGAATCTTTAAGGCTGATCAAGTGTTTTCCTCCACATCTTTGGAAATATAAGACATGTTCCTGTCAAGTTTTTATGATAAACCCTTCTAAATCCTAACATGATGTTTGGATTTTGGCAATACTTGTTACTCATAAAGATCTTGAACTTGCTATAATGCTTTGGGAAACATTTTTGTGTGATGTATTGCACTCTTGTTAGGTTATAGCAACTCCATGTTCATAGCTCAAAATATTCACCATTAAAATCCAAAACATTTCTACGTCTAGATACACCACATGATAAACTTCATCTTTGTTCTCCACAAGAGACATGTGTTGAGTCCAAGATGGCATAGAATCTCCATGTTCTGTTTCAACTATCTTCAAAAGTAGTCCTTCAAGGTCCAAAACAAGCACTCTTTTGAAATACTTGACAGCAAGTGGCAGGTGACAAGTGGGTGATTGATATATACAGCCTTGGATGAGGTTGGTTGGGTGCTTCAAAACCTTCCTTCAAATCATGCCTACACATAGTCGACCCACTTTCTTATAGTGATGACTCTGCAATTAAAAAACAAGAAATCTATTATGTTTTAAAGGATACAAACAATTTCTACATTTTTTACACTATGGTATTATTAGATGCCAAAGTCCATCTTCAACTTACTCATTGCTATAAACAAATCCCAATTGAAAACCTTACAAAGCTTCACCATTTCTCCAAGCTATGCTTCTTTGAAGCATGGAGAAAAGTAAGGTCTACCACCTGGCTAGGCTAGGCTCCACTCTGAATGGGAGAAAAGTAAGATCTACCATAGGTCGAAATTAGGCTTGATGATGAGGGGTATCTTGTTTCAAGGTGTACCACTTGTCCAAGATACATTTCATACAATATAGTGGTGGATAGCTAGACTCAGTTGGGAATGGGAGAAAAGGTGCAAGGTCCACCACCTGTCCAACCTCTTAGGCTCTTTCTTAAATGTTTTCCTTCTCACCGCATGGAGGACTTGTGGTATGTTTCCTATGAGGGGCTTTACCAAAAGGTCCAAGCTTGCTCCATGGAATATTTAGAAATATTTTCTTTGAGATCTGCAAGAAGAAACAAAAAGAAAAATTTGATACCATGCACATGTATATTCAAGTATGTGAAACAAGGTTCAAGTCATAAAAGGTACCTTACGGGTGTGATTTATTTAGCCTTAGAAGATTGTTCACATCTTTGACCTTGTTTATATAAGCCTTTGCAGTGGTTGCCTTCAATGGTCCCTTTGTAATACATCCCACTTGCCTAGCTAGATTGATCAATTGTGGTGCCTTCATGCTTTCAACAGTTGTACCTTCCTTTTCCAATATCTCTTGTATTTGGGCTCGTCTGATTTCATTGTTGTTAGTTTTGTCACTTGCTCAATTGTGTTTGTGTTCAAGGATAGCTTCACCTTTGTCATATTTTTCAGGAATTATCCTTCTTGTAAAGAACACCTTGGCTGACCAAGCATCAATTTTTTGCTTCCAATTCTCTTTGATTTCTTTGTATTCATGCTTATCTGTCAATGCTGGCTATTCGTAATGATTAGAGGCAATGAAATTCCGCCCATCCCTTGTCTCATCCAGTTCAAACAAGTAGGGAAGCAACTCCTCCAAGAGCATATTGTCAACCAATTTTCACCATCAAATTGGGATGGAAAAATACAATTGTTTGCAGGTGAAATGCATCCCTTGTAAGGAGAGTCATCAATAAGCACTGTTCTTCGTGGGTCACATTCATACCCCATGGAAATTTTAGCTAGAGGCTTGAACATTGCCTCAACAACTGGATTGTCCGATCTAAATAATGTATTGCTTTGAGAAGTGTAGCAACCTTCTTGATTCCAAATTGCAAAGAAAGGCAATGTACCTTTTGCTAAGCTCTCAAGTGATTTAAGAATTTGAAGCACATTGTTCCTAGTAGCCGTCAACCAAATTGCAAAATTAAACCTTTGTAATATAGTCTTCAAGAATTAGATGCAACCTGGCCTAAGTATAATATATCTTTTTGGATCTAGTTGCACTGACTGGTGGTGTGAGGACGACTGAGGGGAACGTTTCAATAGAAGACAATTTAAGTCCAAAATAATTATGAGTATGGACTTCTCAACATCTGCACTAGATGAAGTAGCAACAAATGGAATTGGCTCTTGAGTAGATGTTTTAGTCTCTTTTGAAGCAAGTTGTATTGTTGGAGTAGGCATTTCTTTATTCTCACTGCTACAAGCTTGCTCAAGGTGCATATCACCAGACTTTGGTATAGATGTATCATACACCTTGGGCATGACATAAATAATATAATCAAGGGGTTCAACAATTGCGGACTCAACCACAGGGGCTTTATCTATCCCAATTTGCGAATCTAGAAAACACAAATAACATTGGTTTCTCAAAAATCACTAGAATTTAAATCACCAATTGTTAACATGTGGAATTCGAACTTAGGAGTTTATTCAAGGTAAAATCAATATTATAATCCTTGCAACTATTGGTACACAAGGAAACACTAGTCTAGACTAAAATCTTTTGTGACAAAGTTGTACACCCTACACTTTAATAAAAATTAGTACTTAAGTGAATGGTGACGGACACATAAATTTAATAAAAACCATGATTTACTTGATTGACATTTGATCCATTAAAAGACATATTAACACATGTATTTAAGACTTCTATCCATATAAATACTTGAAAACATCAAATAAAGTCATAGTCAACAAACTATGTGTCTCCTCATTCAAGTCGAACAATAGTCTCGACACATGCATAGCCATAACCTCTTGATTTAATGTCTAAAGATAATCCTTTATCCAAAGGTGTTAATTTTGGATGAAATATATAGCTACATTTTGGACACTTGTACAATGAGAGGTATTTTTGTAATCCAACACGTTTCCCTTTTCTACAAATTTACAAATCCATGCCTAGTTAATCTCTCTCTTCTTCTTTATTCAATTCTTCTCTCAATAGAGTCGTTAATAGAAGCAAGTTCTACCACTTGTCCAAGCCAGTGCAAGGAAATGGCTATTGTTTTAAGTCTACCACAATTAGACTCCACATAAGGTTCACCACCACAGTTGTTTGAATTAGCCTCCATGGAAGGTCCACCACTTGTCCAAGATATATGGGCTTTTTGAAGGTCTAACACACTTCTTGAGATTGGGATCTATGTATGGTTCACCTACCCATGCTAGCCTTGAAAGTAAAAATAAAGGGAATAGTACAAGGTCTAAAACTCATCAATTCAAGCTCTTAAGTTTAGGCTAGTGTTTTAAAAAAATCTAAGGGTTCATCACTAAAAAATTATAAGATTATTCTCTACATCAAAACCTTTAATTCTTAAAGATGAAAAGATGGACTCAGAAAATACTACATGAAAAAAACCCTAACATTAAGAGTATCAAATCAACAAGAATAGATGTTAACATATAGAAGAAGTTCAAAACATACGTCCTTCCATTTCCAAGTAGGTCTCATTGACAAAGAATGTTGGTCTTCTTCTTGCGGAGAAATCTCTTCTCTGATGGGCACATCGTCAGCTAATTGCAAAGTAGGTTGTTGATCTTGAAGGCCATCCCACTTTTCTATATCAGCATGGGCCTTAGCAAGAAGCCTGGTTGCTAAGGTTTCTTGATCTTGCATGCTCTCAACTAAGCAGATAACGTCTTTTTTTTGTTGTAATCCTTCTTGTGCAACTAGAGTGCCATCACTAAAGAGATCTACAAGCTTGCGATCTTCAAAACTATCATTAGGAAGAGGATGGGGTGTAGGAGGGCCTCTTTATTTGCCATGAGCTTATGGAGGTGATTAAAAATTTGACGAATAGCTTCACGCGATGTGTGCAAGAATGGTGAGTGTGTAAGAGAAGTGTAAGAAGTGATCAAAGGATGCACTTCCCCCCCAAAAAGGAGGTGGACAATTTTATGATTTTCGGCCTTCCATAACTCCCACATATGATCCAATTTGAGTGGAGATTATAGATCTTCAATCTACGTGTCGAGAGATTCTTTCCATAGATATGCTACATGATAAGGTTTTATCCACTAGATTTTAAATTCCATTTTGGAGGGAAACTTTGAATTCAAATAAACTAGCCGTTTTGCCTGTTTGAATTCAAAAGATTTCCTTTGATTACTTATTTAATACTAAAGGTTTGACTTCCTTAAAGTGCCAAATAAAGAGGCCCTCCTAGACCCCATTCTCTTTCTAATGTATGTATGAATGTAGTGCTTGACGAAAACTCTTTTTTTGGCTTTCAAATATTGCAAATCTGACATGCCTTCATTTTCTACTTGAAGCAAAGAACAATCAATTGGCATGGGATGTTGTTCTGGTCTCCTTATCAGGTCTTCAAATGCATTACCTTGTCCCATGAAGGCAATAACCACAAGGAATTGAATTGCTCCTTTGCAAGGTGCTAATGGAAAGTGATGCAAGGCACCACAACAATGGTAGCTCACATTATCTCCCATACTCTCGAATGCACATTGTAATTTTGTGAGTTTAGGAAAATCTATAAATGCAACAAATACAAATCCAGGATCAATTGAGCCTCTATAAATAGTCAACATCCCATCCAAAGCATTGCTAGATATCTCCTCACTCCACTGCAAGCTGTCCCCATAGTGTTTTGTCAAGTCTAAAATGCATAAGCCAAAAGGAATTTGGTTGTTGAAGTGGCGCTTCAAGTAGAGATTTCGTTCTATCTATAGGTTCACCACATAGATGGACCATGGAAAATCAAGAGACTCAATTTTCTCCTTGTGAAGGTGAATTGTCCATTGCATGTATTTTATAGCTTCATCCAAAAAATCCATTTTCTTTGTTCCACGCTTCAAGCTATTTTTGAGCCATTGCTCACATAGCATTAGAACGGTTTTATAAAATGCATCATTGATTTTATACATGTTGACTATTTTCTCCCAATTTTTTACACGATGATGACTCATTCAAAGCATTGAAGCCTTCAAGAAGTGCATCTTGAATGAGTTTGTCTTGTTTGAGTTGCTTGATTTGATCATACATATCAATTACATCACCATCTTTTGCACTCTTTAACAATAAAATCTTCTCATCTTTAATTTCTTCTTGAATGATCTTTACCTCTGATTCCTCAAGACTGCAAAGAAATCTAAATATTGTTGTTGGGGGTTTCTTGTTATCCTCCTTAAGCCTTGTAATAATTTCTACCCAACAATTATAAAATCGATTGGAATATGTAACCATGTGTGCCTCTTTAGCAATCCAACTTGCTCCTACACTCAATCTTGCCAATCAAAGAAAAGTCTAGAAAGAAATATAACACCAATAAGAGGATTGAACTCAAGTGTTCAATTAAAGACAATAAGAAAGAAGAAGAAAGACACTTACATCCCATCCAGCACGAGATGTATGTCCCTCTGCAACTGCAGTTGCTGCCCTTGATGGTCATCCTGAATAGATCCATAGGCTTTGCAAATTTCGCAATATTTGAATGTAAGGTTGCTTGACATACAATACTTTAGCCTCATCATTTGCAATGGAAAATATATCAGTTGCAACCATTAGAGGAGCATTTACAACAATATGAGCCTTTTGAAATTTATACACGTCAATCAATCTTTGAAATATCTCATTGTTTTTTTGTTCATTGTGAAGCAAAACTTTTATGGCATAAAGTGAATGTTGGCCACCATCAAGAATCCAATAATGATAATCTTGTAGTTTGCCCTCTTGTACCTCTTCTACTACAAAAGGTGTACCCTGCTTTGCCTTTGCATTTTGAAGAGGCATTAAATATGCACACACTGCAGGTTTAGTTATACTCTGAGAAAATCCAAATAGCATGCTTTCTACATGTTTTCCATCAATAGTACGTACATTATAGTGACCGGGAGCCAGCCAACAGTTTTGAATAGGGATAGCAAACTTCTCATATTGGAAAGGAAAATAGCTTCTATACTTATTCGTTCCACCTGTATCTTTTTCTTGTTCTTTCATGTCCTCTGTCTCTAGATCTTTTGGATCCACGATTCTCATCTTGGACGTTGAACCTTGTGTTGAGGATGCTAGAGATGCATTGTCTACATCCAAAATAGAACTAGTCTCCTTAGGTGCTACTTTTTGCACTTTGACTTTCTTATTTATAGGTGGAGCTACCCTTGTCATTAGGAAGAGTATGGGGTCTAGGAGGGACTCTTTATTTTCTATGAGCTTAAGAAGATGATTAACATTTTTACAAATAGGTGTATGCCATGTGTGCAAGAATGGTGGGTGTGTAAGAGATGTGTAAGAGTGGTCAAAGGATGCACTTTCCTCCCCAAAAAGGAGGTGGACAATTTTATGATTTTCGGCCTTTTGTAACTCCCACATATGATCTTCGATTTGAGCGTAGATCATAGATCTGCAATCTACGTGTTGAGATCTTTCCATAGATATGCTACATGATATAGTTTTACCCGCTCAATTTTAAATTCCATTTTGGGGGGAAAATTTGAATTCAAATAAACTAGCTGTTTTGCTTGTTTGAATTCAAAAGCTGTCTTTTGATAACTTTCTTCATACTAAAGGTTTGACTTCCTTAAAATACCAAATAAAAGGGCCCTCCTAGACCCCATTCTCTTCCTAATGTAACATTTATTTTTGGTGTCGTATCTTCCTGGGGGAAAAAAAATTAGTTGTTACTAAATAATATATTCCACCACTTGTCCAACCTACTTCCAAGGTGGTTTGTAGGTCCACCACTTGTCCAAGCTAGCTCTACTAAAACAAGCTATCTCTATTGTTGTTGGGAGAAGAGGGGGAGATCGATAGCTTAAAGTACTCAACATAAGCTTTCAAGCCATCACCATCAAACCATAGCTTAAGAGATGGACACTAGATTAGAGAGTACACAACAAAATAACCATAGCTTAAGAGAGTAGAGAAGAGAATCTGCAAGAGAAAGGCTTAAATCTAGCCCCAAACTCCACGGCACCTCTCTTGTGGAGTTGGTATTTAATATATTATTTTTGAGTTTGAGGTGCCAAAAATTGAGGCCCCTCTTTTACAACCACTTCACTTTTGTAAATGAGTGAAGCTCATTAGTTCTTGCATGACCCATAAGGGAAGTTCCCACTACAAATATTTACAGAGCCATAGTGGCTTATTGAAATGAGATTCTAAGATACTGTGCAACTATAAAATGGCCAAGAATAATTTCCGTCGCCTCTTCATCAACTCCCCGCATTCCACTCTACAAAATCATCATCAACTCAATTAGTAAAATAAATAGACAGCACATAATTAACCATTACGCCCAGCTATCCCAATTGCAGTTAACCACTACAACAGGAGGGTGCCCAGTCTCGTAACATCCCTCCCACCAGGGATAGCAACTGTCCTCAGTTGCTCAATAGAGAAATCAACTGGACCGTGAGTGATGGAAAGTGTGGAGAAGGTTGGGAAAGTTGCGAAAAAACTTTTCAGGCATCCATTTGGCATCCTCTCTAGGGTGGCCCTTGAAAGTCAAAAGGTAACGGTTATAAACCATTCCACTGCGTGTAGTGGTGGTCTCATGGTCAACTATTTTGTCAGGGATGAGTTGCTCTTCTTGGTCTACAAGTGAAGGTGGGTCTTCGTAAATGTGGTGTGTAGGTAGGGGTCCTCTGAATGGTCGTAAAAGACTAATGTGAAATGCATTGTGAATGTGCCAATGTGTAGGTAATTCTAAATGAAAAGAAACATCATTAATGACAGCTGAAATTTTGAAAGGTCCATAAAAACGAGGAGCAAGCTTAACAAAGACATTAGTATCAACACTTTTGATCCTTCGTTTTTCGATGCGAAGTAAAACATGATCACCTTCTTTGAATTGGTGTGCCTTGCGGTGCTTGTTAGCATGCTTGGTGTAAAGTTCTTGTGAGTGTTTAATGGCAGAATGCACACTTGCATAAATATCATGAAAGTCGGTAGTGAAATCATCAGCGGCAGGCACAACATTAGAAAGACATGAAGCAGGAGTAGGAAGTGAGTGACCGTATACAATTTCAAAGGGAGATTTACCCGTGGCAGTGTGAGTGGTGTTGTTGTATGCAAATTGCAAAATATGTAGGTAGTCATCCCATTTCTTAGGTTGAGAGGAAACACAAGCCTTCAACAAGTCAATAATAGTGCGGTTGGTGACTTCGGTTTGACCATTAGATTCAGGATGAAATGCAGAAGTAAAGTCAAGTGTAGTGCCAAGATTTTCAAATACAGTAGTCCAAAAAGCACTACAAAATTTTGAGTCTCGATCGGAAATAATCACTTTAGGCAAACCATGATGTGGAAAAACAGTCTTCAGAAACAAAAGTGCAGCTTGATGTGCTGTGAGTGTTTTCTTACACGGAACAAAGTACGCTTGTTTAGAGAAACGATCAATAATAGTCCATATCATGTCATGTTTGTGTGTTGTGAGTGGGAAACCAGTAACAAAATCCATTGAAATATGTTCCCAAGGTCTTTCAGGAATGAGGAGAGGGTGTAAAAGTCCCAATTTCTTACCTGTAGCTGCTTTGATTTTTTGACAAATCAAACAAGTTGAAACATACTGTTTAACATCCATTCTCATAGTAGGCCAATAGAAATCACGACATAAATGTTGAAAAGTTGCAGCAAATCCTCTATGTCCAGCATAAGGTGGTTTGTGCAATTCTTCAATAATTAATGTACGAAAAGATTTAGTCACACACAATTTTTGTTTGAAATAAAGGAAGTTTTCTTGAATAGTGTATTCGAGAAATGTGTGTACAGAATTATCAAGCATGTGCAACCATGTCGTTTTGAAGTCATCGTCATGTGCATAAGTGTCAGGCATAGTGTCAAATGAAGTTCCCGTAATGGTTGATAGATGATTAAGTGAGGGTCGTCTACTCAAAGCATCGGCTATAACGTTTTCTTTACCAGGTTGGTATTGAATGTTGGGCTGAAAACTTTGAATAAAAGCGGCCCACTTAATATGTCTATCATCTATTAAAGGCTGAGAAAGTAAATATTTGATACTTTGTTGATCAGTTTTAATGATCAAGTCAGTACTTATTACATAGTGTTTCCAAATTTTCAATGCATGTACCACATCAGTTAACTCTTTATCATAAGTACTGAACTTTGTTTCAGACGGTTTGAATTTACGACTTTAGAAAGCAATGGGATGGTTATCTTGCATAAGGACTGCACCGATACCTTTACCACTAGCATCAGTGACTACCACAAAGAATGGTCGTTCAAAATCAGGCAATTGCAATACAGGTGCATTAGTCAAAGCATGTTTAAGTGCATTAAATGAGCTTTCTTGCAAATCAGTCCATTCATAAGGCGTGTTTTTCTTCAACAAGCGAGTCAAGTAATGTGCTTTGTAAGCAAAATTACGAACAAATTTCCTGTAATAGCTGCAAAGACCAATAAAAGATCGTAGCTCATGCAAGTTTTTAGGTCTAGGCCAGGATTGAATGGCTTCAATTTTCATTGGATCGACATGAATTCCTTTACCCGATACAATATGTCCCAAGTATTCAATTTCATATTGGAAAAATGAACTCTTTTCAGGATTCAAATACAAGTGATTTTGTGCAAGCAGATCAAATACACGTGTTAAATGTTGCTTATGGTCTTCTTCAGATTTACTGAATATCAAAATGTCATTAAAAAATACAATCACAAAATCTTGATGGTCAATGAAAATTCGATTCATCATGCGTGTGAATGTAGCTGGTGCATTTGTCAAACCAAATGGCATGACAAGAAATTCATAGTGTCCAGTTTGTGTTCTGAAAGCAGTTTTGTAGACATCATGTTCAAACATTTTGACTTGGTGATATCTTGATTTAAGGTCAATTTTGCTAAAGATGTTTGCCCCTTTCAGTTTGTCTAGTAGATCATCCACTCTAGGAATAGGAAACCTATTCTTAATGGTGATCTTGTTTAAAGCCCTGTAGTCGATACACATACGAAAGGTTCCATTTTTCTTCTTGACAAGAAGTACTGGAGCTCCGTATGGTGAACTACTAGGTCGGATTAGGCCTCGGTCAAGTAAATCAGTGATTTGAGTTTGTATTTCCCTTGTGCGGTAGGATTTACACGATAAGGTGCTCTACAAGGAGGTTCACTACCCGGTATGATGTCAATTTGGTGGTCTTCTGGGCGTGATGGTGGAATTCCAGGTGGGAGATCATGCATGAAACAATCTTTAAATTGTGAGAGAAATTCATCATGTGTGGAGTTACGTGAAGTTTCAGTTTCAACAGAAATTTGATTTACCAATACTAGATATGTTTTCCCCTGTTTTCGAATTTCTCGTTTGGCTTGAGTGTGAGAGAGGAGTGGAAATTTTTGATGTGCCAGTGTTGCTTGGATGGAGAATTTTTTATTATTATGAGTGAGAGACATTGTACGTGTTTTATAATTAATCAACGGGTCAAATTCATGACGAAATGGCATTCCCAAAATCATATCGAGTCCATGCAATGGTGCTACCAAAAATGTACGTGCTTGTGTGAATTCACCAATGCAAACTTCAACAGTGACTTGAGTTTTACAATTAAAACGTTGATTATTAAAAACAGTTTTGACCTTGTGGGGTGATGAAATTTCAGAGAGTGATAGTTGTTGTGCCAATCATGTGGAAATGAAATCATGGCTACTACCATCATCTAGCAGAATGGTGACATTTTCACCCTTAACAGTGCCTTGCACTTTAAACAAAGTGTGAGGAGATATAGGAGTACCTGAGGATGGGTTGTCATCGTTATCATAATCAGGATCATATCCCTCTCCGTAGTTAACTTCCACTTCATTATTGTCGGGTGTAGCATCTTTGATGAGGTTAAGAGTAGCTCCGTTGGGGCGGTTGTTGTTGAAGGGTTTTTGACTTGAATTCCTGTTGACTCCATTTGAATGGCCATTGGATTGACCATTGCCCTTAGCATGACCATTTGGGCACTTATCTGCATAGTGACCATACTGAAAGCATTTAAAACACTTCACCTTTTTGTTACCATTAGAATTTGGAGGAAAACGCTGGTTGAAAGGATGTTGGTCGCCTCGTTGCTGAGTGTTGTTGTGGTTGTTGCTCGTATGAGGTTGAGCAGTAGCAGGAGGATTGTCAAATCTTTGTCTTTTGAAAAAGGTATGGCTTTGGTGTTTGCTTCTGTCAGAGTTAGGAGAGAAAGGAGGTCTCTTGTTGCGGTTAGTGTTAGCAGGTTGATCAGTGTGAGAGGAATGTCCACCTTTCTTCTTTTCTGCGTTGAGACCCAAGTTAATGGCCTTTGACAGAGAATCTGGTTCGAACATATCTACCTCAGCACTAATTTGTACTGCCAAGCCTGATATGTACTTTCGCTTCAATTTCCTGCGACTAACATGTTCAATAGCTTGCAATTGAATTAGACAATTCCAAAAACGGTCAGTGTAACCCTGTACATCTTCATTTCTACCCTGTCGAATTAAATCCCATTGATGTCGTGCTTTATCTTTGTACTGTGTTGGCAAAAATTGGGGCAAAAACACTTTTTTGAATGCATTCCAGGTGCGTGGTCTTCTTTCATGTTGTTTGGTGGCGTTCCACAACAATGCAGCGCTGCTAGTGAGATGATTGGATGCACACTTTACCATTTCACGCTCGGGAAAGTCTTCATCATGAAAGTAGTCATCTAACTGACTAACCCATGCTAGAACCGTGCTAGCATCTTTAGTGTCATCAAAATCTTTGAAAGTGAAGGCTTTTCTGCTAATTTTGTTTTTCTTGGGTGCCGGTGCAGATTCGGTGCGTGCAGAATGTAATAATTTATCTTCAAGTTCTTGCCTTCGCATGTGTTCATATGTGAGTGACTGCTGCAAATTTTGAAGTTGCTCTGCAATCGTGGGTGCATGAGGAAGATGTGCCATGATTGCGTGCTTTTCTTTTTCTTTTTTCTTTTTTTTTATTTTTTTTCTCTTTTTTTTGTCTTTCTTTTTCTTAAAAAGAATAAATAATTAAATGGTAATGCTTAAAAAGGCTATTTGGTGATATTCACAGATGCAATATGCGGAATAAAATAAAATAAATAACAGAAATGTAATGTACTTAGCTGAAAAAGAGCGGTGGCGTCCAGTCCAGAATGGCGGTGCGCTAGGAAATTGCCAGAGAATAGACAGTCCGAAGGTGTGTCACCGAGCCAGTTGAATTTCGTGGTACCCGATCTCCCGTATCTCAAAAGCAATGGCAATCAGCAATCCCGAAAGACAGCCGAAGATTTTTTTTTTTTTTTTTTGAAGGTTGGCGGCCCAAGAATTCTTAATGAAGGCGGAGTATGTGATTTTTACGGTTGTGTTTGTAGTGGTGCCGACCAAGGGGTGCAAGGCTTACTAATTGTGTCCAAAGCCAAAGTGTTGAGGATATTGAAAGGGTGTTTGTCTTCTTTAAAGGTTATTAAGCTTGAAGATGAAATGGACAGCTCACCACTGAAATACCTCTTTGAGCTTAACTTTAAGTCTTTGAAGTTAACTTTAACTTTTAAGTGTGCATGGGATTCTGTGGAAGAACAACTCAAGCCAAAAAAAAATTGAGATGGCGACCTCTAGATGTTTTCCAGGCTACAAGACAAAAGCAAGAATTGATGCATAAACTAAGCCAATACTTTTGACAGTATTTTCTACAGCTTTTGATGAGGTTGACATTTAGCTTTTCTTGTGTGCAGGAGGGTGTTCTCGCAGATTGTTCTCGTCCGTATCTTCATGTATACGCAAGCTTAGCGAGTGCTTAAATTTAACCGTTGAACATACCCGTTCTTGATCGTCTTGAAGCCGAAATTGAAAATTGATTGCCAATTAGCCACCAATTAACAATCGAGTTTTTCTTGTGTGAACTCGATCAATTATACTTCAAATTTCCACGAACCCTTGAATCCTTGAATTGCAAAGTCGATGAATTGCAATTGGGGTTTTGTTGATTAGAGAAAACTCCTTCTTAAAACTGAAATCTGGTGCCGATTGATCCTCGAACCTAAGGCTCTGATACCACTGTTGGGAGAAGAGGGGGAGATCGACTGCTTAAAGTACTCAACATAAGCTTTCAAGCCATCACCATCAAACTGTCTACCTCTTCTTCCAATTTCCAAGCACACACACTCACCTAGACTATGACACACACACACACAGTAAACAGAGAATTGATATAGACAAGCTTGTAAGGAGGTGTAAGAGATGTGTAAGAGATGGACACTAGATTAGAGAGTACACAACAAAATAACCATAGCTTAAGAGAGTAGAGAAGAGAATCTGCAAGAGAAAGGCTTAAATCTAGCCCGAAACTCCACGGCACCTCTCTTGTGGAGTTGGTATTTAATATATTATTTTTGAGTTTGAGGTGCCAAAAATTGAGGCCCCTCTTTTACAACCACTTCACTTTTGTAAATGAGTGAAGCTCATTAGTTCTTGCATGACCCATAAGGGAAGTTCCCACTACAAATATTTACAGAGCCATAGTGGCTTATTGAAATGAGATTCTAAGATACTGTGCAACTATAAAATGGCCAAGAATAATTTCCGTCGCCTCTTCATCAACTCCCCGCATTCCACTCTACAAAATCATCATCAACTCAATTAGTAAAATAAATAGACAGCACATAATTAACCATTACGCCCAGCTATCCCAATTGCAGTTAACCACTATAACAGGAGGGTGCCCAGTCTCGTAACAATTGTTTCAAGGTCAATGTGTGAATGGAGTGTAGCTACTATGTCTATTAGCATGAATGGTTTGAGGCAAAGGTCCACCACTTGTCCAACCTAATATCCATTGTGTTATGGAGGATTTAGCCCAAGGTGGCTTGAAGGTCCACCGCCTGTTCAAGCTAGCTCTATTGAAACAAGCTATCTCTATTATTTCAAGGTCAACGTTGAAGCGGTCCGGGGCGGGCAACAAGAAGAGAAACCTCTAGACACCCTTCAAGGCTCCCGTGCTGCTCAATGGGGCTGGGGCACAACACAACAAAAACCAAAACAACAAACCCCCAGCCAAATCCCAACTACACAAGGGGACACCACCTAGTTTAAGAGCGAACTAGGACTCAAAAGAGGAGAATCGTTAGAGCAACCCACAAACAAGCAAGGAATTTACACTAACCCTAACACCAATGGAACACTCTTACACACTAAAACACGAGAGAGAGAGAGAGAGAGAGAGAGAGAGAGAGAGAGAGAGAGAGAGAGATGGTGCTCGGGCTGCTTTGAAGTGTATCATTAATGATCAAGCAAACATAAATATATATATGTAAGAAAGAGAGAGAAGGGGGAAGGGGGTGCTTGTTGCACTAATGCCTTCTTACAAATCTGTCATGACCAATCAAAGTGAGATTAGTATTTGTTCAACATAGCCTGAGTAAATTACACCACAATACATCACAAGAAAAACGCCAACCCAATCACTGTCTTAAGGCCAGGGGAGTCCTCTCCACCCTGTCGCCCTCTTACAGCATGTGGGATTTATGGCTAAATTGATAACAATACCCGGAGACAAGCTATCAAGAACTTAAATAAAACAACAAGACACTTACACATCATTATTGTCCATGACTTCACGTTGGAAGGGAGACAAGGTATCCATGCTTAGTCCAAATTCACCCTCCTTGATTCAGCAAATGTTGGGCTTACACTAGTAGGACAAATGATAGATTTCCTACTCTCAATTGAATGATCACTCTCTCTTACAATGGCATAGAGTTCCCTTGCTAATCACCCCTAATACAGCACATACATATGCCTAATGCCAATGAGATTCCACTCAAGAGCTCCTTCTCAAGAGGTTGAGCTTGGCTTCTCAAGCTATAGCATAGTGCTCTTTCTTCTCCCCTTTTTTGTGCTAGCTACACCCTCCTTTTATAGCAATTTTGAAGGCTAGGGTTACTCCTCTAACCATGGTTGGGTTAGATTTTCAGAATTTTATCTAATTTCTTTTGCTTGGAATTATCAAGAAGTTGGTGGGGAAAGAGAGAGGAGAGAAATGGAGGTGATAGGACTTTTCATAGTGGGTTAGTGTTAGTAGAGTTAGTATTAATTTACAAATGGAATTGGATATTTACAATGGGAGTATCCATGTAGGATACAAATAAGGAAGAAAAACTCTTAAGAGGTAAGAAAAGGTGGATTTCTTACAAGGTTGATGCTCCAAGTGTCTTGAGTAGGGCCAATTTTGACGCTTGTTGACGGTCCACTAGCTTTGACGGTACATTTTTTCTCCACTCTTGACCTTCCTTGAGAGACAAGGTAATTGAAGCTGAGTAATCAACCACCATGATGCTGTCTTTTAAGAGAAGAGGCTGAATTTTGTGGTTTTTTCGATAGATATGGGTAATTTGGAGGAGGAAAAATGAGGCTAGGTGGTCAATTTTGGAATGGAATTGTGTGTGGGAGGTATGAGTTCACCATGGTTTCTCTTATTCTTCAAGGTTGAGGAGAAGGTGAGTAGGGTGCAGAGAGGAGTGGTGAGAGAGGTGGAGATGATGAGTGGAGAAGTGTGTGTGAAAGAGGAAAATGATAAAGTGGAAGAGAGAGTGTGGCTGCATAGCATGGGAAAATTGGGGTCCACTAATAAAATCATAGCTCACAACTCGTAGCTCAAAAAAATATGAAAAAATTTGAGGCAAAAGTTCAGCCCACGAGCTACAACTTTTGTTTGTATCACCTTTTCAAATTCGGAGAGCAAGTGAACTTTAAAAATTCAGCAAAACCGACCGTTTTTTTCCACTGCACAAGGTCCTTGTGGGGTCCTTCTTTGGATGATTCTTTTGAATACTTCCAAGAGTGAGCCCTCCATAGTGCATGTATGCATGCCACCTACCCTTGACCTTATTTGGTAGGTCTATAATTGAAGATATTGTTGAGATCATGATATAAGTGAATAGTACAACTAATAAAATCAAATATTGAGGGGTCTAAAAAATATGTACATGTCAAATATAAATAATATAAGTGGAAAAAACATAAAGGGGTCAAAGAAATCTCTCTCATTATGAGGCTACCATAAAAAGATAAATATTTTTGGTGTTCTAATTTTTTAGAAAAAAAAACAAAATAGATGTAGGAAGGGAAAAATCACAATAGTGAAAAAATATACACATAAATAAAACTAGTTTTTTTGGATTTTTGTTGGGGTGGAGTTACACCAAATATAAGAGAAGCTTACATGAAAATATTTCTATATGGAATAAAGAGTATGAAAAATGGTAAGAAAAATTGTGGTAATGGTGAGGCAATGTACAGAGCATAAATAACACACACCTAGGTAGAAATATTTAAATAAATATCAAAATAATTATGAAAAAATCTTTTATTTAGGCCCTATATACAAAGAAATATTTACATACGCATGGGCCATAATATACTTATATTTTTTATATTTTTTATGTTTTTGGCTCAACTAGCCCAATGACTAGCTAATTGAGGGTTTTTTATTTCAGTAAAGAGATATGGGAAAAGTCCCCTAACTCACACGCACCTATATATAGTGAAAGGGTGAGGGTAACCACAATGTTTGAGTGATTTGATAGGGTGAGATAACTCACTATGGCAATTACAGAGAGCCGAAAAACGGCTATCAACGTGTGAATTGAGTGTAGCTACTATATTTACTACCATGGATGGTTTGGGGCATAGGTCCACCCCTTGTCCAACCTATTATCCATTGTGTTATGGAGGTTTTAGCCCAAGGTGGTTTGAAGGTCCACCACCTGTCCAAGATAGCTCCATTGAAAGAAGCTATCTCTATTGTTTCAAGGTCAATGTGTGAATGGAGTGTCTCTACTTTGTTAACTACCATGGATGGTTTGAGGCAGAGGTCCACCACTTGTCCAACCTACTATCCATTGTGTTATCGATATTTTACCCCAAGGTTGTTTGAAGGTCCACTACCTCTCCAGGCTAGCTCTATTGAAAGAAGCTATCTCTATTATTTGAAGGTCAATTTTTTGTTTTCGGAGTCAGGTAGCGCCCAGCCGCTCCCTTTATACACCAAAAAAGTATACAAGAAGAATGATCGGGACTATGCATCCAGAAACGGAAGGTAGACGCTTTTGTCACTACTTGCCTCTGGACTACGAGAGTCGAGAATTATCTACACTCTTAGGGCCATGACTAATCCCTTGAAAGACCCATTTCACCAACGTGATTTGGACGTGACAGCGACCAAGTACCTCTATTCAGAGGCCAAGGTACTGCGGGACTTGCTTCGGTCTTCCCTTTGGAGTTGCCTTTTCCAGGTAACTTATCACTCACCTCACTAAACTCCCTTTGAAACCTAATGGTTTTCCCCTAGAAAATTCCATACCCACTTGCAATGATGTGAATGGAGTATAACTACAATGTTTATAACCATGGATAGTATGGGGTAGAGGTCCACCACTTGTCCAACCTACTATCCATTTTGTTATGGAGGTTTTAGCCCAAGGTGGTTTAAAGGTGGACCACCTATTCAATCTATCTCTAATGTTTCAAGGTCAATGTGTGAATGGAGTGTAGCTACTATCTCTATTACCATGGATGGTTTGGGGCATAGGTCCACAAATTTTCCAACCTGCTATCCCTTATGTTATGGTGGGTCTATCCCAAGCTGGTATGAAGGTCCACCACTTGTCCAAGCTAGCTCTATTGAAGAGTCGTATCTCTTTTTCTTGAAGGTTAATGTGTGAATGTAGTGTACATATTATGTTTACTACCATGGATAGTCTGTGGCAGACGTCCACCACTTGTCCAACCTACTATCCCTTGCGTTATAAAATTTTTAGTCCAAGGTGGTCTGAAGGTCCACCATCTCTCTAAGATAGCTCTATTGAAGGAAGATGTCTCTATTCTTTGAAGGTCAATGTGTGAAGAGAGTATAACTACTATGTTTAGTACCATGGATGGTTGATAGAGGTCCATCCCTTGTCCAACCTGCTATCCATTGTATTATAGAGATTCTAGCCCTATGTGGTTTGAAGGTCAATCTCTCAATGGAGTATAGCTACTATGTTTACTACCATGAATGGTTTGGGGTAGAGTTCCACCACTTGTTCAACCTACTAACCATTGTGTAATGAAGGTTTTAGCCCAAGGTGGTTTGAAGGTCCACCACCTGTCCAAGCTAGCTGTATTGAATAGTCCTATCTCTAGTCTAATCACGTAGATGGTTTGAGGTAGAGGTCTAGCACTTTTTCAACCTACTATCCATTGTGTTATTGAGGTTTTAGCCCAAGGGTTTGAAGGTCCACCACCTGTCCAATCTAGATCTATTGAAAGAATCTATCTCTATTGTTTGAAGGTCAATTTGTGAATGGAGTAGAGCTACTTTGCTTACTACCATTGATGGTTTGGGATAGAGGTCCACCACTTGTCTAAACTACTAACCATTGCATTGTGGAGGTTTTAGCCCAAGGTTGTTTGAAGATCCACCACCTATCCAAGCTAGCTAAATTGAAAGAATCTGTCACTATTGTTTGAAGGTTAAAATGTGAATGGAGTCTAGTGGATGGTTTGGGATCGAGGTCTAGCACTTGTCCAACGTACTATCCATTGTGTTATTGAGGTTTTAGTCCAAGGTGGTTTGAAGGTCAACCCCCTGTCCAAGCTAGCTCTATTGAAACAAGCTATCTCTATTTTTTGAAGTTCAATGTGTGAATGGAATGTAGCTACTATGTTTACTAACATGGATGGTTTGGGCAGAGGACCTTACTTGTCCAGCCTACTAGCCATTGTGTGATGCAGGTTTTAGCCATATGTGGTTTAAAGGTCCACCACCTGTCCAAGTTTTCTCTATTGAATAGTCCTATCTCTACTCTAATAGAGTGGATGGTTCTGGCTAGAGGTCAAACACTTGTGCAACCTACTACCCATTGTGTTATGGAGGTTTTACCCCAAGGTGTTTTGAAGGTCCACCACCTATCCAAGATAGATCTATTGAAAGAAGCTATCTCTATTGTTTGAAGGTCAATGTGTGAATGGAGTGTAGCTGCTATGTTTACTACCATGGATGGTTTGGGGTAGAGCTCCACCGCTTGTCAAAACTACTATCCATTGTGTTATGGAGGTTTAAGTCCAAGGTGGTTTGAAGGTCCACCATATGTCCAAGATATCTCTATTATTTGAAGCTCAATTTGTGAATGGAGTGTATCTACTATGTTTACTACCATAGATGGTTTAGGGTAGAGTTCCACCACTTGTCCAACATACTTTCCATTGTGTTCTAAAGGTTTTAGCCCAAGTTGGTTTGAAGATCCACCACCTATCCAAGCTAGATCTATTGAGCAAAGCTATGTCCAAAGTCAGTGTGTGAACGGAGTGTAGCTACTTTGTTTACTACTATAGATGGTTTCGGCGAAAGATTCACCACTTGTTCAACCTACTATCCTTTGTGTTATGGAGGTTTTAGCCCAAGATTGTTTGAAGGTCCACCACCTGTCCAAGCTAGCTCCTTTGAAAGAAGTTATTGCTATTGTTTCAAGGTCAATGTGTGAATGGAGTGTAGCTACTTTTTTTCCTACCATGGATTGTTTGGTACAGAGGTCCACCACTTGTCCAACCTACTATCTGTTGAGGTTCTAGCTCAAGGTTTTTTAAGGTTGACCACATGTCCAAGCTAGCTCTATTGAATAGTCCTATATCTAATCTGATCACGTGGATTTTTTGGGGTAGAGGTCCACCACTTATACAACCTACTAACCATTGTTTTATGGAGGTTTTATCCCATGGTGGTTTGAAGGTCCATCACCTGTCCAAACTAGCTCTATTGAATAGTCCTATCTCTAGTTTGATGACGTGGATGGTTTGGGATAGAGGTCCGGTACTTTCCCAACCTATTATCCATTGTGTTATTGAGGTTTTAGCCCAAGGTAGTTTGAAAGTCTACCACATGTCCAAGCTAGATCTATTAAAAGAGGCTATCTCTATTGTTTGAAGGTCAATGTGTGAATGGAGTAGAGCTACTATGTTTACTACCATTGATGGTTTGCAACAGAGGTCCACCACTTGTCCAACCTACTAACCATTGCATTATGGAGGTTTTAGCCAAACTTGTTTGAAGATCCACCACCTATCCAAGCTAGCTCTATTGAAAGAATCTATCACTATTGTTTGAAGATTAAAGTGTGAATGGAGTCAAGCTATTATGTTTACTACCATGAAGGGTTTGGAGAGGTCCATCACTTGGCCAACCTACTAACCATTGTGTTGTGGAGTTTTAGCCCAAGGTGGTTTGAAGGTCCACCACTTGTCCAAGCTAGCTCTATTGAATAGTCATATCTCTACTCTAATAACATGGATGGTTTGGGGTAGAGGTCTAACACTTCTCCAACCTAATATCCATTGTGATATTGAGGTTCTAGCCCACGGTGGTGACGGGAGCAAAGCCAACTCCGAACCCCGACGGCCCCTAAAACACCGGGGACCGAATGGCGTGTCTCGAGCCTGTCATGGTAAAGCAAACAGGGGGCACCACCTAGCTTCAACGGCTAGGACGCAAACAACACACCACCATAACAAATTTTTCATCCAAGAGAGATGGATGCTTGGGAGCAATGATGAAGAGGAAAGGGAATGAGATCAAGTGAGAGAGAGAGAGAGAGAGAGAGAGAGAGAGAGAGAGAGTGAGGGAGGGGGTATAGCGGCTTAGTACTTAGGCACCACAAAAGGATGGCGAATCCGCACACCCTTCACACATACACAAGCTCACTCAAAACACAAGACTAGGTGGCGATTCCGCACACCTCACATGGGCAAAACATTGCAAGAAAACATACTCACAAAACCTCAAGCTTTATTTAGAGAATGAGGCGATGAAATGGGGAGCATAGGGTAGGGGAATGAGAAGGAAGAGCGTGGTAGAGCACATGGCGGATAGGTGGGAGTTGATGGCGAAGACTCGTACGAGGGTTACGGCCATCATCCTTCATTTAGTTTCCCTTCATCTTCCATAGCCCAAGGGTGTAGAGGTCATGCTTAAGACGAGCATGGTGATTGCGGTGATGGTGATGGTGTGGGTGTGTGTGTGTGTACTAGGCACACACAGTGCATAGTGTACTCTTTGGTGATGGTGTGTGTGTGTGTGTGTGTGCACTAGGCACACACAGTGCATAGTGTACTCTTTGGTGATGGTGTGTGTGTGTGTGTGTGCACTAGGCATACACAGTGCATAGTGTACTCTTTGCTGATAATGTGTATCCTTAGTGTGATGGTGACCCCTCTTTATATAGGGGAGGAGGGGGGAGGAATTCTAGAATTTAGAAATGAAGAAATCATTATCTACATAGGCCATGTGACTGTGGGCCCCACTTGTCTGGCTGTGTGTATATGTGCCAGAACAGCAGTCTCATGAGAGAGAGACTAAGAGAGAGAGAGATGGGTTGATGAAAAAAAGTGAGAGGTGACATGGAGAATAAAGTAATTACAAGAGGGGAGAGAGGGGAGTGTGTTCAGAGGTGAATCTGTGTGCAGATGTGTGTGAAAACAAGAAAAATCAGGTAACCACCGGGTGGGGATGGGTCTGTGGATACCTTTTTCAGTGAAACTGAGTGTGTGTGAGTGTGGGGGAGGTTATTTAGCTACAAGACAAGAGACATGGTGCCCTTTAGAGAGAGAGGGCGGTATTTGGGTCATGGGATATGATAGGAGAGAGAAAGAGGGGGTGGGGTATACTATTTTGGAAGATAGGGTAAGTTGCATGTGAGTTAGGGTGCATTATTGGTGAGTTATAATGCATTATTGGTGAGAGGTGGGGTAGCTTGAGGGGAGAGAGAAAGGAGAAAGGACAAGGGGAAGAGAGAGGAGGTTGACCTTTTGAGTGGAGGAGAGGAAAAGGGATACCCGACGGGGCAACAGTGAAGAAAAAGGAGGCAAGGTGGAAATGGGCTACCCCGCAGGCATGAGGTGGCCTATTTTACCTTTCTTATATATTTACATAATCATACTTTATTTTTTTCTTACTTTTTCCAATGCCTTTTATCACTCCCTCCCTAAGAGGGAGTTTTCATGGGGTGGGGACGAGAGAAGAGGGGTATGGGAGCTTGGCTTGTGATCATTATCGTCGGAGGTGGCGGCTAATGGTGTGTCCTCATCTGGAATGTCAATTGGTGGAGCCTGGTCAAATCGAAGAAAATAAGGTTTAAGTCGCCAACCATTTACCCTGGTTTTATGAAGTTTTCCATCAGCCTCCATAAGCTGGTAGCTTCCATTGGCATACTTTTTCTTGATGATGAAAGGGCCTTCCCATCGGAGCAGGGGTTTCTTATCCTTGCGCGTGTCGAAGCGATTGTCGTAGCGGAGCACCAACATTCCTTTCTTCAATTCTTTTTTCCGGAGATGCTTGTTAAAGCTAAGCCGTCTATGCTCTGCTTGTGCTGCATAATAATTTATTGCTTCTTCTCTGTCCATCTGCAGTCTTTCCAAGTTGATGATGTGATCTCTCAAATGCATGTTGGGTTGTTGAAGTTGGCTTGCCATTACTCTGAGACTTTGTAGTTGCACTTCAATGGGCAAGATTGCTTCCTTACCAAATACTAGATGATACGGTGTGAATCCCAAGGATGTACGAAATGAAGTTTTGTAGGTCCATAAAGCGGGTAGTAGATACTTATCCCAGTCTCCGGGATGATTGTTTACCTGCTTAGTAATAATTTTAGAAACCATTCCATTTACCTTTTCAACTAGGCCATTACATTGAGGGTAATATGGTGAAGAGTGCCTCCTTGTAATGCCCAGTTTTTGCATTAATTCTCCTACCAAGTCTGCTCTGAAACCTGGCCCTCTATCAGAGATGATCTCTAAAGGTGTGCCAAACCTACAGCATATGTGCTCGTAGATAAATTTAGCTACCTCTACCGCTGTGATTCTAGTGGTGGGTGTAGCCTCTGCCCATCTAGTCATGTAGTCGACCCCCATGATAATGTAGAATTTTCCTGAGTTGGCCCTAGGTAATGGCCCAATGGCATCGATACCCCATTTTTTAAATGGGCCATATGAGAGAATAGGTGTCTGTGGTTCAGGCATAAGTGACCTAGTGCCGGCCTTTTGACACAACTTACACGTTTTGCACCAATGGTGTACATCACGGTTGAGGCTAGGCCATATGAAGCGTGCCTCCAAGATTTTCCTACTTGTTATGTCTAGGGAAAAGTGACCACCACAAACCCCGTCGTGACAGCTAGCAATTACTCCAGTGATTTCGTGAGAGAGAGGGACCTTCCTGAGTATTTGGTCCTTATCCTTACAGTGATAGCCGTTTTTCGGCTCTCCGTAATTGCCATAGTAAGCCACCTCACCCTACCAAATTCACCCAAACACTATGGCTATCCCTACCATTTCACTGTACATAGGCGTGTGTGAGTTACGGGACTTTTCTCATATCTCCTTAAAAACCCTCAGCTAGCTAGTCACTGAGCTAGTTGAGCCAAAAAAATAAATAAAATCAAAAAACTAAAATATATTATGGCCCATTTGTGTGTAAATATTTCATTATATATATGGCCTAAATATAGGGATTTTTATAATTATTTTGATATTTATTTAAATATTTATACCTAGGTGTGTGTTTTATTAAATTTACCTTCTTTCATCCTCTTGCACCATAAGTATATTTTTTGCCAATATGTACATACTCCAACCTCATATTTTTCCTTTATACAAATCACTCCCACATTTTCACCCTCACCCTCGTGAAAACAAAAAATTGATTTCTACTCATTGGTCACGTTTATTATATTATTTACTTGCATACCTTTTCCTCTTTCACCCAAAATAATTCAAAGAGAGACCATATCATATGATTCCAATATCTTTCCATATCCATAACTCCTTCATATTTTTATTATTATTTTTACTCATTATTCTAACACCATGTGCTCATTGAGCTAAAGTCCATGAATAGTCCATACACTAGTCCCACCATGTATATATTTCTTTATTCACCAATAATCCTCCTCCATGCATGGGTCAAGGGAAACTTGGATGCTTTGTATTATAATATGACAAAGGAGGGGCTCACTCTTGGATGCATTGTACAAATTCAACAAAGGAGGGGGCCACTAAAAGACTTTTGCAGGTATAAAAAAAGGCTTTTTGGTGCGAATTTTGGCACCTATCTCCACTCTGAATTTGGAGTGGTGGTCAAAAGAGAAAATGTAGCCCACGCTCTGGATAACCACCTCAAATTTTTTCATGATTTTTGGAGCTACCAGCGGTGAGATATGATTTTTTGAGTGGACCCCAGTCTGCCCACTTTTCTCACAAGTAACCCATAGTCTTCTCTCACCTCTTTCCACACTTCTACACACACATTCCTCTCAATCCCTCACTCAAAACTGCACCTTCAATGGTTTCTCTCACCTTTTTCACCATTAACCTCCCCACTTACTCCCATAGCTCTCATATGAGCTCTCCATGTACATACACCATCTCTATGCCTCTCTCTATTATCTCCAAAGTACAATTCCATCTTAACCCTTATATATATATACATAAATTCAGCATGTGTACCATTCTTAACCTCTGCAAATCAAGAGATCTCATCAATGGAATTACCATTTTCATCGTGATAATCAACCTTGGCGGCGGTGGCGTAAAGAAGAGAAGACGAAGAAGAAGATCGATAGTCATTTTGAGAACCTACACAAGTAAGTCCAAAACTTCTTCAAGCTTCACCATCACAAGGATTTGCTCACTTCATTCAACCATCTTACTCCAACCATCCACCCCATTCTACCCATTGTAAATATATCATTAACTTTCTAGTGATTACTAACGACTAACATACCAACACAAAATAGCATTGACCTAACCATAAAAGACACCTCACCTCAAGACATGTGTATAGTAACTCTCTCTCTCTCTCTCGCTCTCTCTCTCTCTCTCTCTCTCTCTCCTTACTTACTTTCACCTTATCTACCATCAATAATGCTCTCTTTTGAGCCCACACCCATGACTCAAGCAGACAAAGAAGGCCCTGAATGTTTTGATATTCAAAAAAATCATAATCCTGATTTGTTAGCTTGTAAATTAGGATTTCCAATAATCTTAATGAGGGGTCTCCAACCTATAAATAGGCCCCTCTCCTTCTTGTAAAACAACCTCCAACATCTCACATAGCACCCCAACACTCTATGCGTGAGGAGAGACTTAGGTGTAGCAACCACTTGTGAGCTTCACTCTTGGTGTGAGAGAAGCCTCAAGCTACACATTGCAAGTGAGAGAGCGTGAGTTCCACAAATCTCAAAACCACTATTGTACATGCTCCTTCATCATCAATAAATTGAGAATTGGTGCATCAAAGGCGTGATTCGACGTTCAAATCTTCGTCCTTCCATTTGTGCAATACGGTTTGGTGAATTCAAGGTGACTTGTGTATTTTGAGTTTTTATCGGTTGATCTTGATTTTAGAAAGTGTTTTAGTGTGTTTCTCATTGCCAGCTTTGTGTCCATTGTAAGAGGGTATTGTGGTGAGAGGTCTCCCACACCCTAAGACAGTGTGTGTGTGTGTTTTGGCAATGATTAGCAATCACTAAGCATTGAGTGAGTTTTGTACAAGTTCTACGATAGCATCATAATGAACCATCTCCATTTGCAAGTCACAAATAAGGTATTACGCAAGATCCTTTCCTCTCTCTCTTCCCTTTGCTCTAGCTCTCTCTGGTCCATTTCATGTGTGTCTTGGTGTGAGGTTGCTTGTGTGTGTTGTGTGGTGCATCTTCTTGGTTGTGCCAAAATCTCTCTTGCATCCTAGTTCGCATACCAGAACTAGGTGGTGCCCCTATCTTGTTTGGGTTTGGCTGTGGGTTTGTTGTTGTGTTGTGCTTGTGGTTGCCCCAGCCCCAATTGAGCAGCACGGGAGCCTTGAGGGGTGTTTAGAGGTCGCCTCTCTTGTTGCCCGCCCCGGACCGCCTCAACAATACAAACCATCCTTGATGAGTCGATACCTTGTGGCCTTCCGCATCAGCCATTGCTTCTGCCCCTTTGTTAAATCTGATGGGCATTCCCCTGTTTCCAAAAAATGCATGATGTTAGGCAAGGCATCACTGCCTTGAAATAGAGGGAGCTTTAGTTTTATTGCTCCAACCACCACTTCCTGTAGTCTTTCACTTGCCAGGGCATCTGCTTCTTGGTTTTGAGCCCTTGGGATATGGTGTATTTTAACTTCTTCAAACTTACCAAACAAGGTTTTTACACCACTTAAGTGAGTCCTTAAACTAGGATTCTTGCATGTCCATGCTCCATTTACTTGCCTTACCAGAAGTAGAGCATCCCCAAATACATTAAGGCGTTGTACACCTTGTCAGAGGCACCATTGTAGACCCTTGGTTAGTGCTGCATACTCAGCTTCATTGTTAGAATGTGAATCTAACAATTGGCCCAACGAAAATACCTTTGTCCCTTTGTTATCAAAGACCACTATGCCTGCAATTGCTTTGTCGGACGCTCGCTTGTAGACTCCATCAAAGTAGAGAGAGTATGCTCCTTCTACCATCGGTGGTACTAGAGGTAATCGGACTTCTCCTTCCTTAGATTGCTTCTCCTTCCCTTCAAGGACTTGGTAGGTCATGAGTCCCCCCAAACTTGCCCTTGTCGTGCTTTCTACCTATACCGTGTAGTCAAACTCTTGTAGACGAACTAGCCATTTAGTAATTCTAGCAGACATATCCATGTGTTGTACAACATAGGGAAATATTTCATCCGTGGTTAGAATCATAAATTGCTTAGGCAGAAAATATGACCTAAACTTTGTAGTTGCAAATCTAGAGCTAGGATTAAGTGTTCCACATGGGTGAAACCTTTCTCTCCTGCTGTCATCATTTGACTAGAGAAGTAGATTGGCCTCATGAAAGATGTCGTTGTATCCTTTTGGAGTAGCACAGCTCCCAATGAGTCATCACCAACACTTGAGGTGACATAGAATTTTTCATCCCACTTAGGTGGTGAGATAGTTGGCAGAGTGGCTAAGACCTCCTTTACCTTGTTGTAGTGATGTTCGCTTTCCTCGTCCCAAGTGAATGTTGATCTTTGAGTGAGTTGTTGTAGTGGTAGAACAAGTTGTGATAGTAGATGTATGAATCTACTTAAGTACCTCACCTTCTGTAGAAAAGAGACCAGTTGACGTGTGGTCGTTGGTGAAGGTAGGGCTATGAGTGTGGACACCTTACTTGGGTCGGTGTTGATACCTTTTGCTGAAATTTCATGGCCTAGTAGAATGACTTTACTCTCCCCAATGTGGCATTTATCCACATTTAATTGCCCACCTAGGCTCTGCAACCTGGCCAAACCTTCAGGTACCTTTTCTAAATGTGAAATACGGGAGCTATATATACAAAAATCATCAATGAACACTCTTATGGATGTTCCAAAGAACGGTTGAAAAACATATGTGACATATCTTTGGAATGTGGCAGGTGAATTTGTGAGACCAAATGGCATAACCTTGTATGCAAAACAACCCCATGGCGTGATAAAAGTGGTTTTTAGCTGATCTTCCAAAGCTATGCGTATTTGAAAGTATCCAGAATAACCATCACAGACGGTATAGCATTCAAAACCCGCTACTTCATTCAGAATTTCATCCAAGAAAGGGAGAGGAAAGTGGTCTCTCTTTGTAGCTACATGTAGTGGTTTGTAGTCAACACAGACCCTCCACTTACCATTCTTTTTAGGCGTCACCACTACGGGTGACACCCATTCTGAGTTTTCTACAGGATAGATGCTTCATGTGTGAAAGAGTATCCTCAAGCTTTTTAATTACATTTTCCTTGGTTGTGATGGTGCTCTTTGCCTTCTCAAGCGCACTAGTAGCTGTTTGCATCTGAGCTTGAAGATTGTGGAAACTCCCATTGAGCAAATACCAATGACGCAAGTAGATTTCGGACCGCGCAATCTCGTGTTTGTTGAGTCTCTTGCAGTAGCCCAACAAACCTTGCTCTCCATTTCCAACGTATTGCAACAGTGATGGAATGTTTGTAAAAGACAGATGAACATTGAGAGAAGGATCCTTTGGATACAAGCATCCGTCTCTCGAGAGATCCACATTCTTCTCCCCTTGAGCGCGACGTTCGTTGGATGAAGGTAATGTACCCAAGCATGTTTTCTTTGTCGGAACATACTCTTGAGGTAGGCGTAGGAAAATCCCTGGAGACCTACCGCGTGAAGAGATTGCTGGGACATTGGTCACGTCGTCAAGAGGCATTGTAGGATGGAGAGATGGAGCTTGAAGGATGGAGAGATAGAGCTTGTAGGATGGAGAGATGGAGCTTGAAGGATGGAGATATAGAGCTTGTAGGATGGAGAGATGGAGCTTGAAGGATGGAGAGATGGGTGCGTAGGTGCAGCAGCAGGTGCAGGTGCAAGGGGGATGGGTGTAGAAGAGGAGCTTAGATTAGGAGAGAGAGTTTTCAATTTTGGGGGGAATTTTTTAAAAGTTTGGAGGGAGTCAGAAAATATTGAATTTTGAGTAATTTAACTTAAAAAACTTTTTTTTATTATGTGTATATGCTGGGGGTACTTTTTAGGGGGGAATAGAGTTTTTTTGAAAGTTTTTGAAAAAAATCATTTTTTTGACCTCTTTGACCCACGGATTTGCTTAGGTGGCATGGGAGAGTTAAGAGGCCACTTACAAGTTGGCCAAAAAGGTAGAGTGAGAAGACCCCCTACCCCCTTACTTTTCAAATGGTTTCTCCCCCCCTTCCCTACTTTTTAAATGGTTACCCCCCCCCCCTTCCCCCTACCTTTTTAGGGGTCAAAGGTGGAGGAGACCCTACCAAAATAGCCCCACTCAAAGCCTTTGTCCCCCTTAATCTTGGCAGGCTTCCTTTAAATTAGGGATTCTTAGAAGGCCCATGGAGAGTCCATTTTTTTCCTAATGAATATAAGGCCCGCCACCTATCCAAGATAAGTGCAATTGAGGCATACAAAACCACAAGGTTCACTACATGGCAAAGCTAAGTTTTATCAAAGGAAAGAGAGCCACAAGGTCCACAATCTAAGCTACTGTGCGCTCCTTGCCGCACTGTCGAAGCAAGGGACTTGCCAATACACCGTATGCGAGCCACAAACGGCTTCAAGCACACAACAAGCCTAAACTAGCAAGCTCAAGAGAACAAGGGTGTGTCACTCACCGCTCTACGCTCTCCTTCGTGGTGGATTCCTCGCCGCGATGAAGAAGAAGCTGCAGTTGTGCCGCGCTCAACCGCTTCGCCACCGTCGTGCCTTCGTAATGCTCGATCGCACACACACTCTCCCTCTCTCTCTCTCTCTCACACACACACACACACACACGAGGAGGTGAAGAAGAAGAAGATGGAGATGGAGCAAGAGCACTCTTCTATTGCACAAATGAGAGAATGAGTAAAAATTAGGTTTAGTTGGCTTTTATAGAAGCTCACCCCATTCACACTTGGGCGCCCATGCTTAGCCAACTAATCCCTTGAATGTCCCAGTTAGAGTGCGCCTCTCATCGACGATCACTCTACCTTTCCCTATTGGTCCGACAAGCCCGGTACCTGACTTTAAATAATACAACGTTTATAGATCATAGGGTGTCCGTGTGCCGTGAGGGTCAACATGCCCCTCTTCCTGATGTAGATTCCATCCTCGGAAGCTATTGAGTTGAAGCTGGTTCGTCGAGGTGGAAGAGCATTTGAGATGAATGTCCTTAGCCTTCTTTAGTCACTGCAAAATCAAACAACATTGGCACAGTAATTGCATTCTCTTAAAAAGCATATGCAGTTTGAGGTAGACAAATTGATTGGTAAAAGAATTTCAAACAATTTGGCAGCAATGAACATTAAATTGCAATGTAATCAAATGCATAAACAGATGTAAAGGTAAAAAATTAAGCAAGTCTGGGGTCGCTAATTTGACAGTCGAAAGGCACTAGAGATCGAATATTAATACCATGGGTAAGCTTCTTAATTTTCTGTGGTCAATTAAGTTGTTTAATCGCGAGAGCCAAGTATTCATGTTCGAGGGCTGACTAGAGGCTATATCTAGAAAACCTTGTAGTTAAGCTATTATAAAAGGAATTTCTCATGAAATCATCGCCTGACTAATTAATTTTTCTGTGACCCCCCAAAGTCTTTTCACAGTGATTCAATTATGATGTGTGTGCTTATTTTGTATGCCTTGGGTTTTTTGCTTCTCAAGGAAAAGCGCCCACACTGGGAACCTCTAGGGCTCTAGTACCATAGGCGATACATGTGAGTGAAGTACCAATTCAAGCCAGGATTTCTCTTCCAGCTTAAAATTTTACATTGTGGCACTTTGATTTTTTGTTTGTTCATTTTCAGCATTTAAATTTTGTAACTTTAGGGGGTCATATAACACTGTTACCCTCCCCAGGCTCATCACATTAGTAAACTCCCTTTATAATACTTAAGCTAAAGGTCAATAGGGTCAAGCCCACTAGAAAGCACTAGTACATTTCATACAATGCTACCTAAATCGGATTAAGAACCTAAGTAACCATTGCTTATTAGGAAGGCATTCCCCATGGTATTAAGAGAAGATTTCTAATACCTAGCTTGGTCAAACTAGCTTAGTCGGACTGCTTGATTTTTACACCTAGACAAGTGATTATGACAAAACACTACATTGAATTAAATGTTTGATACTAAGCCAATGCGCTGAATATTATGCTACCAATCACAATCAAAGCAGACAATCATAGATGCAAAAAGATAAAGGCAATGCTAATGGACAAGAAACACTTGTTTGTGTCGATGGTCGCGCTTGATTTGAAGTGTGAACGAGAGAAAGGTTCCATGAAGGTCCAAATCCTATCAATAGCAACACGCTCCTGTACACACTATGAAACACAAACAATACCTCTAGGAGGCACATCAGTGGGAAAAGAGAACTTTGCTAATCACTCAACTCTAAAACAGAAACACTCCTATCGTACTAATCTTACCTACCCTCCATCATTCAAGTGATGAGGATCAAAGGTGTTTTATGGCATAGGTTTCTGTTTCACTGTACCAGATGTGACATGTGTAGCTCTGAGTCAATGTCTTGACTTTAATGTGCATACTCGTTTGCTAATTGCTCTTGCTCTTTTTTTTTTTTTGTGAGTATAAAGCTTTATATGTACATTCCCTAAGATTGGAGATATAGAGGTCAAGGAAAAAGGTTGAGAGGGAAACAAATGAATGAGGACTGTCAGCAAACACTCCCCCCTTCCTTGGGTAGATCATACCGTTTGAAATGAGCTTGTCACCCTTTGAAACCAATTGTTCCAGTTGGTAATAGGTGAGGATTTTTGCCAGTAGTTTTCTATTACCCCAAGTGCCTCGTCAAGTTGCAACGGTGGTAAGGTACTCTCCCAGGATCGAACTTGAAGTGGTTCATCAGGTGATTCTTGAACACTGGGAGGTGTGGATTCTTTTGTAGCTTCATGGGGGTCCATTACTATAGATGGAGGCTATGTAGAAGCTTTTACCTCTATGGATGTATTACATGAGGAGCTAGAATCTTCATGGGACTCTCCCCTTCCTGAGCTAGGTGGAACAAATCGTTCTTTCTTTGGTACCCAAACTAGCTCGGGAGCGGGTATGTAGCATTCTGTGATTTTTTTCTTTCCACGATCATTGATTCGTTTTGGAGCTACGGGATTGGGCTCACTTGGGTCAGGTGATAGGTAAGAGCACAATCTACGTTTTGGCACCCAGATTTGATCATTTCCTTCATAGTAGCCTTGGGCTTCCAATAGTCGTTTAGGGATCCATCGCAACATTTTCTTACTTTTCTTGGAGCGAGTGGTACGTTTCTTACAAGGCTTCTGTTTTTTAGCACTAGCTATGGTCACTAAAGAAGCTTTAGGGACCCACTTGTATGTTTTTTTCGTTACATTAGGATGAGTCTTGTCGGAAGCGATATGCTTTGCTTGTAGCATATTTAAGGGTATAGGCATTTCATCCCCCTCAGGTGTTACCCAGGTCGTCCCCCTATTTCCCCAAGTGTCTATGGTTGATGCTAGGTGGACCCAATCCACATTGTCTAACTCAGTCATACCCGGTAACACATCCATGTAAGGAGAATCTTGGCCAATGTCTGTATCCTTCTTACAAGTGTAACAATATTGTAGTGGGGCCGAGTGAACTGTGGTGTCAGAGCGATGATCAATAATGGTTTTACTCCCTAAGGGGTGTACCTTACCAGTCACCAAATCCACTCTAAGGACAGAGTCTTGGAATTGCAAATAGACATGATTTTTAGACCAATCATGAACCATTTGTGCTTCCCTCATGAATGGTCGTCCTAAAATCATTTCATATGACATAAGGTGTTTAGAGAA
This sequence comes from Adiantum capillus-veneris, assembly GCF_014529385.1. NCBI lineage: Eukaryota > Viridiplantae > Streptophyta > Polypodiopsida > Polypodiales > Pteridaceae > Adiantum > Adiantum capillus-veneris. The sequence continues at coordinate 124,123,003 of NC_140938.1, read as the reverse complement.
ATCCATTACAATGAACGTATGTCGTACCTTGTGTCCTAGAACTTTGATCTTAAGATCCTTGAGCATCCCCATAGGTTTGGCTATGGTACCATTTGCCATCTTTACCACAATGTTAGTAACACTGAGGCGGGGTTTTCCCATGGATTCCCAACAATCTTTTGTAACGATGCTAACTCCCGCACCACCATCAAGAATTCCCTTTATAGTTAATCCCTTGGTAGTGATGGGTAGGGTCGCATTAGACTCGTCGCCTTCAAAATACTGCCCTAATTCGTTAATGGGTACCTCAATCACAGACTCGTGTCCATCTAAGTCAACTGATTGCACATGATTTTCCTCATCAATCATAATCGAGTCAGGCCTATTTGGTTGCGCAAAATACGGTAATCCCGTTCGTAGCTCTCCGTTAAGGAATGCTCGAAGTGCAAGGAATAACTCAGGATCTCCATACAGCTTTGCTATGATCGTGGTTCGGACCTCAGAAGACATGAAGTCTACTAGTTTGGCAACATTCATTGGCGTTTTGCAGGGTGTAGGTCCTTGACTAGGAACTGGTGAGGATGGAATCTCATATTCCTCAATGGGATCAGGTATTCCTTCGTTAAACATCCTTTCCAACAAGAAGGGTGTATGCTCACTTTCTGATGTCCCGTCCTCACTCCCTTCTTGGATGATACTAGATATGGCTAACGGTCTATGGTTCATGTGGGGTGGATGAACTTGCGTGGGAAACACTGTGTCATGAATTTTGACCTGCATGGGTTCTGGTTCTAGTTTCCTTTGAGTCTCCTCCACTAAACCTCTTAGATGTTTCACTTGCTCAATCTCGTCTACAGGGTTTGGGTACGTCCCAATCTTCTTTTTACGATTCTTCCCTTTTTGCCCCTGCGGTTTATCTTGGGGGTCTTGGATTGGATTTGGAAACACTTGTGGTGTTTTCAGAGGCTCTTTATGGTTTTCTCTTATTCGGTTTTCATTTGGTTCCATGTTACGGTTTTCTTTATCGTTCTTTCCCTTTGTGGTATTGGTTCTAGTCTCCATTGTCTCGACTGAATCTGAATCATCCTCGAGGTCATTCATATACACGGGGTCATCTCCTGTTCCTATGTTTGTTTTGGAACTTGGCTTTGAATTTTCTGTATTCTGCGACTTCTTCCTTCGTGTCTTCTTTTTCTTTGCTTGGATAATTGACGCGGTATCTCTCTCTTCGAGGATATGTCCTGGCCCTTGAAGCATGGACCGTGTAATCGCATAAGGGGGTGCGATGGGTGGTATTGGCGATGTCACACTAGCAATTTCGACCAAATTCAGGGGTGTGATTTTAAGCGCATTTGGGTTATAGGGGCATTGGGCAATCAAGTGAATGATGCCACAACGATTACATGTGAGTATTGGCATTGCAGACGTGCTCCCTTGATTCATTTTCATCTGTGTAGCATTCTTTTGCAGCCTAATAGGGCACTCCGCTACTCGATGTGGTCCACCACACTCGTAGCATTGAAGAGGTGGCCTCCTAGCCTGGGTGTTGATATTTTGACCTCTGGATGCCAGAGCAGCAGCTTGATAAACCGGCTTGACTTTCCCCCAACAATCTTCCATGTAGTATATAGGACACTCTTCCAATGTATCAAGTCCGTAGGCAATACTAGTGTCTATTTCCTCCTCACAGCCATCTGGATAAGCATTTGATGGCTCGCAACCCACTTGGTTCATAGGGGCGACTCTTGGATGCGGGGGCTGCGGTCCTAGCACAGGAGGTGGTAGTGGTGTAGCTTGTACAACATTTTGAGGTCTAGGGACCATGTGTTGCGGTAGTTGCTCAACATGTGGAGCAGGCATCAATACAGGAGCTCGAGGTGCATCCGTCCAGGCTACAGGTGGTCTATTTGCCATCATACGTTTGATCATTAAACAATCCTTAGCTTGGTGACCATACCTACCACATGCGTTGCAAGTTCCATTAAATTTTACTCTAAACGTAGGGCACTCACTAGTGCTATGTGGACCTAAGAAAATGGAACACCATTGTTGCTCCCTTCTTGGATACATGTGACTATTTTGAGGGGGTCGATTATCCTTAAGAGACTCTTGGATTGCCTTGGTGAGGTCTGTCAAGAAGGTCTCAAATACCTTTGGCTCATTGGCAATGGGCTTTGCAGTCATGGGTTCATACTCAATGGCTTGTGAGCTAGTGGATCTCGTGTCAGTAGACACCCTCATGCCTGCTATCATCAAGTTGTCCTCTAGTTGGATTGCATTGGCAGTGACATCTTCCCAGGTTGTGATACCTCTAATCACTAGTCCATTATAGATTCCTTCATTCCTCAACCCTCGAATGAATCGATCAAGCAGTTGGTTATTGTTGAAGCGCTCATTTACAGAGCAACGAGAGTTTAAGTGCTTTAGACGACTAATGAAGTCCCTTACTGACTCTCCTTCCTTACGTTCGGCCTTCTGTAGCTGAGATGCTACACCCCAAAGCACACCTTCTCGTATGTACTCCTTTAGAAACAACCTTCGAAGGGTAGGGTAGATTGTTTTCTCGTCCACCCTTAGGGTCCTATACCAATCTCCAGCCTTCCCACTTAATGTCAAGCTTAAGGCATTGCACTTATGTAGTTCGTTGCGTTCCCCTAAGGAATCACATACTTGTTCAAACACTTCAATGTGTTTCCTAGCATCTTCGTCCCCATTGAATTTTTGCGTGAGTTTGGCAATTTGTACTGCCTTACTTCTAGGCTCTCTATCAGATGCATGACGCATATTTTCCGCGATAGATTGACCTATGGTTTGAGCAAACGCTGCCAAGTCACCTATGTGAGGGGGCAGGGCCGGTGGAGGTACTCTTGGAATCATATGTGGGAGAGGGATGGGTACCGGTCTTGGCATAAGTGTGGATGATGCAGGATATGGAACATAACCGGTCATAGGTCCACTCGGATAAGAGCTAGGGAGCGGCACTCGAGGAGCATAAGCAAGTGGTACTATTGGAGGTGTGGGGGCCATGTGAGGTGTGGGGGCCATGTGTGCATAAGGGGCTAGAGGCACATATGGTCGAGGCCCCATATTAGGTACTACGACACTAGGTAGTGGCACTGCGCTAACCGTAGATGTCATCGGTACATTCTCTGTTAGGCTTATCCTTGGAGTGAGCACTGTGTTTTCCTTGATAGAGGGTTGAGCCAAGTTAGGGAAGCTAAAGTTGTCGCTTGGAGGCTCAGATTGCATAGAGACCCCAGGTGAAATGACGTAAGATGGGTCCATGGGGCTCATTAGAGGAGTCTCCATTTGTGATAGAGTAGGCTGTTGAGCCTTGCTCGTATCCAAAAATCTCATGGGGCCAGTTGAGAGTATATTTACCCCTCGGTTTTGCCTTTCTGATTGAATAATGCCATGGATAACATTACAGATCATTTTCTGTTGATCTTCAATGCTCGTGGCACTAGAGGTGGATTGTACAATCTCTATCCATCCTACATGGTAGGCGTGGCCAGAGTGTAGATCCGTCAACACCTCAGTGTGGAGGTCGTCTGTCCAATGATCATTAATGAACAATCCTTCTAGAGTCGACGTGTTAACGGTTTCTTGTGAGGTAGAAGCAATGTTGCTCCCCGTGGTTTTACTTGTCACCAACGGTACTCTAGAGGGAACTTCTGAAGGAGGCAGCTCAACAGGGCCTTCTTGGTAAGAAGTTGGTAGGATATCCACATGGACACTCTTTGGGGGTGTGGGGTCCACGTGCGATGTGAAAGGAGATTCCACTTCCCCACCCCCTTCGTGTGCTTCATTTGCATCAGGTTCCGAGCGAGTAGCTCTACCTAATGTTTCCATGAAACGGCTAAACATACGAGTACTAGGCTGTGGAGCTTCGGGAGGTGCATGGCCTTCTCTCTCAGTGTTTTGGGTAGGGTATGATTCCATGATTTCTGAGTCGGAGGAGGAATCACTAGCGGCTATTTTAGGGTCTTGGGTGGTGCTACCTTGTGTCCCCGCTGAGGGTCTAGAGCTTATCGTGGATGGGTAATGGGTGTCCGTATGAACAGAGGCACGCTCAATATGCTCGTGTTCTAGCACCCGCCCAGAGCGTAAGTGCATGTGCTTTTGATACCCTAAGGTGTCAAAATGCTGCTCTAGGAGGCCTTGTGACTAGTTTTTAGCGTGTTTTTGGTTTGTTTTTTTGCTAGATTTTTTAGAGCGTGTCGTGGAATCGGCCGTGTGATATCTCGAAACGAGCGTATCGGTCAGAGGGTCGTGCCGTGCTTTACAGCCCTCCGTTTGGTCACTCTATGCCCTCGGAATCCCTAAAACTGTCAATTTTCAGTAGGGAACTAGGCCCAAACTAGAAAGTCTAAGGGTGCAAGTGGGAAGAGAAAGGAGGAGAGTGGAGGACTTGTCCCACATGCTCTCATTCTCTCTTGAGGGAGTAGGGTATATATATAAGAGTGAGTCTAGTATATATCATAAGACTGAGGACTGAGGCTTGGGCTTGGGCTTGGGCTTGGGCAAATGATCCCGATCCCGATCTATCTTTTATATAAACCAACCCGTCCGTTTTAAGAGTCACGTTTTTTATTTTCGAAAAATTTAGCCGCCCGCTCGCTCGCGTTTTTATTTTTCGTTTTTTTTTTTTTTTTTTAATAATTTTTTTTCCAAAAAAACCTTTTTTTTTTAATGCAGAAAATACAGAAATTGAAAACGCAGAAATTGAAAATGCAGAAATGCAGAAAATTGAAAAAACGCAGAAATGCAGAAAATTGCAGAAATTGAAAACGCCGAACTTGAAAATGTAGAAATTGCAGAAATTGAAAAAACGCAGACAATAGCAGAAATTGAAACTTGACAGAAAATGCAAAAAACGCAAAAAACAGAAATCTCCACACACTCCTTCCCTGCCTTTCCTATGATAGAAATTGCACCACAAGGAAGCGTAAAGTGCTAACCGAGCTTAGTGTAGGGCATATCCCCGGCAACGGCGCCAAAAATGTGCGCTCCTTGCCGCACTGTCGAAGCAAGGGACTTGCCAATACACCGTATGCGATCCACAAACGGCTCCAAGCACACAACAAGCCTAAACTAGCAAGCTCAAGAGAACAAAGGGTGTGTCACTCACCGCTCTACGCTCGCCTTCGTGGTGGATTCCTCGCCGCGATGAAGAAGAAGCTGCAGTCATGCCGCGCTCAACCGCTTCGTCGCTGTCGTGCCTTCGTAATGCTCGATCGCACACACACTCTCCCTCTCTCTCTCTCTCTCTCACACACACACACACGAGGAGGTGAAGAAGAAGAAGATGGAGATGGAGATGGAGCAAGAGCACTCTTCTATTGCACAAATGAGAGAATGAGTAAAAATTAGGTTTAGTTGGCTTTTATAGGAGCTCACCCCATTCACACTTGGGCGCCCATGCTTAGCCAACTAATCCCTTGAATGTCCCAGTTAGAGTGCGCCTCTCATCGACGATCACTCTACCTTTCCCTATTGGTCCGACAAGCCCGGTACCTGACTCTAAATAATACAACGTTTATAGATCATAGGGTGTCCGTGTGCCGTGAGGGTTAACAGCTACCCATGAGAAATTTATGTAAGGTCCACCACTTGTCCAATCTTAGCTTCATCAAAGCATATAGCATCATAATGTCCACAATCTAAGCTATGCATGGAAAATTGATGCAAGGTCCACCACTCCTCCAAGCTAAAGCTCCATTGAAGCATTGAGAGCCACTCCATTGAAGAATACATAGCCAAAATGTCCACCACTTATATAGTATAATCTCACTGAAGCATAGAGGGACACAAAGTCCACAATTTAAGCTAAGCATGGAGAAATTATTAAACGTCTTCAATCTTAAGCTTCATGCAAGCATAGAGAGCCACAAGGTCCACCACCTGTCCAACCCAATCTTCATTGTAGCATAAATACCTACAAGGTCCATAATCTAATCTATGCACGGAGAATTTATGCAAGGTCCACCAATTGTCCAAGCTAAGATTAGTCAAAGAAAATAGAGCTGGAAGATCCACAACCTAAGCTATGAACGGAAAATTGATGCAAGGTCCACCACTTCTCCAAGCTAAGCTCCATTGAAGCATAGAGAACCAATCCATTGAAGAATAGAGAGCCATAATGTCCACCACTTGTTCAAGATAATCTCCCTTGAAGCATAGAGGGCCATAAAGTCCACAATTTAAGCTAAGCAAGGAGAAATGATGCAAGGTCCACCACACGTTTCAAGCTTAAACTTCATTCAATCATAGATCCACAAGATTCACCACTTATCCCACCCAAATATCCATTGTATCATGGAGAGGTACAAGGTCCACAATGTAAGCTATGCACAGGGAATTGATGCAAAGCCCACCACTTGTCCAAACATAAGCTCTATTGAAGCATAGAGATCCACAAGGTCCACCACTTGTCCAACCCTAAGCTCTATCGAAGGATAGATATCCACAGGGTCCACAACTTGTCCAAGCTAATATTAATTACATCATATATAGACACAAGGTCCAATCCAAGCACAGAGAGAATGTTCACAATCTAAGGTATGCATGGAAAATTGATGCAACGTCCATCACTTCTTCAAGCTAAGCTGCATTGAAGCATTGAGCATCACTTCATTGAAGAATAGAGATCCTTAATATCCAACACCTATTTAAAATAATATCTATTGAAGCATTGAGTGATAGAAGGTCCACAATTTAAGCTAAGCATGGAGAAATGATGGAACTTCCATCACTTGTTCAGGCTTAGGCTATATTCAAGCATAGAGAGCTCCACGATCCACCACTTGTCCAACCTAATCTCCATTGTATCATAAATACTTACAAGGTCCATAATTCAATATATGCATGGAGAACTGATGCAAGGTCCACCATTTATCCAAGCCTAAGCTCTATTGAAGCATAGAGATTCATAAGGTTCACCACTTGTTTAAGCTAAGATTTATTCTAGCATAAAGACCCACTCTATTGTAGAATAGAGAGCCAGAAGGTCAACCACTTGTCCAAGCTAAGATCCATTGAAGCATAGAGAGACACAAGGTCCACAATCTAATTTATGCATGAAGAATGGATGCAAGGTTCCACCACTTTTCTAAGAAAAGTCCTAGTAAAACGTAAAAAGCGACAAGGTCTATGACTTATCCAAGCTAAGGTCTATTCAATAATAGAGAGATGCAAGGTCCACAGTCTAAGTTAGGCATGGAATAAAAACATTTCAATACAGAGCCACAAGATCCTTAGTCTAAGCTGAAATGATACAAGGTCTATCATTGAAGCCAAACTCTATCATTGAAGCAAAAAGAGTGACAATCTCTGAAACTTCTCCAAGTTAAACTCTATTATTGACACACAGATAGCCACAAATTCCACCACTTGTCCAAACTAAGATACATAAAAGTATAGACAACCACAAGCTCTACAATCTAAGCTAGGCACGGGGAATTGATGCAAGATCCACCACTTGTCCAATCTAAGCTCCATTGGAGCATAGAGAGCCATAAGGACCATAGTCTAAGCTAAGCATGGAGAATCGATGCAAGGTCAACCACATGTACAACCTATCGTCATCTATTATATCTAGCACCATGGCTTGCTTGGTTTCTAGATCCACCACTTGTCCGACATAAATTAAAAGTTTCCCGCTTGGATTTAAATTTTCCAGCTTGGATTCAAAATTCAAAATTTATCGCTTAAATTAAAACATTCCCTCTTTAATTCAAATTTTTCTACTTGAGGGAGATGTTATAGCATTAGAGCAAGGTCCACCACTTGTCTAACCTCAATCTATTACCTTCTTTATATTGAGAACCTATCTTATTTCATCCCAATAGTAGGCAAGTTTGTCATTTCATGTATTATCTATGAGCCTCTCCTAGTTTCAACTATCATCTTCATTGAAACCTCAGTAAGCTACCTTACCATATGTGTATGTAAGAAGGCAGCATAGAGAAAGAGAACCATTTTGGTTTCTTGGAGAGAAAAACATAAAGACAGAAACCCGATGTAGATGGACAGTGAGAGATAGAGAGCGAGAGGGAGATGAAATGCACCTTGTCAAATGCTTTCGATTTACACAGTAAAAGAATTTTCTTTTTGTGATGTAGAAGCCCTGACTGTGATTGCCTTTGTCGTGCTGTTCATGCTCCATTTTTCGCATGATGTAGTCCCTGTATGCGCGCAAGCCACAAGTCCCTCTTTTGAATGCGATGCTGCCCCTATCGTGGTGTGCACAACCTATTTTGCATGCACTATGGTTTCCTTGTGTGCGCGAGCAAGAAATCCCTCTGTGCGTTTGAGAAATAATCTCCCTTGTTTCGTTTGTGTTTTGCTTGGTTTGCTGTGTGTTTTTGTGGTAGGGTTATCTAAAATGCCACGTGAACTACTTAAAACTCATCTACCTTTTGAGCGATTTGCTTTCGTTTTGATCAACCGAGATTATAAAAAAAAAAAGAAAATTTGGCAGACTATACAAGTAAAATTCTTGTGTCCTAATCATGTTAAAAAGAGATAAAACCTCATTGATTTTCTACATTAAAAAATTCTTATTTTTATTAAAAAGGCGCCCCTTGATCGCGCTAGGGGCGCTGCACCAAACCCTACAGGAGCTGCTGCCCCTCGACCCTGCTCAGGACGTTCCCTGAACCCCACAGAGGCGGCTACCCCTTGACCCCGCTAGGGGCACTGCCCAAAACCTTTCAAGGGCTGCCACCCCTCGGCCCTACTCGAGGCGTTGCCTCGAACCCCATAGGGACTATCGCCCCTTGACCCCACTCTTGGTGCTGCCCCAAACCCCGCGGGGGTTGCTGCCCCTTGACCTTTCTTCGGACGTTGCCCCAAACTCCACAGGGGTTGCTGCCCCTTCCCCGCTTGGGGTGCTGCCCCAAACCCGGGGGGGTCTGTTGCCCCTCGATCTTGGTCGGGGTGTTGCCATGAACCTCATAGGGGCTGCCGCCCCTTGACCTCTCTTTGGGCGCTTCCCCAAACCCCACGGGGGCTACCGCCTCTCGACCCTTCTCGGGGAGTTTCCCCGAATCCCACAGAGGCTACTGGCCCTTGACCCCACTTGGGGTGCTACCCCAAACCCCACAAGGGTTGCCGTCCCGTGACCATGATCGGGACGTTGCCCCGAACCCCACAGGGGCTTCTGCACCTTGACCCCGCTTGGGATGCTACCCCAAACCCCACAAGACCCCGCTTGGGGTGCTGTACCAAGTCCCAATCTAAACTCTTGTTGCACCACCCTATTCCATTTTCTCAATTGTGGTCTAGCTTAGATAAGCTATGTATTTAAAATCTATTCCCTTTCCTTGCTTCACAACTCACCAAGAACAATCAACATAAATAAGTGGTGGAAAATGACTCTATTTTGGAGCTCATAACTCAAAATTTTCCTTGGACATTGACCATATCCACAACATGCCTAAACTATACTCAAATCTATTCTCGTCATAGCAAGCTTGGGGGTTTATCAAGAGAGGCAAGGGCTAGGTCGCGCAATAATTCACCTTGGACCTTGCCCAAAATCTTGAGTCCGACACAATTCCAAGCCATAATCTAATATAGCAAGGTGTCTTCTATGTGAAAATCCACCACTTGGTCCACCACTACTCCAACCCTATTTTCATTCAACTTTGACATTAAAAAGCAATGTTGCTTTCTTATAGTACACCTTTGCTATTTCCCATTAAAGCTACATCCACCACTTATCAAAGTGAGACTCATACATAGGGAGGGTTTTGGTTTCAAGATTCACCACTTGTCCTTGTTGAAGCAAGTACTTCTTTAACTTTAGGAAGCTACTAGCTCATCTAGTAGTTCACCTTCAGCATTGGCCATCAAAACTACGTCCACCACTTCTCCAACCTTCCATTGAAGAAAGCAAGGGCTGCTCGGACATTGAGAAGAAAGGCCCTACTATCAACCTTGCTTCAATGGAAAAAAGCAAGGGATACTTGGACATTGGGAAGTAAGTCCTTGAAATTGTCCTATGTTTTTCATTAAAACTTATAGGTCCACCACTTGTCCAAGCTATACTCTATTATAGTTCGTTCAATATTCACTACTTCTCCAACCATTGGACCAACTGCTTGTAGTTCACCTTCAACCTTGGCTAGTAAAACTAGGTCCACCACTTATCCGAGCTACTCTTTAATAGAGCATGGGGGTTTTTTCTGCAAGATCCACCAGTGCTCCAATTTTGTTTCCATTAAAATAAGCAAGGGGTACTTGGACATTGAGAAGCAAGTCCCTACAATAGTTCACCTTGGACATTGGTCACTAAAACTAGGTCCACCACTTGTCCAACCTTTACTCTCATTTAGAAAGGGACTTTTGGTTTCAAGATACATCACTTGTCTAACCTTACCTGCATTGAAAGAAGCAAGAGATACTTGGACATTGGGAGCGAAGATCCTACACCACCTTGGATGCTAGCTAGGTCCACCACTTGTCCAACCTTTACTTTCATATATAAAAGGGAATTCTGGTTTCAAGATCCACCACTTTATCCAACCTTACTTCCATTAAAAGAAGCAAGGGCTACTTGGACATTGAGGGCCAAGGCCCTAGAATAGTTCACCTTGTATATTAACTAGGTCCACCACTTGTCTAACCTTTAATCTCATATAGAATGGGACTTTTGGTTTTGAGATCCATCACTTGTCCAACCATACTTCCATTGAAAGAAGCAAGAGATACTTGGAAATCGGGAACCAAGATCCTACACCACCTTGGAAACTGGCCATTAAAACTAGGTCCACCACTTGTCCAACCTTTACTCTCATATATAAAAGGGACTTTTGGTTTCAAGATCCACCACTTTTCCAACCTTACTTCCAGTAAAAGAAGCAAGGGCTACTTGGACATTGAGAACCAAGGCCCTACAATAGTTTACCTTTTACATTAACTAGGTCCACCACTTGTCCAAACTTTACTCTCATATAGAAAGGAAATTTTGATTTTGAGATCCATCACTTGTCCAACCATACCTCCATTGAAATAAGTGAGAGATACTTGCACATTGGGAACCAAGATCATAAAATACCACCTTGGACATTGAACATTAAGACTAGGTCCATCACTTGTCCAAGCTTTGCTCTCATATAGAAAAAGGGACTTTTGGTTTCAAGCTCCACCACTTGTCCAACCTTACTTCCGTTGAAAGAAGCAAGGGATATTTGGACACTGGGAAGCAAGTTCATAAAATAGCACCTTCAACAATAGCAATTAGAACTAGGTCCACCATTTCTCCAAGCTTTACCTCATATAGAAAGGGGCTTTAGTTTCAAGATCCCCCCCTTGTCGAACCTTACTTCCATTTGAAGAAGCAAGAGATACTTGGACATTAACAAGCAAGTTCCTAAATTAGCACCTTGGACACTGGCCATTACAGCTAGGCCCACCACTTGTCCAAGCTATGATCTAACATAGAAATGTCTATAGAGTTATAGTATTCACAACCCTCGTGTAATGTGTCATGTAACTTATACCATTTTTTTCAAAGAGAATTTATCTCTAAACATTAACTTAACAAGGTGTTTCTTTTCAACTTACAGGATGGACTTTGAATCTGGGAAGAAAGTACATATGGTACTTGATAATGAAATTGTTGGTATTGGTTGTGTGTGTAGAAAAAATCCTAATTCCACTTGTGGTGTTACAAAGATAGGGCAAGGAAATGTATCTATACTAGTGGAGGAATGTTTGAAGGATGTTGTCCTCCCTTTTTCTACAATGGATACTACATCTCTCCAAAGCTCATTATGAAGTGTTGTTCGATGGACTAAGCTTCTTTTGTAGAAATCCATAATGAATGACAACGTAATTGACACAAATGAAAGCTAAAGTGTTGATGAATAAGGTAATCATCTTGATCCTCTAGTTACAGATGCAATACCTATTACAAGCCCAGAGTTTGAAATGTCAATACGCAAATCTAGGAGAAATCAAAGAGGATGACACAATTATGCACACTGTGAATGAAGGGACCATCTTGTATGTATTTCCACATGATTATGTCAATTTTCAAGTACTTGGTGATGACTTTGTGGACGTAGGTATTGAAAGGGAGAATGCAATCAGTGAGAATATGCCTAAAGTGGGAAGCATTACTTTGTTAAAGTGGCCCATCAAACAAACAACCACGTTGGATGGGAGCCCACTACAACGCTTTGTTCCTATTGATGCGATGCATACTAGACAAGAGAATGTATCCAATGACGATGTCAGGAGTTTTTTGGAGCAAGGGATTTCGCATATGTACATACACATGCATGGTGCATCGAATAAAGGATTGCCCATTTTCCAGAGCCAGGTGGTTGCGTGGGGCCCACATGTGTACAACTAGGATAGCATGTACATAGTGCATCGATTTTCACTATTACCAGTACCAGTATGTTTTTTCTACAATAATGAGGAGTTTATAGTGCGTAAAAGTTCTCGAGGAAGCTATCCGCGGGTCGACGACATGAGGTCAGCAGGTGCGTCAGATGGCATCTAGTGGCGTCAGGAGGGCGAACGAGGTCAATATTTGCACGCGGATGAGGACGGACACAACGTGGGTGTTTTCTTGTGAGAGTTATGCAGAAAGGTCATCATTAGGACCACTTTTTGGGGCCACTTCACATGGTGGCGAGATGCATTATTAGAAAAAAGTTGAGTGCCAGGTGTGCGAATGATGCAAAAAGGTGGCAACTATGCACTGCGAGGTCAGTTTTTGGCCTGTTCGGGGTCCGTTTGAGGTCATCTAAAAGGCCAAGGGTGCCCAACTAATAAAGGTAAGTGTGGGAACTGAAAAAACTGAGAGAAGACCAGAAAAAACGTGGAGAAGAGAGGAGGAACAGCCGCAGGTGTGTTTTTGCTCATTTTGGAGCCTGTTTTGGCCGTAAACTGCTCATCCGAGGTCGGATTTGAGCACTTTGACATTGTAGACTGGGGTTTTGGGCCGTTCCGGACGCGATGGCGTTGTCCATTTTGCCAAATTCCTCACTCTTTTCCTGCTGTTTTTCTGTGTAAGTTTCTCCTATGAGCGAAGTTTCTGCTCTAGTTTGTGATTGTATCTGGTATCTTTTACCCATATTGTGTGAGCTGTTTGCCCATTGGTGTTGGTCCAAGCTCATTTGTATCTAAACATCAGAAATTCTCCTCCTTTGAGCTGAGTTTTTTGGGTGTGTGTGTGTGTATGTGTGTGTCTGTGTGGAGTGGGCAAGTGGATAGTCTCTCTCCTCTCACTCCAGAGGTGTGTTCCATGTCTCGGCCAGGTGTGTTGTGTAAGCCGAGCGGTGCCCCATAGTGTGTGTGTGTATCTTCCCAAGAGTGTGTGTCGGGTCGTTATAGAGGCGCTGTGTGTGTTTTCATCCCGCTCACATTCTTTTGGTGCCCCCACTGAGGATCTTCTTCGAGTACCTTCTGCTTCGAGCTTCGAGCTTCGGGATTACATGTTGCAGGTTGCAGATTACAGGTTACAGGTTACAGGAACAGGTACAGGTACAGGTGATTCACACAGGTACAGGTAGCTGGAGTACAGTGATATACTAGCAGTGATGTCACTTGCAGTTGTTGTGGGAATGCATCACTTGGCGCCTGTTTGAGCGCATTGTCTACTGGATTGTACGTTACTTGTGGAAACTGTCATTGTACGCATTTGTGGAGCCATACTTGGTTGTATTTGGCAGTCCCAGCCATTTCTGAGACTTGGTCTGGAAGATAGTCATTTCTGAGACTTGACTATATGCGATTTGCATTAGCCTTTGTGTGAGGGTCGATAGCGTGAGGTTTTTATTGAGCTGGGGGATTCTCAAATGTGGAGATCCTTTCGGTGATACAGGTAGCTTGAGCACCCTTTTTGTGACCTCGCCATAGTCTATGTACTAGTGAGTCCTACTTGATGCTCGGGTTCTATTGTTGACAGTTTATGCATACATAGACAGTCTATATTTTGGGTTCCTACTGCTCTACTTCTGGGGAAACTCTGTCGAAATTTTCCCAAGTTATGATGGTTGGTTTTTTGGTCTTTTGAGCCATTTATGTTGTTATGTTGTTGAAATTTTGGCAAAATCACAGGTTAAGTCACGTGTGCCTTCTTGGGAGCTTCATGGTTGGCTTTAATGGATGATCAAAATGGCCCTCAATTCACTCCATTTCATTTAACTCAAAGAATCCAGATAAATGTTCATGTGTCCAGGAAGATTTTTTTCCAGCAGCGCATAGTCTTTATGTTCGGGCCAAGAAGATTACGAGAGATCTTGGAATGTCCTTTGCCTGTTGTAATTCCAATGATCAACTATGAAAACTCATTTGATGTGCATGTGTTTGTCCTTATCTAAAGTTGAGCTCCATTGAAGTTCTGGGGATTGGGTAGTCAAAAGTTTTGGGTTCTTGCACGTGTGTTCGAAGGGGTTCTCAAAGCATTGTAACTTGGGTAACCATGGCTTTCTCTTATCCGGAATTTCATGGAAGAAGTGGTGAAGATGCGGAAGACTTTCTGGAGCAAGTCGAGGTGGCATGCATAAGCAACAATATGTGTGATGAGGACAAGATTTTGAAGCTATTTGGATTGCTTTTGAAAGATGAGGCCTGTGTTTGGTTCATGGATTTGGAAGCTAAAGAAGCAGTGGCTTCTTCTTATGGTTTGAGTCTTGACAAGTTTATAGAAGCTTTTTTAGAGCGTTTCCACGTTTTTGAAGATGCAAATGCAATATGGAATGAGCTCAATGCTCTTAAGCAAGGTTCTTGTCAAGGTGTTGATGCCTATGTACAAGGTTTTACAGATTTATGGACTCGTTGGTGTGCTGCTCTTAAGGATGAGACCCCCCCTTGTTCATTGAAGAAAAGTTCTTTTGTTGATGGTTTGTCACCTTGGTTGCGGTTCGAGGTTGAGTTGAAGAGGCCCGAGTCTTTTGAAGATGCGGTATGCATTGCAAAGCACAAGGAATGGAAGTTTAAGCCTCTTGAGGAAAATGGTATCAGTACAGGTATGCATGTGCAAGATGGATTTGACATGGAAGATGAAGTTAAGCCTAAGCAGGTGAAAAGTAGCCTATCCTATGATGTTTCTCGTTTCTTCCCAAGGTCTATTGTGAAGCGTAAAGAGGTCTTGCAGGTTGACAGGTTTATGAAAGAGCTTAAAGAGGTGAGTAATGCTTTGGATACAGGATTGAAAAGTCTTGAAAAGGATGCATTGGCTACTTGTGTACCTTGTGATTCTTGGTGTGAGTGTGAGGTTGAGGTTATTGATGATGAGCACGTATCTTTGGATACTAGTTCCTTGGAAATTAGGGAAGAGGGCAAGGTTGAGAGCCATTTTGTGGATTTGTTGGATGTGGAGCCTGTTTTGAAGCCATATTTTGATGTATGTGCAGTGATTGAACCAATTTGTGAGCATGATTGTGGTTTAGAGCAGGGATCTGTATTCTTGGAGACTGATGAACCCATGCTAGAAGCTATGGATAGTGGTGATAGCCATGATTATGATGTGGATGAAGTTATGTGTGATGATGAGTATGCTTATGATGATGAGAAGGGGTTTGGCATATATGAGTCCAATCTCACCTATGTGGATGCCTATGCTAGGGATATGTGTGCTGCGGGGATACTTTTGTGCTTTGGATATCAACAACTTTACCTTCACACAATGCTTTTAGCTACTTGGGTGCATGATTTGCAGGTTGTTTCTATGGCTGGTGAAGCCAAGATGCTAGGTGATGAGTCACTTGAGTTGTCTCTATCGGCAGGGTTAAATGTGGCATGCAATATTTATGCTTTTGGAACTCTAGACAGAGCGGATGTGTTAGTTGAATATGCCTATGGTGCATTTTGGTTGATTGTTGACAAATGTAGGTGTGGTGTTATGATGCTTCTTGTGAATCAGGCGATATGCCTTTGGCCTTTTGATCCAGGTGGAATGAGCATCTACTAGTGCTGCTGCTGAGCATGAATGCTCTAGCAGGCTAGGGGGTGGGCAAATTATGTCAGGAGTTTTTTGGAGCAAGGGATTTCGCATATGTACATACACATGCATGGTGCATCGAATAAAGGATTGCCCATTTTCCAGAGCCAGGTGGTTGCGTGGGGCCCACATGTGTACAGCTAGGATAGCATGTACATAGTGCATCGATTTTCACTATTACCAGTACCAGTATGTTTTTTCTACAATAATGAGGAGTTTATAGCGCGTAAAAGTTCTTGAGGAAGCTATCCGCGGGCCGACGACATGAGGTCAGCAGGTGCGTCAGATGGCATCTAGTGGCGTCAGGAGGGCGAACGAGGTCAATATTTGCACGCGGATGAGGACGGACACAACGTGGGTGTTTTCTTGTGAGAGTTATGCAGAAAGGTCATCATTAGGACCACTTTTTGGGGCCACTTCACATGGTGGCGAGATGCATTATTAGAAAAAAGTTGAGTGCCAGGTGTGCGAATGATGCAAAAAGGTGACAACTATGCACTGCGAGGTCAGTTTTTGGCCTGTTCGGGGTCCGTTTGAGGTCATCTAAAAGGCCAAGGGTGCCCAACTAATAAAGCTAAGTGTGGGAATTGAAAAAACTGAGAGAAGACCAGAAAAAACGTGGAGAAGAGAGGAGGAACAGCCGCAGGTGTGTTTTTGCTCATTTTGGAGCCTGTTTTGGCCGTAAACTGCTCATCCGAGGTCGGATTTGAGCACTTTGACATTGTAGACTGGGGTTTTGGGCCGTTCCGAACGCGATGGCGCTGTCCATTTTGCCAAATTCCTCACTCTTTTCCTACTGTTTTTCTGTGTAAGTTTCTCCTATGAGCGAAGTTTCTGCTCTAGTTTGTGATTGTATCTGGTATCTTTTACCCATATTGTGTGAGCTGTTTGCCCATTGGTGTTGGTCCAAGCTCATTTGTATCTAAACATCAGAAATTCTCCTCCTTTGAGCTGAGTTTTTTGGGTGTGTGTGTGTGTATGTGTGTGTCTGTGTGGAGTGGGCAAGTGGATAGTCTCTCTCCTCTCACTCCAGAGGTGTGTTCCCTGTCTCGGCCAGGTGTGTTGTGTAAGCCGAGTGGTGCCCCATAGTGTGTGTGTGTATCTTCCCAAGAGTGTGTGTCGGGTCGTTATAGAGGCGCTGTGTGTGTTTTCATCCCGCTCACAACGACAATGATGAGAAAAAACTTGATGGTAGTGTTGATGTCCCTTTGCTAAGGAAGAGACGATACAGTTTCATCAACAGGACTCAAAAAGTTCAAGCAACACCACCTTCTACTTTTTATCTTTCAGTTGAGTCAATTCAAAGGGTTTCATGCATTGATTGTTGTGGAAAAAACTGATGTCAATTTCTTGATCGTGATTTGGTGACAAGATTACGGCAAGAATCTTTGGGAGAGTATCATAAAGCACGCATAGATTATGTATATGATGTTCTGTCTATATGCTATGAGAAAGATGAGAAGATGCGATACCAATTCCATATAAATGGCTCTATTGTTTACTGTAGAGCATGGTATGAGCTACATGGAATACCAAAGATATCATTTCAATGCTACAAGGAAATTTTTGAAAGCAGTGTGTGGCAATATGTGCATGGTAACACATGTACATTGAGAAGAGGACTTCAACATACTAGTTTAGCAAGAGAACTATTAAATGAATTTGTGGACATAACTCTGAGAAGGTGCCACATAGAAGCAAAACACTACTAGATGGCTCAAGAGAGACTCAATTAGTGATTCCACCAATGTACAAACAAGTTGACATTTTAAGCGAAATCAACACAACACTGGACCAAATGGGCTATGAGAAGGAGTTATCTCAATCTTATTTTGGTAGAATTTGGAACAAAGAGTATCCACATGCCACTTTAACAAAGATAAGTGAGTTCTCTAAGTGTAATGTCTGTAGTTCAATCAAGGCAAGGCTAGAAGCTAAACGAGCTCTTCTCTTGAGAGAAAGAGAAGTTCACATGGCACAACAGAAGAGTTGTAGGCACTTATATGATGCAAGGCGCACTTATTCAAAAACTCAACCACAAAAGTATGTTTGTTTTATCCATGATAAGATGGATCAAAAGAAGACTGCCATTCCTAGATTACACATTGTTCCTAAGGGTGTGGATTCAAGATACAATTTGCAGGTGTCTTTGATAGTTATGATCACTCATGGCCATGGAGAAGGTCATTATGGTCACTTTGTCTTGAATGGTTTGTGGCCAGCTCATCCAAAATCTTACAATTGGCTCAATTGCTAATTGTTTAGAGAGGATAGATAAGCATCCTCTTGGTGATCTGGCAACGAATGGACTACCAAGGAGTAGTATCTCTCTACTACATGCTTTGAGCTCAAGGTATGCTTTAGACCACCACAACTTGAGTGATGGAAAAGAGCCCATCCTGCAACCATCAGAAACTACAAAAGAGGAATCGGGGTCAACATTTTGCAACTTGCTAGAGAACTTGTTACTACAATTGGATAATTGTGCAGGGGAAAACAAAAATCAATACTTATTTGCCTATTTGTCAATGCTTGTTGAAAGGGGTGTTGTCAAAATCATCCACATAGGATTTTTGATGGTTGGGCATACACATGAGGACATAGATGCCATGTTCAATAATTTTTCAGAGAAATTAAGAGTTACACAGGTATATACTTTGCCACACTTGATGGATACATTACAAAATAGCTCATCTTCATCTCCGGCCCCATTTTTTCTTGAAAAGGTCCCCGATTTCAAGCAATATTGTAATGGTTATCTTTGTGAAGGACAAGACATACTTGTTGGACATTCCAAACCACTTCAATTTAGGTTTCTTATGCAAGATGAGACACCAATGATGCAGTATAAGGCACATGTAGGTGTATCAAGTTGGAGTGGAAGCATTTGCCTTTGGAAAACACACATATAAGGCAATACAATGTTGCCAAATGGAGATCCACCTTTGGTGCCAATGGCAGAATATGTCAAGTCTCACAAAGAAGTGATTTTAGGGTTGAAGAATTATATTAAGTTTTGCTAAAATCTAGAGAATGGTTCAAATGTGCCACGATATTATAGACTTGTGATAGATTACTGGAGTAAGGTGATTGACAAACTTGGAAAAGAAACCATATCAGAGGGAGGATTGTATGAAAAGTTTTGGCCAACAACTCAGGACTCTTGTCACATACAATCCACTACAATGAGCTTACAACAAGGAGCAAAAAGATTCCTAGGCCTTGAAGAGTTGAATGATCATTTTTTTGGTCCTCAATGAGATAGACCAAGGGAAGATTTTGACCCTATGTCTGATGTGCACCAAGGTGACTTTGTTATGCTAGCTCCAAGTGACATGGAAATCTATCCAGTTTGGTTTGCAATGGCTTTATCAGACATTGATAACGAGTCTACATCACCAAACTAAAAAAATAATGATTCAATATTGGGCACCTTGTGCAAGAAAGAGTGGGATAATGGGTACTCAAGCTTACACTAATTGCAGGAAGGGGTTTTGGGCTATCAATTGCAAGGACCCACACGTGTGGGAAACGGTAGATGCAATTGTTCATGGAGACCCAACAAAAAAGGACCATTTTTTAAAATTAAGATTCTAAAAAGACATGCTCTAAAAGCTAAATCAATTCTTGCTCATGTACATCAACCATGCTTGGATCAAAATTTGGATATGGCATCAAATTTGGAGTAGATTATGCAGAGCTTCTATTGTGACTATAAGAGTCAATTTTGTAAACAAGTTCTCTAGCTATATCAACCTTTATTTCTTTTATTTATTTAACAGAGTTTCTTCAAATTCATGCTTTCTTCATCCTCTTGACTTTTGGTGTTTATCAACACCAAAATCCAATGAGATTTTCACTCTATCTTATCAACAAGTTTGTCTCCTTTTCTCCCACTTTAAGTTGGAAATTCCCAAATTACATGAATTTGGTCAATTTTGAGAAACCCATAATGCGAGATGTATACCATAATACCTAATATGGTCTTAGAGGTTTATAAGTGTTTATATGTGTCTCTAAGAGCTTGTAAGTGCTTTTGAGTGTCTCCAAGTGCTTTAAGTATACACGTATTTCAAAATGCTTGTGAGTGATTTCCACATATATCAAGTGCTTATAAATTCTTCTAAGTGCTCTTGACAATCGCTTCCAAAGGCTTGCTTCAGAATACTTATGAGTGATTTCAAGAGATCATAAGTACCAATCCTAGGTGCTTCAGAGTTCTTGTATGTGCTCATGCGTGGTTCTGAGTTGGTCAAGTGGTTAAAAGTGATTCCAAGTGCTTCCAAGTGCTTTAGAATGCTTTAGACTGCTTCCACTGCTTTATAGTGTTTTCTAGTGCTTCCAAGTGATTCTAATTACTTTCAAGTGATTGTGAAGAACTCTATGTGCTTTCAAGTGCCTTTGAGAGATTGTAAGTGCTTTCAAGTGGCTCAGAGTGCTTTAAGTATATTCCTATTTCAAAATGCCTCTTAGTGATTTCCACATTTGTCAAGTGCTTCAAAATTCTTATAAGTGCTTCTGAGTGCTAGTGTTTTCTAGTGCTTCCAAGTGATCCTTATTTCTTTTTAGTGCTTTTTAGTGCCTGTGAGTGACTTTATGTGCTTCTAAGTTCCTTTGAGTGCTTATAAGTGACTCTACGTTCTTCTAAGTGCTCAATCTGGCGCGTACAAAAGTGATGACCCTTTGATCACATAGAGTTAAAGGAAATGTATTACAAAATAGGAAAATATATTTTATCAATTACAAAGATGCTATCAAGAAAAAACTATACACTATGGTTTAGGTATATGAGTACTCTACCTTTGGTATGTAGCCTCGTGCATACTCCCATTCTTTGTCGGTGATGTCTTCTTCGCACACTTTTTCTTCGGTCATTCTCTCTTGAGTCCACTCTGCACCAATGAGATATGGGAAACATGCAAGGTCTCTATGCATTAGGGGTGCCCTCCTTCCTCCATGTACTTGTTTCCATGCTTCTCTCTCTTGCAAACTCCTTGTCTTTGCCATTTTCCACAAGTCTACCCACTTGGTCATAACCTTTGCATTGAGAATACAAAATTTATTGATCACTTGAGATAGATTCATATCCATGTGAAATAATTTTCCCTTTCCACTTGGCAAGTGTGAAGTCATCCTTGCATCCTCCTTGTCTGACCACATGGGAGGAATTGAAGGATCATCTTATGCCAAATACTCTGAGATGTAAACAAATTCATATTGCAAAATCCACCCTTCGGCTATACATGCCTCTCGTTAATACCGTATCTGCACAAAATCTTTGGGAGTCTTTGAAAACCTCTCTTAAAAGAACATACATCATGCGTGCACTACTCCACATGTATCAATCTCCTCAACCACATAAACCAAGAGGTGAATTTAATAAGAAGAACCCATCAAGAGATGCATCCTGAATGAGACATAAAGTTTTTGCTACAAGAGTTTGAACAGCACCGATTACAGCTATTTCCATTTCCTTGGAGCTCACAAATCTGCAAGAAAACACACAAGAATACATTAAGTGCTAGCTGAGGTTACTGTGTACATAGAAAAGTGTAGTTGAGTGGAGTTTTGTGGTGTACCTTACTAGCTCTCCAAGTTTAAAAATAACATCCCTGACTTTCTTGTCCCGACATATGCACATACTCACCGAAAGAACGAACTACAATGTAAATTACAGGAAGGGAAAGTGAGCGAAATTCATACATACAAATCACATGTGTCCTAAAACACAAGCAATAGAGAGAATAGAGAAAGGGACATTACATGAAGCATCTCGTGCCAATCATGGGACTTAAACCCATACAATTGAAAGCTTCCTCGTCTCTTCACTTTTGTGAAAGCTCCCTTTAGCGACCTCATGTATCCTGAACATTGTTGTGCAAATAGACGCAATGGTACCCTTCACTTGGTCCAATTCTTCTTATGCTAGCATATATGGCACTTTAAGAAGCATTAGGAAGTACAATCTTCCCATTGGGGCCACTGCATGGAGTAGCAGATGCGAGGAGATGTTTGAAGACCCTCAATTCCTCCCTCTTCTCCAATGAGTCCTTCTTGCCAGTAATGTGGTCCACAAGGTGTGGGCTATATTATTGAGTATGTGCATGGGTTCAATAGGTGTTGTATTTTTAAGTCCTTCCAATATGGAATCCTTAAAAATATGGAATACCTTTACTTTTTGGTATGTCAAGGTACTCGAATCCAGATTGTTGTTGTAATGAGCTTCCCAAATAGTTGCCCAATTTGCCATCGACAGCTTTAGAGGCGTCTTTCCATTTGTTGGAGCCTTGTGCTTGTTATGGCCTTGGGGCATGAAATGATGGTTGTTTAAATAGACTACCTTGTAGCAGGCATCCAGACTCTCTGACACCAATGATGGCCTGTAAGTAGGACATGTATTCTGGCCCAATGTGGACAACCCTGCATACATATCATATCGTTAGAGATAAGATTCAAACTAAAGGGAGAGAAATAGAGAGAGAAGGAAAAGGGAGATACCAAAAATCTCTCCAAGCCTAGGATAGTCGTGCATCGTCCACATAAGGCTTCCCCTCACAATGGCCTCTCCCCCCCCCCTTTGCAAGTGAGATATCTACAACAAGGATCCCTCTCCATAACTCCAACTCCTCAATGAGGGGCTTGAGGTAGACATCAATATTTTTCACTTTGTGTAGTGGAATTGATATTTTGATATTTTTATGCACCTGACAAGTGGAAAAGGCCAAGGGTTATGCGAAAAGATAATATATTTTATCATTTAAGTGCTCTTTATGAGCCATGACCAATTATTGCCCGGTTGGTCAGTACGTAATCATTTTGAGCATTCACTAATCTATAAATAAATACATGCAAGAGGAAAATGCTCACTCTTGCGTGGGGGAAGATTGCA
Organism: Adiantum capillus-veneris; assembly: GCF_014529385.1. Classification (NCBI taxonomy): domain Eukaryota; kingdom Viridiplantae; phylum Streptophyta; class Polypodiopsida; order Polypodiales; family Pteridaceae; genus Adiantum; species Adiantum capillus-veneris. The sequence goes on along the minus strand of NC_140938.1, from coordinate 124,100,171 downwards.
CCCACTATTTGTGTTATTCTCCTCTTCTCTATTCTCTCTTCTCTCTCTCTCGCCTACTGGCATAACACTCCGCTCTAGGAGGTGTGCTTGCACGTGCACTATCTCACTCTTGCACGTGCACTATCTCATTCTCTCTCTCTCTCTCTCTCTCTCTCTCTCTCTCTCTCTCTCTCTCTCTTCACTTACGGATTCGATTATGTGCTATGAGATCTGCCAGGTATGTTGATTATTCTATTTTATGGTTTGCAATGTGCTATTTTGGATATTATGCGGGGCAGCCAGGCTTTCAGTTGTAGCAGTGGTATCGGAGCTTGCAAAAATGCTCAGGGGGTTCACTATGTGTTAAACTACCATATCACGTGCGTTCAAGACATGTTTATAAAACCCCTTATCTATGAATTTTGTTAAGAATATTATGTACCATTTTCTTTTAAAATTTGTAATTTTTTTTAAATTTGAAAAAAATAATTCCCTTTTGTATATATATTTTTGTAAGTTTCAAGAACTTTAAATACCCTTCTGTTGAACTCACATGATAGGTTACATTTTTATTAGGTGACCTCCCCGAGCAAAAATGCTCCTGGTGGTGCTAGAAACATGCTCACGATGAGCATGGTGATGAATCACATCCCACAGCTAAGTTTGCTTACTTTACTTATTTTATTAGCATGACTGTTTTATTCCCATAGGTGCATAGAATGGTTATGTGATTCAGCAGCCCACAATGAAGAAGGGAGATAATGCGGACCTTCGCCAATAGTCCCTACTACTGCCTTATGCTATTCTGTTAAGAAAAATTCATCCATATCGTGAGCCTGCCTGTGTGTCAATGCATTCAACTGCCGCCATTGTTCGTCCACAACCACCTACAGCAAGTAACCCCTACCATGCAAGTTACGAACCACACGTACTGCACCAACTTAGCTGCTAGTGGCCATGCAACATAGACTGTTGCATGCCCACAAAGCACAGGTAAAGGCTCTCCCTCTCTACGTAGGTGCCGCCTTTCTTGCCATGCGTGGATTTAGTTAGCAGATAGGAGCACCTCTATTTAACAACACTTTTTATTACGTCTAGTTGGCATGCACTGTTGTGTAGACCTTAAGGTTTGTGAGTAGCCGTATCAAACACACTGTAGTCCTCTACAACACGTATCATGCAAACCCACTCTCTCTCTCACTCGTGATGGCGGCTATTGATCATCGTGCAACTGCCCACATGCTGATCTCCACGTATCTCTATACCACCTACTGGTGATGCTTTGTCTCTACCAACCCGATACTGTAGCTCCCTCTTCTCTGCTCACCACCCTTCTCAACCACCAATGACTTCTTGTTTTTGTTTTTTCTTTCCGCCCACTAAAACGCAAGCAACTTGGTGATTGCCGAACTGAAAGCTTGTTTCACCCGGTTTCATCTCTACTTCAGTAACATATCTTGCCCCTCCCAGCACCTCATAGCAAAGGCATTTGACCAATTTGCAGACACCAAGAGATAGATAGGGTGCAGTAAGGTGAGCCGAAGCAGTGGCTATGTAGTAGCTGGAAAGCATCAAATAAATATCGGATTTTTCTCCCCATGCACCATCTGAATGTAAAGCAGTCCATCATTCTCCATAGCTGAAGGTGGCCCCAGTTAACTTTGTTCCAAGTAGGCTTTAGCGGTGAGTTCTGGGAGGGAGGATTGGTGCACAACTTGCAATTGTCTTTTAAGCTTTTCAATCTAAACACTTGTTCTCTATATATCATCACTTAACACTGACAACTCCACTTTCCCCTCCTCTGCAAGCCTCCACTTCCTTGTAGACGCGCTCGCTGACGCCATTAGGTTTAGGGCTTAGACTACTAGTTAGTGGCACTCGTGCTAGGCACTGCAAGGCAATCGCATCTGGTAACCCATTGATTAATGCGACCATTTGTTCAAGTGAAGAAGTGTACAGTTTCAAAGCCACATACTCCAATAAACCTGTCTACAAGCACATGCAGCCCAAATTTCTTGGCTTCCAAAAAGACACTCAAAACTCCGTCACCAAATCCTCCAGATACATAGATAAAACACAGTTTGTAGCAGGTGCACTGGTTTTGAAGCCCCATGAATCACAACTGCAATCTTCCCACGTTGCAAGTGTGTAGCAGCAGTGTAGTGCACAACACGTCACTTACAAGCCTCGTAGGTGTCCAGCAGTTTTTGAAGCCTCGCAGGAGCGCAGCAGTAGCAGGCGTTAGATTTTTCTTTGATATGAATACGTAGGGTACTTTTCATCGAGTTCTCTGGTTGCCGCGTATCCTCCGACATACCATGATCACGATTCTGAATTTTAATCACATTTTTAGAGTTTTGATTTTAGTATTTTACTTTATTTCATTTTATTTTTGTGCCCGGGCATTGGTTTAGATCCACAAGAATTGTCTCAGTTTGGTCTCATAGGAAATTTTGGCCTTTTGACGACGTTTAATATTACATTTCATTTCATTTAATCTCTTTCCTCCCTTTCTCCCCTCTCAGTAAGGCTAATTACAGAGGCGGACAATGATAAAGCTCTTCAGTGCGACGGCTGCAATATTTTCTCCGACTAGGCCGAATCCTCGAGCATTGCTTCATTTTATTTTTGTATCCAGTCATTATATTATATTCATAAGGATTGTATCTGTTTCATCCCATAGCCCTTTTGGAAAATGGGTCATTAATGTTTTATTTCATTTCACTATTTCTTTCCCCTCCTAGTACGCCTACCTATAGAGGTGGACATTGACGACACTCTTCAGTTCCATATTTTATCCGACATACGTCCTTGTCAAGCATTCTCTTGCAGTGAGGATGATAATAATGGTTTATTCCCACAATTTTAGAATTTTGCTTTCAGTTTTTTAGTTTACTTAATCTTTTTTTGTCCCGAAGCATTGGTTTAGATCTGCAACGATTGTATTAGTTTCGTCTCATGGAATTTTGAAGACAATTAATATAACATTTCATTACATTTCTATCTCTCTTCCCTCCCTCTCCCATTTCATGGCTTGGAGTTAATGCTCGTGGCTACACGGTGTGAGATTTGTGTGTTTATATTTAAGGTGGAGATAGCGCTGCTATGTCTCTTGGTATTTCAGTGTTTGTTGTATCCATTCAATGATGACCATCAAAAGTAGTTCATACAAAATTTTTCATGCAAAATTCTCTTTGGGAGAGTAATGGTGGAAATCAAACTTTGTATCAGAGTAATCACAACAATGTTTTCTGATTGAGTTAGGGCTTGCCAAAAACAATTTTCCTAACTAAAGAAAATAAGGGCACACCTAAAGCTCTTCTGGAAGATTTACACTAAAACTTGTCAAACTTTACCAATTTACTTGAAGAAAAGCATGGAATCTAGTCGATGTTTTGCTAGTTTAGCAAGTTTTAAGAACATTGGTGAAATTCTACTAGCTTCTCATTTTCTTGCGAAAAAAATCAATGGTTTAAAAACTTATTGACATCTACAGTCCACCTCACCAATATCTGACACCCATCTATATTCTTTAGCCTTTGACGATTTGGATACTAGCCACTTCTTCAAACCACCTCCAGGAACATAATTTATCGTTGTTTTCCACAGTATTTTAATTCTCCTTAATGAATCCATTCCTATATCTATATATATATATATATATATATATATATGGCTATCATATTTCTTAACATCTCCTCAATTATGCAACATATCTCATCTGCCTATACTATAATGACATCCCTTAATATACTCCTACAATATTAATCACTTTCTCTACTTGCTTGGAAGTTTATTTTGGTGGTGCATATATTTAAGGACAAAAAGTCAAGCAGTTTGCAATAGGGATAATACCATTGGACAATTTAAAAGCAAAAAGATCTTTTATTTCTTTGTATTTTCTTATGGCATATGAAATTAAGCATCCCTAAAGTTCTCGGTTGTTCTTGCATTGCATGTGCTTTCTATTGAGAGGATTTTTCAATAAGCTATGCAGCTACTCATATGAGTTGCAATGCTTTGAGTTAGTGAAAAAAAAATTGTACTGCTACTCAACTATACTTCAATGTGGTGTCACACAGATAGTACATTTTTTTGTCTTTTTTATGTCTAGCCTAGTCCATTGGTCACCAACACAAAGATCCGCCAATTTAGGCAGTGTGTAAATGCTCATCCTAGTGCAGACTTGACAATCTAAGCAGCACAACAACAAACTACAGATTCACATTTTAAAAAAAATACCAAATGCAGATTTGCCGATTTAGACAGCATTAGTGCAGATTTGCCGGTTTAGGCAACACGTCTTATTGGTGTAGATTCACCAATCTAGGCAACACCAATCACAAAATCATGCTACAATGGCTGGCCATCATTGTCTCTGCTGTGATTTTGTTATTGGGGTTTAGAAAATGAAAATATTTTGGATTTGGATTATATTTGGAATTCGAATTGGAGTTGGATTCTCTATATGATGATTTGTTATCGCGACAATATTTATTGAATTGCAATTGACATTGATGAGAATTGACTTATTAAATGATGAGTGTGACCAATGATGTCCTAATTCATCAGGATATGACATATTCTACTTATTTTAGTGGTATGGGACACTATAATAGATAGTATGTGGATGACGACAGGCATATGCAATGTTCTTTAGTTTCTCTATTTTTATTTTTATTTGAAACAGATTTCTAATCATTGTTTTTGATAGGTATCGCTTACAGATTTCCTATCTTTGCAACTGAGGACAGTTGCTTTCCCACGGAGAGGTATGTAGTGGAATTGATATTTTGATATTTTATGCAGGTGAAAGGTGGAAAAGGGCAAGGTTTATGCAAAAAGATAATATATTTTATCATGTATGTGCTCTTTATGAGCCATGGCAAATTATTGCCAGGCCGATCAATATGTATTCATTTTGAGCATTCACTAATCTATAAATAAATACATGCAAGAGGAAAATGCTCACTCTTGCATGGGGAAGATTGCACCCAGTGTCTATGTTATTCTCCTCTCTTGTCTTCTCTCGCTCACAGTGCCAGTGTATCATTCCACTCTAAGATGCACCTGCACGTGCATTCTCTCTCTCTCTCTCTCTCTCTCTCTCTCTCTCTCTCTCTCTCTCTCTCTCTCTCTCTCTCTCTCTCTGTGTGTGTGTGTGTGTGTGTGTGTGTGTGTGTGTGTGTGTGTGTGTGTGTGTGTGTGTGTGTGTGTGTGTGTGTGTGTGTGTGTGTGTGTGTGTGTGTGTGTGTGTGTGTGTGTGTGTGTGTGTGTGTTCGCTTACGGCTTTGATTCTCTGCTATGAAATCTGCTTGGTATCTCGATTATTCTATTTTATGGTTTGTAATGTGCTATTCTGGATATTATACAGGGCTTCCGATTGTAGCACTTTGTACTTCCCTTTCAAGCAAGGAAAGAAGTATATTTCCCTTCTTGGTTGTCTCCCATGGTGGAATATTGGAGTTGACGATCACCACAGGCCAAGTCCTCCATGAAGTAGAATTAGTGCCAAAGGGATTGACACCATCACTTGCTAACCCAAGCCTCAAGTGACAAGTCTCTAACCCAAACTCTAGACATTGCATTTCAATGTACCTCCATGCAGGTGAATCAATAGAGGCACACATCATTCCTTCATTTGAGCGGTGGTGGCATGCCACGTGAGAAGCTCCACAATAGACTTGCTTTTAAACATGTGTTGAAAAAGGGATTAATGAAAAATTTATCAATACCTTGCGGGGTAGGTGCACCCCACTCACTCTGATCTTATAGAATGCTTCCCCGCACATAGGACATGAGGTAGTCTGTGCATGCTCATTGGGGTATAGTATGCAATTGTTGACGCATGCATGGATGCATGCATACTCCATGCCAAGTGCAGTGACATACGGTCTACCTCGTCGGTGATCCGAAGGCATGTGGTGATCCTTTGAAAACATTTTTCCCATAAAACTACAACAGAAAAGCGTATTAATACAATTGCAAGGAGGCACCATGAAGCGATAGACATGTATAAAAATCCACATAAAAAACTTACCCAAGGAGTGCATCCACACTTGCATTGCTCCAACCAAATTTCTCTTGCAAGTTGAGGACTTCGAATGATGCCCGCAACACTGAGTATTGTGCACCATTGTAAAGAGGTGTTTGTGCACTTATCAACAATTTCTCCTCCATTGTCGCTACCCGTCAAGTGCATGGCTAAAAGTCCTCCTTGCACATGTCACGTTCTCTTTGCTATTTGCAGGCATGGCCATCCTACACCTACTCTCCTCAGGTTCCTCTGCTAGTGGAAGATCCAAACCTACAGCAGGCAATCTCTTTATGGGACCAGTACCTCCATTCAATGGATGCATTGTTTGGGTGATACCACTCCACATCAGCTTGTGAGCTACGGTTTTTCTCCGCAGTCCACATCTTGGGGGAGTCAGGGAGGGACTCCTTACATCCAAAGCCTCACACCAACGGCACCTCAGTCTACGGCCCCTTCTCATTGTCCTACTTACTTGACATCACAGGGTCCCACTCCCACGGTATTGCAGGGTCCCACACAACTGCATTCCACTCCTTCTTTGCCAAATCATCATCGACACACTTCTTCTAGTGGCGCTCGTCGATGCTCGTCTCAAGGCAGCGAGTTCCCAGAGATATGGAGCGATGGGGGATCTTGTGGATTCACTTGTTTTGGTAGTGGGGGGAGATGAAGTCCCCTATTTTAGAGCTTGCCACCCAAGATGCAAAGGACAAGGGTACTGATGTACACGTGCCAGACATGCCTGGGCACTACTGTAGGGTAAAGTATCGCGCAGAGGTGGACTTTGGTACACCACAGGGTAGGGCATTTTGACGCCATCTTCAGATTCTTATACATTCAGCATATAAGAATTGTTTTGTAAAATTTAGAGACCATCTGCTCAATCACGCTACACTGAGGACGCGTTGTTGCATGCTAGATTTCCAAATTCCCCTGATAAGAATTTTTCACAATAGTGGTTGGAGGGCGACATAAAAACATTTTTGAAAAACAAGCAGCCTAGTGTACGTTGCAACGGACAACCAAGTTAGAGATCCACAAAGGAGCTATCGTGGTGGCAACATGGAAAATGTGGAGTGGGAGTGGGCAATGCAAGAAAAGAGATAGGCTCATCCTACAGACAACAATGCAAAACTCGACTAGAAAAACTCCCACGCACTATGGCTTGGGAGACAAAGCAGCGAGGAAGGACAAATATGTAAGATTGATTAAATTACAACCTAAATCAGTGATTATAAACATTTTAGTTGATGATTTTTTATTTTTATTGCTAACTTAGAAAAATATCACTCTTAGTCGAACAACCAAAGAGATGGTCAAGTTTCGAGAGCGGTAGACAGAGTTTGAAACTTGACGATCGCTGTTGGAGAACAACCACATCTCTCGCGAGCAATTCAATGCAGCGGTTGGATCACTACAAGTGGTAAGTTTAAACAAATTATATTGTATCAATTGTTTTGAGCTCTTGTTATTTGTTTAATTTGGTTTGAGTTTATGCAGAGTCAGGGCAATCAAACGTACGTGCACGTGGATGACGATGAGGAGGAGGAGGATTATATAGAAAATTATTTGTCTAGACTATCATAAAGTCCCAATGTGGCACAATGTATATACAACTATTTTCATTTTATTTGTAACTTTTTTAAATGGTTGATGATTAGTTGAAACTTGATGGATGGGTGTTGCATAACACTTCAATTGTGGTCGCATTCTTCAATGCAACCTTTTGGAAACAAGAACCGTAGATATCAAAAAAGTTGATCGTTTATTATAGGAGGTCAATCTTGATGATGTAGAAAGACACACAAAGTGGGATTGCATGAAAATCGAAGGGTCTTGATATTTTCATTGTGTCAATGGCTATAGCCAGGAAATATGTATGGGGTAAGGTGCAGACTATTGTCTTGCTTTTTCCATGCCTGCATGAAAGGTTAATGGAGGAGATGCGTAAACCATTAAGTGAAATTTGGACTCACAAAGGGGCCCTTTAAGGAGTTTGATTTTACTTCTGTCTACCAAAACGGGCACATGGATAAATTTTTGCGAACAAACTCCAAAGTTGACGGAGGTTTGACAGTTAGACTATCCTCTTCAAGCTCTATCTACTGATATATAGCACGCCATGAGATTCCTCATATTTTAGAAGATTCTTTTTTGATTGACCTATGATGTGACAACTCTATTGGAATTAAAGTGAACTTTAAAAAAAAACCTTCTAAAATATGAGGAATCTCATGGCGTGCTATATATCAGTAGATAGAGCTTGAAGAGGACATTCTAATTGTCAAACCTTCGCCAACTTTGGAGTTTGTTTGCAAAAATTTATCCATGCATCCATTTTGGTAGACAGAGGTAAAGTCAAATTTCTTAAAGGGCCCCTTTGTCAGTCCAAATTTCACCTAATGAAAGACCATGTGAAGGGGTGGGAGTACTTGCAAATACAACCCATAGTCAGGTATGAAAATGATAGTGTAGTATCCAACGATGATAAGGATGAATATGTCCTCAGATACACTGACCACCATGATGACCTCAGTGATGCTTTGATGGTTGGCTAGAACTTTGCAGTGGCTGCAGAGGAGCTAGACACAGACTTCTACATCCTCAAGTGCAGTAACACAAAGCGCTTGACTAAGAGCTATGAAAGGGATGAATGGCACAACCATATGAAGACCAAATCGTGTGTTGTTGAGAGACTACTTTATGACAAGGTAAATGGGCGAAATGATACTTATGTTTTTTTTGACAACAATCCCACTACTCTTATCTACTCCCATATAGTGCGATGCATCAGGTTCCCAATGTGCCCAATGGAAGGGGAGCCTAATGTATATGAACTATCAACTAATTTATTTTAACAAATCTATAATAGCATGCCCCTAGAGGGTAACTTATAATCTCTATCTATATGATCAATTTTTGTCTCTCTTCTAAACCACTAAGCCACTTTTTAGCAACTTTCCACCACTTTTGAGCACTTTCGATCCACTTGAAAGGCACTAGCTAGCACTTGTCAGTGATGCTCCACCACTTTCCAGCACTTGAGAGTCTTTTAAAAGGCACTGAGCACTTGTTAGGGACTTTCCACCACTTTCTAGCACTTTAGATCCACTTGAGAGGAATTTGGCTAGCACTTGTTAGGGACTTTCCACCACTTTCGAGCAAGTTAGATACACTTGATAGGCACTAGGCTAGCACTTGTAAGAGAGTTTCGAGCACTTAGAGTCTTTTGACAGGCATTGGGCTAGCACTTGTTAGGGATTTTCCACCACTTTCCATGCTAGAAGGGAAATGGGGAGAACGGTTGCTTCAAAATTTCAAGCTTGCTTGCACACTTCTCTGTCAACCTTTCACCATCCCTCTCAATTATCAAGTACTCACACACACCTAGACTATGACAACACACACACACACACACACACACACACACACACAAGGAATAAGTTGACAAGAGAAGAGTTTAAGAGAGTGTATGAGGGGTGTAAGAGATGTAGACATAATCATGGAGTACATAGAATAACACAACATAGCATAAGAGAGAGGGAAGGGAAACTTAAGAGAATCTACACAAGAAAGGTCTAAAGATTGCATTCCCATACTCCACGGCACCTCGTGGAGTTTGGAATTTGATATTTGATATTATTGTTGGTGACAAAAATTGGAGGCCCCTCTTTTACACTTTAGTCCCACTTTAGTTATGAGTGGGACATACTACTTATTGCATGGCCCTCTTTGGGTGAGTTCTCATTGTCCTATTTACAAATGTTGGGTGAAGAGGGGGAGATCGACCGCTTAAAGTACTCAACATAAGCTTTCAAGCCATCACCATCAAACTGTCCACTTCTTCTTCCAATTTCCAAGCACACACACACTCACCTAGACTATGACACACACACACACACAGTAAACAGAGAATTGATATAGACAAGCTTGTAAGGAGGTGTAAGAGATGTGTAAGAGATGGGGACTAGATTAGAGAGTACACAGCAAAATAACCATAGCTTAAGAGAGTAGAGAAGAGAATCTGCAAGAGAAAGGCCTAAATCTAGCCCCAAACTCCACGGCACCTCTCTTGTGGAGTTGGTATTTAATATATTACTTTGAGTTTAAGGTGCCAAAAATTGAGGCCCCTCTTTTACAACCACTTTACTTTTGCAAATGAGTGAAGCTCATTAGTTCTTGCATGACCCATAAGGGGAGTTCCCACTACAACTATTTACAGAGCCATAGTGGCTTATTGAAATGATGTTCTAAGATACTGTGCAAATATAAAATGGCCAAGAATAATTGCCGTCGCCTCTTCATCAACTCCCCGCATTCCACTCTACAAAATCATCATCAACTCAATTAGTAAAATAAATAGACAGCACATAATTAACCATTACGCCCAGCTATCCCAATTGCAGTTAACCACTACAACAGGAGGGTGCCCAATCTCGTAACATCCCTCCCACCAGGGATAGCAACTGTCCTCAGTTGCTCAATAGAGAAATCAACTGGACCGTGAGTGATGGAAAGTGTGGAGAAGGTTGGGAAAGTTGCGAAAAAACTTTTCAGGCATCCATTTGGCATCCTCTCTAGGGTGGCCCTTGAAAGTCAAAAGGTAACGGTTATAAACCATTCCAGTGCGTGTAGTGGTGGTCTCATGGTCAACTATTTTGTCAGGGATGAGTTGCTCTTCCTGGTCTACAAGTGAAGGTGGGTCTTCGTAAATGTGGTGTGTAGGTAGGGGTTCTCTGAATGGTCGTAAAAGACTAATGTGAAATGCATTGTGAATGTGCCAATGTGCAGGTAATTCTAAACGAAAAGAAACATCATTAATGACAGCTGAAATTTTGAAAGGTCCATAAAAACGAGGAGCAAGCTTAACAAAGACATTAGTATCAACACTTTTGATCCTTCGTTTTTCGATGCGAAGTAAAACATGATCACCTTCTTTGAATTGGTGTGCCTTGCGGTGCTTGTTAGTATGCTTGGTGTAAAGTTCTTGTGAGTGTTTAATGGCAGAATGCACACTTGCATAAATATCATGAAAGTCAGTAGTGAAATCATCAGCGGCAGGCACAACATTAGAAAGACGTGAAGCAGGAGTAGGAAGTGAGTGACCGTATACAATTTCAAAGGGAGATTTACCCGTGGCAGTGTGAGTGGTGTTGTTGTATGCAAATTGCAAAATATGTAGGTAGTCATCCCATTTCTTAGGTTGAGAGGAAACATAAGCCTTCAACAAGTCAATAATAGTGCGGCTGGTGACTTCGGTTTGACCATTAGATTCATGATGAAATGCAGAAGTAAAGTCAAGTGTAGTGCCAAGATTTTCAAATACAGTAGTCCAAAAAGCACTACAAAATTTTAAGTCTCGATCGGAAATAATCACTTTAGGCAAACCATGATGTGGAAAAACAGTCTTCAGAAACAAAAGTGCAGCTTGATGTGCTGTGAGTGTTTTCTTACATGGAACGAAGTACGCTTGTTTAGAGAAACGATCAATAATAGTCCATATCATGTCATGTTTGTGCGTTGTGAGTGGGAAACCAGTAACAAAATCCATTGAAATATGTTCCCAAGGTCTTTCAGGAATGGGGAGAGGGTGTAAAAGTCCCAATTTCTTACCTGTAGCTGCTTTGATTTTTTGACAAATCAAACAAGTGGACACATACTGTTTAACATCCATTCTCATAGTAGGCCAATAGAAATCACGACATAAATTTTGAAAAGTTGCAGCAAATCCTCTATGTCCAGCAGAAGGTGGTTTGTGCAATTCTTCAATAATTAATGTACGAAAAGATTTAGTCACACACAATTTTTGTTTGAAATAAAGGAAGTTTTCTTGAATAGTGTATTCGAGAAATGTGTGTACAGAATTATCAAGCATGTGCAACCATGTCGTTTTGAAGTCATCGTCATGTGCATAAGCGTCAGGCATAGTGTCAAATGAAGTTCCCGCAATGGTTGATAGATGATTAAGTGAGGGTCTTCTACTCAAGGCATCAGCTACAACGTTTTCTTTACCAGGCTGGTATTGAATGTTGGGCTGAAAACTTTGAATAAAAGCGGCCCACTTAATATGTCTATCATCTATTAAAGGCTGAGAAAGTAAATATTTGATACTTTGTTGATTAGTTTTAATGATCAAGTCAGTACCCATTACATAGTGTTTCCAGATTTTCAATGCATGTACCACAGCAGTCAATTCTTTATCATAAGTACTGAACTTTATTTCAGACGGTTTGAATTTACGACTTTCGAAAGCAATGGGATGGTTATCTTGCATAAGGACTGCACCGATACCTTTACCACTAGCATCAGTGACTACCACAAAGAATGGTCGTTCAAAATCAGGCAATTGCAATACAGGTGCATTAGTCAAAGCATGTTTAAGTGCATTAAATGAGCTTTCTTGCAAATCAGTCCATTCATAAGGCGTGTTTTTCTTCAACAAGAGAGTCAAATAATGTGCTTTGTAAGCAAAATTACGAACAAATTTCCTGTAATGGCTGCAAAGACCAAGAAAAGATCGTAGCTCATGCAAGTTTTTGGGTCTAGGCCAGGATTGAATGGCTTCAATTTTCTTTAGATCGACATGAATTCCTTTACCCGATACAATATGTCCCAAATATTCAATTTCAGATTGGAAAAATGAACTCTTTTCAGGATTCAAATACAAGTGATTTTGTGCAAGCAGATCAAATACACGTGTTAAATGTTGCTTATGGTCTTCTTCAGATTTACTGAATACCAAAATGTCATCAAAAAATACAATCACAAAATCTTGATGGTCAATGAAAATTCGATTCATCATGCGTGTGAATGTAGCTGGTGCATTTGTCAAACCAAATGGCATGACAAGAAATTCATAATGCCCAGTTTGTGTTCTGAAAGCAGTTTTGTAGACATCATGTTCAAACATTTTGACTTGGTGATATCTTGATTTAAGGTCAATTTTGCTAAAGATGTTTGCCCCTTTCAGTTTGTCTAGTAGATCATCCACTCTAGGAATAGGAAACCTATTCTTAATGGTGATCTTGTTTAAAGCCCTGTAGTCGATACACATACGAAAGGTTCCATTTTTCTTCTTGACAAGAAGTACTGGAGCTCCGTATGGTGAACTACTAGGTCGGATTAGGCCTCGGTCAAGTAAATCAGTGATTTGAGTTTGTATTTCCCTGTGTGCGGTAGGATTTACACGATAAGGTGCTCTACAAGGAGGTTCACTACCCGGTATGATGTCAATTTGGTGGTCTTCTGGGCGTGATGGTGGAATTCCAGGTGGGAGATCATGCATGAAACAATCTTTAAATTGTGAGAGAAATTCATCGTGTGTGGAGTTATGTGAAGTTTCAGTTTCAACAGAAATTTGATTTACCAATACTAGATATGTTTTCCCCTGTTTTCGAATTGCTCGTTTGGCTTGAGTGTGAGAGAGGAGTGGAAATTTTTGATGTGCCAGTGTTGCTTGGATGGAGAATTTTTTATTATTATGAATGAGAGACATTGTACGTGTTTTATAATTAATCAACGGGTCAAATTCATGACGAAATGGCATTCCCAAAATCATATCGAGTCCATGCAATGGTGCTACCAAAAATGTACGTGCTTGTGTGAATTCACCAATGCAAACTTCAACAGTGACTTGAGTTTTACAATTAAAACGTTGATTATTAAAAACAGTTTTGACCTTGTGGGGTGATGAAATTTCAGAGAGTGATAGTTGTTGTGCCAATCGTGTGGAAATGAAATCATGGCTACTACCATCATCTAGCAGAATGGTGACATTTTCACCCTTAACAGTGCCTTGCACTTTAAACAAAGTGTGAGGAGATATAGGAGTACCTGAGGATGGGTTGTCATCGTTATCATAATCAGGATCATATCCCTCACCGTAGTTAACTTCCACTTCATTGTCGTCGGGTGTAGCATCTTCGATGAGGTTAAGAGTAGCTCCGTTGGGGCGGTTGTTGTTGAAGGGTTTTTGACTTGAATTCCTGTTGACTCCATTTGAATGGCCATTGGATTGACCATTGCCCTTAGCATGACCATTTGGGCACTTATCTGCATAGTGACCATATTGAAAGCATTTAAAACACTTCACCTTTTTGTTACCATTAGAATTTGGAGGAAAACGCTGGTTGAAAGGATGTTGGTCGCCTCGTTGCTGAGTGTTGTTGTGGTTGTTGCTCGTATGAGGATGAGCAGTGGCAGGAGGATTGTCAAATCTTCGTCTTTTAAAAAAGGTACGGCTTTGGTGTTTGCTTCTGTCAGAGTTAGGAGAGAAAGGAGGTCTCTTGTTGCGGTTAGTGTTAGCAGGTTGATCAGTGTGAGCGGAATGTCCACCTTTCTTCTTTTCTGCGTTGAGAGCCAAGCTAATGGCCTTTGACAGAGAATTTGGTTCAAACATATCTACCTCAGCACTAATTTGTAGTGCCAAGCCTGATATGTACTTTCGCTTCAATTTCCTGCGACTAACATGTTCAATAGCTTGCAATTGAATTAGACAATTCCAAAAACGGTCAGTGTAACCCTGTACATCTTCATTTCTACCCTGTCGAATTAAATCCCATTGACGTCGTGCTTTAGCTTTGTACTGTGTTGGCAAAAATTGGGGTAAAAACACTTTTTTGAATGCATTCCAGGTGCGTGGTCTTCTTCCATGTTGTTTGGTGGCGTTCCACCACAATGCAGCGCTGCTAGTGAGATGATTGGATGCACACTTTACCATTTCACGCTCGGGAAAGTCTTCATCATGAAAGTAGTCATCTAACTGACTAACCCATGCTAGAACCGTGCTAGCATCTTTAGTGCCATCAAAATCTTTGAAAGTGAAGGCTTTTCTGCTAATTTTGTTTTTCTTGGGTGTCGGTGCAGATTCGGTGCGTGCAGAATGTAATAATTTATCTTCAAGTTCTTGCCTTCGCATGCGTTCATATGTGAGTGACTGCTGCAAATTTTGAAGTTGCTCTGCAATCGTGGGTGCATGAGGAAGATGTGCCATGATTGCGTGCTTTTCTTTTTTCTTTTTTTCTTTTTTTTAAAAATTTTTTTTTCTTTCTTTTTCTTTAAAAAAAAAGTAAATAATTAAATGGTAATGCTTAAAAAGACTATTTGGTGATATTCACAAATGCAATATGCGGAATAAAATAAAATAAATAACAGAAATGTAATGTACTTAGCTGAAAAAGAGCGGTGGCGTCCAATCCAGAATGGCGATGCGCTAGGAAATTGCCAGAGAATAGACAGTCCGACGGTGTGTCACCGAGCCGGTTGAATTTTGTGGCACTCGATCTCTCGTATTCCCAAAATTAATGGTATTACATTTGGTAATTTAACCATCCAATTAAATTGAATGTTATTTTCGAGTTTCCTGTATAGCTAGGCCAATGGAGCAGGTATTGTTCTTTTTTTTTTTTTTTTTGATGCTCGCTTGCCGGCTTAGGACAGAGTGACCACCTTCTTATGCACTTCAACCCTTGAGTTGGCCAAACTTTGTAAGGAATGTCTTCTAAGCTTAATGTTCAATGGCACTCTTTTTTTGAAGCTTAATGGCCTCACTTTTTAAAGAGGTAAAGTTTTGAGGCTTGAAGCTTAATAGCCTCACTTTTTAACGCGTAAAGTTTTGAGGCTTTCTTAATGGCCACACTTTGACTTAAAAGGTGTGAATTGCAATTGCATGGAAAAA
This sequence comes from Adiantum capillus-veneris, assembly GCF_014529385.1. NCBI lineage: Eukaryota > Viridiplantae > Streptophyta > Polypodiopsida > Polypodiales > Pteridaceae > Adiantum > Adiantum capillus-veneris. Next base: position 124,084,479 of record NC_140938.1, on the reverse strand, counting down.
GTTGAAGACAGCGAGCTCTCTCAAGCTGAGAAGGACAACGCCATTAAAGAATTGCACATGGTGACTAAAGGAGGAGGTTTCGGCCCGAGTGCAAGAAGGCAAAAGTACTCACACAGCTTGGGCGTCCATGTTGATAGCAATTTCGAGCTTTTTCGAATAGGTCGATCGAGAAATTTTTTTTGTGTGTAAGCAAGGATTCCCACATAAATTTCTTGCCTTCTTTCTTCTCTTCGTTTATGCCTTCCGATGCCGCTTCCCAATGACAAGCTGAATCGATGTGACTAAAATTTCCCTGCTTGCTTTGACTCTTGCTCTCTCTTTCCTTTAGTAAACCATAATCCGCCTTCTCGTTCCCAATTTCAACTTCTCTTTCAAAGTTGTAATTAAGCTTTTCGACTTCTTTCAATTATGCGTCAGCTCACTGTCTTGTCCGTATCTTCATGTATACGCAAGGTTAACTAGTGCTTAAATTTAACCACTGAACATACCCGTTCTTGATCGTCTTGAAGCCGAATTTGAAAATTGATTTCCGATTAGCCACCAATTAACAATCGAGTTTTTCTTCTGTGAACTCGATCAATTATACTTCGAATTTCCACGAACCCTTGAATCCTTGAATTGCAAAGTCAATGAATTGCAATTGGGGTTTTGTCGATTAGAGAAAACTCCTTCTTAAAACTGAAATCTGGTGCCGATTAATCCTCGAACCTGAGGCTCTGATACCACTGTTGGGTGAAGAGGGGGAGATCGACCGCTTAAAGTACTCAACATAAGCTTTCAAGCCATCACCATCAAACTCTCCACTTCTTCTTCCAATTTCCAAGCACACACACACTCACCTAGACTATGACACACACACACACACAGTAAACAGAGAATTGATATAGACAAGCTTGTAAGGAGGTGTAAGAGATGTGTAAGAGATGGGGACTAGATTAGAGAGTACACAGCAAAATAACCATAGCTTAAGAGAGTAGAGAAGAGAATCTGCAAGAGAAAGGCCTAAATCTAGCCCCAAACTCCACGGCACCTCTCTTGTGGAGTTGGTATTTAATATATTACTTTGAGTTTAAGGTGCCAAAAATTGAGGCCCCTCTTTTACAACCACTTTACTTTTGCAAATGAGTGAAGCTCATTAGTTCTTGCATGACCCATAAGGGGAGTTCCCACTACAACTATTTACAGAGCCATAGTGGCTTATTGAAATGATGTTCTAAAATACTGTGCAAATATAAAATGGCCAAGAATAATTGCCGTCGCCTCTTCATCAACTCCCCGCATTCCACTCTACAAAATCATCATCAACTCAATTAGTAAAATAAATAGACAGCACATAATTAACCATTACGCCCAGCTATCCCAATTGCAGTTAACCACTACAACAGGAGGGTGCCCAATCTCGTAACAACAAAGCAGCCATAGTGGCTTATTGATAAAAGATACAAGATAATGTGCTAGAAAAAAATGATTGAGAGGATTATTATTTGCCGGTGCCTTCTTGTCAACTCCCAAAATTTCAATCTACAAATCATCATGCACTCACTGTTATAAAATCAAATAGAAAACATATAATTAACCATTAAGCCAGTTGTCCAAATTCCAACTAATCATGTGTAGCAAAAGCGTGCCTAATCTCATAACATCCTGCCCACCAGGGATATCAGTTGTCCTCAGTTGCTCACTAAAGAATCAACTAGACTGTGAGTGATGGAAAGTGTGGAGAAGGTCTAGGAAGTTGCAAAAAAAAAAGTTCAAGCATCAACTTGGCATCCTTTCTAGGGTGGCCTTTAAAGGTCAAAAGAGAGTGGTTATACACCATGTCAGTGCATGTGGTGGTGGTCTAGAGATCAATTATTTGTGCATGGATGAGTTGTTCTTCTTGGTCCACAAGTGAAAGTGGATCCTCGTAAATGTGTTGTGTAGGTAGGGGTCCTCTAAAATGTTTTAAAAGACTAATGTGGAAAGCTTTGTGAATATGCCAACGTGAAGGTGGGTCTAAACAAAATAAAACATCATTGGTCACAGTGGAAATTTTGAAAGGGCCGTAAAAATGAGGATCAAGTTGCACAAAAACATTAGTATCAACACTTTTGATCCTTCGTTTTTCAATGCAAATCATAACATAATCACCTTCTTTGAATTGGTGTGCCTTGCGGTGCTTGTTAGCATGCTTAGTATAAAGTTCTTGTGAGTGTTTAATGGAAGAATGCACACTTATCTAAATACCATGAAAATTAGCAATAAAATCATCAGTGGCCAACACAATATTGGAAAGACGTGAAGCAAGAGTGGGTAGAGAATGACCATACACAATTTCAAATGGAGATTTTGATGTGGCAATGTGAGTTGTGTTGTTATAATCAAATTGTAGAATAAGCAGTGACGGATGCAAAGCGGACCCCGAACCCCCACGGCCTCTAAAACTTCGGGGGCCGAATGGCACGCCTTGAGCCTGCCATAGTAAAGTGAATAGGGGGCACCACCTAGCTTTGAGCGTTTAAGACGCAAACCACGATGATATGAACACCGCAACCTTACACACACACACACACACACACACACAGAGAGAGAGAGAGAGAGAGAGAGAGAGAGAGAGAGAGAGAGAGAGAGAGAGAGAGAGAGAGAGAGAAATTGCAAATGATGAAAACCCTCGGGGGTGTGCTGGTGAATTATTTCTACCATATTTACAAAATGGCACGTCGTGGTGGTAGAGAGGTAGGGAGACGAGGTGGTGCAACCTACTTGGTGCGTTCTCTAAGACGACTCAATGATTGTGAATACTTGCTACCAAGAACGTGTATACGTATGTGCATCGACCATTGGAGTCGAGAGATGGATGTGGTTCCCTTCGCATGTGCAATTCCCAAGGCAAACCCAACACACAAGCACCCTCCCCGTGATGGTGATACTGTCAATCCTTCCCACTACACTCTACCAAATGCTTGGCTCCTCATGATATGCCCCCCCCCCCCCCCCCCCCCCGATAGTGACCTCTTAGTGCCAATTTATAGGTCTTGGCTGCTTGGATTATGGTAATCCCACTGTGGTTAGGGTAAGCTTAATCGGGGAGACAAAGCAAGTGGTGGGCCCGGTGTGGTTGACCCTTGCTTTGTTTTGGGAGGTTATTAAAAGATGGGAATCTCTAGGTGGGCCTTTGTGACCATCACCTAGAGAGAGGATATTTACAAAAAAATGGGAATTTACAATGGCTCGGGTGAAAACTGAAGAAAATGATGAAAATAACCTATAAATTATTGGAATGGCGTCGTGGTTGCAGGTTGCCGACGAATGGTGTGTTGCCGGTGTGTCGATGTTGAGCGTACTTCTCTACGGGGTCGGACGAGGCATGCCTTCGGCGCACTTCCTCTTTTTGTTGTTGGCGACGCGTGCTTTGGATCCTTCTTCTGTTTTTGTGGTTCGCGTAGTTCTGAAGTCCTTCGTTTTTTCTGAACTCGTGGTGCGATACGCGCGTGTGTGTGTGTGTGTGTATGTGCATGTGGGCGAATGTGTGTGTATATATATATATATATATATATATATATATATAATATATATATATATATATATATATATATATATATATATATATATATATATATATATATATATATATATGTATGTATGTATATCGATGTGTGTGCGTTAGTGCATGTGTGTATTTGTATGTGTGTGCGAGCGGGCGGTGGGAACGGAGGTCTTATGTACATAATGTATATATGTTTACTATATATATATATATATTTTCTTCTTCTTCTTCTCTGTTCGGCGGCCAGTGCCAGATACGCAAGCTTGGGGTGGGGCGGGGGGTGGGGGGGTGGTGTGTGTGTGTGTGTGTGTGTGTGTGGTGCTGAGAGAGAGAGAGAGAACGCGATTGTGCCTGTACAAGCCAAGAGGGAGAGAGAGTGGGAGGGCGGGCAGCTGCTGCCGAAACAGAGCGCGAGAGAGGGAGAGGGGTTGGGGGTGGTGTGTGTGAGGATGAGGGAGAGGGTGAGTGGCTGGTGTATGGAGGCATGGGCTCCATGGTCATGCGCTGCGCCTTCGGGCTTGAAACGAAAGAGAGAGAGAGAGAGAGAGAGAGAGAGAGAGAGAGAGAGAGAGAGAGAGAGAGAGACAGAGAGAGAGAGAGAGAGAGAGAGAGAGGGTGAGGTAGCACTAGAGGGAGGGGGAATCTCCTAGGGTGGGTGCCCACCGTGGGGGGGGTGAGAGAGTGTGTGAGAAGGGGAAGGGGGGGAGGGGGGGTTGTCTTATCCTCCGTTTTGTGTGCTGTCTCAAGGATGACGAGGGGGGTAGAAGTCAATGGTGTGGGGGGGTAGTGGGGATAGCGGGCCAAGGAAAGGGTGAGTGAGGCCGAGGGGAGGGTGGGGCGAGCGGGTGGGGAAGAGGGGGGAGGGGTTAGGGAAAGAATATCAGCGAGCCAAGAAGGGGGGGGGGGGGGGGGGGGTAATGAGAGTGGGGGAAAAAGTGTGAGGGGGGGATGTAAAGGGTGAGTGTAGGAATACGAGAGAGCGGAGGGGGGTTTTTCATGCGGCTCAACACAGAGGGAGCACTAGAGAGGGGCGGGGGTAGAGCACTCAAAGTTTTTGCCTGGCCGGGGCGGTGGTAAATTGGAAGAGAGGATATTAAAGAGAGGTATGTAGGGAAAATGAGAGAGAGAGAGAGAGAGAGAGAGAGAGAGAGAGAGAGAGAGAGAGAGAGAGAGAGAGAGAGAGAGAGAGAGAAAGATAGAGAGAGAGAGAGGGGGGGTGTTATTTCATCCAATGCCCGTCGGGCGGGGGGGGGGGGGGGGGGGGAATAGGCTACGGGAGGGGTGTGAGAAAGGGTATCTGAAACCGAGGGCGGGCGGCTAGGCTAGGGTATGGACCAATGGGGCTGAGGGCGATAAGACCGACGAACCAAAGGGGGGGGGGGGGGGTGTTTTATGCCCATAGGGTGTTGGGAGGATTGATCAGGCGGCACCGAGCCCTCCAAAGTGTTGCCAAGGCTTCAACAGAGGAAAAGAAGTTTTTTTTTCTTCTTTTTCTTTGATATTTAAAAGTCGGCTATCATTAGCCCTCTCCCTTTCGCTAGAGGCATTCATGCTTCTAGCCCTTCTTCTGCTTCTTCAGCTGTAGAGTTAGAGAGTTCTCCCTCCTCTGGAATGTCTAGCACGAATTCTGGGTCAAACCCAGGAAAATACCTTTTTCAGTCTCCATGCATTGACCCTAGTCTTGTGAATTCTCCCATCTGCTTCCATCAGCTTATAGCTGCCGTTGTAATAGCGCTTCTTGATGATGAATGGCCCTTCCCATCTGGGTTGAAATTTCTTATCCTTCCTAGTGTCAAATCTGTTGTGGTATACAGCACTAACATGCCTCTTTCGAGTCCCTTTTCTTTAAGACCTTGATTAAAAGTGAGCCGGCGTCGTTCTACCTGTGCTGCATAGTGATTGATCGCTTCTTCCCTATCCAAATGGAGTCTCTCCAGATCCAAGATGTGGTTTTGGAGGTTTACAATTGGACGATGTGTTTGGCTAGCCAAAACTCGTAAGCTGGCTATTTGTACCTCAATGGGTAGAATTGCCACCTTCGCATAAACTAGATGGAAAGGGGTGAAACCTAGTGATGTTCGGAATGTTGTTCTGTAGGCCCAAAGAGCTGCCATGAGATGTTTATCCCAGTCCCCTATGTGATTGTTCACCTGTTTTGTGATGATTTTGCAAATTATTCCATTTACCTTCTCTACCAGACCATTGCATTGTGGATAGTATGGTGTGGAATGCCGATGTGTGATGCCTAGCTTCTTCATCAGTTCTCCCACCAAATCACCTCTGAATCCTGGTCCTCTATCGGATATGATCTCAAGAGGAGTGCCAAAATGGCAAATGATATGCTCAAAAATGAACTTTGGCACCTCTTGGGCTGTAATGCGGGTGGTGGCCGTTGCTTCTGCCCATCGAGTCATGTAGTCTACACCCACTATGATATACAGTTTACCTGATTGGGCCCTTGGTAAAGGGCCGATTGCATATATTCCCCATTTCTCAAAAGGACCATATGAGATGATAGGGGTTTGTGGCTCGTAGGTTAACGTGCGATCACTGGCCACTTGACAAGCCTTGCATGTTTTACACCAATGGTGTACATCCCTATTCAAACTAGGCCAAAAGTATCCTGCCTGTAGAATCTTCCTACTGGTGATATCTAGAGCAAAATGACGGTCGCAGACGCCGACATGGCAACTTGAAATTACCTCTGTGATTTCACTGGAGATTGGCACCCGCCTGAGAATTTGATCTTTGCCCTTACAATACAAGTGGTCGTCTATAAGGCGTTACCTAGTAGCCTTCCTTACCAGCCACTGTTTTTGGCCTTTGGTGTGTCCTGCTGGACACTCTCTGTATCTAGAAAACTGATGACATCAGGCATAGCATCACTACCTTGGAAGAGGGGTAGTTGTAATTTGATCGCCCCTATGGGAATGTCTTGTATTCTTTCTTTAGCTAGAGCATCTACCTCTTGATTTTCTGCTTTGGGGACATGGAATAGTTTCGGGTGAAAGCATGTTAACCTATCGCGCTTTTTGTGCTAGTTAGCAGTTTCAAGTTAGCACATTTTCAAAAAGTTTGGCTTCCGGTAAAGTTTTTACAAATAATATCAAAATTTGTCGGAGGTTGTACATTTGGATTCCTTGTTTCAAGTGTTTTCTATTGATATATCATATGTCATAGATCTTGGAGATGTAGCTCAAGTTATTGTACTAGTTAGCATATGTCAAAATTGTGCTAGTTAGCGTTGTCTGGGACATGAAAAAGCATGACAGGTTAACATGATTTCACCCTTTCACTGCCTCAAACTTCTTTAGAAGGTCCTTAACTTGGAGAAGTTGACCAAGTAAAACCTGATTTTTACAATCCCAGGTGCCATTTATGTGCCTTATCAAAAGCAAAGCATCGCCGAACACATTTAGGCGTTGAATTCTTTGTGAAATGCATTGTTCCAACCCAAGAATTAGGGCTGCATATTTTGCTTCATTATTGGAGTGGGAGTGTAATAACTGACCAATGGAGAATACTCTTTCTTGCCGTTCATTGAAAGTGACCATGCCTGCCTGCAGATTGATCCATTGTTCGCTTGTATGCTCCGTCAAAAAAAAGAGAGTGAGCTCTCTCTAGCATAGGACTTTCTATCGTTGGTGTTTCTTCCTTTGCTTCCGTGTTGAACTTCATCTTCTTCTCATAATGGCGATGAGTGAGAATTCCCGCTAAACTAGCCCTGGTGGAGTTTTCTACTTGCATGGTGTAGTCAAACTCTTGTAGTCTAATTAACCACTTTGAGATCCTAGATAAGACATCCATGTGTCTCATCACATACGGGAAAACCTCCTCCATTGTCAGGATTACAAAGGGTCTAGGTAGGAGATAGGAGCGGAACTTTGTGGTAGCAAACATTAGTGCCAAACCATGTGTTCTACTTCGGTAAATCCTTTTTCTGACGGGGTCATGACACGACTAGAGAAGTAAATAGGGCGCATGAAAGAAGTTTTGGGGTCCTTTTGCATTAGCACTGCTCTGAGTGTATCACTTCCCACACTAGGGTTCACATAAAATGGCTCGTCCCACTTAGGAGGTGAAATAGTGGGAAGCTTAGCTAGGATTTGCTTCACCTCAGTAAACTGCTGCTCATTCTCTTCACTCCATGAGAAGACATCCCTTTGGGTGAGTTGTTGTAGGGGAAGGACCACTTGAGATAGCAGGTGAATGAACCTACTTAAGTATCTTACCTTCTGAAGGAAAGAAACCAGCTGTGGTGGGTGACGATAAAGATACCAGGGCCTAAATCTTGCTAGGGTCAGCCTCGATTCCTTTTGTTGAAATTACATGACCAAGGAGAGTGACCTTTCTCTCACCAATGTGACACTTGTCCACATTGATTTGGACACCCAAAGTTTGCAGCCTGGTTAAACCATCATAGACTTTGCTTAAATGGAGGGCTCGTGAGCTATAAATGCAAAAATCATCCATGAAAATCCGTATTGATGTTCCAAAGTAGGGTTGGAAAACAAAAGTCACATAGCGTTGAAACGTGGTCGGGGCGTTCGTGAGGCCAAACGGCATCACTCTGTAGGCAAAACATCCCCAAGGTGTGATGAAGGTTGTCTTCTTCTGATCCTCCTCCGTAATGCTAATCTGGAAGTATCCTGAGTAGCCATCGCATACTGTGTATTGCTCGTGAAACGTGGTCGGGGCGTTCGTGAGGCCAAACGGCATCACTCTGTAGGCAAAACATCCCCAAGGTGTGATGAAGGTTGTCTTCTTCTGATCCTCCTCCGTAATGCTAATCTGGAAGTATCCTGAGTAGCCATCGCATACTGTGTATTGCTCGTGACCTGCCACTTCATTGAGTATTTCATCCTGGAATGGGAGGGGAAAGTGGTCCCTCTTCGTGGCTGCATTGAGAGGGTTATAATCCACACAGAGTCTCCACTTACCTTTTTTTTTGGTGTGACTACTACTGGGGAGACCCATTCTGAGTCTTCGACAGGGTAGATGAAACCTGCTTGTAGCAAACTTCTCACTTCTTTAAGCAATGCCTCTTGTTGGATTACTCCAAGTATTCTAAGCTTTTGTACTACGGGTTTACTGCCTTCCTTAAGCTTTATGTGTTGTTGTACTACTGTAATTCCTGTGATCTTATCATAGACATCAATGAACAAAGTAGTGAAGTTACCTAGCATGGAGACGTACTCCTTCCTTTCTTCATTGGTTAACTCATTTGAGAGAATTTTTTGTAGCTTACCTACATCCTCCAAGGACTGCATACCTGATGATCCCTCTTGGTTTGTTGAGGTTGTTTCAAATTGTGTTAATCTGTTCGGGTCTTTAAGAATAATCCCCATTACTTCGATGCTACTGTCACTTCCGTCGGTGGTGGTCGTCTCTTCTCGTGAGGTAGACGAGTAGTCGCTAGTGGACTCATCTTTTGAAGCCTCCAAGATCATGTTGCGCTACTTCCCAGTTCTCATGTCGTAGAATATGGACTTCCCTGTAGCATACTTCATTTGGATCATCCCGGTGCTCCAGTCTTGTTTAGCTTCCATAGCCATAAGACAAGGCCTCCCAAGAATGATGGGGTAGCCCTCCCCTTTGTGTGGCATGACGAAGATGTCTACCTCCACTTCTGTATTGAATGCTTTTACTTTGACCGCATTTACAATGCCTACGTATTTCACTCTTACATTGTTTGCCATCTTGGCTCGGCAGGGTGCCGGCCTATTTACCTCTAGACCTAGATGGTGCATCATATTTTCACTCATGACGCATATTTGTGTGCCACCATCTATGTAGACGTTTGAAATTCATTGCCCCTTGATGTGAGTGTCCATGGTTGGCAGGATATCGTCGAGATCCCTCCCAGAGATAGCCCCAGCTATCATGGGCCTTGATTTCCTGGTACTTACCATTTTTGTCCATTGCCTCCTCAATCTGGGTGCAAGGTAGAGTAATTGGGGCCAAGTTATCTTCGGGCCCTGCATTAACACATCTTGAACTAAGTCATAGGGTTTTGCATACTCACCTAGTGAGAAGTCCACGATGTCTATCTTGCCCCGCGGTTTAGCTGCTTGCTTTCTAGACTCGGCCTTTCCTTTCATCTTCTCTTCTCTTTGAGATGCCTCCTCGTGCCTCGCACGTTTCACTCCCATAGCATCCGCTTCTTCTACCTTTGCTTTTCCTTTGTGCTTCTCTCGAGCTAATTCTTCTTCCTTCGCCTTCCCTTTAGCCTCCAAGCTAATAACACTCACCGCTTGGTTCACAGCTACCTCCTCGGGTGTGGGCAGTAGTACATTCCATGGCCATCTTCCCCGCAGTTGTAAGAGTGGTACTCTGGGTTCTGCCTTCGTTGTCCTCTTCCTTGTTCTAGGTTCTTGCCAGATGCATGCCCTTGCTGCACCATATGCACAGATAAACTCTCTAGTTGGGTGGTGATGCGACTTAGCAGGTCTTATTGCTCTTCTGATGCCTCCTATGGTTGGACTCTATGATTGGTTGTTGCAGCCACTGGGGTTGGTTGGGCCGAGCTTGTTTCCTCTGAATCGTTTACTCTTTCTTGCATGCGCAGCTTCTTGTCTTTAAGGCGGGCTACTTTGACTGCCAACTCGCAGGAAACCTTCCCTTCACCTTCTCTCTAAGCGGCGACCATAGACCAGCAATGAAACGGTCATTCTTTAGGAAATTAAGCGCTCCTTCGCCTTCCTCCAGTGAGGCAACCCATCTCTCCCATAAGCCCACAAATTTGGACTCGTAGGTGGCATACTCCAGCAGGCCTCCCTGCTTTAATTCTGTCAGTAGCTGCCATAGCTTCTCCGAGGTTGTGCCTCCACCAAACCTCTTTACAAAAGCATCCCTTAGCACATCCCATGCATTCTTGGTAGCCTGGGGCAGTGCATTATACCAGGACTTGGCCTCTACTTTCATCAGTAGAGGAAAAATTCTAAGTCGTGAAACGTCGTCATCTTTGTTGGAGACGACACAAGCAATGTCGAAATCATCCAAAAAGTCGGTGATGAGATCCTCTCCCTTCTTTCCACTGAACGTGGGGAAAGAAACACTTGCCATGGTGGTGACTCAGGAAATTACAACTTTTTTTTTTTTACATTAACAGTAGCGGCTCATAGTGGCTTTTTATAGGGGTGGGTAGATAGGTTAAAACATGATAAAGATAGAGACATTAAAGGAATGATGGTAATCTAATATGGGGAGAATGATAGGGTTCGGGGAATTGAGGATTTCTCCTAGTACTGCTGCACCGAATAGGTGTATGATCTTCTGTTGGTAGAAGAGTTTCCTATCTACATAGATATTCACATGCATATGCTACAGGAATCTAAACGGGAATGTCGTCGGCCACTTTTCCATCATGCACAGAGGGTGGAATACTTAATTATACTCTTACCGTGCCAGTGTTGATGATTTGGCACATCCACAAGAGGTCGTCGCCTTTCATGGGCTCTACCTTTCCTTCGTTGCTCAGCACGTACGGGGTGATGGCGACGCGTCTGACCACTCCCAGCCTCTTGGCTAACAGCAATTGCAAGTAATTTCTGTAGTCGGGGTGTTGCATGAATTCCACTCCATTTAGTTGCAACTCGTCCCCAGCCCACTGGGTTTCTCCCGTGGTAGAGAGTTTCTTCAGAATAAGTTGTACAGGGAGAGGAGGAAGATCCTCCACTCGCTTTCCAAAACAGCGAGAGTAGTAGTCGAACCACTCTTCTCTAGGACATGGAAATCTTCTTACCACTTCTTCTTCCGGATTGTCGAAGTGGATTGGCAGCACTCGCATGTGTCGTGCAAATCGGTAGGCGACCTTCCGCCGCTTAGCTTCGGATGACTTCTTCTTTGACAAAGTGGGTACAACCCGGCTTTCTGAGCTTGAAGCACTTGCTTGGCCAGATGCTTCTCCCTTCGGGGTCATGTGTTTCCAGACTGGCTTATCTACTCCTTGCCTTTGGCTCGAGCAGCCCCTTTAGGCCACTTTGGAGTTATATCTTTGACTGCAGTTTCTTTAGGGAAAAGAGGTCTCACCATTTTCTTCCCTTCCTTGACATGAATGACTTCTTCGTGATGAATGTCGATGTAGATGACTTCAGCCCTTTCACTGCCTTCGTTGTTGGCACTCATTGACAGTGTGCCTTGGTTGACAATAGTGATGGCACTTCACCGACCTCCCACCGGATGCTCTCAATTTATCGTTAGAACGAGCGACACGAGATGGAGAATTTACCTCTTGAATGCTGACGACACTGTAACCTGGCAGTAGCACCTCAATGAAGGCGGCTAGTGCCTCCTTCGTCTCTTCTTCTTCCGTCCTCCAGTTAGAAAATTCCTTCAACCATTCATCCATGATTGATAGTGGGCGTCACTTTTAGCATTGTAAATTGAAGGGTCTTAGAAAGCCCTCCTCAGTGGGGGCACCAAATGATGGACGCAAAGCGGACCCCGAACACCCACGGCCTCTAAAACGCCGAAGCCTAAATGGCGCGCCTCGATCCTGCCACGGTAAAGTGAACAGGGGGCACCACCTAGCTTTGAGCGGCTAGGATGCAAATCACAATGATATGAACACCGCAAACTTACACACACACACACACACACACACACACACACACACAGAGAAATTGCAAATGATGAAAACACTCGGGGGTGTGCTGGTGAATTATTTCTACCATATTTACAAAATGGCACGTCGTGGTGGTAGAGAGGTAGGGAGACGAGGTGGTGCAACCTACTTGGTGCGTTCTCTAAGACGACTCAATAATTGTGAATACTTGCTACCAAGAACGTGTATACGTGTGTGCATCGACCATTGGAGTCGAGAGATGGATGTGGTTCCCTTCGCATGTGCAATTCCCAAGGCAAACCCAACACACAAGCACCCTCCCCGTGATGGTGATAGTGTCAATCCTTCCCACTACACTCTACCAAATGCTTGGCTCCTCATGAATTGCCCCCCCCCCCCCCGATAGTGACCTCTCAGTGCCAATTTATAGGTGTTGGCTTCTTGCATTATGGTAATCCCACTGTGGTTAGGGTAAGCTTAATCGGGGAGACAAAGCAAGTGGTGGGCCCGGTGTGGTTGACCCTTGCTTTGTTTTGGGAGGTTATTAAAAGATGGGAATCTCTAGGTGGGCCTTTGTGACCATCACCTAGAGAGAGGATATTTACAAAAAAATGGGAATTTACAATGGCTCGGGTGAAAACTGAAGAAAATGATGAAAATAACCTATAAATTAATGGAATGGCGTCGTGGTTGCAGGTTGCCGACGAATGGTGTGTTGCCGGTGTGTCGATGTTGAGCGTACTTCTCTACGGGGTCGGACGAGGCATGCCTTCGGCGCACTTCCTCTTTTTGTTGTTGGCGACCCGTGCTTTGGATCCTTCTTCTGTTTTTGTGGTTCGCGTAGTTCTGAAGTCCTTCGTTTTTTCTGAACTCGTGGTGCGATACGCGCGTGTGTGTGTGTGTGTGTGTGTATGTGCATGTGGGCGAATGTGTGTATGTATATATATATATATATATATATATATATATATATATATATATATATATATATATATATATATATATATATATATATATATATATGTATGTATATCGATGTGTGTGCGTTAGTGCATGTGTGTATTTGTATGTGTGTGCGAGCGTGCGGTGGGAACGGAGGTCTTATGTACATAATGTATATATGTTTACTATATATATATATTTTTTCCTTCTTCTTCTTCTCTGTTCGGCGGCCAGTGCCAGATACGCAAGCTTGGGGTGGGGCGGGGGGTGGGGGGGTGGTGTGTGTGTGTGTGTGTGTGTGTGGTGCTGAGAGAGAGAGAGAGAACGCGATTATGCCTGTACAAGCCAAGAGGGAGAGAGAGTGGGAGGGCGGGCAGCTGCTGCCGAAACAGAGCGCGAGAGAGGGAGAGGGGTTGGGGGGTGGTGTGTGTGAGGATGAGGGAGAGGGTGAGTGGCTGGTGTATGGAGGCATGGGCTCCATGGTCATGCGCTGCGCCTTCGGGCTTGAAACGGAAGAGAGAGAGAGAGAGAGAGAGAGAGAGAGAGAGAGAGAGAGAGAGAGAGAGAGAGAGAGAGAGAGAGAGAGAGAGAGAGACAGGGGGCACCACCTAGCTTTGAGCGGCTAGGACGCAAATCACAATGATATGAACACCGCAAACTTACACACACACACACACACACACACACAGAGACAGAGAAATTGCAAATGATGAAAACACTCGGGGGTGTGCTGGTAAATTATTTCTACCATATTTACAAAATGGCACGTCGTGGTGGTAGAGAGGTAGGGAGACGAGGTGGTGCAACCTACTTGGTGCGTTCTCTAAGACGACTCAATAATTGTGAATACTTGCTACCAAGAACGTGTATACGTGTGTGCATCGACCATTGGAGTCGAGAGATGGATGTGGTTCCCTTCGCATGTGCAATTCCCAAGGCAAACCCAACACACAAGCACCCTCCCCGTGATGGTGATAGTGTCAATCCTTCCCACTACACTCTACCAAATGCTTGGTCCTCATGAATTGCCCCCCCCCCCCCCCCCCCCCCCCCCCGATAGTGACCTCTCAGTGCCAATTTATAGGTGTTGGCTTCTTGGATTATGGTAATCCCACTGTGGTTAGGGTAAGCTTAATCGGGGAGACAAAGCAAGTGGTGGGCCCGGTGTGGTTGACCCTTGCTTTGTTTTGGGAGGTTATTAAAAGATGGGAATCTCTAGGTGGGCCTTTGTGACCATCACCTAGAGAGAGGATATTTACAAAAAAATGCGAATTTACAATGGATCGGGTGAAAACTGAAGAAAATGATGAAAATAACCTATAAATTATTGGAATGGCGTCGTGGTTGCAGGTTGCCGACGAATGGTGTGTTGCCGGTGTGTCGATGTTGAGCGTACTTCTCTACGGGGTCGGACGAGGCATGCCTTCGGCGCACTTCCTCTTTTTGTTGTTGGCGACGCGTGCTTTGGATCCTTCTTCTGTTTTTGTGGTTGTCGTAGTTGTGAAGTCCTTCGTTTTTTCTTGAATTTGTAGTGTGTATATGCGTGTGTGTGTGTGTGTGTATGTGCATGTGGGCGAATGTGTGTATATATATATATATATATATATATATATATATATATATATATATATGTATGTATGTATATCGATGTGTGTGCGTTAGTGCATGTGTGTATTTGTATGTGTGTGCGAGCGGGCGGTGGGAACGGAGGTCTTATGTACATAATGTATATATGTTTACTATATATATATATATATATTCTTCTTCTTCTTCTCTGTTCGGCGGCCAGTGCCAGATACGCAAGCTTGGGGTGGGGCGGGGGGGTGGGGGGGTGGTGTGTGTGTGTGTGTGTGTGTGTGTGTGGTGCTGAGAGAGAGAGAGAGAACGCGATTGTGCCTGTACAAGCCAAGAGGGAGAGAGAGTGGGAGGGCGGGCAGCTGCTGCCGAAACAGAGCGCGAGAGAGGGAGAGGGGTTGGGGGGTGGTGTGTGTGAGGATGAGGGAGAGGGTGAGTGGCTGGTGTATGGAGGCATGGGCTCCATGGTCATGCGCTGCGCCTTCGGGCTTGAAACGGAAGGAGAGAGAGAGAGAGAGAGAGGAAAGAGAAGAGAGAGAGAGAGAGAGAGAGAGAGAGAGAGAGGTGAGAGAGAGAGAGAGAGAGAGAGAGAGACAGAGGGGGGGCACCACCTAGCTTTGAGCGGCTAGGATGCAATCACAATGATATGAAACACCGCAAACTTACACACACACACACACACACACAACACACACACACAGAGAAATTGCAAATGATGAAAACACTCGGGGGTGTGCTGGTGAATTATTTCTACCATATTTACAAAATGGCACGTCGTGGTGGTAGAGAGGTAGGGAGACGAGGTGGTGCAACCTACTTGGTGCGTTCTCTAAGACGACTCAATAATTGTGAATACTTGCTACCAACAACGTGTATACGTGTGTGCATCGACCATTGGAGTCGAGAGATGGATGTGGTTCCCTTCGCATGTGCAATTCCCAAGGCAAACCCAACACACAAGCACCCTCCCCGTGATGGTGATAGTGTCAATCCTTCCCACTACACTCTACCAAATGCTTGGCTCCTCATGAATTGCCCCCCCCCCCCCCCCCCCCCGATAGTGACCTCTCAGTGCCAATTTATAGGTGTTGGCTTCTTGGATTATGGTAATCCCACTGTGGTTAGGGTAAGCTTAATCGGGGAGACAAAGCAAGTGGTGGGCCCGGTGTGGTTGACCCTTGCTTTGTTTTGGGAGGTTATTAAAAGATGGGAATCTCTAGGTGGGCCTTTGTGACCATCACCTAGAAAGAGGATATTTACAAAAAAATGGGAATTTACAATGGCTCGGGTGAAAACTGAAGAAAATGATGAAAATAATCTATAAATTATTGGAATGGCGTCGTGGTTGCGGATTGTCGGCGAATGGTGTGTTTCCGGTGTGTCGATGTCGAGCGTACTTCTCTTCGGGGTCGGACAAGGCGTACCTTCGACGCACTTCCTCTTTTTGTTGTTGGTGGCGTGTCCTTTGGATCCGTCTTCTTTTTTTGTGGTTGTCGTAGTTGTGAAGTCCTTCGTTTTTTCTTGAATTTGTAGTGTGTATATGCGTGTGTGTGTGTGTGTGTATGTGCATGTGGGCGAATGTGTATATAGATATATGTATATGGGTGTGTGTGCGTGAGTGCATGTGTGTATTTGTGTGTGTGTGTGAGCGTGCGGTGGGAATGGGGGGCTTATGTACATAATGTATATATGTTTTATTTTTTTATTTTTTTATTTTTTTTTCTTCTTCTCTGTTCGGCGGCGAGCGGCAGCTACGCAAGCTTGGGGTGGGAGTGGGGTGGGGTGTTGTGTGTGTGTGTGTGTGTGTGTGTGTGTGTGTGTGTGTGTGTGTGTGCATGGGGTGTGTGTGTGTGTGTGTTGTTGAGAGAGAGAGAGAACGCGATTGCGCCTGTACACGCGCGAGAGGGAGAGAGAGTGGGAGGGCGGCCGGCTGTTGCTGAAACAGAGCGCGAGAGAAGGAGAGGGGTTGGGGGGTGGTGTGTGTGAGGATGAGGGAGAGGGTGAGGATGAGGGTGAGTGGGTGGTGTATGGAGGCGTGGGATCCATGGTCATGCGTTGCGCCTTCAGGCTTCAAACGAAAGAGAGAGAGAGAGAGGGTGAGGTGGCGCTAGAGGGAGGGGGAATCTCCTAGGGCGGGTGACCACCGTGGGGGGGGGGGGGTGAGAGAGTGTGTGAGAAGGGAGGGGGATGTTGTCTTATCCTCCGTTTTGTGTGTTGTCTCAAGGAGGAGGAGGGGGGGTAGAAGTCAATGGTGTGGAGGGGTGGTGGGGATAGCGGGCCAAGGAAAGGGTGAGTGAGGCCGAGGGGGAGGGTGGGGAGAGCGGGGGTGGGGAAGAGGGGGCAGGGGTTAGGGAAAGAATATCAGTGAACCAAGGGGGGGGTGGGGGGGGGGGGGGGGGGGGGGGGGGGGGGGGGGGGAGGGGGTAATGAGAGTGGGGGAAAAAGTGTGGGGGGGGGGGGGGGGGGGGGGGGGGGTGTAAAGGGTGAGTGTAGGAATACGGGAGAGCGGAGGGGGGGGTTTCATGCGGCTCAACACAGAGGGAGCACTAGAGAGGGGGGGGTTAGAGCGCTGAAATGTTTTGCCTGGCCGGGGGGGGTGGTTAAATTGGAAGAGAGGGAGAGAGGATATTAGAGAGAGGTATGTAGGAAAAATGAGAGAGAGAGAGGGGGTGTTATTTCATCCAATGCCCGTCGGGCGGGGGGGGGGGGGGGAAATAGGCTACAAGAGGGGTGTGAGAAAGGGTATCTGAAACCAAGGGCGGCCGGCTAGGCTGGGGTATGGACCAACGGGGCTGAGGGTGATAAGACCGGAGAATCGAAAGGGGGGGGGGGGTGTGTGTTATGCCCATAGGGTGTTGGGAGGATTGACCAAGCGGTGCCGAGCCCTCCAAAGTGTTGCCAAGGCTTCAACAGAGGAAAATAAGTTTTTTTTTCTTCTTTTTTTTTATTTTTAAAAGTCGGCTATCAGCAATTAATCATCCCATTTCTTGGGTTGAGAAGAAATATAAGCTTTTTACAAGTCAATGATAGTGTGATTGGTGACTTTGGTTTGACCATTATATTTAGGATGGAATGCAAAAGTAAAATCAATTTTTGTTCCAAGACTTTCAAAAACAGCAGTCCATAGAGCACTACAAAATTTGGAATCTCGATCAGATATTATAAGTTTAGGCAAACGATGATGTGGAAAGAGAGCTTTAAGAAATAGAAGTGTAGCTTGATGTGCTGTGAGTATTTTCTTATAAGGAATGAAGTATGTTTGTTTAGAAAAATGGTCAATGACAGTCCAAATCATATCATGCTTGTGAACAATGAGTGGAAATCAATTGACAAAATCCGTTGAAATATGTTTCAAAGGTTTTTCAGGAATAGGGAGAGGGTGTAAAAGTCCCAATTTCTTACGTGTTTTTGCTTTGACATCAGTTTTCATAGTAGGCCAATAGAAATCACGACATAAGTTTTATAAAGTAGTAGAAAATCCTCTATGTCCAACATAGGCTGGGTTGTGAAACTCTTCAATGATCAATGTACAAAAAAGTTTAGTTACACATAAAGTTTTGGTTGAAACAAAGAAAGTTTTCTTGAATAGTGTATTCCAAAAAAGTGTGCACATAGTTATCAATCATAAATCATTATCTTCTGCAGAAGTGTCAGGCATTGAATCAAATAAAGTACCCATAGTGGTTGATAGATTATTAAGAGAGGGTCTTTGACTCAAAGCTTTAGCTACAACACTCTCCTTACCAGGTTTGTATTGAATTTTGAATTGAAAACTTTGAATGAAGGTAGTCCACTTAATATGTCTATCATCTATTAAGGGTTGAGACAGTAAATACTTAATACTTTGTTGATCATTTTTTATGATTAAATCAACACCCATTAAATAGTGTTTCCAAATTTTCAAAGCATGTACAACAATAGTCAATTGTTAGTCCTTTGTACAAAATTTTGCTTTAGACGGTTTAAACTTACGACTTACAAATGCAAGTGGATGGCTATCTTGCAGAAGGGTTACACCGATACCTTTCCACTAGCATCATTGACTACAACAAAGAATGATCTATGAAAGTCAGGAAATTGTAGTACTGGTGCATTTATCCAAACATTCTTGAGTGCATTAAAGGAACTTCCTTGCAATTTAGACTATACATAAGGATAATTTTTCTTCAACAACAGAGTGAGGTTATGAGATTTGTAAGAAAAATTATGTAGGTACAAACTTCCTGTAATAACTGACCAATAAAATACCAAAATTCTTTTTTCTTTTGTCTAGACCATGATTGAATGGCGTCAATTTTCTTAGGGTCTACATGTATTCCCTTGCCCAATATAATGTGTCCCAAATATTCAATTTCAGATTGGAAAAATGAACTCTTTTCAAGATCCAAATACAAGTGGCTGTGTGCAAATAGTTCAAATACACGTGTTAAGTGCTCTTTATGTTCTTATTTTGATTTACTAAATACAAGAATTTCATTAAAAAATACAATCACAAAATCTTGATGGTCAATGAAAATTCTGTTCATCATGAGTATGTAAGTGGCCGGTGCATTTGTTATACCAACTGTCATGACAAGAAATTCATAATTTCTTGTTTGTTTCTGAAAGTAGTTTTGTGGACACCTTGATCAAACATTTTGACTTGGTGATACCCAGATTTGAGGTCAATTTTGCTAAAGATGTTTTTTCCTTTTAGTTTTTCTAATAGATCATCCACTATAGGAATAGGGAACATATTCTTGATGGTGATCTTGTTTAAATCCATGTAGTCAATACACATACAAAAAGTCTCATTTTTCTTCTTAACAAGAAGTACTAGAGCTCTATATGGTGAACTACTAGGTCTTATAAGTCCTCGATCAAGCAGGTTAGTGATCTGAGTATGTATCTCCCTATGTGCAGTTGGATTTACACGATAAGGTGCTCTACAAGGAGGTTCAATACCCAGTATAATATCTATTTTTTGATCTTCAAGATGTGAAGGTGGAACTCCATGTGGTAGATCATGCATGAAACAATTCTTCAATTGTGAGAGGAAACCATCATGTGCAGAGTTATGTGAGGTCTAAGTTTCAACAGAAATTTGATTTAACAACACCAAATATGTTTTGCCTTGTTTTTGAGATGCTCTTTTGGCTTGAGTGTGAGAGAAGTATAAATTTTTGATGTGCTAGTGTTAATTTTCATTATTATGAGTGAGATACATGGCACGTGTTTTATAATTAATCAATGTATTAAATTCAGGATGAAATGAAATTCCCAAAATCATATCAAGACCATGCAATGCTACTACCAGAAATGTACGTGCTTGTGTAAAATCACCAAGCAAACTTCATAAGTGACTTAGGTTTTGTAATGAATATGTTAACTATTCAAAACAATCTTGACTTTGTGAGGTGAAGAAATTTCAGAGAGAGTGAGATATGTTGTGCCAACCGTGCATAAATAAAATCATGGCTACTACCATCACCTAGAAGAATGGTGACACTTTCACCCTTGACTATGCCTTTCAACTGTTACCATATACATGTGGTAGTTTTGTGTGTGACCACACTTAGGACCGCGGGGGAAATTTTTCCCTCATTAGGAGTTTTCCCCCCCCATGCATTGTATGTATACTAGGGCTAACTTATATTTCACCGGCACACTAAGTGATACACTCTCTATTGAGTGCCTTGAGCTTCCTTCATCTTCTCCAAGTTTTGTGTGTTTTCTTGCAACCCTAATTCCAACAATTGGTATCAGAGTAGGTTGTGTCCTCCCGGGCTTAGTCGCCTGGAGCTCCAGCACACACATGCTCACTTTCTCTGAATTTTGTGAGCTTTGGCAACTGTTCGTAGGTTGAAAAGTTGCAAGAGACCTTAGAGAGCTCAATCTTCTCAGATTTTTTATTTAGGCTCATTTCGACTTCTGTTTCCACTATAGGCAATATTGTATAAGCTATTTTGTTCTTTTGTGCAAAATGTTTGTTAGTGTCGTTTTTTGCATACCAGGTTCCCTTATAGTTTTCTATAGTTTTGCTATATAGCATGTGTTGTTCCCACTTCATTTCTCCTCTTTTTGGGCGATTTTCACATTAGGTACAAGCATTCATCATGGCCGACAACAACATAGATGTATTCAAGATGTTTTCTACTGAGGTCAGATTGGATGGGGACAATAACCCTATGTGGGCTTACCTGATGCAACATGTTCTTGTGTCAAAGGGTGTCTAGAATATTGTGCACGGCATTGATGTACGTCCTAGTTCTGAGGATGTAGACGATGTTGAGGATGTTGTAGGTCTTGCTGCAAGGATTGCTGCTGTTAGAGTTATTTTGCTTACGGTTGAGAAAGCTTTTTGGGATGTAAAGGATGCACAGGCTCATGCATTGATTGTGTTGTTAGTGAAGTGCACCATTACTCCTCGCATTCGTTCAACAAAATTTGCAAAACAGGCTTGGATATTCTGGCTGTTCTTATGAAAGTCACAACGAGGCTAAAATTGCATAGCTTCGTAAAGAGCTGGAGTCGAAGATTATGCATGAAGAAGATGCTACCATATACATGTGGTAGTGATGTGTGTGAACACACTAGGACCGCCGGGGAATTTTTTCCCACTTTAGGAGGTTTTTTCCCCCGTGCATTGTATATACGCCCATCACTCTAGGGCTATCTATCTTTCCATTTCACACTAAGTAACACACTCTCTATTGTGTGCCTTGAGCTTACTTCGTCTTCTCCAAGCTGTGTGCGTTTCTCTGAAACCCTGATTCCAACAATTGGTATCAGAGCAGGTCACCTCCTCCCGGGCTTAGTCGCCAGCTCCTCCAGCACACGCCTACTCACTTTCTCCGATTTCAGTGAGCTTTGGCGAGCGTTCGCAGGTCGACAAATATTTGATTTGGGCTCAGAATTTTGATTTGGGCTCATTTCGGCCTCCGTTTCCACTACAGGCAGTACTGCACATGCTATTTCGTCACTTTGTGCAGAATTTCTGCCAGTGCCGTTTTTTGCATAACAAGTGCCTTATAGTCTTCTACGGTTTGTGTTATATAGCACAGGTTGTTCCCGCTCCATTTCTCCTATTTTCGGGCAGTTTTCACATCAGGTGCAGTATTTACCATGGCTAACAACAACAACACAGATGTGTTCAAGATGTTTGCTGCTGAGGACAGGTTGGATGGGGACAACTACCCTATGTGGGCTTATATGATGCAACATGTTCTTGTGTCAAAGGGTGTCTGGAACATTGTGCAGGGCATTGACGTACGTCCTAGTTCTGAGGATGTAGGAGATGTTGAGGATGTTGCAGGTCTTGCTGCAAGGATTGCAGCTGTTGTTGTTTTGCCTACGGCAGAACAAGCTCGTTGGGATGTTAAGGATGCGCAGGCTCATGCATTGATTGCATTGTCTGTGAAGCGCACCATCGTTCCTCACATCCATTCAGCAAAATCTGCAAAACAAGCTTGGGATATTCTAGCAGGTCTTTATGCAAGCCGCAATGAGGCTAAAATTGCTTTGCTGCGTAAAGAGCCGGAGTCGAAGATTATGCATGAGGAAGATGATATGGACACTTTCCTTGCTAGTGTCAAGGATATCAATGAGCAACTTATTTCTGCAGGTGAAGTCATTTCAGACAGCTCCCTTGTGCAGACTGTTCTTGATGCCTTACCAGATTCCTACTAGACTTTTGCTAGTAGTTGGAGACTGATGACCCAAGGAAATCCTGAAGTTGTCAAGTTTGATGCATTATGCACATTGCTGTTGCAAGAGTCATTTTCTAGAAAAACAGGACTAGGCAGCGTGCAGTTGAACAGGCTTTTATTGCTTCTCAAAGAAAGGGTGGTAACAACAATGCAGCCACTTCTTATGGTTCTCCTGCGAGTGGAAAAAATAATGTTCCTAATGTTTCTGCTGGCAACACTTCGTCTGGAAATTCTGGTGATAAGGGAAAAAAGAAGATGCGTTGCCATTATTGTAAAGCCAATGATCACTTGATCAAGTCGTGTCCTATGTTGAAGGCCAAAGAGGCTAAGAAGAAAGAGGGTGGTTCCACTGCAAATGTTGGTTCCACTACAAATGCAGTCATTGTTGAGTCTTCTGTGAAAGGAGACTGTGTTGCTGATGTTGATGCAAAATGGGCTTTTAGTGTAGAGTGCGCTTACAATCCTGTTGTCCATGATGCATGCTTGTCAGTTGCTGCAGATTCACATGTGTGGTATTTTGACAGTGGTGCTACAAAGCACATTACCTCACATCGTGAATTTTTTACCTCTCTCGAGTTTGTCCCTCATGGGAATTCAGTCACTTGTGCCAACAACGCCTCTTATCCAGTTCACGGAGTTGGAAAGATTGTGCTCACTGCTGCTAATGGAAGTTCCTTCACACTTGTTGATGCACTTTATGTACCTGGGATCAAGAAGAATCTCTTGTCTGTATCCGCACTTGCTAGACTTGGACTTGTAGTCAAATTTGTGGATGACAGATGTACAGTTCATGATCTCAGTTTTGGTGATGAAATTGTTGCATCTGGGCTTTTGTGCTGTGGGCTGTATAAGCTCACTTTGTATGACAAGTGTGGACAAAATTTTGCAAATGCTGTTGCAGATTCAAGGGCTATTTCAGATGCAAAACTTTGGCATGCACGTTTTGGTCATCTGAATTTTTCCAGTTTGCTGCGTTTGCAGAAATCTGATATGGTTGCTTCTTTGCCACCTCTTGAAGCACCTGTCAAACATGTTTGTGAAGGCTGTATTTTGGGTAAGATGCAGCGTTCTAAATTTCCAAAGGATGGTTCAGTTCGGGCCACATGCAGGTTGCAGCTTGTGCATAGTAATGTTTGTGGGCCCATGCAAACTCCGTCCTTGGGAAATTACCTGTACTTCGTGACTTTCATTGATGATTACTCCAGGCATGCATGGGTATTTCCTCTTAAAGCCAAGTCCGAAGTTTTTATGTGCTTCAAACAATTTCTGGCTATGGCTGAAAATGTCTCGAAATGTACTATGGGCACCCTCCGTTCCGATCGAGGGGGGGAGTATATGTCTCATGAATTTAATGCATTTCTGGCTAGTCGTGGGATAAAACACCAATGTACAGTGCCTTATACACCTCAGCAAAATGGTGTTGCTGAGAGGAAAAACAAGTCACTGACGAAAATGGCACGATGTATGGTGAAAAGTCAAGCTTTACCGCATTCTTTTTGGCTTGAGTCCATTATGTGTGCCACTTATGTACTTAACAGGTGTCCTACGAAAGCTTTGCAGTCTATTACTCCATATGAAGCATGGCATGATAGAAAACCTTCTATTGAGCACATGCGTGTTTTTGGTTGTTTGGCATATGCTTTGGTGCCACAAGTGCAGCGCAGAAAATTGGATGATAAGGCTGTCAAATGTATTTTTTTTGGTTATAGTGCTGAAAGCAAAGGTTACAGGTTGTATCATCCGCAAACAAAACGTATTCTGGTTTCTTGGAATGTAGTGTTTGTGGAAGATTCTGTTCAGCCCTTGCTGTCATGTACTAGAGACAGTAATGTAAGCTCACAAGACATTTATGACACTTTGTTGCCTCTTTTCAGTGGTGGAAATATGAATGTAAGTTCCAATGAGGCAAATGCACAGCCTATGGGGGTTTCTGAAAATGTTTTAGATCAGCCTATTACTGATGCAGATGTATATGATGTACTTGATGAGGAAAGGGCTGAAAATGAGCAGGCTAGAGGTATGCCAAAATGGATGGTGCACACTTTGCGTGATAGTAAATTGGATGCACCTTTGTCTAGTCGTACTCGTTTAGGCTCTCGCCATGCATCTTATGCATCAGATTGTTATGCTTTGGCTGTGTCTAGCTTACATGATGTTGAGGAGCCTCTGTCTTTTGATGAAGCACAGAATTCAAAAAATTGGATGGCTACCATGCAATCAGAATATGATGCACTTATAGAAAATGACACATGGACTTTATGTGATTTGCCTCCTGGCAAAAAGGCCATTGATACGAAGTGGGTTTACAAGTTGAAACGCAAGCCGGATGGTGAGATCGATCGCCATAAGGCTTGACTTGTTGCAAAGGGCTCCCACTTTTTGTATGACTACTGTGCGTTTTCTATGTGCATTGGCAGCTCATTTTGGTTGGGATGTACATCAATCAGACATTGTTACTGCTTTCTTGAATGGTGACATATTTGAGGAAGTTTATGTAACGCAGCCACGCAGTTTTGTCATAAAAGGACAAGAGGACAAAGTGTGCAGATGTAAGAAGGCTTTGTATGGGTTGAAGCAATCTCCTCGTGCTTGGTATGAGAAAGATGACACTCATTTGGTTAAACGAGGCTTTCGTAACAGTCCAACAGAAAGCACATTGTATGTAAAGCGTGAGGATGATGTATTTCTCATCGTGGTTCTTTATGTTGATGATTTGCTGATCACTAGACCAAATGAGAGACATATTGTTGAATTTAACGCTAATTTGAATGCTACTTTCAAGATGAAAGATTTGGGGCTGTTGCATCATTATTTGGGTATACAGTTTAAGCAGTGTAATGGTGGTATTGCCTTGTGTCAGAAAAGCTACATAGAGACATTACTATGTAAGTTTGGACTTGAGGATTTCAAACCTATTGCCACTCCCATGGAAACAGGTTTAAAGTTGAGTCTACATGATGTTGGTGATCTTTCTGATGTCACTCTTTACCAAACTGCTGTTGGCTGCCTCATTTATGTACGCAACACGAGGCCAGATATTCAGTTTGCAGTCTCACAGGTCAGCAGATTTATGCATAGCCCAGGGTCTAAGCATTGGCAGGCTGTCAAGAGGATTTTCCGCTACCTTGGTGGAACTTTACATCTTTGCTTGTTTTATCCCAAGGGGGATCATTGCCGCCAGACTTACATGCATTTTCAGACTCAGATTGGGCTGGTTGTTTTTACACGCGAGTGTCCACAAGTGGTTTTTGTTTCATGCTTGGCAGTTCATGTATATCATGGTTGACAAGAAGCAAACTACTGTGGCCACTTCGAGTTGTGAGGCTGAGTACAGGGCAGTCTTCACAACTACGGTTGAGTGTGTATGGCTCAAACGCCTTATGACTGATTTGGGTGTGCACAGGACACTGCCAACACTATCTACACGGACAGTCAGAGCGCATTGGCAGTTGCGAGGAACCCAATTTTTCATGCTCGCACAAAGTACATTGAGGTGCATTACCACTATGTCAGGGAGAGGCTCTTAGCAGGAGAGATCAGCTTGGCTTATGTGCCAACACAGGACAACCTTGCAGATCTTTTCACAAAGGCATTGTCTCATGAGAAGCTTGAAGCTTTCCGCAAAGCTTTGGGCTTACTCCCCTTTGTGGACTGATCCTGTCCTCAGGGCATGGAACTTCCCTTTACTCATGTGCCAGCTCTCGTTCACCGCATCACTCCAGGGGGGATTTGTTACCATATACATGTGGTAGTAATGTGTGTGAACACACTACAACCGCCGGGGCATTTTTTCCATCTTTAGGAGGTTTTTCCCCCCGTGCATTATATATACGCCCATCACTCTAGGGCTATCTATCTTTCCATTGCACACTAAGTAACACACTCTCTACTGTGTGCCTTGAGATTACTTTGTCTTCTCCAAGCTGTGTGTGTTTCTCTGCAACCCTAATTCCAACAGAAGATGACATGGACACTTGCCTTGCTGGTGTCAAGGATATCAATAAGCAACTTATGTCTGCAAGAGAAGTCATTTCGAACAGCTCCCTTGTGCATACTGTTCTTGATGCCTTGCCAGATTCCTACCAAACTTTTGCTAGTACTTGAATACTTATGAATTAAGAAAATCCTGAAATTGTCAAGTTTGATGCATTATGCACATTATTGTAGCAAGAGTCACTTTCCAGAAAAAACAAGACTAGACAGCGTGCAATAGAACATGCCTTTATTGCTGCTAAAAGAAAAGGCGGTAACAACAATGCAATCACTTCTTATGGTTCTTCTGCGAGTGCAAAATCACATGTTCCTGATGCTTATACTGGCAGCACTTCATCGAGAAACTCAGGTGATAAGGGCAACAAGAAGATGTGTTGCTATTACTATAAATCTAATGATCACTTGATCAAGCAGTGTCCTAAGTTGAAGGCCAAAGAGGCTAAGCAGAAAGAGGGTGGTTCCACTAAAAATGAATCTATTGTTTATTCTTTTGTGAAAGGAGACAATGATGTTGATGTTGATGCAAAAAGGGCTCTTAGTGCGGAGTGTACCTATAGTCCTATTGTCCATGATGCTTGCATGTCAGTTTCTAGAGACTCATATGTGTGGTATTTTGATAGTGGTGCTACAAAGCACATTACCTCACATCTTGATTTGTTCACCACTCTCGAGTCTGCCCCTCATGGAAATTCAATTGATTGTGCCAACAACGCCTCTTATTCATTTCAGGGAGTTGGAAAGATTGTGCTTACTACTGCAAATGGCAGTTATTTCACACTTGTTGATGCACTTTATGTACTTGGGATCAAGAAGAATCTTTTGTCTGTATTTGCACTTGCTAGACTTGGTCTTGTAGTCAAATTTGTGGATGATAGATGTACAATACATGATCTCAATTTTGGTGATGAGATTGTTGCATCTGGCATTTTATATAAGCTCAATTTGTATGAAAAGTGTGGGAATAATTTTGCAAATGCAGTTGTGGATTCAAAGGCTATTTCAGATGCAAAACTTTGGCATGCATGTTTTGGTCATATAAATTTTTCTAGTTTCCTGCATTTGCAAAAATCTAATATGGTTGCTTCTTTGCCGCCTCTTGAAGCACCTGTCAAACATGTTTGTGAAGGCTATATTTTGGGTAAGATGCAGTGTTTGAAGTTTCCAAAGGATGGTTCAATATAGGGCACATGCAGGCTATAGGTTGTGCGTAGTGATGTTTGTGGGCCCATGCAAACTCTGTCCTTGGGCAATTACCTTTACTACGTGACTTTCATTGATGATTACTCGAGGCATGCATGGGTATTTTTTCTTAAAGAAAGTCCAAGGTATTTATGTGCTTCAAAAAATTTCTGGCTATGGCTGAAAATGTCTCGAAATGTACTATGGGCACCCTCCGTTCTGATCGAGGGGGGAAGTATATGTCTCATGAATTTAATGCTTTCTGGCTAGTTGTGAGAAAAATACTTATAGAAATGGCACGATGTATGGTCAAAAGTCAAGCTTCACCGCATTCGTTTTGACTTGAGGCCATCATGTGTGCCACTTATGTACTTAACATGTTTCCTAAGCAAGATTTGTAGTCTATTACTCCATATGAAGCATGGCATGATAGAAAGCCTTCTATTGAGCACATGCGTGTTTTTGGTTGTTTGGCATATGCTTTGTTTCCACAAACACGGTGCAAAAAATTGGATGATAATGAGATCAAATGTATTTTTGTTGGTTATAGTGATGAAAGCAAAGGTTACATGTTGTATCATCCACAAAAACAGTGTATTCTAGTTTTATGGGATGTTGTGTTTGTGGAAGATTCTGTTTAGCCCTTGATGTCATGTACTAGAGATAGTATTGTAAGCTTACAAGGCATTTATGACACACTACAACACTAAATGAAGATATCGATGCGCCTATATCGACGGCCATGCTTTTCCACGTGTATATCGACGACATTAGCGGGTGTCGCTATACGCGTCACAATGTGCGTCGATATACGCGTGGAAAGGCTTTATTTGCGACGCGTATAGCGACGCGTATAGCGACGCGTATATCGACGCCAAAAAAATTGGGGGAAAAAAGCGAAACCCACGCGCAAGGGCCATTTTCGCCTGCTCGGATCTTGGCCGAAACCTGCTGCACAGGTATTATGTCCATCTCCACCCTCCCCAACCCCTTTCTCTCTCTCTCTCTCTCTCTCTCTCTCTCTATTGTGTGTGTGTGTGTGTAGGAAAGAGAGAGAGAGAGAGAGAGAGAGAGAGAGAGAGAGAGAGAGAGAGAGAGAGAGAGAGAGAGAGAGAGAATGGTGTGTGTGTGTGTGTGTAAGAAAGAGAGAGAGAGAGAGAGCGGTGTGTGTGTGTGTAGGAAAAGAGAGAGAGAGAGAGAGAGAGAGAGAGAGAGAGAGAGAGAGAGAGAGAAATGTGTGTGTGTGTGTGGGTAATCAAAGAGAGAGAGAGAGAGAGAGAGAGAGAGAGAGAGAGAGAGAGAGAGAGAGAGAGAGAATTAATGTATGCTTAGGAAATTAAAACTAAAGAAAAAAAATTAAAGAGAGAAATGAAATGAAATGTTATATTAACGTCTTCGAAAGGCCAAAGTGACCTATGAGACATGAGACAAGAAAGTTACAATGTGATGGATCTGATACAAAGTCAGAGTAAGAAGACAAAATAAAATATTATGGAATCCTAAACTGCTGGGTGTGGACTAAACGGCTAAACGAGCTAGTTGGGATAGGTAGATCTCCTCCATGGTCAGTACTATGACCGGACGTTGTGCATGTCGAGCCAAAGTGACCTAGCTAGATCCTCTGATGCAGCCTCTGTTGATGTTGTGTAGTCCTCCGCAGTCGTGGGCGTCTAGATCTCCCTAGATCAGTCGCTCGTTCGATCATTAGAAAGATAGGGAAGTAGAGAGCGAGAGAGAGAGAGAGAGAGAGAGAGAGAGAGAGAGAGAGAGAGAGAGATAGGAAATAGAGAGATAGAGAAAGAGAGTTTTATATATATATATATATATATATATATATATATATATATATATATATATCAAGAGAGAGAGAGAGAGAGAGGGAAGTGGAGCTCCAGGAGTTATGGCAGAGAAATAGGAAAATAGAGAAATAGAGAGAGATAGGAAAATAGAGAAAGAGAGATAGCGAGAGCGAGATCGAGAGAGAGAGAGAAAGAGAGATAGCGAGAGCAAGATCGAGAGAGAAAGAGAGATAGCGAGAGCGAGATCGAGATGGAAAGAACGAGAGATAGGGTACGTAGACAAAGAAGAAACTATGGAACTAAAAGAGGCAAAGGGGTTTTGCCTGCTACATGCATTGCCATGTACACCTGGGAGTGCACATATGTGTCTACCCATATAGGATTTGACCAATAAAGACGAGATTTTGACCCGGTGGTCCTGATCTGTGTACACCTCTGGACCGAGGTGTACGGAGATTGGGCAAGACTAGAGAATGCGAGGTAGTTTACATTGTGAGGAGTATATATATATATATATATATATATATATATATATATTACAAC
The DNA here is from genome assembly GCF_014529385.1 of Adiantum capillus-veneris. NCBI lineage: Eukaryota > Viridiplantae > Streptophyta > Polypodiopsida > Polypodiales > Pteridaceae > Adiantum > Adiantum capillus-veneris. Next base: position 124,054,668 of record NC_140938.1, on the reverse strand, counting down.
AACATTCATAATCATTGTAGATGGCAACGTCATCAACTAACATGGATGAAAAGATTGCATGCTCGTGCACGCTCTGCAAGTATCAAATCCTGTGCAAGTGTAGGATATGTAATGAGCATGTGCACAAGTACGGGGAGTTTGCTAGAGAAACCGTACAGAATCTGCGATATGACTCCTACGGAACAGGCATTGATTTCTACGACATAGCACCTACATCTGAGAGAGAGAGAGAAAAAAGATTATGCGTGATGGTCCGACCAATATAGAGCCACCGATGGAAGCAAAAAAGGGCTTACAGACAGAAGACGACGGCATGGAGGAGATGCTGGATGCCTTCTTCCAGACAAGCGAGGAGAACGCGAACAAAGCAGCACCAGAAGCTGTGCACCTATCTCGTGAAGACATGTTGAGAAAGTTGGCACGTCAACCAATCTATGAAGGTGCCAAAATATCTGTGGGTAGCCAGAGGCACGGGTACTACGCCTCCGGGCTTCACACCCGAGGGTCCAACGCCTAGGGGGGGGACACCTACGGGGTTCAGGACGCCTATGGGTACGACGCCTTCTTCTCCCATCACGGCCGCTTTGACACCTAGGGGTGGGGCAAAGGCGGATACGTCCTCATCTCCGCAGCACAGGCGCACTCGCCGATCTCGACGATCGTCAGGTGGAGGTGGTGGTTGCTGTGGAGGAGGGTCCACAGATGCTTCGACCCCTCCTCGCTCACGACCCCCATCTTACCCAGGCACACCTCTCGACACACCTCAGACACCTTGGGGGGCACGCGATCCTAGTGCCTCCAAGCTCTATACTGTACGGGGAGATGGTTCTGTTGACATGGATAGAGTTGGGACTGAGATGCGACAGCGGATTCACCAGCTCGTGGAGCTGCAGTTTTGGAGCAACATTCTGACATCTTGGGATCAGCAAGAAAAGGAAAAAGTCACTTACGTAGTGGAAACCATCCTAAGAGAGTACCAGCCTGCTCCAGGTTCTTCCATTCTCTCGGCGCGGTGGATCAAGGGTGTTGCACGGGACACCATCAAACATCGATGAGATGCAGCTCGGAAGGCTTTCAGGACCGGCTCGTCGAAGCCTTCGGGCATCCCACACGAGACGTGGTTGCAGATCGTGGCTGCAGATCAGGGAGGATGAGCGGACAGCGGCCACGCGGTTCAGATAGCAGCGTGAGGCCGCGCAGGTACGACAGATGACTAGGGGGACATCTCATCTTGGCAGCAGAGGCTTCGACACCTTTCGCTATGAGTTTGTGAGTTTCTAATCCAATCTTAACTATGGCGTTTTTTAAAACTTGATGAATCATGTATTCTTATTACTTTGATTTTTGTATAAACGCAGAATCTTGCGATGCATCGAGCTCCATCACGCGAGGAGGAGTCAGATGGATATCGCAAAGGTATCTATGAAGTACTGAATGATCTTGAAGCTTCTGGAGAGCGTGTAGACTGGGAGGCCTTACAGTCTCGCTGATCGCTTGAGGTGAGACGTTAATATGTGTGAGTTGATTTAATTAAGTCAGTATATGTGAAGTAATATCAATACTAATTTTGTGAGTTGTCCTATGTGTAGGTTGCGACGCCTAGTCATTAGTGGACCAGATTTCATCTATATGCTTTGTGAGACACAGACACGCTTCTGTGTCTCTTTTTTGTACAAACAGTTAGTGTTCAGACAGTTATTATTTCCCTTATGGTTATGATTATTGTCATTGTCATTGTATAGACAGTTATTGTTTCTCTTTCTGGTTATTATTATGGTTATTGTTAATTTTGTTTATGGTTATGGTTATCTGCATTATGGTTTTGATCAAAGTGGTTATAGCCGGTTATGGTTTTAAGTTATGGTTATGGTTCGTTATGGTTATGCTTTTAAGTTATGGCTATGCTTTTCAGTTGGTACAATTGTCTTTCATTGGCTTTAAATCTCATGTGAGATCCTACATGGATAGCATGTAGGAGGCGTATACATGATATGGTTTTTTTTTTAAAGTTTATGTAAAAACAAAGGGAACTCTGCCGAAATTTTTGCGCGCGGGAGCATGGTTGATATTTTGGTGCTGCTCACTTTCTTGGGCAGAGGGCAGGAAGTCTGGCTGTGGCTGTGTCCATCTTTTAACTAGGCACAGGCCAGGCTACCTGTCCTCATCCCAAGAATTTGTTTTTTTGCTATGTGCGTCGCTAATAGTGACTGGTTTCACAGTGACGCGGATAGCAACGGGCCGCGTCGATATCTGCGTCGATAACACGTTTTTTTGTTGTAGTGACACTTTTTTGCCTCTTTTCAGTGGTGGAGTTTCGCATGTAAATTCCAATGAGGCACATGTACATCCTATGGGGGTTTCTGAGAATGTTACAGATTAGCATATTGTTGATGCAGATGTACATGATGTAGTTGATGAGGAAAGGGCTGAAAATGAGTGGGCTACAGGTATGCCAAAATGGTTGGTGCATACATTGCGTGACAATAAATTAATTGCACTTCTGTCTAGTTGCACTCATTCAGGCTCTTGCCATGCATCCTATGCATTATATTGTTATGCTTTGGCTATGTTTAGCTTATATGATGTTGAGGAACCTCACTCTTTTGATGAAGCACATAATTCAAAAAATTGGATGGCTGCCATGCGATCAGAATATGATGAACTTATAGAAAATGACACATGGAATTTATGTGATTTTCCTCCTGGAAAAAATGCAATTGATATAAAGTGGGTTTACAAGTTGAAACGCAAGTCATATGGTGACATTGATCGATATAAGGCTCAACTTGTTGCAAAGGGTTATGCACAAAAAAAGACATATAGATTATGAAGAGACTTTTGCTCCCACTTGTCGTATGACTACTGTGCATTTTCTATGTGCATTGGTAGCTCATTTTGGTTGGGATGTACATCAACCAGACATTGTTACTACCTTCTTGAATGGTGATATATTTGAGGATGTTTTTGTAACTCAACCTTGCCGTTTTGTCAAGAAAGGACAAGAGGATAAAGTGTGCAAATGTAATAAAGCTTTGTATGGGTTGAAGCAATCTCCTCGTGCTTGGTATGAAAAGGTTGGCACTCAATTGGTTAAAGGAGGCTTTCGTAACAATCCAACAGAAAGCACATTGTATGTAAAGCATGAGGGTGATGTACTTCTCATTGTGGTTCTCTATGTGGATGATTTCTTGATCACTGGACCAAATGAGAGACATATCATTGAATTTAAGGATGATTTGAATGCTACTTTCAAGATGAAAGATTTGGGGTTGTTGCATCATTACTTGGGTATACAGTTTAAGCAATGTGTTGGTGGTATTACCTTGTGTCAAAAAAGTTACATAGAGACATTTCTATGTAAGTTTGGACTTGAGGATTGCAAACCTATTGTCACTCCCATGGAAATAGGTTTGAAATTGAGTCTTCATGATGGTGGTGAACTTGAAGATGTCACTCTTTACCAAACTGCTTTTGGATGCCTCATTTATGTATGCAACACAAGGCTGGATATTCAGTTTGCAGTCTTACAAGTCAGCAGATTTATGCATAGTCCTTGGGTGTCGGCCAAGGGCCACCCTGAAGGTCAAGGACCGAGCCAAGGGCCGACTGCTAAAGGAGATGGGATCCTAGGGTAAAGGCCTGTAAAGGGAGGTTGGGTGGAGGATCAAGGTAGGCAGTCCTAAGGTTTTACACTGGTATCAGAGCTCAAGGAGGGAGGGGGGAAGGAGAAGGTGGGCATGTTTTTGCATGGCAAGGCATGATTTCTCTCTGTGTGTGTGTGTGTGTGTGTGTGTGTGTGTGTGTGTGTGTGTGTGTGCGCGTGCGCGCGTGCTTTGAGCTTGGCTGTCGTGGCGTGGGCAGGGTCCCTTGGAAGAAGGAAGAGGATAGGGCCACAGGAGCAGCCCCTTCCATGGTGGGCTCAAGCTTGCATAATCGAGCACGTGGGCAAGGTTCCTTAGGTGGAAGACAAGGGCAAGCTCCGAGCGCGGGTAAGCACCCTTACACACAAGGGATGGTCGGAATTGACTTCTGTGGAATTGCAAACTCTTGAGCTCGGCCAGATCGTGGCAGCATACTGAGAAAAAGTCAGCATACTGAGAAAAAGTCGTCAAAGGCTCAACGAGAAGTGAACACCACCGCGCATACTGCAAGGATTTTATTCCCTGCGCAGTCTCTGCAGATCGCCGCCATCACTGGTGTGTTTACTTTTTTTTGTTTTTTCATATATATATTTTCACCCTTGGGGGGCGCTCCCACAGACTCAAGGCCACCACGTCCGCAGTCAGTGGTCAAGGTCTCATGCATGGACCATGCAAGCGGTACATAGGCAGAGCTCAAAAAGTTGTGGTATGACCAAGCTTTGCACGGCGTCGTTAAGCTGTACAAGGCATCATGTATGAGCATGTCTCGAGAAGGCGACATGCACAACATGCACTCAATTGGCCATGCAACGACCTTCACATCGCAAGCCATATTAGCTTCAACACAAAGTGCCAGGCATTTACCAAAGGCATCCAAGACGTGCTCAGCTTGCACCAAACCAGTACGGCATATCCGTCGATCTATTGGGTTCAACCTAAAAGTGGATTCAAGGGAAGCAAGGCTTCCAGTTCTCCGCCATCGCCAACAAGGTGCAGCTATGACTTTCAAGACAATCGCTTCATGTCTGACATAATTTTTCAATATAGATGTCGTCGATGGTCGGTAAGTACCATGAACTGGAGATTAATGTTAAATCATTCATTTAAATTTTGCAACATTTTGCAAGCTTCGTGACTATGACTTATGAGGGAAGAGGAGCTTGTTCCAAGGGATATTTGTCAAGGATAACTATCATGGTGTTCAGGCAAGGCCTATGGAATATTAGTCCTGGCAAGCCCCGTGGCATGTACGGCAAAGCTATTTGGCAAGGCCAACCCTTAACTATATTTGCACACCGCTTCTTGGGTATGTCTCCTATGCAAGTTGTCTACCATTGATGCGGTCAGGCAAGGACAACACCCCGTGTTACCTAGCAAAGAGGGAAAGCAAAGCTTTTAGGAACACGACTCTATGCATTGGATATATGATTACTTCAACAATGTTGTAGCTTGCCACAGAGCAGGCAGCATAAGTATACAAAGCAACAGTAAACACATTGATATCCACGATTATGAGTTGAATCCAATGCATAGAGCCATCCATACGACATAATAGTTTTTGAAGTTCGGAATATGCTATCAGCATACAAACTTGGAAGTCTTTTCAACATGTCTACATGTTTTCTCATTAGAGATCGCATTAAACCAAGCCAAGAAGGCATGTGTGGGACATCCGACAGCTCTCAAGTTATGCGCATCTATGGCTATGAGCCAAATTTGAGCACACTACTAGAAACATGACCACAAGTGGGTGCCAAGGTTAGTCAATTTTCAAGTTATTTTTTTCTTGTCTATGTTTTACTTTTCATTTTGGGACAAGATCTCTCTGCTCTGCAAAGCAAAGTGCTTAAGCAAACTCCATACAAAGCCATTGTACAAAGAAAAGTGCTTTGCCTGTCTTCATGTGAATCACAACTTGTTTTATGTGCCTAGGTATTATTAATTGACTATAGATCAATGATAATGGCACACATCTTTAGCACTCCGTGGATATAAGCTCACAGGAGGCAACATTACACTGTGATGTATCCATTCCAATGTAAGTTTGCACGTCACCTATACCAACGGCTCACATGGTTGCGGCTATCGTGAAATCCAAAGGCTTCTTAGTCTATTTTTTGCTTTGTATGCATGGCATACTAGCTAGTACGATGGCTGTACAATAGCCATCATTGCATATGCTTCCACTATCACACTAACTACTCTGTCAAGGACGAGGCCAATTATTGTAGAACATTTTGTGTTTATGTTTATTCACAGGCCACGTGCCCTGATACAACCACGACCACATATACGGTAAGTCCGTGAAGATGTGACTTACGGTCCCTCTCTCCACGAGGGCATGGTACAAGTACAATGGTTTACGCTTATAGGATAAGATACGATAGAGACATGGTCTGCATTGGATCATATGCAAGGGGCATACCACACATTCAAATAAGGGGTTTTCCTCAGGCCAACATTCTCTCTCTCTCTCTCTCTCTCTCTCTCTCTCTCTCTCTCTCTCTCTCTCTCTTCCCAACTTCTATGCGGGAAAGGTGAAACTAGGCATGATTTTATTGAAATCTTTCTATGTCAATACGGTAACAGGAAGGGCTACAGGCCAGTAGGAAGGGCTACGTGCCAACAAGAAGGGCTACAAGCCATCTATTACCACCTATTTTGGCATGGCTAAGAGCGTTGGCATGGCTAAGCGCCATCTGTTTGTAGCCCATCAGTGGTTGATTTCAAGATTAAGGACCAATGAGCTTCAAGCTAGTGTATTCTCAACCCATCTCTCTCTCTCTCTCTCTCTCTCTCTCTCTCTCTCTCTCTCTCTCTCTCTTAACCCACGAGCACACACACACACACACACACACACTCTCATTGTGTGTTAAGCTTCAAAGAGTCAAGCTTGAAAGCATGCTCATCATGTTCTCAAATCTCCATGACTATGCTAAACTATGCTCTAAGAGTGATGATATATAAGGAGAATACTTCTTTCTTGTATGCTACCGCTTCTTCATCTTCTCTTTCCTTACTCCATCCCAGTTCTCTTCACCTCTAAAGGTATTTGAGGTCTTGGGATTGAGGCCGGGGACAAGTTCATGTCTATTGCAAGTAAGTTTAATTGTTTTTTTGAGCATAATATGGGTTCATGAAGCTTTCCATATTCATGGAATCAACAAGGTCTCAAGGAACACAAAGAATGTATTGTACAAGTCTCTCTTTATAAGAGAACATATAATACAAAATCCTTTTAGAGGGGGGACAGAATCCAAGTAAATCAGGTCCTCAAATGTTGTCTAATTTCTCTAAATCTCTTTCTTTTATAATTATTGTTCATGCCAAGTTAACTAGGTGTGATGTTTATATTGTTATCTTCAATCAAGCATTTTCTCTCGATCTTCACTAGATATTCTCTTAATGAAATGCTCACTATTGTCATTTTAATTCCGCTACAATCAATGCTAGTAGCCTAATTCCGTTACATGAAGATTTCAAGAAATCTTAGATATCTATCCCGCAAGTCATGAGCTCAATATTGGTTATTTAAGAGAGAGCTAAGATAAGCAGGCTGCCACACTTGGGTGATAGAAAGGTTATTCCAATTTCCTCTTCTTCATGCACACACAAACACACATGAGAAGTTTTAAAATCGTAGGAACAATCCCTATAGACCTCAAATATCTATCTGAGAAGTCTTGAAGTGAATACATGGTACTTAAGGGGGCTGGGATAAACCAATATACAACATGTGGGTGATAGAAAGATTATTATAGTTTTCTATTCTTGTTTTTACACCCGTGCTTGCACACACACTCTGAGTGTGTACACGAAAATGGAAAAAAAAATAGAACCATTTCAACAATCTGAAGAAACATCAAAGATCACAATAATTAATTTGATCAAAGTCAATTTGTAATGGTTCTCTACTTTTGGCTAGTACTTGATCAAGGGACGTTATACTTGAGCAAACACTATCTATAGCCATCCATACGGATGCGGATGGCTCTAGGAAATATAAGGGCAAGACCATGATAATCTCTCTCTCTCTCTCTCTCTCTCTCTCTCTCTCTCCTGCACAAATAATGAGCATGAAACAAGTTTGGTCACTTTGAAACTTCATGGGTGTTATATTAGTGATTCTTTATTTGTCCCACTGTTTACCGAGTGGGCCTTTTTGTTCAATGGGGTTTTCCAGGGGCATAATCTTATTGACTCAAAACACATCAACACTAAATCGCATCCAAATCTACATAGCATGACCAACCAAGCAAGACTAGTTTCTTTTTAGAAATGGGTAGCACATACTCCACTTTCACCTCATTAGATAGAATCTTTGGAGATTCTATCATCCCCAAGCCAATTTTGCTAACAAAGGAAGAATACTTTCAGAGTGGGGTCAAACTCAGACTGAACAAGGACGAGCGCTCTGGAACTGATGCGCTAAGCCAATTTGTCGAACACCCTTGGTGTTTCACATGCTCATCCCTCCCCTCGTGCACACCTACCGCCTCAGACTCACCTTGCCCTCCCCATCATGCATTGACATGCCGGACATGTGCCCCTTTTTACGACTTGAGTTTGACCCTTCGTTTGAAACACCAAACACCCACCCACCCACCCAACCCCCCCCCCCCAAACCCCATTCTTTTTTCTTTTCATCCAAAAGTGAGAATCTTGTAAGATACCACTTAAAAAGAAACGGGTTATACGAGAGCATTTAAAATCATGAAAGTATATCACCACGTAACACGCAGACATGTCGCTTGACCTGCATGCAGCATGCAGAGTACAACAAAGGAGCACAAATATGAGTAGGAGAAGGAAAATCTGTTAAGCTGCTCTGCATCACGGCTATGGCTTCGTCATCATCATCTTCCCGTTACGTAGATGCTGAATATTGGGGACATTTCTCGTGTACAAAGCCTCTATGTGCAACACTAGGAGTACGCAAAGCACTACTGTGGAACAGCAGGGCGAGTGGTTCTATTGGAACCCACATTGTAAATTGTACACAGAATGGGGTAGAATCATTGGCGACTGCTGTCCCCGAACAGGGCTACGTGCCTAACAGGCGATCCTCACCCCTTACGCGAGGCGGTACCCTAAGGGGCGATAAGGCAGCTGGCAGGGATCCTGGACTTGCAGTTTTAGGCAAAGTGCCTGCCAGATTTGGCTCATTTCAAGACGAACGGTGGAGACATGGCACCTGGGACCTCTCCAAGTTCCGTACCGCAAATCGAAATGTTGATTGGGATGCTGTCATCGATGCAGGTACTCACATCCTCTTCCGGTCAAATCTTTATTATGTTTTTTTCTGTATTTTGTTCATAAATTCAAGGGCTTTTATGACGCATCAGTTGATATCTTCTGTTTTCAACTGCATGAAGAGGTTCTTAGAAGAAAATGGCTGGAAGAAAAACCAGAGGCTTCCTTGAATGAGGATCCGGTTATTTTCCGAATGGCAGTCATACCGTGGTGGGCATGGGTGAGGAGGTTTCACTTACCGGAAGCGGAGCTTGTGAATGGTATGGACAAGGAGTTTAGTTATGTCTATACCACGCCATTGAGCGTTCTCATGCATTTTCTTTATCAACACTGGAGTTTCTGCTAATGCACTTAGTATTCTTGGCATAATTGTTTCCGATATTGAGCTTGAATTTGTTCAGAAAAAAATAATTGAAGAACTGTGCATCATTGCTGCCATTGCGTAGTCTTCGTCGGTAACTACTAAGCAAATCTAATTTTACCGTACTGAGCAGGACGGGCTGCGATGGTGGGGTTTGTTGTCGGGTTTTTGGTCGATGCCTTAACGGGAATGGGCTTTGTAGACCAGACAGGCAGTTCTTTTGGCAAATTTCTCTTACTTGTATGTGTACCTGGGGTCATGCTTATTCGGAGAATTGAGGATGTGGAAGGCCTCAAGCAGTTGACTCAAGAGTGGAGCTTCTACCGCAAGCAATGGCAATCAGCATGGCAGGATGAGGAGGCCAGGCCCGTCTCCAAGGAGGAGAAGTAGAGAACAAGGAGACATTTTGTTATTACTCAGGCTAGCAACAAAATCATATCGATAAAGGGACGTGTAAAAGCTGGCCCAATCTCCACGTACATTGGAGATGTAATGCAGCATAAGCTCGAGAGTAGAATCATGAGACATGTCTGTTGAGTGACAACAGGTTACAAAAAAAGTCTTGTATCGTCTTCAAGATTTTTGTTATCGTTCGCCATACACTACAGTATTGCCAGACGAATTAAACTCTTATCGGTACACAATTAAATCATTCCCCTAGCTGCACAATATGTATATTAAAATTAATGACAAGAATATGTCACATAGTCATTCCTTTACCTTGAATGTTTAATTTCTTGTTATAATGTAGTCTTTCTTGTCATTCATAGAAGCTGAGTTTTGGTGGTGTCGAACTTTCTTGCTGTTTCTGGCAGATTCGTCACAAATTCTCTCTATATCTTAAATAAAAATAAACAATGTGTAAAGCTCTGGTAGTCTGTAGACATAATTGTAGCGGTGTGGAAGTTGTAGCGTATATTTTTGCACTACGTACGTAGTGAAGAGTATACAACCATGAAGATAAGTTGAGCTTATATGGTGGATATATGTCATATGAGCCTGGTCAATTTTTTACTCTTATGATTAATGCTAATTAGTTTTAGGATTATTAAATACCAAGTTCAATCCAGGGAGCGAGGATGGAGGATGATTTTAATATTAATCCAGCAATATTTGTCCTACGTACCAGTATGTGCCAACGATGTAAGAGGTTATGCCCTATCTGTTAATCGAAAGTGAAGCAGAGGAAGCCTTCTGTCGACGCGTGGGTAGCAGCTGCGATGCACTGGGAACGCAGTCGTCGACGCTAGCAAGGCCAAGGGAGCAGAGCGAGCAGTTGCAGAGGTTTGCGAGCAGGTTGAGCATGAGCGCATGGGGGGAGAGATATATTTTTTTTAAAGATAAGGGAAGACCTGTTTTCCAGAGTGCCATCTGTTTGGATGGCTTAGAGTACTAGAGTAGCATAAGATCGAGCTTTCATTATGCCCTTTTCAAAGTTCGAATCCAGGCATCTATTTTGCAGGGTAACAATGAAGGGAGAGCTTGCACGGAATGGCATCCGGGTAGATTCTACCTTATAAATTGAAGAACCTACCAGTATGTACAAGTCATATAGCCTCATTTTTCATGTGGTTACTTGCTTGACAACACTCCCTTGCTCTGGTCTGCTCGATTTCAGAGCCAAATGCCTTTCATCGAGGGCATTTTTCCAGCGGCTATATCACAAGAAGTTTTGGACAGATTCTCACAATAATTCCCACATTATGACTTACCTCAACATCATGAGCTTCTGCGAGGGAGGCACAGCATACCTAGCTAGGTACAATTGGGGGCACGGGACCGTCGGCCCGATTGGGGGGCCGGTGGTCCCCTGCCCCCAATCGTAGCTAGCTAGGTATGCGGTGCCTCCCGAACAGAAGCTCGTGATGTTATGTATTGTATGAAAAAACACTGAAAAAGGCTCTCTTTTCCTACATGAGAAAATTTCTAGACCTTCTGTATAATTCAGTTCCACCAACGATGATTTGTCCCCGCAGTGAACTTCATCCCCAACGTTCACGTTACAAAGCACCTGCCTTGCCGTCAATAACTTGCACTGCCACTGCTTACTTGCACATGTAATATTCACCCTCTCATTACATGTCATATCAAAACTATGGTTTGCAAAATAAGTCACAAAGGATTGCATCAAGAGGCTATAGCACACTGTATGATAATAAGAGAATGCCTAGCATCAAGTAATTTTTTTAATTAATTTGCTTGAAGTGAGTGAAACCACTAGGAGGTAAGCATATGCAAGCTTCTTCATCGGTTCTTGCGATATGATCTTGCGAAGTCAAGAAAGGAATTTGTCCAAGGCTGAGAAGACTACCAGAGAGAACAATCCTCTCAAACCCCCATTGAGTTAATCTTTGAAGCTTCCATCTTGATAAATAGAGTGAAAAGAGTTATATATATGAATGTGGTCGTCTTCTTCATCACCTTCTTAAGTTGTCAAATGCATTTTAAATCTTTCCTTTGTAAACTATGTAAAGTCAAGGCTTTTCAAGTAAATTTTTCTATGACATGTACCGTTCCATATCATCAAATGGAATGTTAACGGGTATATTCTACTTTTAATACCTATAATCCAGATTATTTTCAATTTAATATTGTGCTTGTTATGGAACAATCATTACTAACATTTGTTGTCTATCTTCACAACGAGAAAATATTGTCTACCTTCACAACAAGATCTGCAAGTCGAGGTCATCAAGAGGCACATAATGCTTGACATTGTCATACCGAGTGTTTTTGAAAGGTTCACTATATGCATCCTAATCTCCATGTCCATAAGTTTTCTTGGAAGACACATCTAGTCTACAAGGCAGGACACGATTTCTGTTTCTTATAATTTTGATAATTTTTGGAAAGACACCACGTCCACTCTCCACCAAACATCTATATGGCACCTTTGCATTACGTGCATTGTTTGCACTAAACTTTTTGTCACATACCCATTGCATGATGCAAATTTTAATTAGTTGAATGATTTTTTGGTAGCTTTGCAACCAACTAATTTGCACTCCACACTCCGACAATACTCCTGTTGAGATATCAGGTTGGAATTTCACTTTAAATTTGGTGATTTGATATCATTTCTATTAAATTGTTTTAGCCACCGGATGTTCATATAGGTAACTACTAAGTACTTGACAGCAGCATTCATACGCCTTAAACACTACATATTCTCGTGAACAATTGATGGTTGATGTTAAGGCCTTCATGCCTGATTGATACATACACACTTCCAATAAACATTGTTATATCTTTTATTAGTCCAAAAATGAGGATATGTAGCCATAAAAGACTTCCATTCAAGTTTCATAAATCTAGACATGAAGTTGCAGTTAGCCCAACGTCCATGCGCCGGGTCATGGTTTGGAGTATTTGTATTGCATAGAGATTGAGTGACACATTCGGACATCCTTCTATATAGTCTAGAAATACGTATGTTCTCTTGTGTGGAAATTTTTATGTAAAATGATCACCGAAAATACCAAACAACTAAACTGCATACATTTGTTAATCTTACTTCACTACTATTGCCTGATAGCTTGGATTGTGCACGAGTGAAATATACATGGTCTTATTGTACCTCCTACAAGAAAGATAAGTCCCACATGAACGACATTGTTATCCAAAATCATGACTATATACAATGGCTCTTATCTACACGATAATTACATGTACAATTGGTCAGTTTAGACAACATGTCCATTAGTGTGACAAAGACTACACATGCTATTGCACATGGATTCCTAGAGAGGAGGTTACTACTAGATTATCCATTGCTGTGTTTTGACAACTAGCAATGATCACTTGCACTCAATGACACATGAATTTTCTACTTTCAGTATCTCAACAGTGTTTTCTTTTAATAGCTTGAAAAGCCACTATAAGAGAAAAAGTCGAGAACCAACAACATTGTTGCCGTTTGACAAAAAAAGGAAGAGAAAAGTTTGTGTGAGCGATAATAGCGGGGGTAATGAGTTCATCAGTAATAGGCATATATATCTACGACTATCACCACACTCATTGCCGTGTATATTGTCACTATATGGCTTTCCAAAAATAGTGATGCTAGTTTTGGGTGGTCCAAATGAGCATCTTTGTTTTTGACTTGCATAAAGTATATCAAATATCAATTGCATTTTGAAAAGTGTGCAAAAGAATACTAATAAACTTTTAATTTACAAATCACACCTTATCTTTATAAAATTGAAGCATAAAATAACAATACTTTAAAAAGATTACAAATAAAGCCACACCTCATAAAAGATTACAAGTCACACCTTATCTTTATAAATTGAAATATAAAAGAACAAAACTTTAAAATGATTATAAGTAAAGAAAGAATTTCAAATGAGTTTTATATACTAATTGTGAGGGTTTTTTGTGCCACATTTGTACTTGTAAAAGAGGAATACATATCCTAGTCCTCTTCCTTGTCCTTCTCATCCTCGTCCATAGGTACATACATTTCTATACCAACCAAGAACAATTTTGATATAAAAATAACCTAACACGATTGATACAATGTTCATTGTCTACACTTACCGCTTGTAGAAATCCAATGCTTGAGTTGAATTTCTCATAAGAGATATGATGGTTAAATAGTCATCGTCAAGTATCGAACTCTATCATGTGCTCCCCTCAATACTTGACCATCTCTCTAGTAGGAGGGTGAGAGTGATAACAAAAGTAAAAAAAGTTTCATAAGCTTAAACATCTCCTAAATCAAACTTGCACAATTAAAAATAATCTAGATATTTATTTTTCAAGTTGCTTTGCCTCCCGAACCATAGTGCGTGGGAGTTTATATGGGCACCCAAGCTTTGTGTTGTTGAGTGTGGGATGAACCATTTACAGATTGCTCACCCTTTTCTTGCATTGTCCACTCCCACTGTGCATCTACCATGTTTCCACCATGATAGCTTCTATCTAGATTTGTGAATTGGTTGATCGCTACACATTGTACACTTGATTACTTGTTTGTAAGAAATGTTTTGATATACCTCTCCAACCACTGTGTCGCGAAACACTCATTAGGGGTGTTCAAAATTCGAGAGTGCACCCCTTCCTAAACATAACATGCACGATTAGATACTTAGTATATGATTTTTTTAAAAAAAAATTTACGTCTAGTGTATAAGAATTTGTAGATGGCGTTGAAATGCATACTCTCTATGCTACCAAAGTGCACCTTGCCACCATACTTGACCCTATAGTAGCATCCATGTGTCTCTTGTACGAGCGCATCATTGTCCTCTTTCTCTGTGATTGGAGTGGCATGCTCCAAAATAGGTGTTTCATCTCCCCTCCACCACCATAACAAGCATCCCAAAAAGAGTCCTGCCGCTCTCTCTTATGGCGCTTGCTACCCTTAGATGAATGCCATTGTGTGATGTTAGAAGACGTTTATCGACTACCTATGGATTGTTGACAAGGCTTGGGCAAAGGAGGAGTCGAATGGCAAGGGGGTGGGTCCTAGGATGGAAGGGCGTGGATCGGTAAGAAGGGAGGAAAGAAGGAGGCATCATCTGTGGGATGCTCTAGATGTATGCAGTCCCTCCGTGGGTCTCCAGCGGTGTGGTATGTTCTGAAAGACCAAAGACCGCAAGCTATTTTTGTGTGGAGTGTAGCAGCCAAAAAAACTCTGCATTAAATGTAGGTACTCCTCTCGTAGAGATAGTGCACACTGCATGTCTAGATCTATTACTGGCAGAAGAACTTGGGTAGATAAACCAACACCTCCATAGTTGTAAGATGGCCATGTTTGTAAATAATAGAAAAATAATTACACTCATTCTTGCAAAAAACTAGCTATAGATAAATCTAAATACATTGCTTAGTCTTAATGCCTCTAGACTCGAGTTCACTAGAGGCGAGATCCCCCCTAGATGGGAGCCCATCTAGGATGTGAAAAAATCAAAGGCAGAATGTGAGGGTTTCTCTCCCAGTAGATCTCATCAGACATCTACAAGAGATTAGTTGGTAAGTAATAGGACCTAGCCTCTCTCTAATCTCACTATAACTAATCACCATCTAATCTACACCTTAATGAGACCTCATTTATACACCTCTACTTTTTTACCTAATATTAGTAGATGGAGACGACTTAGAAAGAGAAGACCTATTCTACACCTGCCCTGCACACCTCTATTTCTCTATCGAATCAAGGTACAAAGAGAGGATGCTCAAAGAGAGGTAGATTAAGTGTGGATTGGGTGCAGAGAGAGAGAGGTAGATAGATGTTCATCCACCTATCCATCATTATTTCTACACCTAATATATGTAGGGCAAAGATCCTTGTGCATGCATGTACAAGGAAGGGGGATGGAGAAGAGGAGAGAAGGCACACAGTCTTGGGGAAAACGTTGTACTCTAAGAGCTTCTTTTTTTAAGTTTTATGTATATGATGAAGGGGATCGGAGAGCACCACAGACGGAGAGTGAGAGAGAGAAGGAGACACGACACACATATATGGGTGGGGAGACTCTGAAGTGGCAGCTCCCCCTATACAATATACTCACTATAAGTATAGGGTAACAGTGGGCGGGCGCCCATGACCTGGGTGACCGGTCAAGGCACAGGCGCCTATACCCCAACAACCTCCCACTTAAAGGCGACTGTGCCTTTAAGCAAGGGAACCTAGTCTAAAGACTACAAAATGCGAGAGAAAACCACTCTCAACCAATGCCCACTAGCTGGCTGTGATCGTGTGCATCCGGTTGTCCTGCTCCCGTGTAAGTCCATACACCACCAGACGTACCGCACACGTACTGCAAATATGTACGCAATACTTGCATATCTCCCTCATGCACTACGCCATCATCAGTCAACAAACGACTGACAACCCTAACTGCAAATGCTCCCAGTGCAGTTGCGATATCCGGTCTCAAGATCAGCATCTCATACATGAGACCACCGAATGCCGATGCAATGCTAGCGGGCCCTGCTAGCTCTATAGAGCATGCATCACCATGTATATCCCTGGCAATAGGCATCTCTGACTGACAAGGCGTGTCAGCCACATGCATCTCCTGACTGTCCGCAAAAGACGCATCAACCTTTCGTGCAACCTCAGAGCAAACCAGCTGCTCTAGGTTCTGCTGGAAGACATATCCTGCAGAACTATATCCCCATGCTCACTGTCGAGCATAGAAAGGAATGAATGCATAATCATTGATGTCTCAGCCTCCTCTGCAATCATCCACTACAAACATGACCACTCAATCTGCTGTGACTCACTAGAGCTCTCATGCTCTAACTCCTTATGCATAGACTCTTACACAACGTCCTCCTGTCGTGACTCACTAGAGCAGGACCGCTCTACCCGTCTATCCTGCATAGAAGTATCTCGCACAACTGACTCTCTGCTTTGCTCAGTCACTAGCAAAGCATGCATGTATGACTCTGTCACCTCTCTGTGTGACTGCTCAAGTCGTGCCCCAAATGTGTGCACAACGAGCTCACTACTCTGCATTCCATGCAAAGCACCCTGCAACCCATGAGCAAAAGAGACTATCCGGGTCTCTCGCTCTCTGTATGGCTGTAACAAGATTGAGACTCGAACATCTCGCACCAGTACTACGTGCAATGGGTACCATGTGCCAACTCTAGCATCTCTCGCAATCACTAGTGAACCCAAATGCAACACAAAAGATTGCTCAAGCAGCGATACCCGTCATCCACTATCCCTGAGCTGACCAACGGAGATCAAACTCATCGTCAAATCTGGCACATGACGCACATCTCTGAGCACGAACGATGCACTGCTTGGCACCGCTCGGTAATGACAGTCTCACATCTCCTGAACCAGCAATCTCATGCAGTGACCCATCTGCCAATCGCACACTACCATGCACTTTGCTAGAATAGCTATTGAACCAGTCACGATACGGAGTGACATGAAAAGTAACGTCCCTATCTAGCACCCGCTGAAAAAGAAGTGCACTATCCTTAGACGTCAAAAAATAAGGAGTAATACAGGAAGCAAATGTGACCTCACTGTCACTAGGGTACTCAGACACTGTATCTGATCCTGCAATTGTCAAGTCAACAGAGCCTATAACATCTACTACATCCTTGAGACTAGCCTATCTCCTGTGTTGTCTCATACGACGAAAGCATCGTCATCTAATGTGCCATGTGTGACCACAATGTCAACATCTCAAGTGTCGACATGAACAAGAACGCCGTCGCTCATGAGTCATTGTCCTAGACTCAAAAGTCTCACATATATTGACTACTATAAGTGAATGTCAAAAATAACCAAGAGCTGTAACTCTACTCTAGGTACGGTAGCAATGAAATGCACTCAAATAATCCAAAAGAAGAAACTTGCAAAACGAGAAAATGGTCTCAGAAAAAGAGCTCACCAGCACGTACAATGCTCATGCGAATCCACGCATAAAATCTCTCGCAGTAGTGTAACCACACTGTGCTCCACAAATGGCAATGATGCAAATCCCAAATGCCAAGTGTACGAGGCTCCTGTAGAGTAAACCAAGCTCTTGTATGGATGTAAAATATGGTTGCAAATCAGCCCCAAAACAACCCCAAATTTCAGCTCTTAAATAGCTACATAAACAAGTCACAAACGTGTCCCAGATCAGCCTACAACTGAGCCATACATGGACACCTGCAAAGAGGAAACAATGGCTGAAAATTCAGCACCCAAATAAGCTCTCAAACCTGCCTGTAAACTTGTAAACCTGTAGCTAAAACCTGTTGAAAAACCTCAAGCCATTAGTGCTCGAATCTCGCTACCTAGCTCGTAGCCACACAAGCATACATCACAATATTCACTCCTGTGAGTGTGCCAAGATAATTGTACGCCTGTCAAACCATGAGCTAATCACCAGCCCACATTGTACGGTATCGATGCATACACACACACAAATCTCCCACCTGCAGAGAACAACGCACGCAAATGCTAAGTGCAACCCGCAATCTCTACCTAGATCGCATAAATGATGCGCATAAAACTCTTGGGAAAATTTCTCCAAAGTTTCGACGCACAATGGCTATCAACACAAGATAACCATTTTCCTGTAAGCTCAATACAATGAGCAATCAATGCGCATCAAACTACACTCAACATACATGCATAAACTCTGCAAACCTGTGTCCAACAAATGCTCACAAAGAGTACCACAAGTGACCATACATGTCATCCACAACCAATCTCTGCACTTGCTCACAAGATCTACTACTCACCACATAAGCATACATAGAGCATTACCCGCTCAAAGACCATGTATGCAAGCCACAACACTGCAGAAGAACCACTCAGCTGCAACTGGCAACACCGGTGGGAGTACTAGACTCAACCTGTACGTGGGAGTCAAACCCGATCTTGTAACACCTCATATGTGCCTGCTACCTGCAATGTGCACGGGTAAGCTGTTTGCAGCAAAGAAAACAACAGAGCCCAAAAATTTTCTGAAAAACAGTCTCTGTGTTTTTTATTTCAGACCCACCTGCACTCCGAATCAGAAAACAATTCCTTCTACAAAGTCCTAGAGCTTGAAGCCAGCTCCGTTTTCAACCAATTTTTTTTGGAATCGGAGCTTTGTAGCTCAAGTTATGAGCAAAACAGTAGATTGCTGTCAAACTGCCAAAAACTGAACGACTTTCTTCTATGCTTCTTTGAGCTCATAGAAAGGCTCAAAATCACTTCCCACCTCGATGTGTGAGCTGAATGCATCAATCTCACAATGCTTCCATGTGTATGGAAGCTCCAAGCTCCAATTTGTCGCCGATGTAGCCGTTGCAAAGCTTGCTGAGAAGAGGAAAAATGTTGTACACAGTGGGCTGATCTGTAGAGGAATCTGTAGAGGAACTGTGGACCGATCTGTGAGCACTAGGAAGCTATTGAGAGCTCTCTTGTAAGTCTCTGTATGGCTATCCACAAGCCTCCTCTATTTCTTTGCTCAGATCAGTGACCTCTCCGCCATAGCCAACGAGTTCATCGCGAAGCCGTCCATCTACGCTCTCACACCTGTCGCTCTGATACCAATTGAAGGGGATCAAAGAGCACCACAAACGGAGAGTGAGAGAATAAGGAGACACACGACACACAGATATGGGGGGAGACTCTGAAGTGGCAGCTCCCCCTATACAATATACTCACTATAAGTATAGGGTAACAGTGGGAGGGCGCCCATGACCTGAGCGATCGGTCAAGGCACAGGCGCCTATACCCCATCATATGAGACACAAAAGAGGGAGTTCATGGGTTAGGTTAGTATCACGCGGGTTGGGAACATTGGTCTTTACCCAACGATATCCCACCTTAAGGACAATGTGATCGTATGCGGTGAATAAAGCTACTATGTAAAACTGTGAAGCATGACAACTTCACCCTCGTATAAATATGTATATGTTCAATCTACACCCATTAACTGAATGTATTGTGAAAATTGCTTTGTACCTAGGCTCTTTGTAAGAGCATCTATTGGGTTGTCATCAATGTGGACCTTGATAAGCTCCAAGCGCTTATCCTACAATGTATCCCAAATGAGAT
Source organism: Adiantum capillus-veneris (assembly GCF_014529385.1). Classification (NCBI taxonomy): domain Eukaryota; kingdom Viridiplantae; phylum Streptophyta; class Polypodiopsida; order Polypodiales; family Pteridaceae; genus Adiantum; species Adiantum capillus-veneris. The sequence continues at coordinate 124,034,900 of NC_140938.1, read as the reverse complement.
GCAATTTCACCTCAATGTTTTTTTAACTTGAAGTGAAACATGGGATTCCATGCCAAAGCAATGGCACTTTGACTATCACAATGCAAAACTCAAACCTGTTAAATGTCTAGATCTCCCACTAGATGTGCCAACCATATAGCTTCCTTTCTGGCATGTGATTCTACAATGTACACATCCTCTGTAGCGGAAGAAGATGTACAAGCTTGGAGAGATGATCTCCAAGAAATGGTTCCTCCTAAAAATATGAAAATGTATCTGGATGTAGATCTCCTATTGTCTCTGCAAACCCACATAATTTGTATCCGTGTAACCAACCATAGATGCATCACTGTTACCGAAGCATAAACACCTAGTTGTTGTACCCTTCAAATTTTTGAGGATGTGTTTCATTGCTATACAATTTTACTTGCTAGGATTAGCCACATACCAACTAGCCACTTCTACTGCAAATGAAATGTTTGGCCTCGTAGCTATCATAGCATACATAAGAATGCCTACAACAAAAGAGTATGGCACACTTGCCATTTCTTCTCTCTCAGCATCTGACTTGGGAGAATCTTCCTTGCTAAGTTTTAAATATGACAATAGTGAGGTACTCATTGCCTGACCCCTCTGCATATTGAAATGTTGCAAGACTTAGGATATAGGATTTGTGAGATAACTCAAGAAAGCCTTCTTTTCCGGTCTCTCTTGATACCCATACCAAGAAAATGATTTGCTTCACCCAAATCTTTCATAGAAAGTTTTTGCTCAACATTTTCTTCAATTTGGCAATCTTCTCAGTGGACTTTCCTGTTATGAGCATGTCGTCTATGTATAAAATCAAAGTGACCAAAGAACCATCACCTATGGGTTTCTTTGTATACAAGCAATGATCCTCTTGACTCCTTCTAAAACCCTTGGATCGCATAAAAGCATCATAATACCATTTCCTTGAACCCTGCTTCAAATCATAAAGTGCTTTTTGAGTTTTCATACAAGCTCCTCCCTACCAGGCTATTCAAAACCTTCAAATTTCTTCATGTAAACATTCTATTCTAGATCTTCATGAAGAAAAGCTATCTTCACATCCATTTGGACAAGCTCCATGCCCTCTATGGCTACTAGGCCAAGCATTGTATGCAATGTAGTCATCTTGACCACCAGTGAGAAGATTCAACCAATCTAGCATTGTACTTAGGTTTAGGATCATTAGATGTAAACTTCTTCTTATAAACGCATTTGCAAGGTAAAGTGTACTTGCCTTCTAGAAATTCAACCAAGTCCCATGTCTCACTGTTCACAATCGAGTTGTACTCGGATTGCATGGAATGCTCCCACTTGAACTTGTCATCCATTTGCATGGCTTCTTGATAACAATATGTCTCATGGAAGTCTATTAGCATAATGTAATCCAACCTTGGATGAAACCAGTTGGGAGTATGTGAGGATATAGTAGATCAGCTCAAATCCTGACTAGTGCTCTCTAGTCTATAAATGGGAGCACTTTTAGTGGAAGATACATCACTAGGCTTTTGAGTTGTCACAGATTCTGAGGCAATGTCGTCAAATGTGACCTTTTTATATTCAACCTCTTCAATAGGTTTCGTATGCATCTTCAATTCATTAACACTAGAATGGTAACCTAACAGGACATAAAAGTGTCCTTTTAGGGTTTTGGGAAAAAATTCCAAAACCATAGTAGATTCACTCATTTTGAAAAATCCTTTCATGAGCTTATAGTGCAATAACTACTACATATGGAAAAAATGAGAAACTTGTAATTTTTCTCATCCCTTGGTCACTACAAGCCTCCAAAGTTGATGGACCAGTGCATTTTGCCCAAAACAGCAATTTCTTACGGTTGATTGCATATAAATAAGAGTGGGGATTTTTGTAGGACATGAGATAAAATGCCCCGTTAACTTCAATGGGCTGGTGACCAAAACATATGGTTGCTTTTACCTCACTATTTTTTTTTTTGGGCAAAACAATAGGTTAAAAAAAGTTGCATTTTTGCCATTCTGCCGACCTATCATCAAAGTTTCTATAGTCACACTCAATACAGATACTATATACATGTTTTCTTAGTTCCCTTTGGGCCTTTGGATTCAAACGAAGCCATGGAGCATGTCAAAAGGATAATGGATCGCTTACAATTGGAACCTTGGGGGCAATGATAAAGTGCTAAATACAGCAAACATGAAAAAACTGGATTTAGCATTATGACCTCTAGAAACCCATATAAACTACTCAATATCTAGCCAAGTTTGTAGTCTATGATTAGATATGGTTACTACCTACAAAATACACACAATTGGCCTAAGAAACTAGAAATATTGAGAAAGTTATACTTGCTACTCTAAAATGTATTGTATTCTTCAGCAATCAAAAAACTCAACCATCATCATATACTATGCTATATAGCATATTAGGTCCCCCAAAACTCAAGGAAGATTAGATTTATGTTATACATTACACTTACACAATCAAAATTGAATTTGGATATCAAGAAAGCCACCAAAAGAATCTTAAAAGAGCTAATTCTTGTAAATTGGTCATAACTTTCAATTTTAACACTTAGCTCTCCCTACAAGCATCAAAACATGTTGAGAACTATGAAGGCCTAACCTCTAGCCATCTAAACCTCACAAAAATGAAGTTTAGAGGGGTATAGCTGCCAAAATTTGAAAAAAAAAAACAAAAACAGGACCCGTTTTTTCACACAGTTTAGGTTCAAAAATGTTGTGCAAGAGTAAGGTTAATGGTGAGATCGATACTCCAAAAAAAATGCTAATTTTTTTCAGCTCATAAGGCAACTTTGTGGATATATAGCACCTTGAAATTCATTATCATACTCTTCAAATAATTCATGCAAAATGGTCACTTAACAGGACACAAAAGTGTCCAAGGACATGTGAACTGTTAATTATCGATGGATAGATGATATCCCATCTATCCATCTACACCATAACCAATGAAAAATGCATTTATGTGACTTTGTGTCTATCTTTTTTTTAAGCTCTTTGGGCCCATGTGCATATGCCTTGTATCCAAAGACGCGTAAGTAATCATAATGTGACTTCTTGTCGGACCATAGCTCCTCTAGAATCTTGTATATAGTCCAACGGTGTACTAGGTAACCTGTTGATAATATGTACCACTATGAGTACTTCTAGCACACCCGATGGTTGAATGCTTCTTGAGTATAGTCCATTTTTGGTCGTGGAATTGCAGTCTTTGGTCCACTCATGTATGGATTACAGTAACATACCCTTGGTTTTACCATGATTAAAATCATGATGATTTCTAAAGAGGTGGCATTAAAATATTGGAAGTACTAGCGGCTACCTAGGCCTAATAGTATATATTATTCATGTAGATACATATCTATGTGTGTGAGTGTTTATATATGTATCTATGCAAGTGTGTATGTGTGCATATGCATGCAGTAGGCACTAATTATGCTTGTATATATGTATCTATGTGTGTGTGTGTGTGTGTGTGTGTGTGTGTGTGTGTGTATACATAGATATATATATATGTGTGTGTATATTGTGATAGAGCTTGTGTGTATACATCTAATATACCTCTCTTTGTAGACTAAGTGTAGATTGTTGGGTAAAGGCCATTTTGGCCAGCCCATGTGGCACTAACCTAACCCGTTAACTCCCCCTTTTGTATCTCATATACATAAAACTGAAAATAAAGAAGCTCTTACACTCTACTTCTAGAGTTCAGGGTTTCCCCAAGATTGTGTGCCTTCTCTCCTCTTCTCCTTCCCCCTTCCTTGTACACATATGCCTTGCGATCCTCTCCCTACAACTGGTATTAGAATCAAAACCAACCGCTCTCCACTCCCCAAGCCACGCATGTGCAACCCTTCTAAGAAGAAAAGAGTATCTTGGAGGATTCCAGATTCTCAGCGGGAAATTGGTCAAACATTAGGGAATTTCAGAGGTCATTTGGAGGGCCTTCTAAGAAAATGTATTTTTTGCACTCTCTCTCTAGAAAAAATGGTAAATAATAGAGCTGGGTCTTTCATAGTAAAAGTTCAAAAAGTGTACTTTAAGTAGATTCCTTACTCTTCTGAACATTTGTTCGTAGTGATTGAGGGATAATCCTCTTTTCAGTTGCATTGAATGAACCTCGTCAATATGGAGGGAATGAGGCTAACATGGAGGGACGAAGGCGCAGCCGCTATTCACTTTCCATTAAACCTGCACATTTGGCTAATGGCGCACTCCTCAAATGGCACAAATGTTACCCAGAAACGAGCCAAATATCACCTTCACATTGATTTGGACAATGAGTACCAACCATTGATTAAGTGCAGTAAAACAAACACACATATACCTCCCGCTTCCATAGACACGCTCAGAGCTCAGGGAGCTAAACACATAGATATCTGGACGAGAGGCTCTCTCTACCCTAAGAATCCAATGACTAATGCGTCTCCACCGTTTGTCAATCCTACAAGCTTATTGACCTTTGCTGGTGATGGAGAAAAGGGCCTTCTGGGTTATTGTAAATCTCTTACAAGAGAAGCTGAAACTTACAAGGGCATTCTCCAATCTCAACAATGTGAGATTGTTCGCCTTTCACATTTACATTCTACAGATCAGGTTACCATTTTGCAACATAAAACAGAGGTACAAGAACTGAAAGGAAAGGTGCGAAGTTGTCAAATGAAGGACACCATCTTGGGTGGTCGTATCCGAAAGAAGAAATTGCGCAATCTTGAAACATTGTAGGTTGCATCAGGAGGTCTCAAGAAAAGAATCCGAGCATTAAGGTGATGCTTCTTGGTTGGCTACATTGTCTTAGTTAAGTAATCTTTTTGTTTTTTCTTGTTATGCATTGTTTTCATGTGCCTAAATAGTGTTAGTGAAGCAAATTTTCTGTTATTTACTTATGCATTGTGTTCATGTAGAGATTCAATCTATCCTGACAAGGAAAACATTGACCCCAAATCCAATATAGGAAAGAGATTGAAGCCACTTATAAGTAGAAGCCTGGCAGCAGATATAGTACATGACAAGAAGTTTAAGGTCCTACAACGAAATGTAGTGGACCGCTTTATTTCAGAGAACTCAGTGCCTGCAAAAGAGATACAAGGCACACTTGATTCACTTTGTGTAAGCAAAAGAGGATATTCGGCTATCCAAAAGTCTGTCTCATCCATCTTTGTTAAGAAGGGTGTAAAATCCAAACTTCTACCATCAGCCTCAAGTGTTTGGAAAGAGAGGCTTCAGCTTAACGAGGCACAGGGAGACTATCTTGGACAGCCCTTTCATATTAAAGCAACTTACAGTGGCCATGGAGCAAACATGGCATATGATGAGTTCAATAATATTTTTATGTACCTACGGATATTATAGAAGAGAATGGTGGAGTTTTACAACATCACATTTGAAGAGTCACGAGGGGTATTACATTTTGTGTTAAAACTGGATGAGTGTGAGCTTGTTAAAGAGAAAAAGCTAGAGTGTGTTACTATTACTTTAATGAATAGAGCCCTCTCAAAGTGTCCCAGTGATGATCCTTTATATTTTAGTGTTCAATCAGAATCTAACATATGGTGGCTTGGTGCGTTTGAGGTAAGCGAGATTCTCAGGTAAGCTCAAATGTTCACATCTACTTAAGTCTCATTTATTTTGTGTTGCAGGTAAAGAAAGAAGATCTTGAGATTCTATATTGGGTGTTCCATCGAACTAATATTCCGGAGGTGATTGATCGACAGACTAACCAGGGAGAGGTACTATGTCTAGATGGAAGGGGAGACTTTCAAGTTCAGTGGCATCTTGCAGGTGACCTCAAAACATTAAAGTGCATGTATAATTGTGGAATGGGTGCAATGGCAAAGTCGCCGTGTTTGTTCTGCATGGAGCCTGCAAAGGTCATGGACCCAAAGTGGTGGAGAAAAGCTCCAACACATCACATTGAGGATCCTGCTTTTCGACCGATTTTGAAAATACCACTTGTGAATGTCCACATTTGTACAATGCATGCCCTTTGTAGAATTGTGGAGAAATTGGTCTACTTATATAACGGGTTTGCTTGGAAGATTAAGAACTCGACAGAATGACAAGTAGCCCTGCAATGCTTAGAAATGGTACTGTCGGATATGGGGCTTCATGGTGGCAATGTGAAAATCCAGCGAGATGAAAAGAGATCAACTGCTGAGAAGGATGTCCCATGCAAACCATCCATCGGTGGGGTGAAGGCACGGACGTTTTTATCTAAACCCCAAGGTACAAGAGATCCGAAGCTAACAAAACATGGAAAAATATATAACACATCTTATGTTAGCAAGGTAGAGTATCAGAGCTGGAAAAAGCTACATATTGCAGTCAAAGACCAAGAACCAACTACTCGTAATGCGAAGGCTGAGATTTGGCGATCAATAGACATCCTATTTTTGATATGCGACAAAGATGACTGGTCACAAGGTGATATGAACAAGTTCAAGGAGAATCTCAACCTTCTGAAAAAATCATTCAAGACAGCATGGACAGACACCCAAATTACTCACTACATGGTATTATCGTGTATTTCATTCTCTCTTATGTGCAAATATGTGAGTGTAAAACATTCTAACTAATCTGTTTTCATATCCAGCACATCATCTTCAATCATTTACCATATTTTATACAAAATTATGGGAACCCGGCAATATGGAATACCCAAGGGATGGAAAAGTCTCATTACATGGCGAGAAATGCTTATTTCAGGCACACACGACATGGTGGCTCTCGAATCAAGGCTAACAGTTTGAGAGAACTATTTGAATGGTTCTATCGTAGAATCATTCATTGAATGCAGGCAAAAGAAGTGTTGGAAAATTCAGCAACAGCACAAGCCATCAGACATTTACAACAACAAAAAGTTAAAAGATCAATGGCATACAACAACTCCGGAGCTCGTGAAAGTCAACGAAGGTGGAGAGAGACAATGGTGTATGTGAATCACAAGTGGAGAAAGATACTCTGAGTGGATGACATTGTGCAAAATTTATGTAATACATGATCTATTACAATTGCTACTTGAAGTGTATCAAGATTTTGAAGGTTCAATTTTGTTTTTTGGCACGTCACCCTTGTAACGAATCATGAGATGTTTGCCATACTCTAAAAGTTCATCTGGATTTTGTCTACCAAGAGCTAGTGTCATTGTTGTGTAGGTGTAGTAATACGCTGCCCGACCACCTGTATAGCCCGGGCAGTAACCAAACAATCTCTAGCAAACACTTTGTCCACAAGAATGACTTCATCTGCACTTTTGGGCAGCACGGGTCCACCCAAGAAGCATGATAGTGTCTTGAATGTGTAAGTTGCTATTGAACCCTCTTGTGACATGGAATTGTGAAAAACTACTATCGGCGACTCGCAAAGCTTTGAACGGTACTGCGCTAGGGCCGCATCCCTTCCACGATACTCTCGAGTCCACCGCCGAAGGAAGTCATCCTTGTCAGCAATCCAAGACTGCACATATCATGTCAGAAGTGACACAAAGAGAGAGAGAGAGAGAGAGAGAGAGAGAGAGAGAGAGAGAGAGAGAGAGAGAGAGAGAGAGAGAGAGAGAGAGAGAGAGAGAGAGAGAGTTACCATGAAGCTCTCATCCTGCAGAAAGAGGTTTTTCAGCCACAGGTCTACAGATGTAGTTGACCCCTGACCTGAATGGTTAAACCAATCCTCCACTTCTTTGTTACTTGTTGATCGTCTTAGGCTTTGTCTTATTGCTTGGAAGGTGGCTTCATCAGGTAGTGTCTCCTTGTATTTTTCAGCTTTCTCAAAGCATCTTCGGGGGCATTCCATTGGATTGCTGGATGTTTCCATTGCCTCATCATCACTACTATCCTCTGAAACAAATCCACTCCTCTCCTCTTGGACTCTGGAAATAATAGCCAGGGAGAAATCCTCCCTTAAATAAAAGATGCTTTGCACATCATGGAAGAAGATATAGGTCCTGTCTCCAATCCTGAAGTCAGGCACAGCAGGCAACATCATCTGAGCATGCTTCTCAGTGAAGTTACTAAGATCCAATGGAAGTTTGATTTCTGTGGTTTTCACAAAGAGCATCTTACTTCTTTGTTCTTCAACTACCTCAACCTCAAGGTCGACTGTATCTTCAACCTCCTCGAATTCTTGTATATGAGTTGTCTCCTCGCATTCTTCATTTGGTGCTGCATCCTGCTCCTCTAACACCTCATCAGGATTCTGCATGAGGAATCCAAACAGGCTGTTCAGGTAAATCATAAAGCCAAAGGCTTCCTGAATGAGTTTGCATTCTTTTTGGTGCAAAGGGCAGGCTGAATAGCGGCAAGAAGGTGGTAATTCCCTATACTTCTTCAGTCCCTGTCCCTTTCCACCACAGTCATTTAAATGCACAAGAGTCATAGTGGGCAGAACAACCCTCCCTACCTGCACCATCACTTCAAACTTATCTCTGTAGGACTGCAAGAAATTACTGTGCTGAGCTAACAGGTCTTCAATGTCAAACTTTGGATTAAACATAGAATGAACTAGATCAAACTTGTCCCCAGCACCATAAGATGCTGCAAAATCAAACAGCCTCTCATCAGTTGCAGCTGGGTCTTCCAGAGAAGACACATCCTCTTTGGCTTTACATTTAGTTGCACAGGGACTACTTTCTGGCACATCTGCATCATCTGAGAAGTCTATATTCCTCTTTCTTGTATTTTTCTTGACAAGTACTGTACAGGGTGAGGGAGCCTTGTAGGGTGAGGGATCCTCTTGGCCTGGTGACCTCTCTGATTGATCTTCACCAATTGACTCTTCTTCAGATATGTCCTGACAAAAGTCAACAGTTCTTTTGGCAGAAACATTAAGCAACTGAGCCTGCAAAGGTTGAAATCCTGGCACAAGCTCTGGGTCTGGTTTCAGTCTCTTTTGCCTACTGGACCTTAATCCTATTCATCAGAAAACATGACAATTCTCTCTGTCTCTTTCTCTCTCTCCATATATATATATCTATCTATCTATCTATATATATATATATATATATATATATATATATATATAGCTGTCTCTCTCCAAAGCACAAACAAAAACACACATAGTCTCTCTCTCTCTCTCTCTTTCTCTCTCTCCAAAGAACATTAAAAAAATACACATAGACTCTCTCTCTCTCTCTCTCTCTCTCTCTCTCTCTCTCTCTCTCTCTCTCTCTCTCTGTATGTGTCTCTTTGTACTAAAGGCGCGCAAGGACGACAACATACTTTTTGCAACTCTCTACGCACCCCTTAAGTACAATTGAGAGAGAGAGAGAGAGAGAGAGAGAGAGAGAGAGAGAGAGAGAGAGAGAGAGAGAGAGAGAAAGAGAGAGTCATAACTATAATATAGGCGCGCGGAGAGAGCTGCAGTCAGTGTTTGGTTGGCTCTGCGCGCCGTTAGTAACGGGGACAGAGAGGGGAGGGAGAGAGAGAGTGTGTATGTCTCTGTGTGTGTGTTTGTGTGTATGTGTGTGTGTGTGTGTGTGTGTGTATGTGTGTGTGTGTGTCTCTATCTATGGAAGTATGTGTTGAGGTGTGTGTGTGTTGAACAACAGTATGGGTTTTTCTTTGTTTACACACACACACACACACACACACAATTTGTACCAACTGTTGGAAATACAGAGAGAAAGAGTGAGAGATCACCTTTTGTTGGTGGGGTTTGCAAAAACTCCAAGGGAGGTGTCTCCTCCATTGCTTTTTGTTTGTCAAACTGACTCTGTCTCTCTCCCTCTCTCTCTCTCTGAGAGTAAAGAGTCCCTCTCTCTATCTCTCTCTCAATCTGTCTCTCTCTCTCTCCTTCTCTCTTTCTATGGCTCTCTCTCTCTCTCTCTATCACTCTCTGGTAGTAATGAGGCTCTCTCTCTCTCTCTCTCGCTCTCTCTCTCTCTCTCTCTCTCTCTCTCTCTCTCTCTCTCTCTCTCTCTCTCTCTCTCTCTCTCTATTGTTCTCTCTCTTTCTCTCACTCAAAATCACACTTATAACGGATACAGACGGCGGCGCCCCACGTGTTACTATAAAATAGAGTATAATTGCATGTTGTCGTACGTGCGGTCATTATTGAGACCGTATACTTTTGTACGTCATATATAGAGGTCATGAGAGAGAAAAACCACACCTCATGAAAGAGAGTGAATGAAAGAGAGAGAGAGAGAGAGCCGTCGTCTGCAACTTCGACAGCAAGCCCACCCATCTTAGACATAACGAAGGTCTGCGTCCTCAGGAGGTTTGGCCCTCTCTCTCTCTCCCTCTGCTTCTGAAATTTCCCTCTACCTTTGCCTCTATCTCTCTCTCTCTCTCTCTCTGTGTGTTTCTGTCACAGTATATTGCATATCTAGCTCTGTCTTAACAAACAACACACACATACAGTCACAAACACAACACACACACACACACACACACATAGAGACACACACACACTCACAAACACACAGAGACACAAATATAACATACACACCAAAGACACACACACTCACAAACCCAGAGACACACAAATCTAACATACACACACAAACACACACAGATACAGACAAATATAACATACACACAAACACACAGAGACACAAATATAACATACACACACACAGACACACACACATAGAGAGACACACACACACTCACAAACACACACACACACAAATATCGCTTACACACACACACACAAATACAGACACACACACACACACACAGAGCCTCTCTCTCTCTCTCTCTCTCTCTCTCTCTCTCTCTCTCTCTCTCTCTCTCTCTCTCTCTCTCTCTCTCTCTCTCTATACTAAAGGCGCGCATAGAGAGGCATAACCGGTGTGCATGTCTCTATGCGCGCCGTTAGTACTGTGCATCGACCAGTGTATGTGTGAGTGTTATAGAGAGAGGATGTAAGGCGGGGGAGGAGAGAAAGAGAGTGAGTCTTTCTTTTACCTTATACTAATGGCACGCGGAGGTGTTTTTTGAGGTCAAAACATGCTCCACGCGCGCCTTTAGTAATGGGAGTCTCTCACACTCTCTCTCTCTATTTAAATATGCTAAGCTATAGAAAGGAGAGAGAGAGAGAGAGAGAGAGAGAGAGAGAGAGAGACTCCTCTTTTTGTATACAGTGAAATGGCTAGAACAAAAGCCACTGCAAGGAAGGCAGGCAAGGGACCAGGATTAGCAGCTAAGGCAAGTAGCAAATCTGCAACCCCAAAGAAAAGACCTAGAAAACCCAATAAAATTCTGAAAGGTCCAAGGGTGAAGAAGTTACAAACCTGCATGGGACTTTTCAGAGAAATCATAAAGGCACAGAAATGTGTAGATTTATGCATACCAAAGCTTCCCTTTCAGAGGATGGTGAGGTCCATATGTGAAGAAGCTACTTGGGGCACCAAAAGGTGGAAGGTGGTGGCATTAATGGCTCTACAAGAAGCAGCAGAGGACTTCCTACTGGAGTACTTCAGTGACATCACCATTGTTGCAGCCCATGCCCACAGGGTTACTATAATGGACAAAGATAGTGAGACACTGAAAAGAATAAGGTGGAGGTATGACAAACTACTGGTCCCCAATGTCTGCAGGGATAAGAAAATGAGGGAAATTTTGTTATACCCCCCTGAGCTAGTGCCACAACTCACAGTTGTAGATGTCACACATGATGTGAATACAAGGGCAAGGGCAGAGACTATTGCTCGCCAAACAGAGGACATGAGGGAAGTAGAGCTTAAGGAGAAAGCAAACGTAGTAGTGGATTCCTAGAGGCAAACAGAATGCAATGTGACCCTGTCCATAGAGGCAAGCAATCAAGAAACTCTACTTTCAATAAAGGATGGTTTGCTTGCAGAGATACCATTTGTAGATGGAGCTAGAAAGCTAGCTCTGGAAAAAGTGGACATTAATTTATTGCAGAATCCAGATGCTCAGATTTCAGACACAATTATCTATGCTTGTCTTAAGTAAGTGTTACTATCTTTCTAGCTTTGAAAACTCAGATAATAGGTTTGCTAACTCAGGTAAACTCTCTGCAGCGTGATCAAAAGTCAACTCCCACTGCACACCCACACAGAGGTGTTTCTTCTTGATCCACAAATGTCAGTGATTATTAGACAAAAGAACAGTCCATCTGGGACCTTTGAGAGTTGGTTTCTCCACTATGCTATGCTGGAAGTTACTGTCATCATCTTTCCATATGAGAACAACCATCACTGGAGTCTCATATGCCTTGATGTTAACCAACCAGCAGTGTGGGTGTTCAATTCAATAAAAGGAACCCACCCTGAAATTAGGCTGTAAGTGTTTTGTATCAGAAAGTGTTTCTTATAGATATTCATGTAAATTTGAAGCCTCATGCTAACATCTTGACGCTGCTTTGTGGAGTTGTATAAAGAGGTTGTTGCTTGCCTATGGCAAGCTATGTGGAAGGTATGAACTATACAATGCCCCAATCAAAGATGTACCTGTCCCAAATCAAACCGATGGAAATTCTTGCTACTGGAGATGTCTTCTCCATGCAGAATATGTCCTGTAAAGCTACTTTGCATTAAAACCTTTCATGACTAAGGTAACCATTTGGCAATGCATTCAGTCAATTTTGGTTTAGTTTATAAAAGAATTCTCACCATGTGGTCTTTCAATTTTGCAGAGTGCTTTAAAAAACTACACATATGATTATTTGCAAAGATACCGGGTAAGTTTAATACAACACCTGCTTACTATGTCTAGCCCCAGAGAGCTTGAAGATAGCGGCTTGGATGACCGCACTATTGATCTAACAATACATGACGTGCCACAACGACAAACCCCTGCATCCAATACAATGGAATCACAACGGGCTGAGGGGGTCATATCAGCAGAAGATGAAAGAGCCGAGGATGAGGAAAGGTCAAATGAGCATATGGAAGGTGCTAGTGTACAACCAGAGGAGACAATGAAAGAGCCAAGTCAGCCAGTGGAGGAGCCAAAAGAGCCTATGGATGAAACCCAAGATGAGGAAAGCAGGCCTATAGATGAGCAAAAAGATATGGATGAGGAAAGCAGGCCTAGGGATGAGCAAACTGATATGGATCAGGCAAGGATGTATGAGGCAAGCCGGTCAACCGAGGAAGAGGAAAAGACCTTGGAGGAAACCTTGAATGAGGTAGAAAGAGCCATGGGGGAGACCCCTGATGAAGATGTGAATGATGACTATGAAGATGTATATGATGAAGCTAAAGCAGAGGAGAGCAACAACGACATCAACACTACGGAGACCCAGTATGGACCCTTGCTACCTGTAGATACGGTTGTTCCGGTAATGTCCATTCAAATATGGCAAAATATGTTCAGCTTCTAACTACTTATATGTACTTGTCAACTTTTACAGAGGTTTATTATCTTGGACATCAATGGATTGCTGTTGATGCGCGTTCCTCTCGGTGACACAGAACCCTTTGAGGATTTGCAAACGTTTCGGATGGGAACTTGTCGAGTCGTGGTTCGTCCAGGAACCAAGGAATTTATTCAGTTTCTTCTTCTGCGCTTCAGAGTTGCCATATGGTATTCAATGCAAAGTCAAAACTTGTCGCCACTAGTTACAATAGTTTGCAGTGTATGCGGCGCTCACACGTCAAATTTTGCCTTTTTGTATGATCAAAGAAAATGCGTTACCGTTGAGGGCCACTACCACCCTAAAAAACCACACTTACCTCTTTTGTACAAACCGTTTAGCCAAATCGGTGTACCCTTTGATGCAACTAATACACTACTGATTGATGATACTCCTGAAAAGGGAGAACTAAATCCGCCGGGAACAACTATCTCACCACCTTCTTTCGAGGGGCATTCCTTCGATTTTTACCTTGAAGACATTCTGATTCCATACTTATAGAAATTGTATCTCAGTCCATTGTTCACGAACGATTTTGTACTTTCTAATGAATTAAGATGACTCTTCTATCATGTCTTTGTCTTGTCTAACATTGAGAGAGAGAGAGAGAGAGAGAGAGAGAGAGAGAGAGAGAGAGAGAGAGAGAGAGAGAGAGAGAGAGAGAGAGATTTGACATGGTAAAGAAATGTATTTCAAGCACACTTTTTCACGGGGCACAATTGACAAATGAGCTCAATAAACTTCATGTATTGAAAGTCATTTGTATACACTTGGGTTCACAAGAATATCTGTTACATTGACACTACCTTAACCCGACCATCCAACTCTTTGCACAAAATATTTTTTTTTCGTTCGCGGCATCACCTTACGGCCAGCTAGGAAAAAGGAAAAATCTGATAGGTCCCTGTCCATTGACTCTTCAATTATGTCATGCTGCAAATGCTGAAGACTGCATAGCTCCCTTATTGTAACCACCAACAGTAGGCCATGCTCTTTATCAATCACTTCCACATCCACAGCAGGATTATCTTCCAAACCTGCAGAAACCTGGTCCATAGGAATGTACTTACCATTGAGCATTTGTGATCGCATATACCAAAACGAGAGTAACAGTGATTGGCTTGCAATCATGTACTTGACAACTAGAGTATCAAGCGCGACCTCGCACCGTAAACCAATCTCTTCCTTTACATACCATCCTCTGTCAAGAAGTTTGTCACAGAATGACTGCTGAAATGACTTGCACATGAACATAGTTTTCGTAACACGGATGTTGTAGCTATGAAAAAACTCTATGAAGAGTGCAACAGGACAAAAGTTTGCAATTCTAACCAGTTTGGTGGGAATAGAGCTACGTAGAGACCTCTGTATATCCTTGTAGAGCTTACTTCGCATTGCCTCCACCATTGTTTCCTCGGGAACTGGCTAGTCCACAGTGTTCCAATCGGTTGGTAGAGGCACTTTCACCAACATGCCATTCTTATTCCCTGAGCTGAGTTGGTAGAAGTGGTCATAAAAAAATATTCCCTCATCAGCCAGGCTTTTGCTGCTCCTCCCTGAATACTGTAGAGAACCAATGTGGGCATGAACAACATGGAAGAGGCCTATTATGCACTCCACATGATCCCATTGCTCATAAGAAGAGGGATAAACATCTGCAATATATATAAGAAGAGTTAAACTAAGAGTATCAATAAGTAAAAATGACAAATCTAATGTAATTGAGCTGTGAAGAATGGAGACATTGCTCATAAGAAGCGGGAGAAACATTGCAAAATATATAAGAAAAGTTATAATGAGAGTATCAATAAGTTCACATGTCAAGAGTACTTACAATTGCAACGTGGTTGATGTATATCTGATACATTTCCACCATTTGCTATCATCTCTGGATGGGTAAACACATGCTGAACAAGAACTTCCTTTACAGATCTTTTGCCGATTTCAACTTTGAAATCCAACACTCTGGCCTTCCATGCTGAGCAGTAAACGTTGATACCACTAGACCTCTTGGGTCTTCTTGGTTGCATGAGGACCCATGAACCTTTGTTTATCCTTTGTCCAACCCATTGGTTCTCTGCACTTATTGAAGTTGATATTGTAATTGAGGATATGCTACTACTTGGCCTTCTAGGCAAAGTGCAGCTATTGGTTGTTGGTGTGAGAGACAGTAAACACCTGGAGCTTCTTGGGCGAGAAGACGTGGAAGCCATAGCTCTCAGAGAAAAACTTTAGTGGAGGGAGATTCACTTTGAAAGCATTCTAATGGAGGGAAAGTGTTTTAGAATTCCAATATCTTGTGCGGGCTTAATGGTCACCCTCCAGTACGTTAATGACCATAAGAGAATATCAGAAGTGGGACCACATGCAAGCACCTAAAAGCTCGGTAAAAGGAAGGAAATTACGATGCTACAATCCTAGATTCGTGAAAGTTTTATGCTATTTTCCTATTTTTTGAGTCTTTCCACGTACTTTCCTACGTAACCTAGCCTTCGTGCTCATTGGACGCGCTCTATTTTTCTCTCTCTTCATATGGCCCTCCAAATGACCTCTGAAATTTCCTAATGGCTAGTGAGCACCGAGAATGCTTGAAGATTGAGAAGCAATAGGTGGGGGAAACTGATGCAACAATAAATCAAGCATGAGATTAACGGTCGGAAGATTTTGTAAAGCATGAGGCTTGCAACTCACGAGTCATGACCTATAGCAGTACAATCGAGTGGAATTTGGGCAATTGTAGCCAGTCAAGAGCAAGGATAGAGTCGGGTAGAGCATCAAACAAAGTGTTGTGGGTTAATCATCGCTAACAAAGCAGGTCATAAGCATGTTGTGTGTGTCACATACACACACACACACACTATAGCTCAACAAAAAACAACAATCAAGAAGTATTTTTTTAGGAGCTCAAAAGTGCAACAAGGGGAATTAACAGCATCTTCATGTAGTGAGTATTGAAAAGCTTTTGAGATTGAGGCCAAGGTTGCTCAACGTAGTCAACATTGGAAAGCTTGTGAGATTGGGGCTTTCAAAGCTGAGAATCGATCGTGGAGTTGGGCATTGGAGTAGCGCTAGTTCTTAGGACCCCCCTAAGTGTGTGTACACACACTCATGCATGCACGTTGTAGTAAAGCGAGCAATCCCTAAGCCTAGCATGCTGTAGTAAAGCGAGCAGTAATAGATTTATAAAAAGATTCAGCAAAAAATAGTTTATTTATTTTGTAAGTGTGTGTAAGGGGAGACACACACATGCACACAGACTCACATATTGGAGAACATCGCCCTCAAGCAACTAGTCTTGCTTGGTGGGCCTTACTATACAACATCAACAAAATATAGCAGGAAATATACAAGCACTGAAAAGAACAAGAGCATGAATAATTTGGCAAAAGGTCGGCACTTCATGAAAGGGATATACATTTAAAAAATGCTATAATGTTTATAGGAGGAGACAAAGTTAAGTACTTCAATTATTAGAGATTATAAGGATGGTTATAGCTGAGATTATATCCAAGTGAAGTTGTACTGCTATGTCTATTGATGAATGTTTTTTCTAGTATACGTGCTACATGTAAATTCTTGCAAACAAAAAGTATTTCAATTTTTTCATCGACGAATGGTTGGTATCATAGAGCGTCGGCTTGCAAACAAAAAGTATTTCAAATTTTTCATCGACGAATGGTTGGTATCATAGAACATTGGCTTGCATTTTTAAAGGTGGATGTCGAGTGTGTTTTGCCTTTCTTCTATTTTACTTGTTTGTGTTTTACCTTTCTTCTTTTGTAGTTTTCCCCGATACAATGAAGGAGGATATTGATACATGTAACTTCACCTTCTGTGTTTTGTGTTATGGCAGCAACAATGCATGTTGCACCATTTGCCACACCGGTTGTCAAGTCGATGTTTTCAGTGATCATGCAGTGCACACCAATTGCGATCGAATCCAACTTGTTGACCTTAGGGTCTAGGAGCTTCAATTCAACTTTTGTAATGTTAGTTTTATTGTACAACTTATTCAAGGCAAGGTTGCTATAGTGTTGGACGTCTGATCTATGAGCATAAGTAGTAGATTTGTTGATGTAGTGATGCACATGCGCTTCATCTATAATACATGCACAAAAGGTACAATTGATCTCATATACGGTTGGTTTTATTTCACAAATAATGGTCAAGGATTGAAGCAGTTCAAGGTCCGTTGTATGTCTTACAGAGCATGACATCTTGTAGAAAGTTTTGTGTAGCTAGTGGACCGAGCTTGTGATATGGCATGTGTTACAAAGCTCTTGTGGGACACTACAAACTGGGGTTAATTGGGCAAGATCACCGAGCAAGAGAATACACTTGTTGTTGAAGGGATCTGCCAATGTACTACGTACGCGTTACATTATATTTTGTCTTACGATAAGGTAAAAAGTTGTTTAGGTTAACATGGATAGCTCATCTATAATTATAATATATGCCTCCTTTATGTCCAACTATCGCTCATCGATTTCATGAAAAGAGAGGGGACCCTTAATGTGCTTGGTATCTTGAACTGGTAACGGAATGTAGATGCAATGCTTCTAAGTCTTGTTGTCGCTACTCCAAATGGCAAAGCGCCCAACAATAATATGGAAGCCGGTGTAGCAGTAGTGTTTATTTCATTTGTCTAATAACCTCGTTTATTGCTATATATGTGAGGTATGCCACCACGCAAGAGGGGCACATAATTTCTAGATTGTGAGCAAAGATGTCACATTGCATGCTCCAATCTTTATACGATGTAGTAATTTCAAACCATGACCTAACATGAGGATGGTAATCTAGTTTCAAGTTGGCTACAGTTTTCTCCCTAGCTTATTGGCGCTGCGACAATAATCTTCTAGGTCTTGAGAACTTCATAGTGACACCTAGTACGGGAGAAACAAGGACATATATAGTATGTCATCAATTATTTCGACACCTAGTATGGTATCAATTATTTAGAGCTAAAGTAAAGATGCACAAGGTGAATTCACTACTATGATACACCACATGCATTCACTACTATAATACATCACATGCATTGGCTAACAGCCATATGAAAATAGTGGTGTGTGTAACTAGCATGTATAGATGTTGATCGACATCGAGTGTATAGTTCTGAAAATGAGATCTAGATAAATCAAAGCGAAGGAAGTAATGTGGAAAATTCTAAAACAATTAAATAGATAAAGCATGAATAAAGTGAACAATCAATGAGGTGCTTTACTGACCTACAATGTTGTACTGCTGCTTTTCAGTTGTCTAATCTACAAGACGATATTTGAGTCAAGCTACAAAAAAGCAATGTGAATATTTAAACATATCGTCTTGCAAGGAAACGTTATGGACTGAGAGTGAAAAGTATATAGTGTACGTCATACAGAGCTACCATACAAAGGTATGGTGGAGAGCTGGCACTATGGTCTCTCCAAAAAATTATAAGAAACGAAATTCGTGCCCTGTCCCGAAGCGTTTATGTGTTGTGCCAAGAAAATGCATGCGCATGGAGAATTGGATGCAAATAATGGACCTTGCAACGTTGTCGAGTTGGAGTCGCACTTGTGCAATTGGAACATGCAGTGTTGTGAATATATATATCCTCCCTGCCATACATAAAACACGCAGATGTAACTTTATGTTTTATGTCCTCTGATCAATATTACTTTCTCTCTCTCTCTCTCTCTCTCTCTCTCTCTCTCTCTCTCTCTCTCTCTCTCTCTCTCTCTCTCTCTCTCTCTCTCTCTCTCTCTCTCTCTCTCTCTCGCTCTCTCGTGTAAGCTTCTTAAGCCGTCAATTATGTCTTCTTGCCTCCTTGCTGACTAAGGAGCATTATGTATCGTGCTTCCTAACTACACATGATAATGGGTATCTTGAGATTGGTGTCCCTATAGTAGAAGGCACCATATTCAGTACGCTCATCAATAATTCAAACGTGCATTTGGAGAACTACTATTACGTGACGCTCATGGGCATTAGTTCAGGTGGCGTTCTCCTCAATATCATTCACCTTCAAAACAAAGACAAAAAGTGGTGGGGATGTCAATGTCATATTTAGCAATTATGAAGCCCATACTACCTTGTATCTATCTGCCTACTAGGCATTGTGGCAAGCTATGACCAACTAAAACTTGTAAATGCCCCATGTTATACTTCTCAATACATTAGCATGCGGTTCAAGGCAACATGACACCAAATTTTTCAGTCCGTTTGATGTATGTTACTTCCAAGGGGTTTGAATCAGGGTCTCAATCAAGTAGAAATTCCCTTCAACACCATCCCAAGGTGAGGGTATAATGAGTGTGTTTTTGTGGCCATAGAGATGGTATACTCAAGATCGTTTTAGCAACAACTATAAAAGATCTCTTGATGCCTTTGACAATGATCTCACTTTCGAGAGTGATGTATTTGTTTTTTGCATTGAGATTCCGCTTAGTTTCCAATTATTTGCACTAGTTACTAAGCCTCGTTTCTGGTCACACACAAATAACTAAGTGTGCTTAGTACAACTATGTATGCCATGGACAACTATGCCGATTTTGGCATAGTTGCAAATTGTAAACGAGAAAGATTTTAACGAGCGACCGCCAAGCAGAGTTACTCCAGCTTTGCCTCAAAAGCGCTAGAGTGTAGATTCCATAACGCGCTCACCATGTAGCTTGCATGCAACAACATGCAGCTTCATGCATGCACTTAGGTGTCATCAAGTTCAATCGGGTCACTGACAAGTCACTGCCCTGCAACCTCCATTTGTCAGTGCTATGGGTACCGAAATCTCTCGTGTGACCACGCCCTTATGTGCTAAGCCAGTGAGGCGGTCCGGGGCGGGCAACAAGAAGAGCAACCTCTAGACACCCTTCAAGGCTCCCGTGCTGCTCAATGGGGCTGGGGCACAACACAACACAAACCAAAACAACAAACCCACAGCCAAATCCCAACTACACAAGGGGCACCACCTAGTTTAAGAGCGAACTAGGACGCAAAAGAGGAGAATCGTTAGAGCAACCCACAAACAAGCAAGGAATTTACACTAACCCTAAAACCAATGGAACACTCTCACACACTAGAACACGAGAGAGAGAGAGAGAGAGAGAGAGAGAGAGAGAGAGAGAGAGAGAGAGGGAGAGAGAGAGATAGTGCTCGGGCTGCTTTGAAACGTATCGGCAATGATCAAGCAAACACAACTATATATTTAAGAAAGAGAGAGAAAGGGGGAGGGGGTGCTTGTTGCATTAATACCTTCTTACAAATCTGCCATGACAAATCAAAGTGAGATTAGTATTTGTTCAACATAGCTTGCATAAATTTCACCACAACACATCACAAGAAAAGCCACCCCAATCACTATCTTAAGGCCAGGGGAGTCTTCTCCACCCTGTCGCCCTCTTACAGTATGTGGGATTTATGGCTAGATTGATGACAACACCAGAGACAAGCTATCAAGAACTTAACAAAAAACACCAAGACACTTACGCATCATTGTTGTCCATTACTTCACGTTGGAAGGGAGACAAAGTATCCAAGCTTAGTCCAAATCCACCCTCCTTGATTCAGCAAATGTTGGGCTTACACTAGTAGGAGAAATGATAGATTTCCTACTCTCAATTGAATTATCACTCTCTCTCTTACAATGGCATAGAGTTCCCTTGCTAATCCCCTATTACAACACATGCACATGCATAAGACAATGAGCTTCCACTCAAGAGCTCTTTCTAGAGAGGTTGAGCTTGGCTTCTCAAGCTATAGCATAGTGCTCTTGCTTATGGCTCCCCCTTTTGTGCTAGCTACACCCTCCTTTTATAGCAATTTTGAAGGCTAGGGTTACTCCTCTAACCATGGTTGGGTTAGATTTTCAGCAATTTATCTAATTTCTTTTGCTTGGAATTATCAAGAAGTTGGTGGGGAAAGAGAGAGGAGAGAAATGGAGGTGATAGGACTTTTCATAGTGGGTTAGTGTTAGTAGAGTTAGTATTAATTTACAAATGGAATTGGATATTTACAATGGGAGTATCCATGTAGGATACAAATAAGGAAGAAAAACTCTTAAGAGGTAAGAAAAGGTGGATTTCTTACAAGGTTGATGCTCCAAGTGTCTTGAGTAGGGCCGATTTTGACGCTTGTTGACGGTCCACTAGCTTTGACGGTACATTTTTTCTCCACTCTTGACCTTCCTTGAGAGACAAGGTAATTGAAGCTGAGTAATCAACCACCATGATGCTGTCTTTTAAGAGAAGAGGCTGAATTTTGTGGTTTTTTTTATAGATATGGGTAAATTGGAGGAGGAAAAATGAGACTAGGTGGTCAATTTTGGAATGGAATTGTGTGTGGGAGGTATGAGTTCACCATGGTTTCTCTTATTCTTCAAGGTTGAGGAGAAGGTGAGTAGGGTGCAGAGAGGAGTGGTGAGAGAGGTGGGGATGATGAGTGGAGAAGTGTGTGTGAAAGAGGAAAATGATAAAGTGGAAGAGAGAGTGTGGCTGCATAGCATGGGAAAACTGGGGTCCACTAAAAAAATCATAGCTCACAGCTCGTAGCTCAAAAAAATATGAAAAAATTTGAGGCAAAAGTTCAGCCCACGAGCTACAACTTTTGTTTGTATCACCTTTTCAAATTCGGAGAGCAAGTGAACTTTAAAAATTCAGCAAAACCGACCGTTTTTTTCCACTACATAAGGTCCTTGTGGGGTCCTTCTTTGGATGATTCTTTTGAATACCTCCAAGAGTGAGCCCTCCATAGTGCATGTATGCATGCCACCTACCCTTGACCTTATTTGGTAGGTCTATAATTGAAGATATTGTTGAGATCATGATATAAGTGAATAGTACAACTAAGAAAATCAAATATTGAGGGGTCTAAAAAATATGTACATGTCAAATATAAATAAATAAGTGGAAAAATATAAAGGGGTCAAAAGAAATCTCTCTCATTATGAGGCTACCATAAAAAGATAAATATTTTTGGTGTTCTAATTTTTTAGAAAAAAAAACAAAATAGATGTAGGAAGGGAAAAATCACAATAGTGAAAAAATATACAAATAAATAAAACTAGTTTTTTTGGATTTTTGTTGGGGTGGAGTTACACCAAATATAAGAGAAGCTTACATGAAATTATTTCTATATGGAATAAAGAGTATGAAAAATGGTAAGAAAAATTGTGGTAATGGTGAGGCAATGTACAGAGCATAAATAACACACACCTAGGTAGAAATATTTAAATAAATACCAAAATAATTATGAAAAAATCTTTTATTTAGGCCCTATATACAAAGAAATATTTACATACGCATGGGCCATAATATACTTATATTTTTTATATTTTTTATATTTTTGGCTCAACTAGCCCAATGACTAGCAAATTGAGGGTTTTTTATTTCAGTAAGGAGATATGGGAAAAGTCCCCTAACTCACACGCACCTATATACAGTGAAAGGGTGAGGGTAACCACAGTGTTTGAGTGATTTGATAGGGTGAGATAACTCACTATGGCAATTACAAAGAGCCGAAAAACGGCTATCATTAGCCCTCCCCCAGGATGATGGTATATTCATGTACCATCATAAAGAATCTTTTCCAAAGAGAGTGCTTCAGAGTCCTTGACAAGATCTTCATTGTTTGGCCCCTTGGAATTTTGGTTTGTGTTACCCTCATGTTTCATGGAACAATACTTACATGGGATAGTTGCCTTTTGCTGTGGTAGATCCTTTGGTAGAAGGCGACTCAAGTAAAGCTTCAAGCGATAGCCGTTTACCTTCCTGGAGTGCTCTTTTCCATTCAAGTCCATAAGTTGATAGTAACTTGAATTGAAATCCTTCTTGACTATGTATGGCCCCTGCCATCTTGTTTCAAATTTGGCATCAAAACGATTATCGAGTCGATTGTCATACCTTAGCACAAGATCTCCTTCATTGATGCCTTTGTCCTTTAGTTTCTTGTCAAGCTTCTCCTTTGTCTGTGTGGCTTTCCTCATATAGTACTCGTATGCTGCTTCTCTTTTCCACTCAAGCTCAGCTAAGGTAAGAAGTCGATCCATCCATGCTTCTTGATCATCTTGTGTTGATTTACCATGAAGTCGCATTGTTGGAATGTTTAGTTCGATAGGCTGCAAAGCCTCTTGACCATAGACCAAGTGAAATGGTGTGAACTCCGTGGCTTCCCTATATGTGGTTCGATACGCCCACAAGGCACCATCCAAGAAGTCATCCCACAACTTTGTCTTGTTTTTCACCATCTTCCTAATGATGCCTGCAATGACACCATTAGCTTTTTCTACCAAACCATTTGATTGGGGATAGTAGGGTGTACTGTGACGATGTAGAATGTGAAGTTCTTCACAGAATTCTGTGAGCAATCCCTTTCTAAACCCTGGACCATTATCAGAAACAATCTCCAAAGGTGTGCCAAATCTACAACAAATGTGAGTGTAGACGAATTTGCTCACTGTCCTCTCATTTACTCTTCCCACACTTTGAGCTTCCACCCACCTAGTCATATAGTCTACAGCCACTAGAATGTAGAGTTTACCATTTTTTGTCATAGGCAGAGGACCCATAGCATCAATGCCCCACTTTTCAAAGGGTCCATTTGCAAGCACTATTTGCCTCGGGCCATGCACCAACCTTCTATTTCCATTTATCTGACAATTGTGACAGCTTTTACACCAATGTTGAACATCCACATGCAAGCTTGGCCAAACATACCCCGCAAGCAAAATCTTCTTCACAGTTGATTCTTGGGCAAAATGACCACCACATGCCTCTTCATGCAAACCTTTTAGAATGGCTGGAATTTCCTCGATAGTTGGTACTCTTCTGCACACTTGATCCTTCCCTCTTTGATAGAGGGAGCCTTCTAGGAAGAGATAGAAACTTGCCTTCTTCATGAGTCTCCTCTTCTGAGCCTTCGTGAAGTCTTGTGGAAACTCACCCTCCAAAATGTAGCCGATAATGGGAGCCAATGACTCCAATCCCTGGTATCTCGGTTGCTTGACAGCTGCTGCCACCATGATGACCTGCACTTCTCTCTCAACACATGTAACTGCTTGTTGTGCAAGTAAATCGGCATCTTCATTTTGTTTCCTCGGAATATGATATAGTTGCACATCTTCAAATTGATTAAACAATCTACGAATGGCATGAACTTTTGTCCGTAAGCTTTCATTCTTGCATGCCCAAATACCTAAAATGTGTTTAACAATGAGAAGTGCATCTCCCTTTACCATGAGGCGTTGTATCCCTTGGCCAATGCACATCTTCAAACCATGAAGTAGAGTGTCGTATTCTGCTTCATTGTTGCTAGTTGAACCTGGTAGATTGACCTTCTCTTTCATGACCACCTCTCCACTTGGGTTGAGCAACACTAGCCCTCCCCCTGCTTTTCCTGTGGCTCGCCGAAAAGCTCCATCAAAGAACAAGGTAAAAGCATTAGGAATACTTTTTGGTGGTGGTAATGGTAGGGTCTTTACTTCAGGCACCTTAATCTCCTTTTCATGCACCCTATAAGTGAGAATCCCTGCCAATTGTGCACGCACACTATCTTCTACCTTAAAGGAGTATTGAAACTCTTGCAACTCCATAATCCACTTTGAGATCCTAGTACTAAGATTCATTTGAGATGACACCCAAGGGAACAAATTCTCTGCGGTGAGGATTACAAAAGGTTTTGGGAGCAAGTAGGATCTAAACTTTCTCACCGCAAACATGAGAGAAAGCATCATGAGTTCTGCTTCTGTGTAGTCTCTCTCCAAAGCATTCATGACCCTACTAGCAAAGTAGATGGGTCGCATCCTTGTACTGTGGGGATCTTGTTGTAGCAACACGGCACCAATTGTTTCCCTTCCAACACTAGAGCTAACAAAGAATGTGTACTCCCAACAAGGAGGCATGAGTGTTGGTAGCTCTGACAAAATGACTTTAATGTTACAAAAATACTCTTCAAGCTCATCAGACCATGCAAATTCTACTTGTTGTGTCAACTTTTGCAAAGGATGAAGCAACTCCGAAGCTAAGTGAATGAAGCGTGACATATACTTCACCTTCTAAATGAAAGAGATGACCTCCTTAAGACTCTTCGGTGATGGGAGCTCAATAAGAGCCTTTGCCTTTGAAGGATCCACCTCAATGCCTTTATAGGAAACCTTGTGACCGAGCAAGATCACTTCATCCTCACCTATGTGGCACTTGTCGGGGTTGAGTTGACCTCCCATGTCGTAGAGCTTCTTTAAACCTTCTTCTACCCTTTGTAGATGCAATGATTTTGAGCTATAAATGCAGAAATCATCAATGAACACCCTAATTGACTTTCCAAAGAATGCTTGAAACACCATGTTCATAAAACGTTGGAATGTTGCAGGAGCATTTGTCAGACCAAATGGCATGACTCTAAAAGCATAACAACCCCAAGGAGTGATAAAGGTTGTTTTCAATTGATCTTCCAATGCGATACCTATTTGAAAGTAGCCTGAGTAGCCATCACACACAGTGTACTTCTCATGACCAGCTACCTCATTTAGTATCTCATCCTGAAATGGGAGGGGAAAGTGATCTCTTTTTGTTGCCTCATTGAGTGGACGGTAATCCACACACACCCTCCACTTGCCATTTTTCTTAGGAGTGACAACAACAGGAGAGACCCACTCTGAATTCTCCACTGGATAAATGAAACCTGCTACTAGAAGCTTTCTTACCTCCTTGAGTAGAGCCTGTTCCTTGAGTAGATGCAAAGAAAGCTGACTCATCTCTACAAGAAAATCAAGATAAGATGCAACATCATGAGGAATGTATTTCCAAAAGAGGGCGCTCAGCACCCCCGGGGAGGTCACCTAATAAAAATGTAACCTATCACGTGAGTTCAACAGAAGGGTATTTAAAGTTCTTGAAACTTACAGAAATATATATACAAAAGGGAATTATTTTTTCAAATTTGAAAAAAATTACAGATTTTAAAAGAAAAGGGTACATTATATTCCTAGCAAAATTACAGATAAGGGGTTCTACAAACATGTCTTGAACGCACGTGATATGGTAGTTTTACACATAGTGAACCCCCTGAGTCGGCACCCAACATATATGATATATTGAGTGTATAAATAAATAAAATATTTTTGAATCTTGAGGTTGCATATTAATGCATTCAACAGTAGAAAAACTATGTACACTCCTCTTAACACTGAAATTGGTTCCACACTTAGACAATATATTAATTGCAATATGCCCTGCGCTATGGAATGTTAAGTCCTCGTTGGCGCTCGGCCTGATTGGTATACTATGGCTGTTATATGGAGTTTCTACCTCGATCGCCTGCTACAAAAAAGACCTTTGAGAAGATGTCAATAGATTTTCAATACCCACTCTAGATCAATAGATTTCCTCCAAGGGAAAATGAGGGTTTGTTTGGTTACAGTACCAAACTGATGTCTGCCATCTACAGCCATCTAAACTTGATCCGATAACTGTTATGTACATGGATTGGAAACCTTTCAAACCTTGGTTATATTTTGCAGATCATCAAGCTGGAGAGAACTTCGGATGCTCACTAGCGTTGTGAACTGGATGAAAACACACACAACGCCTCTGTAATGACCCGACACACACTCTTGGGATGATACACACACACACACACACTATGGGGCACAACTCGGCTTACACAACCCACCTGGCCAAGACAGGGAACACACCTCTGGAGTGAGAGGAGAGAGACTATCCACTTGCCCACTCCACACAGAGAGACACACACACACACACACACACACTCCCAAAAAACTCAGCTCAAAAGAGGAGAAATTCTGATGTTTAGATACAATTGAGCTTGGGCCAACACCAATGGGGCAAATAGCTCACACATTATGGGTAAAATATGCCAGATTCCATCACAAATTGGAGCAGAAGCTTCGCTCATAGGAGAAACTTACACAGCCAAAATAGCAAAAAAATAGTGAGGAATTCAAAAAAATGGACAGTGCCATCGCGTCGGGAATGGCCCAAAACCTCAGACTACAATGTCAAAGTGCTCAAATCTGACCTTGGATGAGCAGTTTACGGCCAAAACAGGCTCCAAAATGAGCAAAAACACAGTTGCGGCTGTTCCTCCTCTTCTCTCCACATTTTTTCTGGTCTTCTCTCTATTTTTTCAGTTCCCACACTTAGATTTATTACTTGGGCACCCTTGGCCTTTTAGTTGACCTCAAACGGACCTCGAACAGGCCAAAAACTGACCTCGTAGTGCATTGTTTGTCACTTTTTTGCATCCATCCGCACACCTGGCACTCAACTTTTTTCAATAATGCATCCCGCCACCACGTGAAGTGGCCCCAAAAGATGGTCTTCATGATGACCTTTCTACATAATTATCATAAGAAAACACCCATGTTGTGTCCGTACTCAACCACATGCAAGTATTGACCCCATTCGACCTCCTGACGCCACTAGATGCCATATGACGCACCTGCTTACCTCATGTCCTCAACCCGCAGATAGCTTCCTCAAGAAGTTTTATGCGCTACCAACTCCTCATTATTATAGAAAAAACATACTGGTAGTGGTGATAGTGAAAATCGATGCACTATGTACACCCTATACACATGTGGGCCCCACGTAACCACCTGGCTTTGGAAAATGGACAATTCTTTATTTTATGCACCATGCATGTGTATGTACATATGTGCAATCCCTTGCTCCAAAAAAATCCTGACATAGTTTGCTCATCCCCTAGCCTGCTAGATCATTCATGATCAGCATCAGCAAAAAGAGATATGAGACTTTCTGCATCGCAGGTCTCTTCATCCCTCACAGACATTACTTGCTCCACAGATAGCTGATCTTGCTCCACCATCATTAACCTGGCATGATATAATTTAAGACGCAATCCATTTACCCTTGATTTATGTAGAATCCCATCCAAATTAGCCAGCTGATATGTACCATTCGAAAAACACTCCACTACCTTAAAAGGGCCTTCCCACTTAATTTGAAACTTCTTCTGGAAGGTGTTGTCCAGTTTAGTGTAGTGCAAAACCAAAACTTGTTTCTTCATACCCTTACTTTTGACCTTTTCATTGATCTTTGCCAAATCCCTATCCTACATCTGCCCATGATGTTCCAATGCACTCATCCTATCGAGCGACATCCCATAATCCCTAACGTCGACAAGCAAATATTACATTGGCCATCACTAGCTCTACTTCTGAGAATTTTCTCTCTGCTACCAGCTTCACTCGGCTTGCACAATACACTGGCCTCATATAATGGCTGTTCTTCCCCTTTTGCAATAGCATTGCTCCAATGGCATCATCCCCTACTGATGGATTACATAAAACACTTTTTCCCAATCAGGAGCCTGCATGGCTGACAGACCCCCGAACACCTCTTTGACCTCTTGAAACACTTCTTCACACTTGTCATCCCATTGCAATGGATCATGCTTTGACACTTGTTGTAATGGATAAAGGAGCTGTGAAGACAATGGAATAAACCGTGCCATATACTTCACTTTGTGTATAAAGGTTGCCAATTGCTTTGTACTCGTAGGTGATGGAAGAAGAATAATAGACTTAACCTTGTCTGGATCAGCCTCAATGTCATTTTTTGACACCATATGGCCCAATAACTTCACCCTTGGCTGTGCCAGATGACATTTCTTTGGATTTAGTTGTCCTCCACATTCATCATATCCAACCAATACCATCTGTAGATTCTCATGGTGTTCAGCCCTACTACTATAGACACAAAATTCATCCATAAAAGCTTTAACACAACTACCAATGAATGGTGCAAATACCCAATTTGCTCTCTCTTGATAAAAGGATGGTCCATTTGACAACCGAAATGGCAATATTGTGTAGCAATAGCAGCCCCATGGCATCCTCATCCCTGCTGGTAGTACTATCACTGTCCTCATTAGACACTGTGGAATAGTCTTCATCACTAGACTCATCCTCATCCTCATAAAGCTCCTCCAATCGTTTTCCTGTGTCCATATTATATAGCTTCTTAGCACCTGTCTTTCCATAGAGGCCAATCGTACCACATCACCAATCTGGAACAGCTCCCACTTTATGTAACCATGGTCTGCCCAGTATAATAGGATATGCTCCCAAGCCTACTGGCATCACATGAAAATCAACCACCGCCTTTGCATCATACGCCTCCACTTCTAAGCTCTTTACAAGACCCAAACATTTTACTTTTTGATGGTCTGTCAATCTAATCCAAAAGCCTAACACCCCAGTCGCTGTAAGACCCATATTCTCAACGCATGAGTGTGTTATGAAACATATTTGGGCTCCACCATCCACATAACCTTGTCCCAGGTTTTTTCTTTTGTGCCACACATCTACTATTGGGAAAATGTCTGGTAGCTCATCCATCACCAACACCTATACTGAACCTCTCTCTGTCTCTTTCTCCATTGGGTTAACCATCCTCTTCCACTATCGCTTTAACTTAGGCACCATATCTATAAGCTGCCCAAAAGTAACATCTGCCTTCCTGCTTCTCAGATCCTCCTTCAAGTCATAGCTTAATTGCCCATCCCCTAGTGGAAAATTTGAAACATGAAACTTGCGTCGAGCCCTCCTTTTCCTCTTGGCCTTGACATCCTCGCCTTCATGGATCTTTTCCTTCTTCATACTAGGACCTGGGGCAGTTCTTCCTTCCTTGTCCTCTGTAGTCCTCTTCCCAATAGGCATCACTAATGTATCCTCTAACTTTGATGCCTTCTCCAAGGTGACTACACTTATCACTTTTGTCTTTCCCTTTTCCTCCTGGGTTAACCCATTGGTTCCTTCTTCTCCCTTGATTTCGATGCCATAATCATTTGACCTAGTTAACACCTGTCTTGGCAATGGATACATGTCTTCCCCTTCCTTGGTGCCTTATCACATTGCGGGCTGATGTGGCCCAAATCTCCACAATTATAACATGTGGGTGTCTGCCTCTAGAACCTACCATTGCTTTGTCCAACACCATTCCTAGGTCTTTCTTCACCTCCTGGCTGATTTTCAAACCTCCCTCGACCTTGATTATTTCCCACTTGACCTAGCATGTTTAGGCTGAGATTCTTCATTAAATCTACCACTTGCCTCATGTATTGCCTTAGTGCATCATCTTGCACTGCTTTAGTGACCACTGCTGGCATAACCTGAGGAGTAACAGAAACCACTGGTTCATGATGAACCCCTGGCATGCTACCTGGCAAAGAATCCATAGGCTGAAATTCATACCTCATGGACAAAGACTCTACTCCTAGCTGGCTCATTTTTCTCAGCTTCCACTCTTTGTTCCTTGCCACCTCTAGTGCATCTTCATATATCCTATGCTTCTTTAACTCCACTCTCCAATGTATATTCTCCCAAAGACCAGCCAAGAACCTGTCCTTCTTCATCATGTCAGGTGGGGGTACATGTGGTGCTAAAGCCTTGCACATTCTCTCCCATGCAAATGAAAACTTACGTATGTACGCATCTACTGGCTCACCTTCCTTTTTCACCAGACCTTGTACTTCTTGACACACTTTGTCAGGATCTTCTATCATCACAAACTCCACTTCCAATCCATGCCTTAGATTATCCCAACTCAATCTTACAGGTGGATCATCCATACGCAACTCCTCTTCAAATGCTTTGGACCAAACTCATGCATCACTCTTCAAACAAATTTGGAGAAGACGTAACATCTGCGCCGGGTCATGAATCTAGTTTCTAATACAGGCAACCTCCATATTTTCCAAAAAGTCTTCCACATCTTCATCACTTCTTCCATGAAACTCGGGATAAGACAAATCCATGGCTACCCAAGTTACGATGCTTTGAGAACCCCTTCAAACACACGTACAAGAACCCAAAACTTTTGACTGACTCAAACCCTAGAAACTTGAATGAAGCTTGTCTTTAGATGAGGACAAACATATGCACATCAAATGAGTTTTCATAGTTGATCATCGGAATTACAACAGGCAAAGGAAATTCCAGTATCTCTCTCAATCTTCTTGGCCCGAACATAATGACTATGCGCTGCTGGAAAAAAATCTTCTTGGACACATGAACATTTATCTGGATTCTTTGTGTTAAATGAAAAGGGGTGAATTGAGGTCCATTTTGATCATCCATTAAAGCCAACCATGAAGCTCCCAAGAAGGCACACCTGTCTTATCCTTTGATTTTGCCAGAATTTCAGCAGCATAACAGCATAAATGGATCAAAAGACCAAAAGACCATCCATCATAACTTGGAAAAAATATGACAGAGTTTCCCCAGAAGTAGAGGAGTAGGAACCCAAAATATAGACTGTATCTGTATGCATAAACTGCCAAAAATATAACTCGAGCATCGATTAGGAATCACTAGTGCATAGCCTATGGCGAGGTCATGAAAAGGGTGCTCCAGCTACCTGTATCACCGAAAGGATCTCCACATTTGAGAATCCCCTAGCTCAATAAAACCTCACGCTATCGACCCTCACACGAAGGCTAATGCAAATCGCGTATAGTCAAGTCTCAGAAATGACTATCTTCCAGACCAAGTCTCAGAAATGGCTGGGACTGCCAAATAAAACCAAGTATGGCGTCACAAGGGCGTACAATGGCAGTTTCCACAAGTAACGTGCATTACTAACAGACGATGCGCTCAAACAGGCGCCAAATGATGCATATCCATGACAACTGCAAGTGACTCCCACTGTCAGTGTATCACTCTACTCCAGCAACCTGTATCTATGTGAATCACCTGTACCTGTACCTATCCCTGTAACCTGTAATCTGCAATCTGTACTCCCGAAGCTGAAGGGACTCGAAAAAGATCCTCCGTGGGGGCGCCAAAAGAATGTGAGCCGGATGAAAACACACACAACGCCTCTATAATGACCTGACACACACTCTTGGGATGATACACACACACACTACGGGGCACCACTCGGCTTACACAACCCACCTGGCCGAGATAGGGAACACACCGATGGAGTGAGAGGAGAGAGACTATCCACTTGCCCACTCCACACAGAGAGACACACACACACACACACACACTCCCAAAAAACTCAGCTCAAAAGAGGATAATTTATGATGTTTAGATACAACTGAGCTTGGGCCAACACCAATGGGGAAAATAGCTCGCACAATATGGGTAAAATATGCCAGATTCAATCACAAATTGGAGCAGAAGCTTCGCTCATAGGAGAAAATTACACAGCCAAAACAGCGAGGTATTTGAAAAAATGGACAGCGCCATCGCGTTCGGAACGGCCCAAAACCTCACACTACAATGTCAAAGTGCTCAAATCTGACCTCGGATGAGCAGTTTACGGCCAAAACAGGCTCCAAAATGAGCAAAAACACAGTTGCGGTTGTTCCTCCTCTTCTCTCCACGTTTTTCTGGTCTTCTCTCTGTTTTTCAGTTCCCACACTTAGGTTTATTACTTGGGCACCCTTGGCCTTTTAGTTGACCTCAAACGGACCCCGAACATGCCAAAAACTGACCTCGCACTGCATAGTTGTCACCTTTTTGCATCCATCCGCACACCTGGCACTCAACGTTTTTCAATAATGCATCCCGCCACCACGTGAAGTGGCCCCAAAATATGGTCCTCATAATGAACTTTTTGCATAATTATCACAAGAAAACACCCATGTTGTGTCAGTATTCAACCACATGCAAGTATTGACCCCATTCGACCTCTTGACGCCACTAGATGCCATATGACACATCTGCTTACCTCATGTCATCGACCCGCGGATAGCTTCCTCAAGAAGTTTTAGGCGCTACCAACTCCTCATTATTATAGAAAAAACATACTGGTAGTGGTGATAGTGAAAATCGATGCACTATGTACACCCTGTCCTACCTGTACACATGTGGGCCCCACGTAACCACCTGGCTTTGGAAAATGGGCAATTCTTTATTTTATGCACCATGCATGTGTATGTGCATATGCGCAATCCCTTGCTCCAAAAAACTCCTGACAGCGTGATGAGCACTCTCAACGATTAGATATTTTATGTGATCAACCCATGGCAGAGGTATGTTGTACTAGTGCTACTGAAGCAAAAGATATCAGATTTCAATCGATGATCAGTTGGCCAGATCCGTAGTCAAATCACCAAAACTCATTGCCTTTGCCGGCCCGTTCATTACATTTTTTTGTTGATTCTATCAGGCTGTCCGAGATGCAAAGAGGCAAAAAATGGAGAGAGTAAACGTCAAAGTGAACAAGGGCAGAAAACCTCAGCAGGATCTCTCTCTCTCTCTCTCTCTCTCTCTCTCTCTCTCTCTCTCTCTCTCTCTCTCTCTCTCTCTCTCTCTCTCTCTCTCTCAAATAGTGGCGAGCTCGACACAAACCTGCAGACAAAGCTCCAAGCTGCATCTTGGAACCTGTGAACTTCTTGTGGAGAAGATCAAATTGCTACTAAGAGCAACACAAAATGCTTTCTTTATGTTAGTAGCTGGTAGCTTTTGATGGCGTAGTTTATTTTAGAGCTTTTCATTGTAGCTACGTTTTTTTAAATAATTTAGATCTAATGCCATGTGGTGGCTTCTGCATTCAAAAATAGTAAAAAGAGCCTTGGGCTCACCAAGTAAAGATTTTGAAAAAGCGAGAGAGAGAGAGAGAGAGAGAGAGAGAGAGAGAGAGAGAGAGAGAGAGAGAGAGAGAGAGCATTTGGTCTTGGGTTTGTATTCACATGAGAAAGAAGGATGGCACTGCCAATTTTGGCTAGCAAAAAGGAGAATAATCCTAGGCATTCCTCGGCATGAGCTCCATACCCCCTTGAAATATCGGCATAGAACGGAGGAGGGAGAGAGAACACATCAGCTCTCCTTTGGTGTGCATACAACTTTGACTACCACATTCTCGTCTTTTTGTGTAATATTTTGTGGCTGTGCATGGGCTTGGCATTAACAGCTATGACACCGATGAGTACTTGCGTTTGACAGTAGAAGGTGACATCGACCATTTCTTCTCAGATTTGAATTGGCACATCAACATTGGCCTTGATCGATTTAGCGGCTATTTGACTAGAGTATCTCCATCCATTGGTGAGAACGGACGTTGACTTCCTAGTCTACATTGACACACAAGCATTCTCATAGCACGTTTATAGGGGGGATTTTTGAGCCCATGCGCATCCATTTCTCCAAGTATCAGACACGCATTGATACAGACAGGCACTTTTGGCAATCATTTTGGCATCAATTTTCTCTATGAATGGCTATGCACTGACAGATGCTACTTTCCTGAGCATAGACAATGTTGTTAAGCTCTTTTGAGAGAAGATATCTTTGCAGGGATTTGTTTGCTACAAAGTCTTTTCCCTTCTAAACCTATTCAAAAATACTGCTTTCAAGCCATCATAATCAACAAAATGACCTACTGGAAAGTATATTTTTGGCACATGTTTGTGCGCGATCACTCATGTACGTTGAGTTGTGGATATTGTCCATTGAATATCATGTAGAGCCATTTTTTTGCATTTTTGACAGTTTTCTTGGACGTTCGTAAGACTCGGACTGGAATAGCCCTTTTTGAGACTCTGGCTAGTCCTTCGTATCTAGTTTAGCCTTTGGAGGGTCTTGTGTGAGGTTTTCCTGAGTTGGGGTATTTTCGAATGTTGAGATACCTTCGGTGATACACGTTGTTGGAGTTCCACAATACGGTATTCTTGCCATAGGTTATGTATTTGTTTGCATATTTTGCTTTGACAAAGGCGACTATAACAATTGTTTGGCAGTGAGAGGTGAATGTCTATGCCCAAATTCACAGTTTTGAGCTGGTTTTTTATGCATTTTATGCATCACGTGGGTTGAGTTCTCACTATTTGGACAAAGGAGACTCTATCAATGAGTTTTCTGTGTTCCATTCATATTTGAGCACTCTTTTGACTTGAGATTTTTTCCTCATTACAAAAAGATTCTATCAAAATCTACCCAAGATTTCTAGCCATTAATTTTGGCCTCATTTCCATAGCGCTCAGGTCTTGCAAACATGGCATCTTTTAACGAGAAATATATTTACGATATCAAAAAACTCAACGGCACGAATTTTTCTATATGGAAACAACAAATTCAAGATATGCAAAATCAAAAATATCCATTAGAAACAATCTTTGAGCGTGTAGAGGGACATGGCTATACAAAAGCGTAGTGGAAAATGTTGGACGTGAAAGCAAGGTCCACTGTTCACTTACAGCCTTATACTTATCCGAGTCTGTGTACTTTACTAGTTGATGAAGCTACTACCAAATCCTTGCGGGAAAAGCTGTGTAACACGTATGCGAGCAAGAGTGCGAGTTACAAAGTCTAGTTGATGAAGAACCTTTTCAAGCTTTCCATGAAAGAAGGTGAAATAGTTTCTGAGAACTTGAATGCATTCAATGTACTTTTTAGTAAATTGATATCCTAGGAACTAGAATTTGACAATGAAGTGCAGTCCATCTTCTTACTAATCTCTGTACCCTCTTCATGGGACATATTTTGCACAGTGATTAGCAACTCTACAATTGAGAGTAAGTTGGCCTACAATGTGGTAGTGCTAGTTACTCAGTCAAAAAACGCATAAAGTCAATGGATCCTACAAAGCAAGGTGATGTATACATTTCTAGTAGCAAAGGTCAGTAAGGTCACACTCACAACTTCCTAAAGGTAAAGATCACGCACATTCTTGAAGCAAATCTAGAGGTTCTATGCGCAATGTGGAGTGCTATCATTGCCATAAGAAAAGATATGTAAAGAAAGATTGTCGCATATGGCACAAAGAGAAGAAAAATTAAGAAGTCTAACAATGATAGCAAGGGCAAAGCTAAGATTGAGGATGTGTTCTCATTTTCACAGTAACTTAGTCTAGATGCTCTTATTTCACGTGATGCTAACTTTGATAAAAAATGATTTATAGATTCTTGAGCCAGTTTCCATCTCATAGCTCATAGAGAATGGTTCTCTAAGTATACACATACTAGTGGCAAAGTCAAGCTCGGTGATGCCTATGAGCTTGAAATACATGGTGCCAGAGACATCAAACTAGTCATGAAAAATGGCCCAAAATTCATAGTAAAAAATCTCTGATATGTTCCCATGTTAGCAAAAAGTTTGATATATGTTTTTCATCTTCACGGTTTGGGTTACAGAACAACCTTTGGGAATTGTTGATGGTTAATATGCAAGGGAAATCTTGTGATTCTTAGGGGTGAGAAACATGGAACACTTTACTCTATGTTTGTTTTGTGTGTAAAAGAGGATTTTATATATGCACCCAAGCTACCATATACTGAGTTGTGGCATAGTCGGCTAGGCTAGATGAGCTAGAACAGAATGAAAACTCTAGCTTGTTTTTGGTACTTACCTGTGTTGACTTATTCAGATTTTTCTATGTGTGAGCATTGCATCTACGGTAAGAAAACTAGGATGACCTCATCGCCATTGAATAGGAAGCATTTGCAGCCATTAGAGCCTTTCCATAGTGACGTTTGTGGTGGTGGGGGGGGGGGGGGGGGGGGGGGGGGGGGGGGGAATGGGTTTGTGTGTCAAAGAAAGTGAGCTTCAAGTTTTTCATAATCATCTCTTCTCATGATGGAAGCATGTCCATGCCAATTATTGTCCTTTTGTAGTTAGCACAACTCCTATGTATGGATGGTTTGTAGTGTTTATGTACACATTTGCAGATGTATCTCCGCTTTGTATCTCTTTTTATCGCGCCCTTACTGTCCTTAGAGCCGAGTCTCCCTATGTTCTAAAGATTTTAGTGAAAATTTGGAAGATTCGATTCTCGAAGAATGATCTACTTTTCCGAGGGAACTGAATTGGAAGCCTTTTGGTCCTCAGGTGGTTAGATTCTGTTGGTCTCACTATGTTTGGAATTCCAGGAATGGCCGTGTGTTTGTCCAGGATCTCTTGGGAGCCAGCTATGCAAAGATCATCCAAGTAAGCTAGCAAGATTTTGTCCAAGGGATTGGAAAAAACAGAACCTCTGAAGAATAAAAGTGGATAACTCTTAGGATCAGGTCCATGAAATTTTGAGGGTTAACTAATAGTCTTCAATGGGGTATATGTGGCCATGGCTTGTATTGAGCATGGTGCTAATGTAAGATTTTTTCTCATTTTAATATAGCCTCTCACATATTGTGAGATTTTCCCAAAAAAAATTATTTCAATGAAATTAAGTGTTAGTTTGTTTCTATCTAGGCCTGCTAGATTTTTGTGAGAACAAACTCTTTTCTTAAATAAAATCAAAGGAGAACATGGGATTTTTCCCTTTTCTTCAAATAGGAAAAGAAGGAACCTAGATTTTTGGAGAGCTTTTAGTTCCCAATTCTCATTGGTTCATCATGGTAGTAACTCCTTAACACAAAGAAAATGACAAGTATTAGAGCCCTGTCCTAGCTGGTGCTCGGGGGTTTGCAAGCTCTAGAACCACTAGATGAAGCAATCTCGTTGCAAGTTTAGAGGGCATTGAGGGGTTGGATATAACTATTGCAACAACCCTCGCAAGAAAATGCTCCAAACCCAAATTTTACACATCATCTATAGAAGGTGAACTCAAAATGGAAAAATATGATTAAATATGTTGTTGGGAAACAAGAAAGTGGGACACCTCTATAGAGAAGTCACCCAATAGCGCTTACACTCCAACAACATCCCCAAAGCATGGACTAAAAACCCTTCGCATAACCCACAACATCAAAACCTCACACTCCCATAGGCTGACAGCCACACAAAGGAACATCACGACAAGAAGGAAGAATGTGTCTCCACACACAATTTTATAGCATACATAGACTAGAGGATGCAAGATTTCTCCCTCAATAGTAGAGCACTCCGAATACCATCAAACCCATCCCGTATAGCAGAAACCCCTAGTAAGCTGCAACATAGTGAGCACTGCCAAAAACTTGTCGCATCTCATGACACCCCAAGGCTTGAAAGAACCTTAAAACAACAGCCAACAATATATCTGAACGCTTCAAGAGCTGAATCAACTCACCACCATATGCAAAGTTAGCAGAAGCAAAGAGCTGTCCCTACAAGGCTACGTGTAGACAACGGCATCCGAGGGCAAGCTGTGCGAGAAAATGGAAGACACAGGGCTTCAAACGACCTAAATCTAATCCTCCTTTTGTATTTCTGATCTTTTATTCATTTATATAGGACTTAATGTGACTCCACTCCAGTTTAACCAAAACATGGCCCATATACATACCTAACATCAAAAAACATGCATCAACGAGCGAAACGAGACACCCATCATGTTTGTAATCACCTTCCCATGCATATACATGTGCATACCCAAAGATGTTCTTGGACATGTCGAGAAGCACACCCCCTGCTTAGATCCCGACTCACAGATGCACACATATTGGCACTCTATACACTCCTTGAGGATTTCACAAAGAACACACAACATAATTTTCTAGCAGCCAATAGGCTCTTGTAGACCCCAATCAAACCATTGAGGGACACAATGTGTTTATAAAGCTTTCCCTACAAGGTTTGAAGGAGAAGCCATCAACAACGCAAATGGTTTTCGAGTTTCAACCTGGCTATGCAGTAATTCCAAATCTAGCACTCTATGCAAGGGCATCGATGCAAGGTTCTGCTCGTGTACCTGGATATCCGTTAAACTTGCCTTCCTATGGGAGCCAGCCTTCTTATGCAGCTCTGGTAGGTGCACAATATGGTGTAGGGGCTACGAGTGGGAAATTTGGTTCAACTCCCTATTCCCACTATGCACAAGAGGGCACCCTTCTCCTCCCTGGCTTCAACTTCCCTCTACTGAGATCGCCCTTACTAGAGCTCCCTTCTCCTTTTTTTCCTCTGAGTAGTCATGCCACCTTTTGGCCTTGATATCCTCCTCTTTCCATTCACTATCAACCCCCCCTCTTAAACTGGACTTTTGTCCCCGCCTCGCCACCACCCCCTCTTTCCAAAAACGTCCTCCTCTCCTTAATTTTCACAATTCGGGTCATTGCAGTCTTGACAGCCCCCAAGTTTAACTGGAAAAATTTATCTCTTAAAAGCATTACTAATGCACCCACTTGATAACGCGTCCCACTCATCCACAACATCCCTCATGGTATCAACCATTGGCAAAAATACATGAAGCTCAGTAGATGCATAGCTGGCCGGTAATTTGTAATAGCACGGTAGGTGATGACTCTCGCAACAAGGACCGAGGAGAAACTCATGAAATGAGCATGAAATATCCTTCGAGGCATCAATAGAAATTGCACAAATGATAATTTCATGTACAAAACCCATCGCTAATCAATAACTCTGACAATCATATATATTGAAGACCATTTTCTCATGGCAATCACTCCGAGCTAAACGGAGTAGTGATACAGACGATTGTTGATGTCTAATCATGAAAGGAAGGCACGGAAAAACTTCCCAAAAAACACCTGCCATAGCTTGCCAACCCCCCCTAGTCTGCTAGAGCATTCATGCTCAGTAGTAAGAAAAGACTTCAAAAACCACACTCTATATACAGTTTACACAGAAGAGTCTTTGGTTATCAACAGTACCCACCTAGGTCAAATGGGTAAATCATGCACAACCCCCCCATATTCTCCAAATCCTTGCATCTTCTTGCATCAAACACAAAGTTCTTCCAGGTTGCCAAAGCACATGCTACCGTACTCCAAGCTCCTCACTACAAGAGGTACTTAATAGTAGCGACGCTCGCAGTGCGATGCTCAAATGTGAAAAACCATGGCGCCGCTATGGGCATTGCAAGATTACAAGTAACTTAGCGACGACTATAGCGACTCCGTCAGGGCTAAAAAAAAACCGAGAGCGTCCGAAAACTCAGATCTCAGATCTGAGTTTTCGGCACGTGCTCAAGCAAGCAAGGTAACGCACGCTCTCCCTCCCTCTCTCTTTCTTCTCCACACACACACACACAAGGAGAGGAAGGAGAGCCAGGTATGCTCCTTCCCTCTCCTCACTCTCATGTTCCCTTCCCCGCTTTCTCTCTCCCTCTCTCTCTCTCTCTCTCTCACACACACACACACACATTGTGTTTTTGAGAGAGAGAGAGAGAGAGAGAGAGAGAGAGAGAGCACAAGCATAAACAAAAAGCGCACACACACATGCATAAACAAAGAATGCACACACACATTGAGAGAGGAAAAGAGAGAGAGAACATGCATAAACCAAAAACGCACACACACATGCATAAATAAAGAATGCACACACACATTGAGAGAGAGAGAGAGAGAGAGAGAGAGAGAGAGAGAGAGAGAGAGAGAGAAATAGAAAGATATAAAACAAAGAGAGAGAGAGAGAGAGAGAAGAAGAAGAAGAAGAGAGTCTTAACATCGTAGGAAACTATCCCAAGAGACCTTAAAGATCTAGTCGACATGAATTGAACTCAAGACCTGTTATTCATGAGGGAAATGGCATAACCAATCTATCACACTTCGGTGATAGAAAAGTTATACCATTTTTCTCCTTTTTTTATTGGCTTGCACACCCACACACACACACACCCCCGAGAAGAAGAGAGTTTAATTTAACGTCGTAGGAAACTAATTAAAGAGACCTAAAGATCTAGCCGACGAGGAGTTTGAACTCAAAACCTGTTATTCAAGAGGGAAATGGCATAACCAATCTACCACACTTGGGTGATAGAAAGGTTATACCATTTTTCTCTTTTTATTGCCACATACACCCACACACACACACATAAGAAGAAGAGAGTTTTAATGTCGTAGGAAACTATCTCAAAAGACGTTAAAGGTTAGGTTAGATGTAGAATTACGTTAAATTAGATTTAGATTTATTTAAGTTAAATTAGATTAGATTTAGGTTTATTTACGTTATTTACGTGTTATTGAAGAGGGAAATGGCATAACCAATCTACCACACTTGGGTGATAGAAAGGTTATACCATTTTCCTCTTTTTGTCGTTTAAGACAAGGTTAGATTTAGATTTACGTTAGATTATATTTAGGTTTATTTAAGTTAAATTAAATTAGATTTAGGTTTATTTTGAGTACACCGAAGTATTATACTGCCTATGCGTTTGAGAGTGGCCGGTGTCTCGGTCACTGCATCGGAGATGCTTAGGAGTGACTCGAATACTTCGTCGGGGTCACCTAGAGGCCTGGATGATGAGCATTCATCGGACAGGGTTGCTATAGTTCACGGGAGCGACATGCCAAAGTGATACGCCTACCTCATCAATCATATGTCTGATGAGACCATTATGACCCCTGAGGGGAAGCAAGTGATGGGCCGCATACAACAGTTGTGTAGATATGAATAGGCCTCACATATAAAAATACTTCAATGCAAGAGTTTAATACTCTCACCTCTCCACCCCGTCGATCCATGATGTAGGTGATGGGACAAAATCCTCCTTGAAGCTGGCCCAGCTGCCACTCCCCAGGGAGGAGAGGATGACCAATCTAGACAGGCGGTGGTAGCAAAGTGACGCAGCAAGAGTTTGCATCAAGACTGGGAGTGGCGACTGGACCAGCTTCGAGGAGGATTTTGTCCCATCAAAGCTAGTATTAAACTCTTGCATTGAAGTATTTGTATATGTGAGGCCCATTCACATCTACATAGCCCCATTGGTATGTCTTTTACCCTTCAATGGAGCGAATCACCACGTGTTCAATTAGGTTAGATTTAAGATAAGATTTTGGATTGAGTTTTGATATTAGAGTCTAACTTTGAGATTACGGTAAAAAAATTAGAGTTAGACGAACGATGAAAAGATCTACTGTAAAAATATGTTAAGATGCTGTGAAATGCTACACCTAGAGAAGAGGCAAAGAGGTTTTGTCCACTACATGCACTATCATATAGACGTGGGTGTGTAGATTTATTGTATCCACAAATATAGGCATTGACCAATAAAGACGAGATTATAACCCGGTGGTTATGATGTCCGTGCACCTCTAGACCGAGGTGTGCGAGGATTGGACATGACTAGAGAATGTGAGGTAGTTTATAGTGTGAACAAAGAGAGAGAGAGAGAGAGAGAGATAAAAGACGAAGAATGCCAATAGAAGATTAAATTTGTTGTCCAGGTTATAAGATTTTTTCCCTCATTATGAGTAGTGACGAGGATGTGGGGCCGTCCAACCGAAACAAGGATGTGGGGCCGTCAACGAGGATCTTATGTCCTTGTAATCAAAGCAAGCATGATGTGCGATAGACAAGACGCGTTTCTTTGCAGCACGCTCGTAAATTTGGCGAGTTCGATCCATCTATTATAGATCGAGTTGTTGCCAATTATAACTCGTCGGACTCTGACGCTCACCAACATGCAGCAATCTTGCAACCCAATAGACGTGTTCGCAAGCGCTTTGGTCAAGCAGCATATGTGAGGCCACAAGATGTAGCCTCTGAAAGCGGGATGATCATGCAGACCACATTCCCAACGAGGCAATGTTTGAGCCCGAGATTGATGAAATGATTGAAACGATCATGGATTCAGAAAGGCTTGTCTATGATGATATGAAAAGTGAAGCCGATACGCCATTGTATAATGGAGCACGTGTGTCTAGATTGAAAGCGCTCCTGGTTCTTCTCAACATGCAGGCAAAGTTTGGATGGAGTGACACTAGCGTCACAACGCTTTTCAGGTGATCTATTACAATTAGTTTACTTTAATAAAACTCTAAATGTATAATGATCTGATAGATTTTTACACAATTGTACCGTATTTTTATGTTGTGTAGATTGCTCAAAGAGCACATACTACCAGCTGATAATGTGATGCCAGATTCCCGAGAGGAAGCAAGAAAGATTTTGCGAAACTTGGAGATGGATTACAATTCGATCCACGCTTGTCCTAATGATTGCATTCTTTTCAGAGGGGAATACATAGACATGGAGAAGTGTCCGAAATGTGATTCCAAGAGATATCGAGTAGATCTCCACGGAACAAAAATTCCGCAAAAGGTTTTGCGACATTTTCCTCTGCTTCCTCGCATCAAGAATTTCTTCGAATGTAAGTCCATGGCTGCCCTAGCATCATGGCATGAGGAGAATAAATCTTCGGACGGTGTGCTACGAATTCTTGCAGATTGCGCAGCCTGGAAACATATAGATGGAACATGGTCGGATTTTGCCAGGGAAGCTCGAAATTTGCGCTTAGGCTTGGCTATGGATGGCGTAAATCCATTTGGTCAAAGATCAACATCTTACAGTGTATGGCCCATTGTCATCGTCAACTACAACATTCCCTCGTGGTTGACTACAAAGAAGGGGCAACTATGGCTACGCTTGATTGTGCCGGGGCGATATAAAGTGAAGAATATGGATGTGTATCTTCGTCCACTATTGAAATAGCTACAACAATTGTGGATTGGCATAGAAGTGGTGGATATGAGCCGACACACAGGTCGACGGAATGCTTTGATCAGAGGCATTCTAATGTGGACCATGCAAGACTATCCCGGACTAACAGAATACTTAGGTGATCTATTTACACTCCTCACTCAGACACTATAAATCTTGGTTTTTCTCAAGCTGATCTATTATCATGTGTAAACATGCAGGGATTC
Organism: Adiantum capillus-veneris; assembly: GCF_014529385.1. Taxonomy (NCBI): domain Eukaryota; kingdom Viridiplantae; phylum Streptophyta; class Polypodiopsida; order Polypodiales; family Pteridaceae; genus Adiantum; species Adiantum capillus-veneris. The sequence continues at coordinate 123,991,083 of NC_140938.1, read as the reverse complement.
AAACAAGCGGATACAGAGCATGTGTCACATGTGGACCTAGACTGAATGCACGTAGGGCGCCCTCATTGAAGAACCAAATCTACGAAGGTCATCAAGCGTATCTTCTAGAGAATCATGTGTTACGTGATGGCTTTTTGGAAAGAGAGCCATCAAGGATGTCTACACAAGCATGGTTAGAGTAGAAGGAGATGTGTGATGACGGATTGCCGCCAGAAACTTCCGTGTTATCGACTTGCCTCTTCCATCACCCAAGTTGAATAGAAGAAGAACGCGTCATTGCATCATTGCGTCATTGTATTTATATGCGTCATTACGTCATTACGTCATTGTATTTAATGGTCTTTGCATCCACTCCAGGTACGTATGCTCTAGGTATGTTCTCACAAGCAGGGATGACGAGCACCTCCTCCTCTCTCTTTCTCTCTCTCTCTCTCTCTCTCTCTCTCTCTCTCTATCTACTTGTTCATGTTTTCTACTCCATTCATTCAATATTAAGTCTAAATATTTGTGTGTTTAATGCAGGTATGGATGATGAGAAGTTTCTTTCTTCTTTGTCACCCCAGCAAAGACAGTGGTAAGTGGAGCGTCATCGCTCTGGTGCACCATCACGCGTTCCTACTCCATCCGCATCTCCCTCTCTTTCGGAGTCCTCAGCGCGCTCCGAAGCTTCGGTGTCGGAGAGATGATCTTCACACTCGTCTAGGCGCCGACGCTCTAGTGGTGGCGGTGGCGATTGTTGTGGGGATGCCGCCGCCGATGCTTCGACACCGCCTCGTGTTTGACGAGGATCTTTACCCTCCCCTTCTTTTCCCGTCCTGACACCAGCCACGGCATCGCCATCGACACCAGGTTTTGCATGGTTGACTGCCATTCCTAGCGGCTACACACCACTAGCTACTCCTCTAGGAGTCACTCCAATGGACACTCCGCGCTTCAGGGCTCAGACTCCAGTGGAGACACCTGACGTCCGTACCCCCGTTGACACGCCGCTAGAGACCCCTGCCGAGACACCCAGGTTCACGCGTCAGCGAGCGACGAGAGGGCTTGCCTTACTCCGTCGACTTCAACGACGGCATCATCTTGGATGATGAAGGCAAGAAGGTGATTTCACGTATGCACGGTCTTTGCTCTCAGTTGTTTAGACACTACATACTAAACACCTGGAGTGAAGTACCAAATGATTTAAAAGATAGAGTCATCAGCATGCTTCATGACGAGTTTCCCGTTCCAACATGGGATGACTGCTTCAATGAAGACCTGATGAAGGTTCGAATGCGCGAATACTGCAAGCACAAGCGTTCCGAAGTGAAAAAATCAATCAAGCATGGGTGGAATAGACCAGATTGGCTGGCCAAAGAAGATTGGAAGAATGCGAAGAAAGAAGTGCACGAGAATCCCTACAAGTGGAAGCAACAAAAGGAGGCAGCCATAGCGTGAATAAAGGCAGGGAGCTCGCACCACTTGGGGAGCGGCGGGTGGGCATCATTTGAGGCCGATTTTGTAAGTGTTTTCGCATTGCTCTCTATGTTTGATAGTTTAGGGTTTATGGGTTTTTAAATTCTAACATAATGGATTCTTTTAATGTTTTGACAATGGTCGATGATGACAGGACGTGATCCCACACCGTACGAGCGTGAGTACGTAGGCAGTAGGGACTTAAACGCCCTTATGGACATTCTGAGTTCTCGCGGTGGCATGGTTAGTATTAGGGTTTATTCTTTTCTATTTGTTGTATTGTTTTATAAACATCGCTATATGTTTATACTTACAAAAAGTTTTCTTATTGTTTTTTTTGCAGAATCCGACAGATACGCCGCTTGGACGTGATGAGACATCTGATTAGACGACGTCAGTTTAGCCATAGCTAGATAGCATTAGTTTCTTTTTGTCATAGCTTATGTATCATGAGACGACTTTTATACGTCTTTTTGAAAACCATGTATATTTTTAAAATAATGACAATGGTTTGTAACTATTACATTTGCAAAGTTTAACAATCAAGTGATTTTTCCTATGTGTACAATTTTCATTGATATACTTTTATCAATTCACGCTTGTCAGTTTTGTATCTTTATTTTGCAAACAATATGTACTATGGATGATGGAGTTAATGGTTATATTGTCTTGTGGGTGACTATTTTGGGTCTATATCTACCTTTGCACTTTTTTTCAAAGGTGAATCAATTAATGAAACATTCAATATGGTTGAATGCCCTGCCACCAAATTTTTTTCCTCTGGAGCGTCGCTATGAACGTCGCTATATAAGGCTCTGCAGCGTTGCTATAGATGGCTCTGCAGCGTCGCTATAATCGTCGCTATAGGTGTCTCTATATAGCGATGATTATAGTGACGCTTATAAAAACTGTTATAGTGACGCTTATAGCGACGTTCCCGTATCGACACTCTTAGCGACGCCAAGGGTTATAAAAACCCAATATATTTCCGTCGCTAAAAGAGTCACAAGAGCACACAACCTCTTGTAGTGCCTTGCCAGCAGCAGTATGTACCATCAATAACATAGCCAGGCATGTTCACTTCTTGCATATAAGTATAGAGTAGTACCAAATTGTCTGACATCGCATCTATACCAGACTTCATAACCTCCATATCATCACCCATATATATCAAATCCTACATGTCCATATCAGCCATGATACCCTCCACAACATCCCCTGTATAAAGCCCAAGACCTTCAGCAAGAGGGTTGACACCCTGAGCCTTTTCAACACATACTGCATTTTCTTGGCTTGTTTCTAAATTTTCAGGTTTCGCAACCTCTCTTGGGCCTTTTAGACATAGCCATCCATAGGCAAGCTACCTTCCATCAGAGGTTCATTGAACCCCCAATCATCCGCATCATCCCCAAATGCATCAGCTGAAGCATCCTTCAATGGTAACACTGGACCTTTCGCATCCAAACGCTCGCCAAAAGCAGGAAGATTTGCAAAGATTTCCTCTTGCATGAATTCTATACACTCCATGGAATACTCATCAAGTAATATAAGCTCTTGAGAGGTGGAAATAGCAATATCACTCTGCAAGTCATGTTGGTTATTGTTGTTTTCAGCGAAAGGAGACATATACATACATCTAGCATGACGAAAATTTGCATCATCAGACTTATCACTTTCCCTAAAGTCTTCAATGCATACACCTTCATCACAATCCTTGATTAAATTTCTCACACAATCAAACAAACCATTGGCAGATGAATCTAGGGCCAAGCTTTTCCTAGAATGGTTAAAATCTCGCCTATGAAGTACCACAAATTCATGAGCAGAGAGTTTTCATATGAAAGAGGCTTTACGAAAGGAAGTTCCATCCAAAATACCATCCTCAGCATTTGATAGAAATTTGCTATTGTCATCAAAATCGCTAGCATAACCACTCTCTAAAATTTCATCTGCATTATTTATCTCACCAAATGCATCTAGTGCATATAAATCTTCATGCATATAAGCTGGAGGTGTCTCCATATCATATACAGTATAAACACCACCATCATATTCAAATAGGCTTTGCACCATTTCCCAGAACTCGTTTTGCAATGATTCGAAACATTCCATAAGCCATGTTTCTTCTGAACTTTGTGGCACTGGCCATCTTAGGTAGCGCATCAACAAAGAGACCCTCATAGCCAACCAATTGTAATGCCAATCCTCAGGGAGCATGTGCACAAAGATGAATGCATCATGGGACAACCTTTCAACTGAAAAAACTTCTTTTTCCATACCATCTTGAATTTCTAACTCGGACATCTCTTCCTCAACCTACATTATCCACGGCTCTATACACTCCTCGTTTGTTCCACAAAAATATACACTATTTTTTCCCGGAAACTATGAACCTACATAACGCTTAAACAATGCATGCTTCATCAACCTCCAACTATATTGAACATGCTCAGGAAGTTCAACATAGAACTGCCACGCACCTTTTTGCAAATTTTGATACATAAAATCAGCCATCTCCTCATCATCAAAAATACCCAAGCCATACATCTCATCTTCTGAAAAAGTCACCCAAGCTTGTACATTTTCATTTTTCCCTCCACAAAAGCATACATCCATTCCTGCCATGTTTGCAGAAGTTTGTGATTCCTCAATCAGATGCTCAAAACCAAAACACCTGCTCTTCTTACTGAAGGTACTCAACAACACGCTCCTTAGTGGTGGGCACCAAAACCATGTTGGGAAACAAAATAGTGGGACACCTCTATAGCGATGTCACCCAATAGAGCTTACACTCCAACAACATCCCCAAAGCATGGACTAAAAACCCTTCACATAACCGACAACACCAAAACCTTACACTCTGATAGGCTGACAGCCACACAAAAGGAACATCGCGCCAAGAAGGAAGAACATGTCTCCACTCACGGTTTAATAGCATACGCAGACCAGAGGATGCAAGATTTTTCCCTCGACAATAGAGCACTCCGAATACCATCAAACCTATCCCATATAGTGGAAACCCCTAGTAAGCTACAACATAGTCAGCACTGCCAAAAACTGTCGCATCTCATAAACCGAGCTCAGGTCCAGACACCCCAAGGCTTGAAAGAAACTTCAAAAGATAGCCAACAATAGCTCCGAACGCTTCAAGAGCTAAATCAACTCACACTACAACAAAAAAGGAGGTTATCGACGTATATAGCGACGCTTAACGTCGCTATACGTGTCGATATATGCGTCCTTGTGAATCTGTGGCAAAGAGCGTCGATATACGCGTAGAAAGGCTTTATTAGCGACGCGTATAGCGACGTTTATATCGACGCGTATATAGACGGGTATAGCGACGCGTATATCGACGACCATAATAGTAAAAAAAAATTCTTGGGCAGAGGGCAGGTAGCGTGGCCTGTGCCCAATGAAAAGATGGACAAAGGCAGCACAGCCAGACTTCCTGCCATCTGCCCAAGAAAGCGAGCAGCACCAAAATCAACGGTGCTCCCGCAGAAATTTTGGCAGAGTTCCCTTCGTTTTTACATAAACTTTTCAAAAAAAAAAAATCATGTATACGCCTCCTACATGCTATCCATGTAGGATCTCACATGAGATTTAAGGCCAATGACCATAACGAACCATAACCATAACTTAAAAGCATAAACATAACGAACCATAACCATAACTTAAAAGCATAACCATAACTCAAAACCATAACCGACGAATATAATCACTTTGACCATAACCAGAAACAAAATTAACAATAACCATAAGCATAACCAGAAAGTTAAACATAACCATAAACAAAACTTGAACCATAACTATGTCTATACAAGAATAGGAGAAATAACCATGTCTATACAATGACAATGACAACAACCATAACCATAAGGAAAACAATAACTGTCTAAACAATAATCATAACCATATATATATGTCTATACAAAAGGAGACACAGAAGCGTGTCTGTGTCTCACAAAGCATATATATGAAATCCGGGCCATTGATGACTAGGCATCACAACCTGCACATAGGACAACTCACAAAATTAGTATTTACATATAATTACTTAATTAAATCAACTCACACATATTAACGTCTCACCTCAAGCGATCAGTGAGACTGTAAGGCCGCCCAGTCTACAGGCTCTCCTGAAGCATTAAGATCATTCAATACTTCATAGATACCTTTGCAATATCCATCTGACTCCTCCTGACGTGTTGGGGATCGATGCATCGCAAGATTCTACGTTTATACAAAAATTAGAGTAATAAGAATACATGATTCATCGCGTTTTAGAAAACGCCATAGTTAAGATTGGATTAGAAACTCACAAACTCATAGCGAAAGGTGTCGAAGCCTCCGTTTCCAAGATGAGATGTCCCCCTGGTCATCTGTCGTATCTGCGCAGCCTCACGCTACTGTCTGAACCGTGTGGCCTCTGTCCGCTCATCCTCCCTGATCTCAAGCCACGTCTCGTGTGGGATGCCCGAAGGCTTCGGCGAGCCGATCCTGAGAGCCTTCCGAGCTGCATCTCGTCGATGTTTCACAGTGTCCCGTGCAACACCCTTGATCCAGCTCCTCGAAACAACGTCAGAATCCGGAGCAGGCTGGTACTCTCTCAGGATGGTCTCCACTATGTAAGTGACTTTGTCCTTTTTTTGTTGATCCCAAGACATCAGAAGGCTGGTCGAAAACTGTAGCTCCGCGAGCTGGCGAATCCGCTGTCTCATCTCAGTCCCGACTCTATCCATGTCAACAGAACCATCTGGCCGTACAGTATAGAGCTTGGAGACACTAGGATCGTGTGCCCCCAAGGTGTCCGAGGTGTTCCAAGAGGTGTGTCGAGAGGTGTGCCTGGGTAGGACGGGGGTTGTGAGCGAGGAGGGGTCGAAGCATCTATGGACCCTCCTTCACAGCAACCACCACCTCCACCTGACGATCGCCGAGATCGGCGAGTGCGCCTGTGCTGCAGAGATGAGGACGTACCCACCTCTGCTCCACCCCTAGGTGTCGAAGCGACCGTGATCGGAGAAGCAGGCGTCGTACCCATAGGCGTCCCCCCCCCCCCCCCCCCATAGGTGTCCCTCCCCTAGGCGTCGGACCCTCGGGTGTGAAGCCCGGAGGCGTAGTACCCGTGCCTCTGGCTACCCAGTACTGAGAAGCCTCTGCCATTTGAGCAGGCGTCATCCGTGTAACGAAATCCATGAATGCATCTGCACTCATAGAAGCGGGATCTGGAAACTAATCTGCCATACTAAAGTCCTGCACAAAGAAAGTAAAATAAAGCATCAATACATAGTTGTGTAAATTAACTTTAATCTTAATTTTAAATCAACGTCTTCACACAAACACTTACAGGTCTAGGCCTCGACGAGTGAGGCATCATCGATAAGATCTTGCACCGTTTCATCGTCTATCTCTAATTGCAAACATAACTCTGCCCCAACTCGTTCTGGCAGATTGTCTTCATCCATTGCATCTTCATCTACAAGTGTCAATTCTAGCTCGTCTGCGTCAACACTTTAGTTGGCACTGTCTCGCCAAATGCATCTTGTTTATAGCGCATTGCTCCACAATTAGGACACGACAGACAATCTGCGAATTCATTGCGAAAAAGAATGCAATCATTTGGACATACATGAATCTTGTTGTAGTCAAAGCCAACTGAGGTCAATAGTTGCTTTGCATCTGGCCTCGAGGGGGGCATTTTATTGCCAGCCGGGAGAAGTTGCTCCCGCAACAACCTGTTTAAGCCACATTAAATTTAAAATCTCTCCAAGCATGTCACCGTTGCAATCGGAAAATGCCTTTTATAAATTACGTACCTAAACAAAGCAAAGAGGCTTGCATCTAACCACCCGTACACTGACTGAAGATTCAAAAACGCTAGACAAGTATGAAGCGTCGATATTTTGGCGCCTTCATAAATTGGTTGACGTGCCAACTTCCTCAACATGTCTTCAAGAGATAGGCGCATGGCTTCTGGTCCTGCTTCGTTAGAGTTCTCCTCGCTTGTCTGGAAGAAGGCATCCAGCATCTCCTCCATGCCGTCGTCTTATGTCTGTAAGTCCTTTTCTGCTTCCATCCTTGACTCTATATTGGTCGGACCTTTACGCATAATCCTTTCTCTCTCTCTCTCTCTCTCTCTCTCTCTCTCTCTCTCTCTCTCTCTCTCTCAGATGTAGGTGCTATGTCACGAAAATCAATGCCCGTTCCGTAAGAGTCGTATCATAGATCCTGTACAGTTTCTTTAGCAAACTCTCCGTACTTGTGCACATGCTCATTACATATCCTACGCTTGCGCAGGATTTGATACTTGCAAAGTGTGCACGAGCATGCAATCTTTTCCTCCATGTAAGTTGATGACGTTGCCATCTACAATGATTATGAATGTTGTTTTAATATATATACCCCTCACAATGTAAACTACCTCGCATTCTCTAGTCTTGCCCAATCTCCGTACACCTCGGTCCAGAGGTGTACGGAGATCAGGACCACCGGGTCAAAATCTCGTCTTTATTGGTCAAATCCTATATGGGTAGACACAAAAGTGCACTCCCAGGTGTACATGGCAACGCATGTAACGGGAAAAATCCCTTTGCCTCTTTTAGTTCCGTAGATTTGACCTACGGCTTGTGTATTTGGCGTTTCTTTGATCCTTGCCATACGCGCTCTTGACATTTCCTAAAGACTACCTAATCGTCTACGGATGGTTTCAGAAGGCATAGAAGCCATTTCCGAAGTCCGTTTGCATTTTTCCATAGTAAAACGCAACCGGATTTGACCTACGGCTTGTGTATTTGGTGTTTCTTCTATCCGTTAGACCTATGGCTTGTCATACGCGCTCTTGATATTGCCTAAAGACTACCTAATCGTCTACGGATGGTTTCAGAAGGCATAGAAGCCATTTCTAAAGTCCGTTTGCATTTTTCCATAGAAAAACGCAACCGGATTTGACCTACGGCTTGTGTATTTGGCGTTTGTTTGATCCGTTTGACCTACGGCTTGCCATACGCGCTCTTGACATTGCCTAAAGACTACCTAATCATCTACGGATGGTTTCAGAAGGCATAGAAGCCATTTCCGAAGTTCGTTTGCGTTTTTCCGTAGAAAAACGCAACCGGATTTGACCTACGACTTGTGTATTTGGCGTTTCTTCTATCCGTTAGAACTACCGCTTGTCATACACGCTCTTGACATTGACTAAAGACTACCTAATCGTCTATGGATGGTTTCAGAAGACATAGAAGCCATTTCCGAAGTCCGTTTGCGTTTTTTCGTAGAAAAACGCAACCGGATTTGACCTACGGCTTGTGTATTTCGCGTTTCTTTGATCCGTTTGACCTACGGCTTGCCATACGCGCTCTTGACATTGCCTAAAGACTAACTAATCGTCTACGGATGGTTTCAGAAGTCATAGAAACCATTTTCGAAGTCCGTTTGCGTTTTTCCGTAGAAAAACGCAATTGGATTTGACCTACGGCTTGTGTATTTGGCGTTTCTTCTATCCGTTAGACCTACGGCTTGCCATACGCACTCTTGACATTGCCTAAAGACTACCTAAGAGTCTACGGATGGTTTCAGAAGGCATAGAAGCCATTTTCGAAGTCCGTTTGAGTTTTTCCATAGAAAAACGCAACCGGATTTGACCTACGGCTTGTGTATTTGGCGTTTCTTTGATCCGTTTGACCTACGGCTTGCCATACGCGCTTTTGACATTGCCTAAAGACTACCTAATCGGCTACGGATCTTGGCAGAAGGCATAGAAGCCATTTTCGAAGTCCGCTTGCGTTTTTCCGTAGAAAAACGCAACCGGATTTGACCTACGGCTTGTGTATTTGGCGTTTCTTTGATCCGTTTGACCTATGGCTTGCCATACGCGCTCTTGACATTGCCTAAAGACTACCCAATCATCTACGGATAGTTTCAAAAGGCATAGAAGCCATTTTCGAAGTCCGTTTACGTTTTTCCGTAGAAAAACGCAACCGGATTTGACCTACGGCTTGTGTATTTGACGTTAATTCAAACCCATTGACCTACAGCTTGCCATACGCGCTATTGACATTACTTTAAGACTATCTAATGAACTACGGATGGTTTCAGCTAGCTGTTTTAGCTGCTTATTCCACACCCAGCAGTTTAGGATTCCATGATATGTTAATTTTTCATTTTGTTATTCTAACCTAGTATCAGTCTACCACATTGTAACTTTCTAGTCTCATAGGTCACTTTGGCCTTTTGAAGAGTTAACATAACATTTCATTTCATTTCTTTCTTTAATTTTAATTTTTTACGCAAACTCTCTCTCTCTCTCTCTCTCTCTCTCTCTAGTTTTAATTTCCTACGCACATTTTTCTCTCTCTTTAATTTCCTACACGCACACACACTTCTCTCTTTCTCTCTCTTTCCTACACACACACACTCTCTCTCTCTCTCTCTCTCTCTCTCTCTCTCTCTCTCTCTCTCTTTCCTACACACACACACCGCTCTCTATCTCTCTCTTTAATTTCCTACACGCACACACACTTCTCTCTCTCTCTCTCTCTTTCCTACACACACACACACACTTCTCTCTCTCTCTCTCTCTCTCTCTCTCTCTCTCTCTCTCTCTTTCCTACACACACACACACTACTCTCTCTCTCTTTCTCTTTCCTACACACACACACACACCACTCTCTCTCTCTCTCTCTCTCTCTCTCTCTCTCTCTCTTTCCTACACACACACACACACACGATGTGGGGGGGCAGAGAGAGAGAGAAAGGGGTTGGGGGGGAAGAGTGCCATAATACCTCGCAGCAGGTTTCGACCAAGATTTGAGAACGCGCGCGTTGAGGGCGAAAATGGCCCCTTCGCGCGGGTTCGGCTTTTTTTCCCCCAAATTGCTTCCGTTGATATGTGCGTCGATATACGCGTGGGAAAACTGAGCTTTCGACGCGTATATCCACGGGCATATCGACGCGTATATCGACGACCGATAAGTACGTCGATATGAACGTGGAAAGGCACGGGCGTCGATATATAAAGCATCGATAACTTTGGGTTATGTTGTAGTGTCACCGCCATATGCAAAATCAGCAGAAGCAAAGAGTTGTCCCTACAAGGCTACGTGTAGACAACGGCATCCGAGGGCAATCTGTGCGAGAAACTTATGGAAGACACAAGGCTTCCAATGACCTAAATCTGATCCTCCTTTTGTATTTTTGATCGTTTATTCATTTATAAAGGACTTAATGTGACTCCACTCCATTTTAACCAAAACATGGTCCATATACATACCTAACTTCAAAAAACGTGCACCAACGAGAGAAACGAGACACTCATCATGTTGGCAATCACCTTTCCATGCATATACATGTGCATACCCAAAAATGTGCTTGGACATGTCGAGAAGCACACCCCCTACTTAGATCGTGACTCACAGATGCACACATATTGGCATTGTATACACTCCTTGAGGATTTCACAAAGAACACACAACATAATCTGCTAGCGGCCAACAGGCTGTTGGAGACCCCAACCAAACCATTGCGGGACACATTGTGGTTATGAATCTTGCCCTAGAAGGTTTGAAGGAGAAGCCATCAACAACACAAATGGTTTCCAAGTTTCAACCTGGCTATGCAGTAATTCCAAATCTAGCACTCTATGCAAGGGCATCGATGCAAGGTTCTGCTGGTGTACCTGGATATCCGTTAAACTTGCCTTCCTATGGGAGCCAGCCTTCTTATGCAGCTCTGGTAGGTGCACAATATGGTGTAGGGGCTACGAGTGGGCAATATGGTTCAACTCCCTATTCCTAGTATGCACAAGAGGGCGCCCTTCTCCTGCCTGGCTTCAACTTCCCTCTACTAAGCTCCTCCTCACTAGCGCTCCCTTCTCCTTTTTTTCCTCTGAGCAATCGTGCCCCCTTTTGGCCTCGATCTCCTCCTCTTTCCATTCATTGTCAACCCCCCCCCTCTTAAACTGGCCTTTTGTCCCCGGCTCGCCACCACCCCCTCTTTCCAAAAACATCCTCCTCTCCTCAATTCTCACAATTCGGTTCGTTACAGTCTTCACTGCCCCTAAGTTTAACTGGAAAAATTTATCCCTTAAAAGCATTACTAATGCACCCACTTGATAACACGTCCCACTTATCCACATCATCCCTCATGGCATCAACCATTGGCAAAAATACATGAAGCTCAGTAAATGCATAGCTGGCCGGTAATTTCTAACAGGTACATGACGATTGTTGTTGTCTTTCATGATTAGACATCAACAATCGTCATGTACCTTCCTTGCTCAAAAATTTTCTTGGATTGCTAAAAATTTTCTAATCTTTATTCCTTATTTGACAACTAAGATCTGTTCTTGAGTGCTTCGCATGTAGTTTGCCATAAACTACCTCGCAAAAAAGGGCAATTATATCTAAAAATACTTAAGCAGTTCATCTCCAAAGCTTACATAACCAACTCATATTCCAGTTTTAGCATCTTGTACTGAAAGACAACAAGGCTTCTTATGAAAAGATACAAATTTTTTCATCTTTGAAGAAATTTAATGTCACAATCAGGGGTATTTTGGGAATTTGAAGGGAATTTTGAGAATTTATGATAAAATATTGGGGGTATTTTGGGAATTTTTGAACTTCGAGGAGTATTTTGAGAATTTCCACAGTATTTTGGTAATTTTTCCAAAAAACAATTTTTATTTTCTTAAATAAAATGAAATAGTAGATTGTCTCCTTCTCCCCACCCTTCAACCGATTGTTTTGCTTTTTCAACGAAGCTGAGGGCCTAGGCAAACTTTTCCCGAACACCAATGTATGTTGGGAATGGGATTGTGCTAGCTAGGGTGGATGAAAGACAAACATGGTGCAAACAAGTGAGTGTGTGTAAGTAGTTTATCACTAAAGCAAATTAGGTTCCAAGATCAATTATTTTCTTAAATAAAATGAAATAGTAGATTGTCTCCTTCTCCCCACCCTTCAACCAATTGTTTTGATTTTTCAACGAAGCTGAGGGCATAGGCAAACTTTTCCCGAACACCAATGTATGTTGGGAATGGGATTGTGCTAGCTAGGGTGGATGAAAGACAAACATGTTGCAGACAAGTGAGTGTGTGTAAGTTAGTTTATCACTCAAGAAAATTAGGTTCCAAAATCAATTAACTTGGATTCATAAACACAATCTTGAGTATTTGTTAACCCATCACAAGCTCACCATAAACAAGGGAGATGGAACGTAAAATGGAATTAGTTTGCTTATTCATGAAATGAGCTTTAACTAGCTCCACCAATACATGTGGAATAATTCCACCTTTTCTCTCCTTGACTCATACTCTAGTACTCTAGTACAGATCTTACACCTTACAATCCTCCTCTTGAGGTTTGGACCAGGAAGCAACTAAAGAAATTGACATCTCTGGCACACTCCAATCGAGGAGCAAAAAAGTTTACACAAGCATGATTAAAAAGGTCATCCCGGTAGATGTAAATAATTATATTTATTGCAAAGGTTATTGTGCTTGGATTGCAAAATTTTAAGGTTAATTACAAGAGAGAGGGAGAAAATTCCTTTTTGTGAATCCCCTCTTTGTGGGTGAAGCCCCTTCTCACACTAAAGGATTAGTGCCCTTTTGGAAACTTGATTGCTTGAAGACTCTACTTGAAGCCCTTGGTTGAGGTCACTTTGAAGCTTGGAGAATCATTTCTTATGCTTGATGTAGAACTTCCTTTGAAAAAGCTCTCAAAGGTTTTGTTTTAAAAAATAAACCTGGGATCTTTTGTTGGACTTGAGCTGAGGATGTCCGGTTGCTGGAGGGTGTGAGAATGGGCTTGGAGCCGACTAGGTTCCCCATTTGTAGCTCTGTAGGTTGTGTGCTGCAAAAGGCTATGAGTATGGAGCTCCGAATAATGTGGGAATGAGGGCTTAGGAAAGCAAAATAAAAGAACTACCAATTGAAAAAAGGAATGCCAACAGGTTGGAAAGCTCGGCAAAGAGCAGGGGCTGACGACAGGTGATGACAGTGCATGACCATTGCCTTTATGGCATGGGGAGGGTGGTTGCAGGTTGGTAGGTGGGTGGGTGGGTGGGTGGGTCGACGTGAACAGGACGTGTGAGAGCTGCATGGCAGGTGGGGACCCTGAGCAAGTACTAGCGTAGCTCGACAAGAATACGGTGAGGGATTGTAGCGTAGCTTGACAAGAATATGGTGACGAGCAAAAGACTGAGCAAAGACCAGAGCGAGCAGGCGGGTTGAAGCTGGCTGCGCTGGCGAGAGGCGCACTGAGACGAGCTGAAGCTGGTTGCACAGGCAAGAGCAAGGAGTTGAGCGAGGTAGACGGGGCTCAATGCATCAGATGGCCGGAGCACGAGGGGCAATGCGTGGTGGGAGCCAAGCAGTGCTGGCTGAGTCAAGCGACTTGATTTAGTAAAAAATAAAATAGGGAAAATTACCAAAATACCCCTCTAATTTGTGAAAATTCCCAATGTACCCCTCAAATTTCAAAAATTCTCAAAATACCCTTGTATCTATTTTCGCTAGATTCTTCAAGATTTTCTAATCTTTATTCCTGTTTGACAATTGAGATCGGTTTTGGGGTGCTTATATGTAATTTGTCGCCAATTACCTCGCAAAAAAAGCGAAATATGTCTAAAAATAATGAAGCAATTCATCTCCAAAGCCTACATAACTGACTCAAATTTTAGTTTTAGCATCTTGTATGGTAGACAATCACTCTTCCTATGAGAAGCTACAATTTTTTTTGTTTTTGGAGAAATTTACTCTCACAACCAGGGGTAATTTGGGAATTATGAAAAATTTGAGGGCATTTTGGGAATTTATGACAAATTATGAGGGTATTTTGGGAATTTATGAAATTTGAGGGGTATTTTGGGAATTTCCATAAATTAGAGGGGTATTTTGGTAATTTTCCCAATAAAATATTTTGTTAGGAAGGTGGTTCCCACTCGGCAAACTCTCCAAAAGGCACAGAAAACTTTGACTTGTTTTAAGTCCACACACTCAAGAAAAGCATACACTTATTGACCACAGACACACAAATTGGATCTCCAAAAAAAACAAAAACTAAGAGCATCAACTACAAAAAATTGATTGGGCAATTAATCATAATATTGGAACCCGATTAGAGCGAACGGACATTCATCAGAGAGCTCTTAACAATGATATGCACACACACCTTTAATGCAATGAGTGGAACTTCAAGTAGCAAAATTATTGAGGGCAAAAAAAACGTGCAATGATAACACTAAATACAATTTAACATGTAAAGGCCAATGAAAATTATTCAAGAAATCAAAGAAAAACTAAGTATGATTTTCTTCTCCTCTAATCACCAAAGGGTAGTGGAGCATGCTCGTGCCCAAGTGGTGATTAGAGCGTGGAATTATTGAGAACACCAATGCATTATTAGAGAAAGAGGCCTAGGTACGATTTTCAGTTGTGATACCACTTGTTGGGAATGGGATCGTGCTAGCTAGGGTGGATGAAAGACAAACATGGTGCATACAAGTGAGTGCCTATAGGTTAGATTATCAACCATGCAAATTAGGTTCCAAGACCAATTAACTTGGACTCATAAACACGATCTTGAGTATTTGCTAACCCATCACAAGCTCACCATAAACAAGGGTGATGCAATGAAAAATGGAATTAGTTTGCTTATTCAAAGATTTTTTTTTCCACACAAGAGTTGGAAAAATGTCAAGCATACATATAAGTAGCTACCATGGATTTTTGCATGCACCCTACTTTTTTTATATAAAAGATTTAAGGTATAACTTTTAATAAAACATCACTTGTTGTTTTGTGTAGGTACTTTTCATGAGTGCACGATTACTATTGAGGTTGTGTATAAAATGAGGGAGTAGGTGTGCCAAATTTTACTTTTGGGGTTCATTAAGAGGAATCCAATGATATTTCCTCTAAGTTTTGAGGAAAATATGAGTACAGCGAGGTGCATTGGAGGAGAGAGAAGGAGAACTGGAGATTTTTATGGACAACTGTAAAGGTGGGAGGGGATATTTTTTTTAATTACACTATCTTGCTACACAAAAGGTAGCAAAGCTGGCTTTGAGAACAATAGAAAGGCGGGAGGGAGGGAGATATGCTAGCATTGCAAGGAGTGAGGAAGGAGAGATAGATTTTCTTCCTATGGTTTGATGCTACGTGGATTGCGAAGGATTGTTGAGCAATGCATTGTGAGGGAGGGCAGGATGTGCAAGAGCAAGACCTGATCCGTGTCTATGACCAATGAGATAGTAAACATTTTTTATGCCACCTTTGCTCCATTTAAATTTCCTTCAATCTCGGGCTGCTAAACACGTGATCTCAGAAAAATTTTAGAATTATAGGGTGCCTCCATGATGCCTTCATTGGAGGAAGAGCCTCCACTAAGGAAATCAACATCTCATCACTCTCATTTTCTGATAATGGCCGATGCTTGGCTGTAACGTACCCTTCGACGGTTGCCTCCCCTCCTGAGTAATACCACAATTTTAAAAGGCATGTGTGGTTGAAAACCAGTGCATGATTTTTCGTGATGAGCGAAGGAGTAACGATAGCAACATATCTTTAAAGCTTCCCTGTAAATTGTTGATTCTTTAAGTCCTTTGAAATAATACGAGTTAAATAGGAGTTTAATCAATAGCCATTTACTTTCTTAGGATACTCCTTTCTGTCCAAGTCCATGAGTTGATAGTTGCTAGCTAGAGTTGAAGGCCTTCTTGACGATGTTTAGCACCTGCCATCTGGTCTCAAACTTGGTGTAAAATTTATTATCAAGTCTATTGTCATACCTTATAACTGGATCGCCTTCTTTGATTGCTTTATCTTTCACTGTGGTGTTGAAACTTTCCACTACTTATATGACTCTTCTTCTATAACACTCGTAGGCAGTGAAAAACAACTTTTGCCATGTACATAGTAGTGGGTATATGCATGTACAAGTGTGCATACAACTATAAAACATGAATTTTGAAACAATTCAAGTGGTAAGTGTGGGTATGCTCATCTTACCCTAGAAGTTTGACATATGCAATAACTATCTAGTGCTTAATATGCAATTGTCCACGAATCATCTTAGAAGTGGTCAAAAATAGAACTTCTTTATGTGGAAATGAATTTTGAGAATCTAGGATTGAATTAAAAAAAATTGGAGAAATTTGGTGTCCGTTTGGTATTTTCTCCACAAAATAACAACCATTGAAGGTTAAAATTAGGCCTTTGAGTGGACTCGGATTTTGGCCACAATGGATGTGTGTGTTACTGAAGCTACCCCCACACACTTTTGTGATAAGGAAGGCTATGAAACTGTTGCTATCCAGATGGTATTTATTGAAATTATCGGGGAGCAACAAGTCTTATTTGATCACTATTTTGATGCCACGGATGAGCTAGAAGAAGAATCACTTGCAACAGAGGAATCACACTCTGAAAAAGAGCACATAAGAGAAAAACTTCTACTCAAAGGAGTAGAAGAAATGTTTTTTGAATTCCCAAAGTAGCATCATAGATGTCAACAAAGATATAAAAGAAAACACGACAACAACAAGAAAAGAAAACAACTAAAACCGGCAAGCAAAAACAAAACTCAATTCTTGATGAAAGTGGATGCATCGAACTACGTGAAGACCAAGATAACGGAACAATATCTATACATGAAAGACTCAGATCAATGAACCAAAACGAAATCAAATCCGGGTAAGCTTGAAAGGACTAAAGGAAAACAACCTCTAATGACAAAAATTGAACGCAAAGAAAAATACAAGGAGTTGAAACGGACATTGAAAGAATTCTGGACCACTAAGATGGAATCAAAGAACAATAAACCACCACAAATAAATGCTCCATTTCATTACCAAAAATGCACTTTGCAAGATCGAGGAATCATTGTAGAGCAACCCTTGCGACAATCAAAAGAACCAAGAAGATCCTATGAGAGGCCTGAGAACGCCAAATGGATTGACCTAGCAGAGCCTCGAGAAGAGTCAAGACCAACGTACATAGCTACAGATCTATCGCAAAAAGAGGAAAAGATTATCATTCAAATGGTAAAGGAGTATATGGATTTTTTTGATTGGTCCTATAAATATCTCAAGGGAGTGGATCCTTAAATATGTCAACATACTATCCTTATGAGAGATGACGCTAGGCTGAGCAGACAACAACCATACACCTATATTGAAACCGTTGCTAAAAAGATCAAGGAACATATCGATAAGCTCAAGGAGCTAAGTTCATCTATGAAATACAACACACTAATTGGGTATCACCCATTTTTGTAGTGTCAAAAAATAATGAAAAACTCAGAGTGTGTGTTAACCTTAAGAAGGTAAATGTAGCCACTATACAAGATAACTATCATCTTCCTATCATGGATCATGTCATAGAACGGGTAGCTAGCACTTATAGTTTCTTGGATGGATTCTTTGGTTATAATAAATTGGTCATAGATCCAAAAGATCAGTATTATAAAATGGCTTTTGCTACATATTGGGGGATTTTTCAGTTATAAAGTCATGCTCTTCGGTCTAACCAATGCACCAGCAACATTCCAACGTCTAATGAGCCATGCTTTTAAGAAATATGTACGAAATTTCTTAGAAGTTTATATGCATGATTTCTGTGTGCACTCCCCAAGATGAGAGATCCATGTTGAACGCTTAAGATGTATGTTTGAGAAATGTCATCTATATGGGATTTTTTTAAATCTTGAACAAATATGTACTTATGGTTAGACATGGCAAAATTCTTGGACATATTGTATCAAAAAATGGTATTGCCATAGACACAAAGAAGGTGACAATGATCATTGAAATGGCTTGACCGACAAACATCAAGGAAGTGCACGCATTTATGGAACATTGTGGCAATTACTATAGATTCATCTACATGTATGCAGTCATAGCTAAACACATTTATAGCCTTATCACTCATTTTGAATGGACAAATGAATGCAAGGTGTCGTTTCAGAAGCTTAAACAAGCTTTGACCACAACACCAATATTGAAAGCTCCATAGTGGAACAAAATGCTCCATGTGCATGTGGATGCTTCAAAGTTTTCTATTGGTTGCATATTAGCTCAGCTAGGAGAGGGGACTATGGATTTTCCTATCTCATATGCCAACAGATAGCTAAAACTAGAAGAAAAGAATTACATCACCATTGAAAGGGAAGGTCTTGCAATGGTGTACGCAATTAAGAAATTTTGACATTACTTGCTAGCTAACAAGTTTATCTTTTTTGTGGACCACCAAGCCTTACTCTATTTGGTGAACAAGCCGTGCAATATAAGAAGAATAATAAGATGGTTCATCATCCTACTTGAATTTGACTTCATAGTGGTAGTCAAAAAGGGCACCACACATCTAGGTTTCATTGTATGTTATACAATGTATGTATAATATGCTTTAAACGGACGTATTATATGACACCTAACTTTACTCGATTGTATTATAAGATGCCACATCAGCAAAACCATCGTATTGTATAATTTCATAAAATTTCAATCGAAATAATATTACGATCGGAATATATCTCTTTATATATCGTGAAAACGGACTCTTTTCCTCATGCTATTGATTTCTCTTTTCTTATCTCATCTATAGGTGAGCTTTATAACATCAAGGAAATTAGAAAAAAACCAATCTAAATCGAGTCATATAAGTTTTTCAGTAAAACTTTAGAGCTTTGGATAAAAGTTCTTTTTTTACTTTGGAGTTTTGAGTTTAGTCTTTATCGGCTCTATGTGAAGTATATCTTATACTGGGAGGTTAATTAAGTAAGATATTTAATGATTACTTGCCTTGTGTAGAGGAAACTCGCACTTGGAGGCAATTTAAGATACTTAAAGTTAGTAGTTATTTTCTTTGTGTTGAACTATGTTCACACTTAGCATTATGAAAATTTTGGACTCACAAAGGGGCCTTATAAGGAGTTTGACTTCCTCTCTCATGTCCAAAACAGGCGTGCAGTAAAATTTTTACAAATCAACTCTAAACTTGGCGGACATTTGGCAGTTAGAATCTACTCTTCAAGCTCTCTGTCTAGAATCTAGAGAATCAAAAATAGAATCTTTCAAAATATGAGGAGTCTCGTGACGTGCTATATATCAATAGAAAAGAGCTTGAAGAGTGGATTCCAACTGCCAAATCTCCGCCAAGTTTAGAGTTGATTTGCAAAAATTTTACCGCACGCCCGTTTTGGACATGAGAGAGGAATTCAAACTCCTTATAAGGCCCCTTTGTGAGTCCAAAGTTTTCCTAATGAAGTATGTTTAGTTAGATAGTTAAAGTTAGGAGTTACTTGTTGTGTGTTGAACTATGTTCATACCTAGAAGGAACTTAGGTTAGATTTATCTAATCATTATCTATCATGTGTAGAGTAATACTCACACTACAGACAATTTAGGTAGATTAAATAATAATCTCTTTCTTTGTATAGAGGTATTCTCACACCTAGAAGAGATTTCAAGAAGTAGTGCGTTTTGATTGCTTGCCATGTGTAGAGTTACACTCACTCTTGGAGGTAATTTAGATAGGTTTTTAAAAGATATATTTCTTCGTGTAGAGTTTACTCACACTTGGAAGTTATTGAGACAGATTAAGCGATTTATTTATCATGATTCAGGTATAAAGTGAAAGCTCACACTTGAAAAACAAATTATTTTTGGTATTTATAATTTAAAGAGGTTGAAAACTTTGACGAATAAAGTAATATAAATGGTATTAGAGTTCAATTTTAGATGTGTATTTATTAATTAGGTCTGTTTGAGTTTGTAGATCTTAAGAACATGGTGAAAGGATATGAGTGGAACTACGTAGATGAATTGGTCAGTGGAAAGACTACATCAAAGTTGAGGTGTAAGACCTGTCGCCATAATTTTAGTGAAAATGGTCACAGGATAAAAGAACATGAATTCAAAATTCCTGGAAACGTTTTAGCTTGCAGATACCCCCCAAGAGGTATTGAAGAAAAATTTCCCGAGTGGGCGCTTAGGGCAAAGAGAGCACATCTTGAGGGCAAAAAAAAAGGAAGGTCCCAAAATGATGGCTCCATCTATGGCTAAGGACATCGAGATGACACTCAAGAATGATCAAAACCCTCCCTCAACCCCTGCTTCAGGTCAAGGAGGGTGTCATTTATCCTTTGCTAGGGATGTAGCTCTAATCCTACCGGAAGTTCTGCTAATATAAACTGAAGTGAAGCATGGACTGGAGGAGAACCTGCACCAAGTGGTCCTACTTTGCATCAGGCATTTGGGAACAATGGCTGCTTGAACTCCATCTTAAGTGGACGCAAGCATTTGTTGCATGTGGAATTATTTTTATGTCATTCGAAATTTTATCTTTAAAGATGCTTTAATGAGCATAGAGAAGAAGGGTTTTGTGGTACCTAACTATAATAAGATGCGTATAGAATATTTAGATAAAGTGAAAATTACATCAAAGAATATTTTAAAGCGCACAACTCTTGATTATGTGCCACAATATGGATGCACAATTTCTCTAGATGGAGGACAAATTGTCAGAAAAAACCATTGATAATGTGATGTTGATTCATCCAAGAGGTTCCAAATTTCTTGAAGCATTTGATACATCCCTGAAAGAGAAAACTAGTGGATATCTTGCTGGTGTATATGAGCATTCGATCAGAAGAGCAGGGGGACCTAAAAATTTGACAACCATTGTCACAGATAATGCATCTAACTACAAAGAAGCTGGAAACACAATTGAAGCAAAGTATACAACGATTGAATTGGTTCCATGTTCTTCTCACACTTTGAATTTTCTCTTAAAGGACTTTGGGAAATTTTCTTCTATTAAGCAAACTCTTCTAAATGCAAACCACTTGGTGAAGCTTATAAGAGAGCATTCATTTTCTTACACTTTGTTTAGAACAAATTCCCCAAACCAAAAATTTATAGATTTTTTGTGTGACCCGTTTTGTGACAGCATAATACGTTCTCCCTACACTGCATCATTTTAAAGCAGCCCTTGTTGAAACAATGGCAGATAGAAGATTGGACACTTGGCTTGATAAATATCCCCAAGTATGAACCTGCTACTTCCAAATTCTATCAACTTGTAAAATCTCTTACTTTTTGGAGAAATGTATAGAAAATTGTTACTGTCATAGAATACTTCACTCATCTAATAGGATTAGTGGAAAAAGAAGCCTCTATCTTTGGACGGGTTTACTGGTACATGCATGAAGCCACTAGCAAGTTAAAAGACTGTACATCTTATGCAGGAAAAGATAAATCCATGATGATGTTGTTTGTCAACAGACAATGGGAGCAACTGCATACTCCTTTACATGGACCAAATTTTGTCTTAGATCCCAAGTGCCAAATGCACGAGCAATTTTCAAACAATGAAGTGATCAGTGATTTCAAGAAAGTGTGTGCTCAACTATTAGGCAATGGGGATAGACAGGTGGCATACACATAGAAGACGGCTTATACTAGCATATATGGAATGTTTGGGATCCTTGGAATATAGATGCTATCAAGAAGATGAGCACACCAGTTTGGTGGAAAGAGTACGGTGGAGAAAAAGTGGAACTTCAACATGTGGTTGTGAGAGTATTTTCTATTTCCGCCTCAAGTGGTAGCTGTGAAAGAAATTGGTCTTCATTTTCTTTTGTGCATACTAAATGTTGGCTTGCTTCCTATCTGGTCCTTGTAGATCTTTGCAGCATAGATAGGATCTTTGAAGAGAGGATGGTCCATTGAAACTTGTTTCACATTTACAAAACATCCCTCACCTAATTGGCAAGTGAAAGATAGAATGCTCCCCAAGTACGTGTAGGACAGGAGGACATGTCATATCATCCAGGTGTACGGCTAAAGGCTGACCACCTAAAGGAGGAGGTACATCCTCTTCTGTCCTAGGATGTTTTGAAGAGCCTTTGATCTTATCCTTGCTCTTCAATTTTGAATTTAGTTGTGCCCTAAGTTGCATTCGATCTTTGATTCTAGGTTTGGTTTTGATTTCTGGATGAACCATACTCTCAAAGCTTCTAGTGACCTCGCCTAATAATTGCTTTATTGTGTTATGCATCACTCCATTAGTGTGCAAAGCTGGGTCAAATGAAATAGAGAATGCACTACACAACTTCAACCAAAACTGTTCCACAAGTTCAATCACAAAATCATTGAACTTTGCTTGCAGTAGTGGATCAAATGCCCGTCGCAAATGACCATCCAAAGCTCCATAGAGAGACAAACTAGAACATCACAAATGATTTTGCGATGCTAATGCATTAACGTTGTCTCTACCATGACTGAATCCTGAAAATACATGAAGAAAATATAAGCAAGGTAAATCTAGAATAGATATAAATTTGACATGTATGACTTTAAATAGTTTTTAAAAAAAAGATTTCATGGACAATAATAATAACGAGTAATAAAAGATCTAAACATTTCATGGACAATAATAACAACCATTAACGAAAGACCTTAAAAAATATATAATTCCTCCTTGTAGTGCGACACAGTGGTCAGCAACAGCCAAAGACAAAAAAACGTATAATAACATGTAAGAAGTGCGGAATACAATAGGGATCTAGTAGCAAGGAGAGTAGAGAGAGAAACGATGCAAATTAGATTAGTGGCAAATCAAAAACTTTAGATTAGCACACTATTACAAAGTGATGGCGTCATCCACCCATGCACTCTCAAGGTAGAGCTTAGATGGAATTTTAGACAACTAGACCAAGTAGAAATACAAGGGACTAACAATCATTACACAAAGATGTGTTGTGTGCGTCAAGTTTTCACACCATTCTACCGTATTACTCATGATAAAGCCTCCTTAAATAGATGTAAGGGAGCCTCTAAACGCCCATTTGCAGCCACCCTGAGATAGCCAAGTCCAAGCAGGATTTTTTGGTGCACCCATGTGTAGCCACTTTTGGGTAGACAAGTCCTCCTAGAACTTGGCCACCGGCCAAAGACCACCGGCCAAAGAACATGGACCACTGGCCACTAGACGACCATTTTCCGATTGTCTTTTGGATGTTGCTCAACCAAGATATTCTGGCAAAAAGGAATTTTCCGATGAAACGAATAAAAAGTCTTGGCGGCTTCCACCCCCGAGTCCCCCAAACTTGGCCCTGAATTTGCTCCGTACCATCCACGATCATAAAAGATATCTCATCAGCGTGCAAAGTTGGAATTCAGCAAATATATGTGCACCATTGGCTTCCTATCATATGGGGTCCTTACAATTTATGCAACATATATTGTGGTGGAAAAACTGAGAGAGGTGGGAATGCAAGTATACCAACACCCCCCCTCAATGAACACCCGAAGATGCTCTATGTTGGCCGTGTGCCAACTCCAAGTTGATGAAGATGTCGAAGTAGCTATTCTTTCCCTAGATCTTTGGTGAAGATATCTGCATAATTATCTTTAGTAGGACAATACTCTACCTCCATAAGTTCATCCTCAATTAGCTCTTGAACATAATGATATTGAACCTCAATATGATTTGTGCATGCATGGAAGAGGGGTTCTTGGCAATCTCCATGCAACTCTGGTTGTTGCATTGAAGTGTTGTTGTTGAATAAAGAGAAACACCTAAGTCCATGAGGACTCACCTTATCCAAACTACTTCACAAGCTTCAAAATGAGCAGCTTTATACTGTGCCTCCATCGTTGAAGAAAGAGAGACGGTTGGTTGCTTCTTGCTGATCCTAGAAAACACTCCAGAACCAAGTGAGAAACAAAATCAAGAAACTGACTTTCTAGGGTCACAATCTCCTGCCCAATCGGAGTCATGATACCCACTAAGAGTGTTTGTGCCAATCCCATAGGCAATGCCGTGGCCCAAAGTACCTTTGATGTACATAAGAACTCGCATACTTGCGTTCCAGTGAGATTCTCTTGGTTGGTTGTGAACTTGCTTAAAACACCTATTGCAAAAGAAGTATATGGCCTAGTATTGCATAAGAAAATTGAGTTTCCCACAAGTTTTCTATACTTTTTAATGTCGACCAAGGGAGAAGAATCTTCCATGGAGATTTTTGCATTTACCTCCACTGGAGTGCTCATAGGTTTGCAATCCATCATGCCAAAAGATTTTAGGATCTCTATTGCATGCTTTTGTTGAGAGATGAAGATACCTTTTGAGGATTGCCAAACCTCAATCCCCAAATAGTAATGCAACAAACCTAAGTCTGTCATTTTGAATTCAAAACTCAAACTCTCACGAGTTGGTGGATGAGTTCTTTGTGGTCACGTGTGATTATCAAGTCATCAACGTATTTTTCATTCTCTCTAAGCACATATAAATTCTCTTTAGAAGCACTTCTTCTAAAGACAAGTTTTTTTTCAAACTTATCAATTCTGACATACCATGCTCTTGGAGACTATTTCACACCATATAAAACCTTCTTCAATCTACAAACCTTCTGTTTTGAATGAGGCATCTCAAACCCTGGTGGTTGCTCAATATACACCTCCTCCATGAGAAGTCCTGTCATAAAATCTAATATCTAACCAACCCAAATGATTTTCTCATATTAAATTGATCACTTAATGTGGGAGAATAAACGGGAACAAGTGTTAAGATATAGATATGTGCTTATAGATCTATCTCAACACGGGG
Source organism: Adiantum capillus-veneris (assembly GCF_014529385.1). Classification (NCBI taxonomy): domain Eukaryota; kingdom Viridiplantae; phylum Streptophyta; class Polypodiopsida; order Polypodiales; family Pteridaceae; genus Adiantum; species Adiantum capillus-veneris. Next base: position 123,966,013 of record NC_140938.1, on the reverse strand, counting down.
CCAATAGTAAAGGGGCCCAAATGGGAGATGGTCTATCAAGAGCAAGGCTAACCAATGGAGCATAAGACCTTAGGGTTAGCTTCATTGAAGACCTTCAATAATGTGTGAAAAAGTCCTTTGACCTTAAGTAAGCTAGGGCTGAGCTTGAGGTGGGAACCCGGCCCAAGCTCGAGGTGCTTGACCTGCTTGAGGTGCTTGTTGTGCTTGAGGTGCTTGTCCTGCTTGAGGTGCTTGATTAAGGTGCTTGAGGTTCTTGACTTACTCCATGCTTGAGGTGCTTGACTTGCCGCTTGATTAAGGTGCTTGAGGTGCCTTGACATGCTTGCCTGAGATGCTTGTGGGAATACCCCCTAGTCCAAGTGCTTTGTCATGCTTGATGACTAAGGTGCGTGAGCTCCTAAAGTCAAAAAGATCCCTACAAGGAGGGGGGCGAGCCTACAAGGGGGGGGGATGAGAGAGAACACACACACACACACACAAGGGAAGCCCCAGCTTGAAGAGGCAGCAAGGACACTTGTCAAGTTCCTCCTCATGTTGCCCTCATGGTGTGCCTGAAGCCTATTGGTTGGCCACCCAAGGGGTCCAATGATAATTTAGGATATTTAATTAATTGATTTTGCATTTATGAAGTCCTCTCTCTCAAAGGGGAAAGGGGGACACTTGTCCCAAGGCTACCCCTGTTGCTTGTAATGGCTCCTGCTTGTGATTGGCTAGGCCTGGAGGGGTCCAATGAGCTTCAAGCATGAGCTACAAGGGGGGGTCGACCCAAGCAAGCTAGGGGGGTGCTTAGGGGGTATACTCACCCACACACACTCACAAACACTCTCATTGTGTGCTATGCGAAGTGCAAGAGCTCCCTCTCCAAGCAAGTAGAGGTTGAGAGCCTACACCAACACTCTTGGCTATGGAGTGCAAATCCAACCAAGAGCCATGCTTCAATGCTTGAGCTTGTCATCTCCTTATTCTTCATTATTATGCTATTATGTATGCTAGCTCAAGAGTTATGATAAGTGAGGAACTAGCTCTTTCTCGTATGAAATGTTTCTTCTTCCTCTTCCCTACCCTCATTCCCTGCTAGCTCTCTCCACCTTCGAAGGTGTTTGAGGTCTTGGGACTGAGGCTTGGTATAGTTAAAGCTTTCTTCAAGTTTAGGCTATGCTATGATGGTGATGCATGAAGCTTTCCATCTTCATTGCTTCACCTAGGTCACAAGGAACACAAAGAATGTATTGTAACAAGTCTCTCTTTATGGGAGAAATCATAATACAAATGCCTATTGGAGGGGGGACCGGCTCCACATAAATCCGGTCCTCAATTATTGTCATGTTCTCTAAATTCTCTCTCTTGCAAAAGTATTGTCTATGCCAAGTTAACTAATTGCTATGATTATGTTGCTATCTTCAATTATGTCTACCCGCTATGCTCACAAAATCATTTCTTGAAAGTATTCTCATTAAATTCCGCTACTCTCAAATTGAATAGGCAAATTCCATTACATTGGTATCAGAGCATTTGGTTTCTCTTTTTTTTCTTAAGAAGAGAGGTCCTTAAGTAGCATAATAAATGGTTGATGTTGTTAATTATAATAGAGTTAGTGGAACTGGGATCTAATATCGGTTTTGCTAAGCCCACTATGTGGGGGATGGTGCACACCTCGGGAGCTTTGGACTTAATAATGGAGTCATTTTAGACTTGCCTATAGCTTTACCATTATTGAGCCATAAGAAGTCCGAAAGGAGCTAGCCCTTGGCAACTCTTCTATGTTGGACCTACTCCTCTACTCTCTATAATTAACCACTTTGAGCCGTGGGTGTAGATACTTAAGAGCCGATTTTCAAAGGCTAAGAGGAGTGGCAACTAAGGTTTTGTATTGCCAAAGCATACACTAAGTATAAACATAAATTTTGTTAACATGGCTGATAATAATCAAGAGAGTAGAATGAACATTGATAGCTTTGATTTTGCACATGAAGGTGCTAATGATGATGCTGCCATGTTTGTGAATTATCTCGTCACTAGGTTGCAACAAGCTATGGGCAACCCTGTTTTGCAAGCCGAAGTTACTCAACAACTTCGTGCTTATGGAATTTCCCTTCCTCTCCCAGAAGAAAGAGAGCTTAGGAGGCCTCTTGAAGAGACCCCCAAAAGAAGACTCTCTCCCATTCGAGAGGAGGAATCCAAAGAGAAAGAAAGCAATGATAGTCTAAGTTCTTCTGAAGATGTGGCTCCACGAAGACGGTGGTCTAGACGATCGCCTACTCCTCCCAAGAGGAAAAGAGCAACCTATAGTCCTTCTCCTCATCACTCTGAAAGGCAAGAGAGGAAACAAAGGAAGAAAAGGGCTAGGAAGAGGTCACCCTCTTCTCCTTCTTCTTCACCTTCCTCCTCTTCCGATGAAAGTTATGGCTACTCTCCTAGAGAATACAAGAGGGGAGGACATCGCAAATCATTTCCTGCATGGCGAAGGTCACAAAAGCTAAAGAAGTTCAAGGAGGGAGGAAAGAGTTTCTCTTTTCTCACCTACGATGGCACCTTTGGTGCTACCGACAAAGTGTTGGCCTTCATCCAGCAATTTGATGCGGCCTTTGGGGACGAGGGCTTCATAGAGTCCTCCAAGCTACGCCATGTAGCTATGCACTTCCAAAAATCAGCTCGTCAATGGTGGGCTAGCCTTCGTGGCAATGGAGAAGCCCCAAAGACATGGAAAACTCTACGAGTTTCCATCATGAAGTAATTTCTTCCAAGTGATACTAAAGATAAAGTTCTTACCGAATGGCGCGGCTTAAATCTTCTCTCTCATGAGTCTATCAACAAGTATGTAGACAAGTTTTGGGATTTACATCTCAAAGCTACTGTCTTTCAAAAGATAGACTTTGCCGAACAAAGACAGCAATTTTGTGCGGGATTACCTGAAGAGATGGCCGAATACATCAACTCTCAACGGCCTGGTACTATTACCGAAGTAATCCACCACACCATGGTTGCTTCACGCATCAATTTCCATCAAGGGGCTAGACGTAATGTCAAGCCCATGGAAAAAAAGATAAAAATGATGCAAAGGGGAAATCCAATGCTCAAAATAATTCCCAAGGCACTTCCAACAACAACAACAACAACAACAACAATCGGTCCAAGGAGAAGGGAGTTTACAAAGGTAAAAATAAACTCTCTCCTGAAGAGCTTGAAGCTTTTCGTAAGGACCATAAGTGTTTCAAGTGTGGAGAGCAAGGACATGGCTATCGTTCTTGCCCCAAGAAGAATACTCGCAATGAGACTCCTAGGGCTTCCACCATCGAAGCTCCAAAAGAGGATGGTCATTGCAAAGGATCATCACTTTCCTATGCGTGGGGAAAGGTAAGAGATCATGATGCCTTCATCTTGTTTGACCCAGGCTCTACTCTCAACTTCATATCAATAGAGTTGGCCACCAAGTTGGGAATTCAAGCTTTTGAGATGGGAGATATAGTAACAGCCGATGCAGCTTTCAAGGGACAACAAGCCTCTGTTACTCCCTTGATTGGGAAGTTGAGGCTTCATGTCCAAAGCTATGTCGACAAAGAAGACTTATTCATCTCTCCTCTCCAACATCAGGATGTTATCCTAGGGGCACCATGGTTTGATCGCATGGCTGCCAACATGAAGTTCCTTGAAAGGAGAATTTACTTCACCTACAGGGGAAAGAACATGTATATAGATGTTAGTGAGCATGGTGGCACTATTCCACTTGTAAATCCTCTTTCTTTTGATAAATCAATGAAGAGCTCAGTTTCTGCGTACATGATTTATGTCAAAGAGTCTCTAAAAGCTAATAATGTTTCATCAAATGAAAATGATAGGAATCAAGAAGAGTTAGACTTGTCTACTTTTCTAAAAGGATTCCAAGATGTGTTCATCGATGATATCCCTATGGACCTACCTCCAAAACGAGGGGATGATGACCATCGTATTGAGCTCCTTCCAGGAAGCTCACCGCCTAACAAACCTCCTTATCGAGTCTCACAAGCTCAACAAGAGGAGATTATGAGGCAAGTACAGGAATTGGTAGACAAAGGGATGGTGAGGCCTAGTTCCTCTCCCTTTTGTTCTCCAGTCCTTTTAGTGCAAAAGAAAGATGGTACATACCATATGTGTGTGGACTATCGAGTACTAAACCATATCACTATCAAAAACAGATTTCCCGTGCCTCGGGTAGAAGATCTGTTTGATAAGCTACAAGGCTCTACCTACTTCAGTAGGATTGACCTTAAGAGTGGCTATCATCAAATAAGGATAGTGGATGAAGATATCCTAAAGACCGCGTTTCGCACAACATTTGGTCTTTATGAATATCTAGTCATGTCTTTTGGCTTGACTAATGCACCAGCTACTTTCAATCGTCTCATGGAGAAAATTTTTAGACCATATCGTAAATTCACTGGAGTGTTCTTTGATGATATCATCATCTACTCCAAGTCTTTGGAGGAACATAAGCAACATGTCCAAGTGATTTTTCAAGCCTTGAGGGAGAACAAACTTTTTTTCAACCAAAAGAAAAGTGAATTCTTCCTTCAAGAGATTCAATATCTAGGTCATATTATCTCTCACGATGGTATTCGTATGGATCCATCAAAGTTAGAGGTAATAAAATCATGGCCTAAACCAAGGAATCTACATGAGCTAAGAAGCTTTATTGGTATGTGTGCATACTATAGACGCTTCATAGCAAAATTCTCTCAAGTAGCAAGACCACTACACGACTTAACAAAGAAGAACGTTAAGTTTGTATGGACTGCTAAGGAGAAAAATGCTTTTGAAAAACTCAAAGAGAAGCTTACTTCCCAACCAGTCCTCGTGCTTCCGGATCTCTCAAAGCCATTTGAGGTCCAATGTGATGCTTGTGGTGATTGCCTTGGAGCGGTTTTGCTTCAAGAAGGGCATGCCATAGCATCTTTCTCTCTCCTTACTTACTTTCACCTTATCTACCATCAATAATGCTCTCTTTTGAGCCTACACCCATGACTCAAGCAGACAAAGAAGGCCTATGAGAGCGGAAGGCTCAATAGTGATGAACGAGTCTTGGGCATTTATGAGAAAGAGCTTTTAGCTGTTCTACATGCCCTAGACACCTGGAAGCACTACCTATTGGGGACTCCATTTATCCTACGAACCGACCACCAAAGTCTCAAGTATTTCATGACGCAAACCAAGCTTTCCGACAAACAAACGAGGTGGGCAAATTTTCTTTCGCAATTTAATTTCCATATTGCTCACATAGCTGGTAAGCACAATCAAGTTGCCGATGCACTTTCACGACGACCAAAAGTTAATGCGGTGTCTATAGCTACTCACAATGATCTATCCTCTATGATAGATGAGTATGCTACTGACCCTGACTTTAGAGACATAATGTCAGCCCTTGCTTTGGGGAAGAAAGAGGAACCATTCACCTTGCAGGATGGTTATCTTCTCCACGGCAATAGGCTATGTGTTACCCATTCCCTTCGTGAGAAGGTTATGTATGAATCCCATGCTCCTCCATATGCAGGGCATAGAGGTATTCAACCTACTCTCCAAGGAGTAGAGACGTATTTCTATTGGCCTACCATGAAAGTGGACATACAAGAGTATGTTTCAAAATGTGTAGTATGCCAAAAGACCAAGTATGATAGAGGGAAGCAACCTAGATTACTCCAGCCATTGCCTATTCCAAATTCACCATGGGAGAGTGTATCCATGGATTTCATCTTTGGATTGCCCAAGTCTATCCATGGGAATACAGGAATATGGACAATAGTCAACAGGTTTAGCAAGCAAGCACATTTTATTCCTGTCAAAAAGACTATTAAGGCATATCAAATGGCAACTCTCTTCATATCTCAGATTTTCAAGCACCATGGATTACCCACATCCATCGTGTCAGATAGAGATCCTAGAATGACCAGTAATTTTTGGAAAGGTCTCTTTGAAAATCTAGGAACAAGATTGAATTTCTCTTCGGCCTATCACCCACAAACGGATGGCCAAAGTGAGATAGCCAATCTTACGATACTCGATCTACTCAAAACTTATGTTACCGAAGTAGATCAACGCTCACAATGGGAAAAGTATTTACCGCTAGTAGAGTATGCCTACAATAATACTGTACATACTTCTACGGGGAAAGCACCTTTCAAGATCATAGAGGGAAGACCTAAAAGTCCCTTGCTACTGAAAGTACATGGAAGATCTTCGCCGCCGATGAGTATAGCCGTGACCTACAAGAATCTTTTCAAAAGATTAGAGAGGCTATAGCCATCTCTCAACAAAGGCAAAAAGCTGCTGTTGATAAGCACAGAAGAGCCTTAATGTTCAAAGAAAATGATTGGGTCTTACTCAAGTTTCCTAAGGCTCGATTAAGGCAAACGACGGGCAAAAATCCTATGGGCAATCAAAAGTATTATGCTAAACTAGAAAAAAGATACTATGGTCCTTTCCAAATCTTGAAGCCTATCAATGAGATGGCTTATCAACTCAAGTTGCCCAACCATTGGCTTATACACAATGCCTTTCATGTAAGCCTACTTAAGCCCTACAAAGGAGAGCCACCAATTGAACCAATTATTGAAGACCCTCCCGAAGTCGAAGACCAAGAAGAGGTGCTACAACCCGAAGCTGTCCTTCGGCATGAAGACAAGGTACTACGACATGGTAAGATAATCCGACGGTATCTTATTAAGTTAAAAAATTATCCTTTTGAAGATGCTAAATGGATGCAAGGAGTACAACTTAAGGATAGTATGAACCTTGTAAATGCTTACAATGCTACATTAGAGTAAGCAAATGTACAAATTTCTTTTAAATGACTCATGTTTTTGTCTTATATGACTAGTCCTCTTTTTAATTGTGCACAAATTTAACTAGTATGCATGCTTAGAATCATGTTTGTGATGACGAAGTCTCTCAAACACCAAGTAGAATTTGTCACTCTACTTTGGGAGAATGAAATGGACTAAAGAGCAGACATGCTTGCGGCAGCTATGTCTCCCAAGCACCAAATGGATTAGTCATCCATCTTGGAAAGATGTCGTAGGGTAAAAAAGGGATCCTCTACCCACTAAATACGATTGACTAATGACTAAGCCTTTATCTCTTCTACCTCATAGTCGAGGACGACTATGATTTCAAGAGAGAGTTAATGTCATAAAATCTAATATCTAACCAACCCAAATGATTTTCTCATATTAAATTGATCACTTAATGTGGGAGAATAAACGGGAACAAGTGTTAAGATATAGATATGTGCTTATAGATCTATCTCAACACGGGGCCAATAGAAAAGGGGCCCAAATGGGAGATGGTCTATCAAGAGCAAGGCTAACCAATGGAGCATAAGACCTTAGGGTTAGCTTCATTGAAGACCTCCAATAATTTGTGAAAAAACCCTTTGACCTTAGGTAAGCTAGGGCTGAGCTTGAGGTGGGAACCCGGCCCAAGCTCGAGGTGCTTGACCTGCTTGAGGTGCTTGTTGTGCTTGAGGTGTTTGTCCTGCTTGAGGTGCTTGATTAAGGTGCTTGAGGTTCTTGACTTACTCCATGCTTGAGGTGCTTGACTTGCCGCTTGATTAAGGTGCTTGAGGTGCCTTGACATGCTTGCCTGAGATGCTTGTGGGAATACCCCCTAGTCCAAGTGCTTTGTCATGCTTGATGACTAAGGTGCGTGAGCTCCTAAAGTCAAAAAGATCCCTACAAGGAGGGGGGCGAGCCTACAAGGGGGGGGATGAGAGAGAACACACACACACACACACACACACAAGGGAAGCCCCAGCTTGAAGAGGCAGCAAGGACACTTGTCAAGTTCCTCCTCATGTTGCCCTCATGGTGTGCCTGCAGCCTAGTGGTTGGCCACCCAAGGGGTCCAATGATAATTTAGGATATTTAATTAATTGATTTTGCATTTATGAAGTCCTCTCTCTCAAAGGGGAAAGGGGGACACTTGTCTCAAGGCTACCCCTGTTGCTTGTAATGGCTCCTGCTTGTGATTGGCTAGGCCTGGAGGGGTCCAATGAGCTTCAAGCATGAGCTACAAGGGGGGGTCGACCCAAGCAAGCTAGGGGGGTGCTTAGGGGGTATACTCACCCACACACACTCACAAACACTCTCATTGTGTGTTATGAAAAGTGCAAGAGCTCCCTCTCCAAGCAAGTAGAGGTTGAGAGCCTACACCAACACTCTTGGCTATGGAGTGCAAATCCAACCAAGATCCATGCTTCAATGCTTGAGCTTGTCATCTCCTTCTTCTTCATTATTATGCTATTATGTATGCTAGCTCAAGAGTTATGATAAGTGAGGAACTAGCTCTTTCTCGTATGAAATGTTTCTTCTTCCTCTTCCCTACCCTCATTCCCTGCTAGCTCTCTCCACCTTCGAAGGTGTTTGAGGTCTTGGGACTGAGTCTTGGTATAGTTAAAGCTTTCTTCAAGTTTAGGTTATGCTATGATGGTGATGCATGAAGCTTTCCATCTTCATTGCTTCACCTAGGTCACAAGGAACACAAAGAATGTATTGTAACAAGTCTCTCTTTATGGGAGAAATCATAATACAAATGCCTATTGGAGGGGGGACCGGCTCCACATAAATCCGGTCCTCAACTGTTGTCATGTTCTCTAAATTCTCTCTCTTGCAAAAGTATTGTCTATGCCAAGTTAACTAATTGCTATGATTATGTTTCTATCTTCAATTATGTCTACCCTCTATGCTCACAAAATCATTTTTTGAAAGTATTCTCATTAAATTCCGCTACTCTCAAATTGAATAGGCAAATTCCATTACAAGTCCATTCAAAAATGCAGATAGAATATTCATTTGGTAAACAACCCATAAATAGATAGCAGCGAGAGCAAGCATAAGACGAATAGTTGTTCGAGCTATGGGAGTCAAGGTGTCACTAACATCAAACCCTTCGACTTGAGAGAATCCTTGTGCTACAAACCTATCTTTGTACTTTTGCAAAGAGCCATCAGCTTTATGCTTGAGGTTCGACACCCAATTTGTATCGATGAATTTCTTCTGTGGAGGCCGATCCACTACATACCAAGTGCCGCATTCTTTGTGATGCTGTCGTATTGAGACTGCATCGCTTCCTTGTCAAAGTGGAAGGAAGCTAGCTCCTTCATAGGACCCACAAGCCTGAATACATCCTGAACATGTCTATGAAGGAGCTAGCTTCTGTTGACAAAGCTAGCTTCCTTCCTTCCTTGGCAGGCTACTTGAGGCCTTTTCCCTTTCAAAGCCTTTGTGTAGCTTCGATTGAGAATGTACATTGTTGTACTTATTACTTCTGCCCAAAAGGAATCTGGTATACCCTTGGCTTTGAGCAAACACCTTGCCATTTCTACCACCGTCCAATTGCGACACTCCACAACTCCATTTTGTTGTGGTGGTGTGTAAGTTGTAGTAAGGTGCCATTTTATGTCATGCTTGTTGCAGTAGTTGTTGAATTCATTTGAGATGAATTCTCCTCCTCGATTTGTGCAAAACTTCTTCACCTTCTTTCTTGTTTCATTTTCTACAAGCTTTTAAACTTTCCAAAAGCTTCAAGCTTCTCACAAATGAAATACACCCACATCTTTCTACTAAATTCGTCGACTAACAACAAAAAGTAGAAAGATCCACCCAAAACGGATGTAGACATTTTTCCACAAAGATCTACATGTACCAACTCTAAAGGAGACTGAGCTCTATTACTACTTTCTTGTGGAAATGCATTTCTTTGTCGCTTGCCTATCATGCAAGATTCACAAACTTCATTCATATCGAAGATTTGAGGCATGTGTGCCACCATCCCAGATTTTGCATCTCTTTTAGCACAGCAATTGCTAAGTGACCAAATATCTCTTGTCATAATTGAGTTGTATCTTTTCCTGTAGTGATCGTAAGTGCAAAACGTTCGTAGAGGTTGTTACGCCTTATGCCCTTTCCCATTGCGTTGCCTTTAGAATCCAAGATTTATGCTCCATTTTTCCTGAAACGGACTTCAAGATCACGAGCAATGATTGTAGCAATGGACGACAAATTCTTCTTGATTTGAAGCACGTACAACACATTAGAGAGATCTTTAGTTTCACCTGTAGCTACTATTAAAAAAATTGTCCCAAACCCTTTGGCTGGATATTTGACATTATTCCCAACAATTACACTTATGGGTTCCTATACAGGCTTCCAGGAACTATACCAGTTTTTCTTACACTACTACATTTTTCTCCCTATAGCAACGGCTACAACGACGAATTATCATCGCATTAACGAGGAAAAAGGCTTGCTGTAGCCGTCGCTACTGTACTTCGCATAAACGAGGCATTTAACGAGGGCTATAGTGACGAGTAACCATCGCATAAGCAACATAAATAAGATGTTTACTTTGTGTCGCATAAGTGACGTGTGGCAAAATGTGTGGAATAAGGGATGCGTAGCATAAGCGGCGAGATGCTTAAGCGACAAATTGTTTTTTTTTTAAAGATTACATCAGCGACGCTTTGAACGCGCAACGACTATATGACGTGCAGGTTTCATAAGTGATCTCTCTCCGCTCCCCCTCTCTCTGTCACACTATGAGCCGCTAATGTTATTAATGTAAGAAGCCACTATGAGCCGCTAATGTCATTAATGTTATTAAAAAAAAAGTTTGTAATTTCTTGAGTTACTACCATGGCAAGTGTCTCTTTTCCCACATTCAGTGGAAAGAAGGGAGAAGACATCACCACCAACTTTCTGGATGACATCACTTATGTGGTTTCCAACAAGGATGACGACGCCTCACGACTACGAATTTTTCCTCTACTGATGAAAGTAGAGGCCAAGTCTTGGTACAATTCTTTGCCCAAAGCTACCAAAAATGCATGGGGTGTACTACGTGTTGCCTTTGTGAAGAGGTTTGGTGGAGACACAACCTCAGAAAAGTTATGGCAGCTCTGGCGGAATTAAAGCAGGGAGGTCTGCTAGAGTATGCCACTTACGGATCCAAGAAGGTGAAGGGGAGGTTCCCTGCAAGGTATGAGTTGGCAGTGGAAGTATCCTGCCTTAAAGACACGAAGCTGCGCATGCAAGCAAGAGTCAACGAGTCAAGGGATTTTAGCTTAGTTCGACTAACCCCAGTGACTGTAACAGTCGTTCATAGAGCCCAACCACAGGAGGCATCAGAAGAGAAGTAAGACCTGTTAAGTCGCATCACTACTCAACTTGAAAGTTTATCCATGCATCTGGTGCAGCAAGGGCATGCACCTGTGAAAAATCCAGAGAAATGGAGAGGGCAACGAAGGCAAAACCAAGAGTACCACTGCTACAATTGTGGGGAAGACGTCCATGGCATGTATTACTACCCACATCTGAGAAGGCAGAACTTCAATAGAGGAGGAAGGCAGAATCAGATTTCTCCACCAAGGGCCAGACCACCGCCGCCCAAACAACCAATCCCACCTGTTCAAATCCCACCACCAGCCATGCAACCACAGCCAGTCCCACCTCAAGTCCTACAGCCACCGATGCAACCACCACCACAATCACCACTTACACTCATCCTACACCCACCACCAATTGGTACCCGCACACCAAGTGTCATTGGTCTTGCAAAAGAGGTCAAGATGAAGATAGTAGAAGAGAGATCAAATGAGAAGTTTTTTCAAAGGATTGAAGTAGTGGAATAAGAGATTAAAGAATCAAAAGATGCTACCCTAGTGAGGGAGGTAAGTCAAGAAAATAGTGTTATGAGTACATCTCTAACCCTGGATGAAATAGGAACAAAAGCAATCAATCTACAACATTGGGTAGTAAGGGTAAGAAGGTGTAAAGTGCTGATCAAGCCTCGTCAGAGTAAGAGGAATGCAAAGAGCATGGAAGATACAAGAGAAGAGAAAGACCAGCCTACTAGGAAGGCTTTGCAGAAGATGGACAACATATCAAGCAAAGGGGATCGAGGGCTTTGAAAACAAAATCTTGTGCTTCAGCATGGACCAAGAACAGTGTAGCAAGCTAAAGGAATCTTGCATCAAGGAAGTTTCACCATAGGACCATGACAAAGAGGTAAGTATGAATGAAGGTTTGGAGATGGATATTGCTCCAAAGGCTTGGCACTCGAACAATACTTTATTGTGTAGTGTCATAGACTTAGAGAGGGGTAATGCCTCTAGTCTACTGAAAGGTGTTATAAACTTGGAGATGGGTAATGTCTCCAGTTTATGTGAGAGTGTTCAGAGTAAGTTTGATGATCAACATGTTGCCAACCTTTTAAGGATGTTCTAGACTCCTCCACCACGCAACATTGTGTTTGCATGGGATGCATCAGACCTATGTTTATGGTTAACCACCACTATAACATATAGAGGTAAGGTCAGCATGGAACTAAAACTTAAGGAGCCATGGATAGACAAAAGGGGCTGATATAATGCAAGAATGAAGGCCTCATTCCTAACTTGGTGCAAATTTTTACAAATAGTGCATCCTCTTTTTGGAGAGAGGTAAGTGGATTACGCTTGTATTTAAGCCGCAAGGTAGGTGGCTTACTACTATCAGCATCAGAAAAGACGGTTGACATGTTTAAGCACACCCAAGAGAATCATGATATGCTGGCAGGTTTTTCCAATCGCTGCAGAAAGCAAGACTTTGAAGACAACTGGAGCTCATCGCACCAACAAGGCGGCCATATATGGTGGATTCTTGGCACACTCTTGGGAATCATAATTTTCAATTTTGCCTTTGCAAGAGCCAAGATGCTCACCTTTCCTCTCGTTAATAGTGGTTACAAATTTGGTCCTACTTAGCATGCACATTTTATTGTTCGGACACTGTAGATAATGATCCTATTCTTCACTTGGGATCCAGGAGGACACTGGCAAAACGTTTTGGAAGCCATGGGCTTCCTATTTAATCAACCCACATTATTCCAAGGAATAGGCTATCACCCGAACCTGTTGCAGATTCATGAATATCCCAGAAATCTCATCAATGGCCAAATGGAATGGCTAGTTTAGAAGGAAACTCGATATCAGCTCCTACGGATCAGCTGAAGAAGAATCAAAGTCAGGGCTAGAGACATGAATGCATCTATCCAAAAGGGGAGGGCTAATGATAGCCGGTTTTCGATAATCAAGAAAAAAAAAAGGTTTATCTTTCCTCTGCCCGAAGCATGACAACACCACCAAAAGGCTCAACAAATCCCCGGTCAGTCGGTGAGCCACAAATTCTCTCTCTCTCTCTCTCTCTCTCTCTCTCTCTCTCTCTCTCTCTCCCTGCCACGGCCCATGCAGCCCGCGGCTCTGGCGGCACCCCTGGCCATGGCCCCGTCACTATCCATCATTAGCCCCGACTTTTGAAGTCGCGTTCGCAAGAACCAACCCCAAGTAGGGGAGAGAACATTACCAAGAAAAAATGATAAAAAGTTGTTGTTTTTTTAACATTTAAAGATAAATAATGAGAGATAGAGAAGGAGTTAAAGACAAGTATTGGACTAGATATGCAAATGAAAGAAAAACTAGCAACATATATCTTACATGAGAGCAATCGCCACCACCTTAATGGAGAGAGAAGATGAGGCAAGACTTATCAGATGAGACAGTAGGAGTTTTAGCCGAAACTCTTATCAGATGAGAGCGGGGATCTTTACCCACCCACCAACCACCAATACAATTATTTAGAACTAATTTGTACTAAATGGGTGACAGGTATCCAAGCAAACCCACTGTTTGTTATCGATGTCACATCCCAGAACCCAACTACACTCGTAAACATATATTATGTTTTCTTTAGCTCGTCTATGTAAGTAGGGTCTATTACGGTCTTTGAAAAGTTTGATGGTCACATAAATGCATGTACATGCATACTTATAAGAGACAGTTCTTTGAATTCCGTACACATACTCACACACATGCATCTGGACAAAAATCCGCACAATGAGAGAAAATTTTCAAACAGATAGCACAATAGCATATACGCACATACATCAATAAATATGCAATCATACATATAGAGTATCATTAACATATAACATAGATGACAATAGTGGTAAAACATAGTAATGATCATCATCGTAAAGCTAATACCAATCATTAAAATATCATTTGAAAGGTTATGCAGTGAGAGAGGTGCAAAATCTTGGATAATAAGCGTATAGAAGAGGGATATTAAGTACATAAATGACAACGCCAAGTACTATTCAGATACTATGTTACATGCATTTTGAATACTTACATAAGTTTTCTATAGTTTTGGACATAGATGACATGATAGGCACACGGAGGAAATCTCTTTAGCTTGTCAGGCTGAGACCATCCTACACATACAACACTCTGGAAGGCCAACTATACCACAATCAAGAACCTCATTGCCCTCAACTACACCACCTAGCCACATACACACATACGGAAGGTAACTCACCTAATCATGCCAGAATCATACGAAACTTAAGGAACACCATCCCCTCACTAGGATACACCTCTCCCTAAGCTTCTACACTCAAAACCCTCACTCTAAACCCATCTACGAAAAACGCGTAGGATGACAGAACATAATTTTGAAAGTGCCCAAAACTGAAATTTATGAGTACCTATGCGTAGTTTATGTCGCCACAATTCTATAGACTACTAGCACGTAGAAAACAGACATCGTTTGATACACTTACGGCCACAAATAGCTCGTAGATGCATCGGCGTGTGCGCTTCGTCTCGCGTGGAATGCTTGGTGTCGTCGCATAGCTCTCCTCGAGCCTACAACAATGGTGCAGTCGGATCTCCAATGTGTTGAGCGAGCCGGGCGTAGCGAGAGGATGAAGCTCACGCTCACTCTCTTTCTCTCTCACACACAGTAGACGGTAGCACTAAGTTTTGATTATGATAAAAGTCTTCTTACAAAATGACCTAGATACCTTATATACTAAGGCTACCTTAGGTTTAACCAAAAATGGGGTTGAAAGGGTCAAATGGCTTTGTATTTACAATTTGGAAGTGCCATTGCACCTCGGCTTCTGAAACTAGAATAACTACTCATTACAAATGACGTTTATAGCCATAATCTGCAGCATTTCATAACTTGCAAAAGATAAGACTTTGGTACGAAACTTGAGTTATGTCGTGTTGTTGACCCAATGGTCAACATTACCCCCTTCCGCGTTCATGTCATCCTCGACATGACTTGATTGTCGATGGCGATGTGGTCTTTGCTGTCTTTTTGTTGTTGGAAAGAAAGTATAGACTATAGACTTTGCAGTAGCTTGTCTTGTTCGTCCAATCCGATGTACATAGTCTTCACATGATTCAGGAAAATCATAATTGATGACGAACTTTATGTCTTTCACATCCACGCTCCGAGCTGCAACATCTGTTTCTGTCATTATAGGTCTACTGCCAGATCTAGATTCAAAAAGAACCCAATGTTGTTTAACTTGACTCTTATCATCATGGATAGAGAAAGCTCCATCCATCACTTGCTCCAGCAAATCTGTCAATTTTGAGTATTTTTGATTCTCAGAAACAACTTCTACAATCTGTAGAATTGAGTGATTGGCTTTCTGATCTTGTGAGCCAATGACAACTTTGTAAGGAGTTATGTTGTGTAGTTGACCCAGCGGTCAACACTTTGCTGTTGTTTTGGCTTCATCTGTTGCACTGCTTGTATCTTTGTCGAACCACAACAAGAACTATGATCCATTAGAGCGGATGTCTATCATCGTAACCATTCATCTTTTGAGATCCTCTGATTACTTTTATGTCTGCTCTTTGTCGAACCACAACAAGAACCACAACAAGAACTATGATCCATTAGAGCGGATGTCTATCATCGTAACCATTCATCTTTTGAGATCCTCTGATTACTTTTATGTCTGCTCTTTGTCATTGAGGACTTCTTAATCTTGTGCAATCATGTTGTTAGTGTTGTCTGCAGCGTTGTCATCTTCGCCATTGAGGAGAAGTATGCTATGATCTGAAATTGGTGCTCCAATTCACTTGTCAATTGATTTGAGTAGCATTTCCTTATTGTTGATGTAGAAGGAATATGTACAAGAGGATGGTGATAGGTGTCCCTAGATTAGGGTCTAAAACCTGGATGACCAAAGGGAAAAAACCCGATGGGAAAAAAATGCCTTTGGTATACGCTCTTATTGGAGTTGAGAAGTTAAACGTGAAGTACATGTTCATGAAAGGTGAGTGCTTGGGTGAAACACGAAAAGAGTGCCTGATGCAAGTGCCAATTATGGGACACTCTATATGCATATGAGAAATTTGTCATCAAAAGCATGCAATGTGAAAGAAGGAGATGATGGGTGTTTCGAGGAATAAATGTAGCACATGTGACATCAAAAGATGTCTCAATAGCTTCCACCTTTCCAAGAAGGGTTTTCGATGTAGAAGTTTCTCCATTCGTATCTCACTGTGCTCAGTACGTGAGTGTCTTTTGGACCTTCTCCTTCACTTCACCAGACTTAAGTACTTAGACTTCGACTCTTTTGCTCACCTATACCAGCATGAGCGACACAACTTAAATATGCTCAACTCTTCCAGCTTTGGACTAACACCTCACTCATTTTGTGGCGTAGCTACTCGACTCTGACTTGTATGACTTGTTAGTTGCCTATTGACACTGCTTTGTGACAAGTTCTTCGGCTGTTGTAGTGGTTGCTGAGACATACTTCGTGAAGTTTCATCGTTTCCCCGTACCTTCTTCTCTTTGTAGTGCTCAGGCCTCTCGTCAATCTTTTCTTCATGTGGATTATGGATTTTTTTATTTTTTCTTAATAATAAACAAAGAAAATCTTAAAACAACTCAACAAAAGAAAAATCATTCAAATAGAAATCTAAATGTTATGTATACTATACACATGTCCCTAGGGGCTCATATATGGATTTTGTCCCCTTACTCCTCTGTAACACTACTATGAGGGCATATACTCTAAATTTCGTCAAAAAATTATCACAATAAAACGCAAAAATTCAATGCATCTCACAAAACATTGCCCTCTAATAGTCATAATGTTAGGTCCGCATTCAGAATGCCTCCCCCCTTCCTATTTGGAGTCATCCTTTACGACAGGGTATCGCAAAGGGTATGTGTTGTGCTTGGGCAATTAAAAGTTGTGCCTATGCAGGCCTTGTAATGTAGCCCTATTATGCATACACAGTCAATGCATGGAAAAGATTTATGTTGTGCAAGATGTGGGTATAAGCAATTTGCTTATTGGCATTTGTTGGCGAGGCTTCCTATTCTAAGCAATGTAATGGTATTTGAAGCTCCTGTATCGTTGCTTGATTGAAGCGACTTGCTCTCTTCTAATTGTACTGTAATCGTAGGAAGAATTGTAAGAATTCAAGCGGCGATGCACTGACAGCAGTTTTGTTGTTCTTCTTTGGGACCCATTTCTTTGCGATTATTGGCTGTTTTGTTGCTGACTCTCGTTTGGAAACCCATACTTGCCCGTGCTTCGTTTGTGTTTGAAGAGACTTCTTTGGGATCCACCTTTTTGTTGTGTGAGTCGACAGTGGTCTTTGCTTCGTCCCTTGTACGCTTGGTTGGTGACGGGATTCAGGCTTTGAAAGTTGATACTGTGGTTGTTTTGGAATCCAAATGAATTCCTGACTTTTTTGTGATTGAATCAACTTCTTTGGAGCCCAAACCTGAGTTGCGAAAGCTTGCGACTTTGTGATATTCTTACCCTTTCGTGCACGCTTTCCTTGTTTTTGTTTTGGTGTTGGATCTTGTGACTTGTCATTAGAGATCTTTGTCTTCTTGATCCATATCTATTTTTGGCGGATCTGGCTTTTTGGTATCCAGATTTGTCGAGATTTTTGGCTTTGACTTGTTGTCCTGTCATGGTTGTTACTGAAGGGGTTGGTGATAGTGATGGCCTGAGTTGATGATATGGGATGTCGTAAGATTCATCACTGTCGCTACTATCCTTAGCAAGGTTGACTTCTTGTACTTTCCCTTGATTTTTTGGCTGGTAGTGGAAAGTTACTGTCTGTTTGCTCGTGGGTGGTAGTTTCTTGGAGGACTTTTCTAGCCCATTGATTAGAGCATTGTTAGCTCGTTGCTCTCGTCGTATTCCTCCTAGCTGAGTCTTTGCATCCTTATTAGGAGCCATGTATGAGGATGTTTGTGGTGGCTGTGTCTTCACGGAGGACTTTGGAATCCACTTTTGATGCACTTCATTCGTGTAGCGATCACATTGATTCCCGGGTCGTTGATCTTCTTGAAGCTCGAAGTGTTCTACAGAGTCATAGAACTCGTCGTCTTCTTCATCTTTTGATTCTCCACATTTCTTTGTTTGCTCCTTATTTCGAGAGCTTGTTGATGTCTGGTTCTCTTCGTTTTCCTGGATTACACTCACTGAAAAATAAGGAACGACATCATAGCCATTTTCATCACAAAACTTTGTTGTGGGAGCATCCTCCACAGCGCACACGTCCAGAGTAGCCAAGATGTGTTCCCATCCAAAAGGCTCTAACTCTTCTTCAGGAAATGGTTCTGGGATATAGTTCATATCCTCTATAACCCGCTCTAGGATACATTCCTCACGTTTCAAGCTACCACATTGTGAAGCTCCACACATCCACAGGTATTTAGGCTTACCTAACCAAGCTGACAGTGACGGGAGCAAAGCGAACCCCGAACCCCCGACGGCCTCTAAAACACCGGGGACCGAATGGCGCGCCTCGAGCCTGTCATGGTAAAGCAAACAGGGGGGCACCACCTAGCTTCAGCGGCTAGGACGCAAACATCACACCATAACAAAGTTTTCATCCAAGAGAGATGGATGCTTGGGAGTAATGATGAAGTGGAGGGGAAATGAGATCAAGTGAGAGGGAGAGAGAGAGAGAGTGAGGGAGGGGGTATAGCGGCTTAGTACTTAGGCACCACAGAAGGATGGCAAATCCTCACACCCTTCACACATACACAAGCTCACTCCAAACACAAGACTAGGTGGCGATTCCGCACACCTCACATGGGCAAAACATTGCAGGAAAACATACTCACAAAACCTCAAGCTTTATTTAGAGAATAAGGCGATGAAATGGGGAGCATAGGGTAAGGGAATGAGAAGGGAGAGAGTGGTAGAGCACATGGCGGATAGGTGGGAGTTGATGGCGAAGAATCGCACGGGGGTCATGGCCATCATCCTTCATTTAGTTTCCCTTCATCTTCCATAGCCCAAGGGTGTAGAGGTCATGCTCAAGACGAGCATGGTGATTGCGGTGATGGTGATGGTGTGGGTGTGTGTGTGTGCACTAAGCACACACAGTGCATAGTGTGTTCTTTGGTGATGTTGTGTGTTTTTGTGTGATGGTGACCCCTCTTTATATAGGGGAGGAGGGGGGGGGAGAAATTATAGAATTTAAAAATGAAGAAATCATTATCTACATAGGCCATGTGACTGTGGGCCCCACTTGTCTGGCTGTGTGTATATGTGCCAGAACAGCAGTCTCATGAGAGAGTGACTAAGAGAGAGAGATGGGTTGATGAAAAAAGTGAGAGGTGACATGGAGAATAAAGTAATTACAAGAGGGGAGAGAGGGGAGTGTGTTCAGAGGTGAATCTGTGTGCAGATGTGTGTGAACACAAGAAAAATCAGGTAACCACCGGGTGGGAATGGGTCTGTGGGCACCTTTTTTAGTGAAACTGAGTGTGTGTGAGTGTGGGGGAGGTTATTTAGCTACAAGATAAGAGACATGGCGCCCTTTAGAGAGAGAGGGGGGTATTTAGGTCATGGGATATGATAGGAGAGAGAAAGGGGATGTGGGGTATACTATTTTGGAAGATAGGATAAGTTGTATGTGAGTTAGGGTGCATTATTGGTGAGTTAGAATGCATTATTGGTGAGAGGTGGGGTAGCTTGAGGGGAGAGAGAAAGGAGAAAGGACAAGGGGAAGAGAAAGGGGGTTGACCTTTTGAGTGGAGGAGAGAAAAAGGGACACACGGCGGGGCAACAGTGAAGAAAAAGGAGGCAAGGTGGGGATGGGCTGCCACGCAAGCATGAGGTGGCCTATTTTACCTTTCTCATATATTTACATAATCGTACTTTATTTTTTTCTTACTTTTTCCAATGCCTTTTATCACTCCCTCCCTAAGAGGGGGGTTTTCATGGGGTGGGGACGAGAGAAGAGGGGTATGGGAGCTTGGCTTGTGAAAAGCCCCCATCAATAGTTCTGATCCTCCTACTGTGGCAGAATCAAACTCCTCAACCGGTGTTCACGTTGATAAGGGCTTTTCGCAAGCCAAGCTCCCATACCCCTCTTCTCTCGTCCCCACCCCATGAAAACCCCCTCTTAGGGAGGGAGTGATACAAGACATTGAAAAACGTAAGAAAAAAATAAACTATGATTATGTAAATATATAAGAAAGATAAAATAGGCCACCTCATGCCTGCGGGGCAGCCCATCCCCACCTTGCCTCCTTTTTCTTCACTGTTGCCCCGTCATGTGTCCCTTTTCCTCTCCTCCACTCAAAAGGTCAACCCCCTCTCTCTTCCCCTTGTCCTTTCTCCTTTCTCTCTCCCCTCAAGCTACCCCACCTCTCACCAATAATGCATTCTAACTCACCAATAATGCACCCTAACTCACATGCAACTTACCCTATCTTCCAAAATAGTATACCCCACCCCCCCTTTCTCTCTCCTATCATCCCATGACCCAAATACCCCCCCCCTCTCTCTAAAGGGCGCCATGTCTCTTGTCTTGTAGCTAAATAACCTCCCCCATACTCACACACACTCAGTTTCACTAAAAAAAGTGCCCACGGACCCATCCCCGGCCCACCCGGTGGTTACCTGATTTTTCTTGTGTTCACACACATTTGCACACAGATTCACCTCTGAACACACTCCTCTCTCTCCCCTCTTGTAATTACTTTATTCTCCATGTCACCTCTCACTTTTTTTCATCAACCCATCTCTCTCTCTCTTAGTCTCTCTCTCATGAGACTGCTGTTCTGGCACATATACACACAGCCAGACAAGTGGGGCCCACAGTCACATGGCCTATGTAGATAATGATTTCTTCATTTCTAAATTCTAGAATTTCTCCCCCCCCCTCCTCCCCTATATAAAGAGGGATCACCATCACACAAAAACACACAACATCACCAAAGAACACACTATGCACTGTGTGTGCCTAGTGCACACACACACACCCACACCATCACCATCACCGCAATCACCAAGCTTGTCTCGAGCATGACCTCTACACCCTTGGCTATGGAAGATGAAGGGCAAATAAATGAAGGATGATGGCCATAATCCTCGTGCGAGTCTTCGTCATCAACTCCCACCTATCCGCCATGTGCTCTACCACTCTCTCCCTTCTCATTCCCCTACCCTATGCTCCCCATTTCATCGCCTAATTCTCTAAATAAAGCTTGAGGTTTTGTGAGTATGTTTTGCCCATGTGAGGTGTGCGGAATCACCACCTAGTCTTGTGTTTTGGAGTGAGCTTGTGTATGTGTGAAGGGTGTGCGGATTCTCCATCCTTTTGTGATGCCTAAGTACTAAGACGCTATACCCCCTCCCTCACTCTCTCTCTCTCTCTCTCTCTCTCTCTCACTTGATCTCATTCCCTTTCCTTTTCCTCATTACTCCCAAGCATCCATCTCTCTTGGATGGAAACTTTGTTATGGTGGTGTGTTGTTTGCGTCCTAGCCGCCGAAGCTAGGTGGTGCCCCCTATTTGCTTTACCATGATAGGCTCGAGGCACGCCATTCGGTCCCCGGTGTTTTAGAGGCCGTTGGGGTTCGGAGTTCGCTTTGCTCCCGTCATTTGGTGCCCCCACGGAGGAACTTTTCATGAAACCCTTCAATTTACAAGACTGAAATCCTTAAACTATTGTGAATGGATGAATGGCTAGCAGGATTTGCTAATTGGACGACAGAAGAAGAAGAGCTCCAAGCACAACTAGACGAACTCCGCATCTCCATCGAAGCTCGAGTGCCAGGCGTAACGGTAATCGATTTGCAGTGGGAGAGTCAACCAACACGCCAAACCTAGTGGATATACATAGGCCAAGTGCCAAGAAGAAGAAGGAGAAGGTCGAAACCATGTCCGCAACCTACAACCAACCCACAACAACAAAATGGAAGGAGATCTACACAATAGAGAATCAACACTATTCTACTGATAGCCGTTTTTCGGCTCTCCATAATTGCCATAGTAAGCTACCTCACCCTACCAAAATCACCCAAACACTATGGCTATCCCTACCATTTCACTGTAAATAGGTGTGTGTGAGTTAGGGGGCTTTTCCCATATCTTCTTAAAAAACCCTCAGCTAGCTAGTCACTGAGCTAGGTGAGCCAAAAAAAATAAAAAAAATAAAAAAATAAAAGTATATTATGGCCTCTTTGTATGTAAATATTTCATTGTATATATGGCCTAAATATAGGGATTTTTTATAATTATTTTGGTATTTTATTTAAATATTTCTACTTAGGTGTGTGTTTAATTAAACCTATGTACACCTTCTTTCATCCTCTTACACCATAATTATATTTTTTTTGCCAATATGTACATACTCTAACCTCATATTTTTCCTTTATACAAATCACTCCCACATTTTCACCCTCACCCTCATGAAAACAAAAAATTGATTTCTACTCATTGGTTACTTTTATTATATTATTTACTTGCATACCTTTTCCTCTTTCACCCAAAATAATTCAAGGAGGGACCACATCATATGATTCCAATATCTTTCCATATCCATAACTCCTCCATATTTTTATTATTATTTTTACTCATTATTCTAACACCATGTGCTCATTGAGCTAAAGTCCATGAATAGTCCATACACTAGTCCCACCATGTATATATTTCTTATTTCACCAATAATCCTCCTCCATGCATGGGTCAAGGGCAACTTGAATGCTTTGTATTATAATATGACAAAGGAGGGGCTCACTCTTGGATGCATTGTACAAATTCAACAAAGGAGGGGGCCACTAAAAGACTTTTGCAGGTATAAAAAACAGGCTTTTTGGTGAGAATTTTGGCACCTATCTCCACTCCGAATTTGGAGCGGTGGTCAAAAGAGAAAATGTAGCCCACGCTCTGAATAATCACCTCAAATGTTTTCATGATTTTTGGAGCTACCAGCAGTGAGCTATGATTTTTTGAGTGGACCCCAGTCTGCCCACTTTTTTCACAAGTAGCCCATAGTCTTCTCTCACCTCTTTCCACACTTCTACACACACACACACACACACACATTTCTCTCAATCCCTCACTCAAACCTGCACCTTCAATGGTTTCTCTCACTTTCTTCACCATTAACCTCCCCACTTACTCCCATAGCTCTCATATGAGCTCTCCATGTACATACACCATCTCTATGCCTCTCTCTATTATTTCCAAAGTACAATTCCATCTTACCCCTCATATATATACATAAATTCAGCATGTGTACCATGCTTAACCTCTGCCAATCAAAAGATCTCATCAACGGAATTACCATTTTCATCACGATGATCAACCTTGGCGGCGGTGGCATAAAGAAGAGAAGACGAAGAAGAAGATCGATAGTCATTTTGAGAACCTACACAAGTGAGTTCAAGCTTCTTCAAAGCTTCACTATCTCAATGATTCTCTTTTAATTCATCCCTCTTCCTTCATCAAATCAACTCACTCTACCCATTGTAAATGTAACATTAACTTTCTAGTGATTACTAACGACTAACATACTAACACAAAATAGCATTGACCTAACCATAAAAGACACCTCACCTCAAGACATGTATAGTAACTCTCTCTCTCTCCCTCTCCCTTCTTTAAAACTTACTTTCACCTTATCTACCATCAATAATGCTCTCTTTTGAGCCCACACCCATGACTCAAGCAGACAAAGAAGGCCCACAATGTTTTGATATTCAAAAAAATCATAATCCTGATTTGTTAGCTTGTAAATTAGGATTTCCAATAATCCTAATGAGGGGTCTCCAACCTATAAATAGGCCCCTCTCCTTCTTGTAAAACAACCTCCAACATCTCACATAGCACCCCAACACTCTATGCGTGAGGAGAGACTTAGGTGTAGCAACCACTTGTGAGCTTCACTCTTGGTGTGAGAGAAGCCTTCAAGCTACACATTGCAAGTGAGAGAGCGTGAGTTTCACAAATCTCAAAACCACTATTGTACATGCTCCTTCATCATCAATAAATCGAGGTTTGGTGCATCAAAGGTGTGATTCGACGTTCAAATCTTCGTCCTTCCATTTGTGTAATACGGTTTGGTGAATTCAAGGTGACTTGTGTATTTTGAGTTTTTATCGGTTGATCTTGATTTTAGAAAGTGTTTTAGTGTGTTTTTCATTGCCAGTTTTGTATCCATTGTAAGAGGGTATTGTGGTGAGAGGTCTCCCACACCCTAAGACAGTGTGTGTGTGTTTTGGCAATGTTTAACAATCACTAAGCATTGAGTGAGTTTTATACAAGTTCTACGATAGCATCAT
Organism: Adiantum capillus-veneris; assembly: GCF_014529385.1. Taxonomy (NCBI): domain Eukaryota; kingdom Viridiplantae; phylum Streptophyta; class Polypodiopsida; order Polypodiales; family Pteridaceae; genus Adiantum; species Adiantum capillus-veneris. Next base: position 123,941,585 of record NC_140938.1, on the reverse strand, counting down.
AACGAACCATCTCCATTTGCAAGTCACAAATAAGGTATTACGCAAGATCCTTTTCTCTCTCTCTTCCCTTTGCTCTAGCTCTCTCTGGTCCAGTTGGTGTGTGTCTTGGTGTGAGGTTGTTTGTGTGTGTTGTGTGGTGCATCTTCTTGGTTGTGCCAAAATCTCTCTTGCGTCCTAGTTCGCATACCATAACTAGGTGGTGCCCCTATCTTGTTTGGGTTTGGCTGTGGGTTTGTTGTTGTGTTGTGCTTGTGGTTGCCCCAGCCCCAATTGAGCAGCACGGGAGCCTTGAGGGGTGTTTAGAGGTCGCCTCTCTTGTTGCCCGCCCCGGACCGCCTCAATTTTGGTGCCCCCACTGAGGAACTGACTTTGTGCTTATTGTTATTGTATTGCATGAATGCTTGAATTTTAGCATAATCAAGTAGATTATATGAATCATGAAAACTTGTATGACCGAGTTTAATTTCAAGGAAACAAAAATTGATCTAGAATATGGTTTGGATTAGCATAACATAAGAAAGGAAAAAAGCATTTTCACATAAGAATCTAAAATTCATGTTGAAAGACCTTTCAAAACTTTGTGTAGTTAGTTGATGTCATGAGAGAAAATGATTGTTTGGAACTAATCTTTGCGTGGTTCTAGCATTGAGAGACTATGACACGCTATACCTTTGAGGATATCCCAATCTTCTTCGGGAATCTAGAAGAAGATGTTGATGATTTTCTTGTTGATTTTAGAATGGTTTGTCGTATCCTTGGTGAAAGGGATGACATTGAAAAAGGGGATTTTCTATTGCTATGCCTTAGAGGCAACGCTGAGCAATGGTTTTGGAGTATGTCTTCTCAGATTGAAGATGGGTATACCCAAATTTCCAAAGCTTTGAAGGCCACATTCTCTAAAGTTCCAACAACGGAGAAAGCATGGGCTTCACTACGGAGACTTCAACAACATGGTGAAGACTACTATGCTTATGAGGATATTTTTTCTCGTCAATGGGAAGGATGTGGATTTAGTTCTACATTTCCAGATTATGTAAAAATGGATCAATTTATTTCGGGTTTGTCTCCTTTCCTAAAGACTAAGGTTACTTGTAGTGGACCCTCTACCTTTGAAGAAGCGGTCACTATTGCCCGAAGGAATTTTCACAAGTACTTCTACATCAAAAATGGTTGCCATCATGCTGGAAGAACCAACCATCATAAAAGTGTTTCTATCAAGGAGTCATCTCCTTTGCCATACTTGTCTCCTTCTACTCCGACAAATGTTGAAGAAGTTACTTACATACCAACTGATTATTCAAGTGCTAAAGTGTGTGGCCAAGATTCAAATGTGGAATCTCTTTCTTCTACCTTTATCACAAGTATGCAAAAATCGACACAAGATATCTCAAATGGCATTGATGATTCAATAATGGATACATCCAACCTTTTGGCGGAGGATCAATTTCTAGTCCGAGCAGACGAAGATTTTGTGCAACATGAATCTATGGAGAATGAAGAACTTGAAGGTAACCTTGATCTTATGGAATGTTCTGAGAGTGTATCTTGTCTAAAAGAAGAGAGTGAAGAAGAAGATGAAATCATAGGTGGAGAGATCATAGACCACATTGATCATAAAAAGATGATTGTGTACATGGAATGCCAACTCCAAAATAAAGTAGAAGAGTGTGAGTTGAATCCAGGTGAGGATAATCTTGAAGAAGTGTTTGAGGATGTTGAAAAGCATTGGTATGACCCATGTATGTTAAGCATAGAGGAACCTATCATGCAAGAAGCCAAATGTTTCACAAAATCAAACAGTATTCCATCAACCTTTGAGGTGGTACAATGTGAGGAGTTAGAACCTTGCCAAAGGGGGGGCTTAGAAGGGGATGAAGAACATGGGAGAGTAGTAAAAAATAAAATCATAAAAGGAAACTATCAGAAGGGTATCATTCTCTCCGATGGTGTTTTAGTGGGTGGCTCTTCATTCATGGGACAATCTCTTAGCAAGAAAATCCAAGCTTTTGAAGCCCCAATCATCTTCACATTGGGTTTCACCTCTTTAAGGTCAACTTCTCCTCTCTTCACATATAAATTTCATCGGGGACACCATACCTTCTTAAGTGGAAGAGGACATGAATACTTGGTGATAAACGGATGTTTCCAAATCTTCTTCACTTGGTTCTTTGTTGTATGGAGGTCGCACATTGTGATGCTTCTGGTATTCATCATAGATGAAAAACTTGTTGATTGCTACATGTGGATATTTCATCAATCAGTACCAAAATCTATTCTCTTCCAATGTGTGGGAAGCAATAGAAACCTTCATCTATTATCTACTTATGTGGTAAACTATCTGCAATATCTTTCAATAGCAGCTGGAAGCATGGATCAAGATTTCCTAAATCATAAAGGTCATAGAATTTTTTACTTGATGAGCCTACCCAGGTTGAATGAAATTTATGAGCTACAGTTCAGGAATTTTCTCATACAAGATCTTGAAGATCGTACCAGATACATCAACTTTACACAAAAGGAAGAGAAACCAATCTTTTATATCACATTCATAGTGATAGATGCAATGATGGACAACAGTAAAATCTACAAGTTTATTCAACCAAAATCAGTAAGTGATTCCATACTATACATCTGGCTTTGGGAAAGATATTTCAAGATCTTTGATCCTGGGGGGGTGCTTATGGAAACTTTTTCAATGGAGGAGGTTTACTCCGTCACTTCATTTCATCTTGCTATTGGCTCGGAGAACCTTCCATATCACATAAGGTTTTTTAATCATACAACAAAGGTTCTTCAAAGATAAGAGCAGACAAAGACAGACGTTACATAATATACATGTTGTATGATCAGATAAATGGTACATGAATGTACCATTATCTAAGGGGGGGGCTAATGATAGCCGTTTTTCGGCTCTCCATAATTGCCATAGTAAGCTACCTCACCCTACCAAAATCACCCAAACACTATGGCTATCCCTACCATTTCACTGTAAATAGGTGTGTGTGAGTTAGGGGGCTTTTCCCATATCTTCTTAAAAAACCCTCAGCTAGCTAGTCACTGGGCTAGGTGAGCCAAAAAAAATAAAAAAAATAAAAAAATAAAAGTATATTATGGCCTCTTTGTGTGTAAATATTTCATTGTATATATGGCCTAAATATAGGGATTTTTTATAATTATTTTGGTATTTTATTTAAATATTTCTACTTAGGTGTGTGTTTAATTAAACCTATGTACACCTTCTTTCATCCTCTTACACCATAATTATATTTTTTTTGCCAATATGTACATACTCTAACCTCATATTTTTCCTTTATACAAATCACTCCCACATTTTCACCCTCACCCTCATGAAAACAAAAAATTGATTTCTACTCATTGGTTACTTTTATATTATTTACTTGCATACATTTTCCTCTTTCACCCAAAATAATTCAAGGAGGGACCACATCATATGATTCCAATATCTTTCCATATCCATAACTCCTCCATATTTTTATTATTATTTTTACTCATTATTCTAACACCATGTGCTCATTGAGCTAAAGTCCATGAATAGTCCATACACTAGTCCCACCATGTATATATTTCTTATTTCACCAATAATCCTCCTCCATGCATGGGTCAAGGGTAACTTGAATGCTTTGTATTATAATATGACAAAGGAGGGGCTCACTCTTGGATGCATTGTACAAATTCAACAAAGGAGGGGGCCACTAAAAGACTTTTGCAGGCATAAAAAACAGGCTTTTGGTGAGAATTTTGGCACCTATCTCCACTCCGAATTTCGAGTGGTGGTCAAAAGAGAAAATGTAGCCCACGCTCTCAATAATCACCTCAAAGTTTTTCATGATTTTTGGAGCTACCAGTAGTGAGCTATGATTTTTTGAGTGAACCCCAGTCTGCCCACTTTTTTCACAAGTAGCCCATAGTCTTCTCTCACCTCTTTCCACACTTCTACACACACACACACACACACATTTCTCTCAATCCCTCACTCAAACCTGCACCTTCAATGGTTTCTCTCACTTTCTTCACCATTAACCTCCCCACTTACTCCCATAGCTCTCATATGAGCTCTCCATGTACATACACCATCTCTATGCCTCTCTCTATTATCTCCAAAGTACAATTCCATCTTACCCCTCATATATATACATAAATTCAGCATGTGTACCATGCTTAACCTCTGCCAATCAAAAGATCTCATCAACGGAATTACCATTTTCATCACGATGATCAACCTTGGTGGCGGTGGCATAAAGAAGAGAAGACGAAGAAGAAGATCGATAGTCATTTTGAGAACCTACACAAGTGAGTTCAAGCTTCTTCAAAGCTTCACTATCTCAATGATTCTCTTTTAATTCATCCCTCTTCCTTCATCAAATCAACTCACTCTACCCATTGTAAATGTAACATTAACTTTCTAGTGATTACTAACGACTAACATACTAACACAAAATAGCATTGACCTAACCATAAAAGACACCTCACCTCAAGACATGTATAGTAACTCTCTCTCTCTCCCTCTCCCCTTCTTTAAAACTTACTTTCACCTTATCTACCATCAATAATGCTCTCTTTTGAGCCCACACCCATGACTCAAGCAGACAAAGAAGGCCCACAATGTTTTGATATTCAAAAAAATCATAATCTTGATTTGTTAGCTTGTAAATTAGGATTTCCAATAATCCTAATGAGGGGTCTCCAACCTATAAATAGGCCCCTCTCCTTCTTGTAAAACAACCTCCAACATCTCACATAGCACCCCAACACTCTATGCGTGAGGAGAGACTTAGGTGTAGCAACCACTTGTGAGCTTCACTCTTGGTGTGAGAGAAGCCTTCAAGCTACACATTGCAAGTGAGAGAGCGTGAGTTCCACAAATCTCAAAACCACTATTGTACATGCTCCTTCATCATCAATAAATCGAGGTTTGGTGCATCAAAGGCGTGATTCGACGTTCAAATCTTCGTCCTTCCATTTGTGTAATACGGTTTGGTGAATTCAAGGTGACTTGTGTATTTTGAGTTTTTATCGGTTGATCTTGATTTTAGAAAGTGTTTTAGTGTGTTTTTCATTGCCAGTTTTGTATCCATTGTAAGAGGGTATTGTGGTGAGAGGTCTCCCACACCCTAAGACAGTGTGTGTGTGTTTTGGCAATGTTTAGCAATCACTAAGCATTGAGTGAGTTTTATACAAGTTCTACGATAGCATCATAACGAACCATCTCCATTTGCAAGTCACAAATAAGGTATTACGCAAGATCCTTTTCTCTCTCTCTTCCCTTTGCTCTAGCTCTCTCTGGTCCAGTTGGTGTGTGTCTTGGTGTGAGGTTGTTTGTGTGTGTTGTGTGGTGCATCTTCTTGGTTGTGCCAAAATCTCTCTTGCGTCCTAGTTCGCATACCATAACTAGGTGGTGCCCCTATCTTGTTTGGGTTTGGCTGTGGGTTTGTTGTTGTGTTGTGCTTGTGGTTGCCCCAGCCCCAATTGAGCAGCACGGGAGCCTTGAGGGGTGTTTAGAGGTCGCCTCTCTTGTTGCCCGCCCCGGACCGCCTCACTACTTTGAGAATCGGGCAACTCAAGTCACCGAGGTAATTATCACAGTCAGTTTCCAAGTCGCACCTGATGCTGCAGCACAGATAACGGAAGCATTGGCTCACACTCTCACTAAAGAAACTAGGGATCTACTGAGTTTGTTTCAAGAAAGAACACCACCCTCTCCCACAAGCTTGGACAGTGACTAAGCACCTCTAAGCTTCACATGAATCAGTACAACCTACCTCAAGACAGATCACACATACCAACACGTGTACGCTCAATCAAGGTAATACTGGATTTGAAGGCTTACTACCAGCACGTCATTGACACCATCCCGGGTGGGGAGCGGTTTTTGGAGGTTCTGGCATCAGATCAACCATTTGTCTTACCTTTGGTACAAGGCAATGTACCGTTTGAAGTTTTAATCTATGTCCTAGTATAAGAGGGTATACACGCCTCCTTGTAAAGAAGAAAAAAACTTTTGCAAGTTAAGCAGTGTGTCTTTCTAGCTCTCTCTCAGTAATCATGGCAAGTGTAGCATTTCCAACATTTAAAGGAAAGAAGGGGGAGGATTTGGTAACAGACTTCCTAGATGACTTTGAAGTAGCATGTGTAATGAGCAACAAAGATATGGATGAATCCCGGGTTAGAATCTTTAAGCATCTCATGAAGCTAGAAGCTAGATCATGGTACAATGCACTTCCACAAGCAACCAAGGATGACTGGGAACCCTTAAAAACCGCTTTTAAGAGGCGCTTTGGGGGAGGTACCACTTCAGAAAAGTTGTGGGACAAGTTGAGAGACTTGAAGCAGGAGGGTCTTTTAGAATATGCCACCTATGAGTCCAAATTTGTGGATTTGTGGGAACGGTGGGTTGAGTCACTGGCTAGGGGGGAAGCTGCACCCGATTTCCTAAAAAAAGATCGGTTCACGCATGGCTTATGGCCGCTTCTCAAGGAGAAGGTGAAAGGTAGATTCCCGGCTACGTACGAGTTAGCCGTTGAGATTGCTCGCCTTAAAGACAAGAAGCTGCGAATGAAAGCCAAAGAAACCGAGTCAATAGAATCAGGAACATCGCGTCGACCAGCAACTACGACAACCACCATTCCACCACCACCACCGGCTCTTGGGGTAAGAGATGACCAACAAGATATGTTGGCCCATTTTACTGACCAACTGCAGAATTTGTCTGTCCACTTAATACAACAAGGGAGGAGTCAAGAAAGAGATCAAGACCCTGGAAGAGCATGACGACAAAACAGGGAGTATCACTGCTACAACTGCGGAGAAGACGGTCACGGTATGTACTACTGTCCCAAACCACGACAAAACTATAATAGAGGAGGTAGGAGGAACCAATTGTCATCCCCTAGAGAAAGAACACCCCCACCCCGAGCACCACCCCCACCAACACAAATTCTACGTCCACCCGAGACACCACTACAAGCATCAATCCCACCTCTTCCACCAGCCCCACCACCTGATCACCCTGTAAACATCATAAGGCTAGAAGAGAAAGGAAAAGCCATAGTAGTGGATCCACCCAGAGCAAAGGAGAGGGACAAGGGTAAGGAGAAGGTAACCTTTTTAGAACCAATTGAAGCCATGACTGTGAAAAGAGCTAGGAGGGAGAAAGCTACACAATCAGATGATGAGAGAAGCATGAGAGGAGAAACTAGCAAGAGGCCATCCAGGCCACGACGGAAATTGGGCATCACCGACTTCCAGAGAGGGGAAAGTTCTAAGCCCTATGATCTAACATTGGATGTGGCAGAGCAAGGACCAAAGATTACATGGCCACAACTACTACATCTTGCACCAAAAGTAAGGCGACAATGGTCTAAAATGGTAAGTACAAGACGCTCCAAAACAAAGGTAGCCGGAGCAATTTCGGGATGCAACATGGATGACATCCTTCCAATTGTCGACGTAAACATAAAAGGAAAGAGGGTTGGAAACACCTACATTGATGGAGGTGCACAAATCTGTGTAATGAGCGAAGCTATGATGCTTCGATTAGGGCTCGAGGTTGACAGGCCTTCTCCATGCAAGGTAAAGATGGCAAAAAACGCAAAACTAAAGTGTGTGGGTGTGGTAAGTGCCGTGAAAATCAAATCTTTCAACACTGAGGTAGAGGTAGATGTTTTTGTAATGCCTACTAAGGGGGAGGGCTATCCACTAATTTTGGGAAGGCCATGGTTGATGGCCATAAAGGCAAAACAGGACTGGGGTACTGGCCTTCTACGCATGACCGGTAAGAAAGGGGAGACAATCTACTACGACATGAGGATTGGCAAGCAGAAGCAAATGAATCTGGAAACATCGGCAGATGAAACCACTAGCGAATCTTCCAGTTCTGAGGAGGAGACCACATCCACCGATGAAAGTGACAGTTCCATTGATGTGGTGGGTATCATTATGAAGGATCCACAAAGGGTAAGCACAACTGGTGATCCATCACCAAAAGGGAAACCCAATGAAGAGGAGAGAAAATCACCTGGCCTAGGAGGAAGTAGGTTGAAGGGTATGTTGTCTACGGAATTAACACTTGAGGAGAAAGATAGTTTTTTGCAAATGTTGATGGGATTTGCTAACCTGTTCATTGACAACTATGAAAGAATCACAGGAATTACAGTGGTGGAACATCATATTAAGCTGAAGGAAGGGGTAAAACCAGTTGTGCAAAAGCTACGACGATTGGGGGTCATACAAGAAAAGGCACTCTTGGCCGAGGTAAGGAAACTGCTGGAGGCGGGATTCATCTATCCTGTAGAACACTCAGAATGGGTGTCACCCGTAGTGGTGACGCCTAAAAAGAATGGTAAGTGGAGGGTCTGTGTTGACTACAAACCACTAAATGCAGCTACAAAGAGAGACCACTTTCCTCTCCCTTTCTTGGATGAAATTCTGAATGAAGTAGCGGGTTTTGAATGCTATACCGTCTATGATGGTTATTCTGGATACTTTCAAATACTCATAGCCTTGGAAGATCAGCTAAAAACCACTTTTATCACGCCATGGGGTTGTTTTGCATACAGGGTTATGCCATTTGGTCTCACAAATGCACCTGCCACATTCCAAAGATATGTCACATATGTTTTTCAACTGTTCTTTGGAACATCCATAAGAGTGTTCATTGATGATTTTTGTATATATAGCTCCCGTATTTCACATTTAGAAAAGGTAACTGAAGGTTTGGCCACGTTGCAGAGCCTAGGTGGGCAATTAAATGTGGATAAATGCCATATTGGGGAGAGTAAAGTCACTCTACTAGGCCATGAAATTTCAGCAAAAGGTATCAACGCCGACCCAAGTAAGGTGTCCGCACTCATAGCCCTACCTTCACCAACGACCGCACGTCAACTGGTCTCTTTTCTACAGAAGGTGAGGTACTTAAGTAGATTCATACATCTACTATCACAACTTGTTCTACCACTGCAACAACTCACTCAAAGATCAACTTTCACTTGGGACGAGGAAAGCGAACATCACTACAACAAGGTAAAGGAGGTCTTAGCCACTCTGCCAACTATCTCACCACCTAAGTGGGATGAAAAATTCTATGTCACCTCAAGTGTTGGTGATGACTCATTGGGGGTTGTGCTACTCCAAAAGGATACGACGACATCTTTCATGAGGCCAATCTACTTCTCTAGTCGAATGATGACAGCAGGAGAGAAAGGTTTCACCCATGTGGAACACTTAGTCCTAGCTCTTAGATTTGCAACTACAAAGTTTAGGTCATATTTGCTGCCTAAGCAATTTGTGATTCTAACCACGGATGAAATATTTCCCTATGTTGTACAACGCATGGATGTGTCTGCTAGAATTACTAAATGGCTAGTTCGTCTGCAAGAGTTTGACTACACGGTACAGGTAGAAAGAACGACAAGGGCAAGTTTGGGGGGACTCATGACCTACCAAGTCTTTGAAAGGAAGGAGAAGCAATCTAAGGAAGGAGAAGTCCGATTACCTCCAGTACCACCAATGGTAGAAGGAGAATACTCTCTCTACTTTGATGGAGCCTACAAGCGAGCGTCCGACAAAGCAGCTGCAGGCATAGCGGTCTTTGATGACAAAGGGACAAAGGTATTTTCGTTGGGCCAATTGTTAGATTCACATTCTAACAATGAAGATGAGTATGCAGCACTAACCAAGGGTCTACAATGGTGCGTCTCGCAAGGTGTACAACGCCTTAATGTATTTGGGGATGCTCTACTTCTGGTAAGGCAAGTAAATGGAGCATGGACATGCAAGAATCCTAGTTTAAGGACTCACTTAAGTGGTGTAAAAACCTTGTTGGGTAAGTTTGAAGAAGTTCAAATACACCATATCCCAAGGGCTCAAAACCAAGAAGCAGATGCCCTAGCAAGTGAAAGACTACAGGAAGTGGTGGTTGGAGCAATAAAACTAAAGCTCCCTCTATTTCAAGGAGGTGATGCCTTGCCTGACATCATGCATTTTTTGGAAACAGGGGAATGCCCATCAGATTTAACAAAGGGACAGAAGCAATGGCTGACGCGGAAGGCCACAAGGTATCGACTCATCAATGACGGTTTGTACTGTAAGGGTAAGGACCAAATACTCAGGAAGGTCCCTCTCTCTCAGGAAATCACGGGAGTAATTGCTAGCTGTCACGACGGGGTTTGTGGTGGTCACTTTGCCCTAGACATAACAAGTAGGAAAATCTTGCAGGCAGGCTTCATATGGCCTAGCCTCAACCGTGATGTACACCACTGGTGCAAAACATGTAAGTTGTGTCAAAAGGCCGGCACTAGGTCACTTATGCCTGAACCACAGACACCTATTCTCTCATATGGCCCATTTGAAAAATGGGGTATCGATGCCATTGGGCCATTACCTAGGGCCAACTCATGAAAATTCTACATTATCATGGGGATCGACTACATGATTAGATGGGCAGAGGCTACAGCCACCACTAGAATCACAGTGGTAGAGCTAGCTAAATTTATCTACGAGCACATATGCTGTAGGTTTGGCACACCTTTAGAGATCATCTCTGATAGAGGGCCAGGTTTCAGAGCAGACTTGGTAGGAGAATTAATGCAGAAACTGGGCATTACAAGGAGGCACTCTTCACCATATTACCCTCAATGTAATGGCCTAGTTGAAAAGGTAAATGGAATGGTTTCTAAAATTATTACCAAGCCGGTAAACAATCATCCTGGAGACTGGGATAAGTATCTACTACCAGCTTTATGGGCCTACAGAACTTCATTTCGTACATCCTTGGGATTCACACCGTATCATCTAGTATTTGGTAAAGAAGCAATCTTGCCCATTGAAGTGCAACTACAAAGTCTCAGAGTAATGGCAAGCCAGCTTCAACAGCCCAACATGCATTCGAGAGATCACATCATCAACTTGGAAAGACTGCAGCTGGATAGAGAAGAAGCAATAAATTATTATGCAGCACAAGCAGAGCATAGACTGCTTAGCTTTAACGAGCATCTCCGGAAAAAAGAATTGAAGAAAGGAATGTTGGTGCTCCGCTACGACAATCGCTTCGACACGTGCAAGGATAAGAAACTCCTACTCCGATGGGAAGGTCCTTTCATCGTCAGGAAAAAGTATGCCAATGGAAGCTACCAGCTTATGGAGGCTGATGGAAAACTTCATAAAACCAGGGTAAATGGTTGGCGACTTAAACCTTATTTTCTTCGATTTGACCAGGCTCCACCTATTGACATTCCAGATGAGGACACACCATCAGCCACCACCTCCAACAATAATGATCAAACAGATGAGCTAGAGACATGAATGCCTCTAGCCAAAAGGGGAGGGTTAATGATGGGGGCTTTTCACAAGCCAAGCTCCCATACCCCTCTTCTCTCGTCCCCACCCCATGAAAACCCCCTCTTAGGGAGGGAGTGATAAAAGACACTGGAAAAAGTAAGAAAAAAATAAAGTATGATTATGTAAATATATGAGAAAGGTAAAATAGGCCACCTCATGCCTACGGGGCAACCCATCCCAACCTTGCCTCCTTTTTCTTCACTGTTGCCCCGCCGTGTGTCCCTTTTCCTCTCCTCCACTCAAAAGGTCAACCCTCTCTCTCTTCCCCTTGTCCTTTCTACAATCTCTCTCCCCTCAAGCTACCCCACCTCTCACCAATAATGCATTCTAACTCACCAATAATGCACCCTAACTCACATGCAACTTACCCTATCTTCCAAAATAGTATACCCCACCCCCGCTTTCTCTCTCCTATCATCCCATGACCCAAATACCCCCCCCTCTCTCTAAAGGGCGCCATGTCTCTTGTCTTGTAGCTAAATAACCTCCCCCACACTCAAACACACTCAGTTTCACTAAAAAAAGTGCCCACAGACCCATCCCCACCCGGTGGTTACCTGATTTTTCTTGTGTTCACACACATCTGCACACAGATTCACCTCTCAACACACTCCTCTCTCTCCCCTCTTGTAATTACTTTATTCTCCATGTCACCTCTCAATTTTTTTCATCAACCCATCTCTCTCTCTTAGTCTCTCTCTCATGAGACTGCTGTTCTGGCACATATACACACAGCCAGACAAGTGGGGCCCACATTCACATGGCCTATGTAGATAATGATTTCTTCATTTCTAAATTCTAGAATTTCTCCCCCCCCTCCTTCCCTATATAAAGAGGGGTCACCATCACACAAAAACACACAACATCACCAAAGAACACACTATGCACTGTGTGTGCCTAGTGCACACACACACACCCACACCATCACCATCACCGCAATCACCATGCTTGTCTTGAGCATGACCTCTACACCCTTGGCTATGGAATATGAAGGGCAACTCAATGAAGGATGATGGCCATAATCCTCGTGCGATTATTCGTCATCAACTCCCACCTATCCGCCATGTGCTCTACCACTCTCTCCCTTCTCATTCCCCTACCCTATGCTCCCCATTTCATCGCCTAATTCTCTAAATAAAGCTTGAGGTTTTGTGAGTATGTTTTCTTGCAATGTTTTGCCCATGTGAGGTGTGCGGAATTGCCACCTAGTCTTGTGTTTTGGAGTGGGCTTGTGTATGTGTGAAGGTTGTGCGGATTCGCCATCCTTTTGTGATGCCTAAGTACTAAGCCGCTTTACCCCCTCCCTCACTCTCTCTCTCTCTCTCTCTCTCACTTGATCTCATTCCCTTTCCTTTTCATCATTACTCCCAAGCATCCATCTCTCTTGGATGAAAACTTTGTTATGGTGGTGTGTTGTTTGTGTCCTAGCCGTTGAAGCTAGGTGGTGCCCCCTGTTTGCTTTACCATGACAAGCTCGAGGCGTGCCATTCGGTCCCCGGTGTTTTAGAGGCCGTCGGGGTTCGGGATTCGCTTTGCTCCCGTCATCGTCACATCCCTATAGCTATGGTCCCTCAAGTTTATCTTTGTTATGGTTTCCATATGTCTCTGGTATATATGGTCATAACCCCAATCTTGGACCATTTGCAGTTGTCGCATAAATGGTCTTCCCGAGATGATGTCATAGTTGTTCTTCTTGCCAAAGTCAACAACAACAAAAGTGTGTTCATATTCAATGCCACAAGAGGTAACAAGTACTTTTTCTAGGAGTCCTAGGGGCTTTTCCTTGTGTCCGTCTGCAAGCTGCAGGGTCATTCGTGTGGATATCAAGGCAGGTTTTCCCCATTTTTTCCAAACCTCTTTGGTTGCAATGGCCACACCAGCTCCACTGTCAAGGATTGCCATGGTTTTTACACCATTGAATTCCACAGGAAGGGTGGTGTTTACATCTTCTCCCTCATAATACTCGCCTACCTTGTTTAATGGAACTGGCCTAGTATTTAGTTGAGGCATTTCAAGCTCTTTGATGCCTTCCTCGATTTGAGTCATTGGGGTTTTTACACCAAATTTCTCTAGACATTTACCCACATTAACCCACATGTTTGGTCTTATTCTGAGCAACTCGGCCAACATTATTGTACAGGTGACTGGGGTAGATAGAATATCTACTAGCCCCTTTGAATCGATGGACCTGTTGGGAGTCAGTCTCTGTGATGGGACTGCAACCACATCTGACTTGGTCTCCTACTCTCCCATGTAGGACGGTAGTGTTCTTAGCGAATGGGGTTGACTATCCATAGATTGTACAGATCCTTTTTCACCCCAATACGATCGCACGTCTAGATTCATTTGAGATCCAGTCTCAAATTCCTCTATTGGTGGTAGAAACACTCCTCGTTCATCACCAGTCTTGTCTACTCGTCTTCTTAGGTCATCGGCTTCATTGGCCTCTCTGACTTGTTTCCACAATTCATCAAGACCATCTATCTCTTTACAATCCTCAGGTATAGCTTGGTGAAATCCCTCGGAAGAGTTATCCATGGTATTCAGTACTATCCTTGGTTCTAATGCTGGTTCTTTGAGGTTTGGTGTGTGCTTATGACTAGAATCTGGCTCTTTTACTTCCTGGTTTGGTGGGATTACTTGTGTAGGCATGACATGGATTACATCCTCAGGTTTTGCAACTGGTGGTTCTAGTAAAGCTTGGGCTGTTTGAATCATTTTCTTGCACATTTCAAACCTTTTCTTTTCTAGTTCCGTATAGGGATATGTCATCCACCTGTGTTCTTGGGTTTGGTTGTTTTTGAGCCTCGTAGCATAGGCTTTCAAGAGGGCATCTAATGTCTCATTAACCTTCTCTGCCAACACAGAGCCTCGTGAACTAGCACTTCTCGGTTTCTCATCCGTGGATCGTTCTTTTAGAGGCTTAACTGTCTGTGTAAGAGAAGGTGCCTCCTTCTCCTCATGTTGTTTTATCTTCTCCTCAGCTTCGGTAAGCTTCTTGGCTAGGGATTTTTGCTCTCGTTCCCTGCGTGATTTCATCCTAGTTTTTCTAGCTTTCCAACTATTTCGTTTGCTCTTGGTTTCTGACTAGGTGCGTCTGTCTTTGGTCCATCATCTGTCTTTGGACTCGTGTCACTTTTCGTGTTCTTTGTCTCTGGATTCTCATCAGCTTTCTTTTGAGCTTGTTCTCTCGTAACCACTTGCACTAGTACGACATTTTCATTTTCTGAGATACTAGGGAGCTGAACAATCCCTGATACATTTGTCGTGATTTTCCTGATTTGGTTTGGTTTTTTCGGGCAATCAGGGATCAAGTGAGTGATGCCACACTCAAGACAATAGGCATTTACTTCAGTGATCTCCCTATGAGGACATTGTTTGACCAAGTGGTTGTCACGACTTTTGTGACAATCTGTCTCTGCTTGAGGAGATTCTTTTAGCATTTCCTCTTGGCTATAAGCAAGCTTTGACCTAGATAAGCCGCTATTTTCAATGAATCGCAATGTCCTTTCGTCCATTTCATACCTTCTTTCTTTCGACTGAAACCCAGGAGGTGGAGGTTGTACCGGCCTCACCACTCCATGTGTTTCTCTCACATTTTGTTGCTCCGAAGGGTAGTACTCCCTTTGGTTGCTATACCACATTGTAGCTGGTACTGGCGTTGGTTTATTTGATGCTTCCATCATTGGCATGTATCTCATGTCTACCTAAATTCTAGCACCTGGGAGCGGAGGTTGTTGTCCTAAGACAAGCTGTGGCCTTAAAGCTCCTACTAGTCTTGGCGCATTCCCCGTAATGTATCTAGGTGGAGTAGGTGCTTCTGGAACAGGTTGTACATACCTCTCCCTAGCATTTTCCATGCTATAATAGCACTCTTCCCCCGTATGGTTCGTCCATTTTCTCTCAATTTCACACCACTTCGGCTCTCCCGAATCAGACCTTACAAGAGGAATCAACCTCTTGACCAAGTCGTCGATAAGCTTTTCTTGATCAATAGGTGCCGTTGGCTTGGCAATGGACTCACTTATCTGTGAAACACTGTGCTGAGAGGATGTGTCATCTCCTTGACTCTTTAAGTCCTTTTCTTTGTATGCCTCACAGTTATCCACTAGATAAAGAGCTTCTTTCATCAACTCGTTTAGCGTCATCCTCCTTATCATATGCAGATCCTTCTGAAGGCCCGCATGTCTCATTCCCTGGATAAAGATCAGCATCAGTCGTGCTTGCGTAGGTAATTCCTCTCTCAGACAGAGCTTAACATATCTCTTGAGCCATAATGATGTTTTGCGTACTGATTCATCCTCTTTTTGTTTGAATCTATGGATTTGCGAGACCGTGTTGTGAGCAATGCCTTTTGGTGAGAATTCTTCAATAAACTCCTCAAACAACTCATCTAGGGTCTCAAAATCCCATTTTTCCATCGAGTCGAACCAAGTAGCTGCATCATCTTCTAGAGTCAATCCAAATCCCGCAAACTGTGTCGCAAAATCTGAAACTTCTTCTGCTCTAATCACTCTTCTAAAAGCCGCTACGTGATCTCTTGGATCTTTATCTTCAGAGTATTTTCTGTTTACCCATTTCTAGACTTGGGATGGTCTAACTCGTCGATTGTCTACAAGTCTAACCAGAGACTCTCCCAATCCTTCTCTCGTTATCGCTCTTGAAGGGAATCCTGGTGGCTCTCTTCTTGGAATTCCTATAGGAATTCTCGTGTTTGGTGGAGGCATTTGTGGTCCTTCATTGACCAAATATTCACCTCTTTCTAGTACAGTCTGTGGATTTGTGCTTTCTACAACTCTGTATTCTCGTCCATACTTGTCGAAAACTATAGATCTCCATTGACAGTCGACTCCGTATGTGTAGACATATAAGAGCTTGTAATCCGTTATCTCTTCTAGGTATGGATCTGAGCACCTATAAAGATTGACCTCATTGTCGTCAATGTATCTATATAGTCCTTCACTCTCATGACCAATCATCCAAACTCTCTCAACAAGATGGGTCTTTATCAATTGCAAGTTTGGAAGATCCATTGAGGGAGGATATTCCTCTATCGTTGGGATCTCCAAGCTTGTGTAAGCTGCGTTTGAATCTAGGGTAGACATGATTTTTGGGCTTAAGAGCTTTTGTTTGGTTCAAGTAGACTTAGTCGACTGTGTTCAAGTGCTTTGGTTAGGGAAAAGTCGAAACTATGTCCAATTGTTTCGTCACAATTCTCGCAAATTGTCGCCTTTAGACACCCCTGACTTGCGGATGAATTTTGAGTCCTCAAACGACGTTTTTTTCAAATTTGAACTAAATGGTTGCCGTCGGCATGCATTTAGTTCAAGTTTTGCTCTAAGATCTGTAGAGCTGCTCTCAGGCTACGTTTTGATATAAAAACTTTTCCGATCGGATAGCGTTTGTGAAAGTTATGGCCAAAACAGTGAAATGCAGTTTAGAATGGTCAAAATGAAAAGAAGATTTGGGATCTCTGTGACACTCTGAACATTCCTGTATGGTCAAAATTACAGTTGGACCCTAAAACTCGCCTGGAGACATCCTACGCATAGTATGTCTATATGCTCATAATTTAACAAAATCTGGTCCAGAGACTCCCCTTAAGTCCAGCAACACAATGGTATGCTCAGAATTTCATTTGGACCTAAAAATGGCCTTGAGACATCCTACGCGTAGGATGTCTTTTTGCTCAGAATGACTTGAAATTTTCACCCCAGCTTCTCCTTGATGTGTTGATCACAGTGGTGTGCTCATAGATTGGTTTGGAGTCCTAAATCAAGCTAGAGACATCCTACGCGTAGGATGTCTAACTGCTCAGATTTTGTCCAAACTTGCAATGTAGCTTCCCCTTGATGTGCTAAACTCATAGCTATTTTTACTTTTTTATTCTGACACCTATAGGTTGGTCAAATGATCAAGAATCTGTTCCAAAAGCCTGATGTCTATTCTTATGAATTCCTAAGTCAAATCAACTCCAAATTGGACTAAATTTGCCTAGGAGGCTTGCCTAAGGCTATATGACAGCATGGTATGGTCACAATAGAATTTTGGTTTCAGAATTATGAAGTAGACATCCTACGCGTAGGATGTCTTTTTGCTCAGAATTGCCCCAAATTTGAACCACAGACTCTCCTTAAGGTGCTGATCACTGTGGTATGCTCAGAGTTTTGTTTCGAGTCCAAAATCACACAGAAGACATCCTACGCGTAAGATGTCTTTTTGGCCTTTTTGACCCCAGACTTGTCCCACAGCTTCCCCTTGATGTCAGTAACCCAGTGGAATGCTTAGATTTTGGTTTGGATTTCAAAAGTCCCAATTTTTAGCTGTTCTTGCTTTTTGTCTATCCAAAAACGCTAAAGTTTGTTCAATCTTCACTTTCACTGACCCAAATGAGATGAAATTTATCACATGCACTCAATACAACATTTAGAACATGCCTATGGAGTCATCCTATGGTTTGGTCTCAAAAATTATGCCTTGGGCACAATTTGGGTAGGATGTCTCGCAATTTTCGTCTTTTGGCTTTGATCTGTCAAAATTTGGTCAAATTTCCACTTTCTAGGTGAAAATAGGGTAAAACCTACCTTCTGAACACACTAGTAACCTCAGATTTTCAAAATCTCCACTAGATCACCGTGTAGACATTCTACGCGTAGGATGTCTACTGCTGATTTTTTGAGACTGAAGTGTCCCTAATGCTTCCTTATGCTCTCAGTAAGTGCAAGTATGCTTCACAATTGCAAAAACATGCAAAAATCACTCAATTTAAGCCTTTTCTGAAATTTTACGCTTTTTGACTTCGCCTTTTGGCTTTTGGTCAACAAAAATGGGAAAAAACACTCAAGTCAATATGTTACTAGGGTAAAACCTACCCTCTGAACACACTTGTGCAGTCAGAATTTTCAAATTTGGTCTCTAGAACCCCCTTGAGACATCCTACGAGTAGGATGTATGTGTTTACAAAATTGCAGGTTTTCTTAACAGAACCCTTGCAAATGCTCTTTTATATGCACAGCATTAGTCAGTCATACAAAAATATCCACAAAAGCTTGTTTAATGCATTTTTACCCTCAAAAGCACACTTTTCCGTGATTCAAATGCAATCAAGCACGTTAGCAAATAATTCAATGCTGAATAGCTCTAGATCAGAATCGGATCACTTACCTAAAGCTACTCCTACAAATCATATGGGGTTTTGCATCTATGAGTAGAAAAACGCTTCACTACCACACATGGACTAGTAAACGCTTTTATCCCTCACAAATCACTCGACCACCAACAACTACTCTAATCCACAGATCCTAACTAAACCTATCTAGTCGCAGACCCTCGGCAAGACACACGCTTCCTGGCTATCCACTTGATCGCGGAATATCCTCTTCCGGATCCACTTAAGAAAAATGCTTTCTTTAGCCAAAACTAAATCAAGCAACCATCACACGAGTGTTAGTAGGAAACCTACTTAGGTCCCTGTGTCCCCGGCAGCGGCGCCAATGTTGGACGGGAAGCGACTCACACACCCATGAAGTGCATGCAAACACTACCTAGATCAACATAATGTCAATCGAGGACACAGATGACACGATAGGCACACGGAGGAAATCTCTTTAGCTTGTCAGGCTGAGCCCATCCTACACATACAACACTCTGGAAGGCCAACTGTACCACAATCAAGAACCTCACTACCCTCAACTACACCACCTAGCCACATACACACATACGGAAGGTAGCTCACCTAATCATGCCAGAATCATACGAAACTTAAGGAACACCATCCCCTCACTAGGATACACCTCTCCCTAAGCTTCTACACTCAAAACCCTCACTCTAAACCCATCTGCGAAAAACGTGTAGGATGACAGAACAAAATTTTGAAAGTGCCCGAAGCTGAAATTTATGAGTACCTATGCGTAGTTTATGTCGCCACGATTCTATAGACTACTAGCACGCAAAAAACAGACATCGTTTGATACACTTACGGCCACAAATAGCTCGTAGATGCATCGGCGTGTGCGCTTCGTCTCGCGTGGAATGCTTGGCGTCATCGCGTAGCTCTCCTCGAGCCTACAGCAATGGTGCAGTCGGATCTCCAATGTGTTGAGCGAGCCGGGCGTAGAGAGAGGATGAAGCTCACGCTCACTCTCTTTCTCTCTCACACACAGTATACGGCAGCGCTAAGTTTTGATTATGATAAAAGTATTCTTACAAAATGACCTAGGTACCTTATATACTAAGGCTACCTTAGGTTTAACCAAAAATGGGGTTGAAAGGGTCAAATGGCTTTGTATTTACAATCTGGAAGTGCCATTGCACCTCGGCTTCTGAAACTAGACTACTCATTACAAATGACGTTTATAGCCATAATCCGTAGCATGTCATAACTTGCAAAAGATAAGACTTTGGTACGAAACTTGAGTTATGTCGTGTTGTTGACCCAACGGTCAACAAAAACACACTCAGCAAAAAGTTGAAAAAAGTGGTCAAAAGAGCCAAAAACAAGTCTAAACTATCACAACAGATTGTATAATTCAATTTTGGTTGGGCAAAAATGATCCAAATCCAAAAATTCTCTATGGAGCAAGCTATAAAGATCATAAGCTATCAGCAGACCAAAGATCAAGTCCAAAAGTGGTGGAACATGGATCGCTATCCATGTACCTCCTGAGGAAATTTTGGACATAAATGTTTCCTGTTTGTAGCAAAGACCTTTGTGAATAGAAGTATCCAAAGGAATTTTGTAAAAAAAAATATATCAAAAATTGGGTCAAAATTACAAAAAACAGTTCAAAATAAAAACCCTAAAATAGACCCGAGGACTGGCTTTTGCTTGACCTAAACTGATCCAAATCACACAAAAACCATATAGCACGGATCAATGGACCAAGGGAGGTTGTGTTCCAAGTTTTGGTACCTTCGACACATAGGTACATGGACCGCGATCCACAAACTGGTACCAGACTTGCACTATAGCTAGAGGATATCACAAAGAGTCTAGCGATCTTTTCAAAACTAAATTTGGATATCATAGAACCTACTAATCATGCTGCTTTTGATGGTACCAAGAAAAGGCAGTTTGGCCTTCAAACATGGATCGTGATCCATGTACCCATAGTGATATCTTGATCTCAAATTTTCCATACTAGTAGTGCATACACAAGAAAACATAAACTCAAGTCCAATTTTGAAAACAAGCAACAAATATGGGTCAAAAGGGAGCAACATAGTGAGGCGGTCCGGGGCGGGCAACAAGAAGAGTGGCCTCTAGACACCCTTCAAGGCTCCCGTGCTGCTCAATGGGGCTGGGGCACAACACAACACAAACCAAAACAACAAACCCACCGCCAAATCCCAACTACACAAGGGGCACCACCTAGTTTAAGAGCGAACTAGGACGCAAAAGAGGAGAATCGTTAGAGCAACCCACAAACAAGCAAGGAATTACACTAACCCTAACACCAATGGAATACTCTCACACACTAAAACACGAGAGAGAGAGATAGAGAGAGAGAGAGAGATAGTGCTCGGGCTGCTTTGAAACGTATCGGCGATGATCAAGCAAACACAACTATATATTTAAGAAAGAGAGAGAAAGGGGGAGGGGGTGCTTGTTGCATTAATACCTTCTTACAAATCTGTCATGACAAATCAAAGTGAGATTAGTACTTGTTCAACATAGCTTGCGTAAATTTCACCACAACACATCACTAGAAAAGCCACCCCAATCACTGTCTTAAGGCCAGGGGAGTCCTCTCCACCCTGTCGCCCTCTTACAGTATGTGGGATTTATGGCTAGATTGATGACAACACCAGAGACAAGCTATCAAGAACTTAAAAAAAAACCAAGACACTTACGCATCATTGTTGTCCATTACTTCACGTTGGAAGGGAGACAAAATATCCAAGATTAGTCCAAATCCACCCTCCTTGATTCAGCGAATGTTGGGCTTACACTAGTAGGGGAAATGATAGATTTCCTACTCTCAATTGAATGATCACTCTCTCTCTTACAATGGCATAGATTTCCCTTGCTAATCCCCTATTACAACACATGCACATGCATAAGACAATGAGCTTCCACTCAAGAGCTCCTTCTAGAGAGGTTGAGCTTGGCTTCTCAAGCTATAGCATAGTGCTCTTGCTTATGGCTTCCCCCCTTTTATGCTAGCTACACCCTCCTTTTATAGCAATTTTGAAGGCTAGGGATACTCCTCTAACCATGGTTGGGTTAGATTTTCAGCAATTTATCTAATTTCTTTTGCTTGGAATTATCAAGAAGTTGGTGGGGAAAGAGAGAGGAGAGAAATGGAGGTGATAGGACTTTTCATAGTGGGTTAGTGTTAGTAGAGTTAGTATTAATTTACAAATGGAATTGAATATTTACAATGGGAGTATCCATGTAGGATACAAATAAGGAAGAAAAACTCTTAAGAGGTAAGAAAAGGTGGATTTCTTACAAGGTTGATGCTCCAAGTGTCTTGAGTAGGGCCAATTTTGACGCTTGTTGACGGTCCACTAGCTTTGACGGTACATTTTTTCTCCACTCTTGACCTTCCTTGGGAGACAAGGTAATTGAAGCTGAGTAATCAACCACCATGATGCTGTCTTTTAAGAGAAGAGGCTGAATTTTGTGGTTTTTTGATAGATATGGGTAATTTGGAGGAGGAAAAATGAGACTGGGTGGTCAATTTTGGAATGGAATTGTGTGTGGGAGGTATGAGTTCACCATGGTTTCTCTTATTCTTCAAAGTTGAGGAGAAGGTGAGTAGTGTGCAGAGAGGAGTGGTGAGAGAGATGGGGATGATGAGTGGAGAAGTGTGTGTGAAAGAGGAAAATGATAAAGTGGAAGAGAGAGTGTGGCTGCATAGCATGGGAAAACTGGGGTCCACTAAACAAATCATAGCTCACAGCTGGTAGCTCCAAAAATCATGAAAAAATTTGGGGTGATTATTCAGAGCGTGGGCTACATTTTCTCTTTTGACCACCGCTCCAAAATTTTCACCAAAAAGCATGTTTTTTAGGCCTGCAAAAGTCTTTTAGTGGTCCCCTCCTTTGTTGAATTTGTACAATGCATCCAAGAGTGAGCCCCTCCTTTGTCATATTATAATACAAAGCATTCAAGTTGCCCTTGACCCATGCATGGAGGAGGATTATTGGTGAAATAAGAAATATATACATGGTGGGACTAGTGTATGGACTATTCATGGACTTTAGCTCAATGAGCACATGGTGTTAGAATAATGAGTAAAAATAATAATAAAAATATGGAGGAGTTAGGGATATGGAAAGATATTGGAATCATATGATATGGTCCCTCCTTGAATTATTTTGGGTGAAAGAGAAAAATGTATGCAAGTAAATAATATAATAAAAGTAACCAATGAGTAGAAATCAATTTTTTGTTTTCACGAGGGTGAGAGTGAAAATGTGGGAGTGATTTGTATAAAGGAAAAATATGAGGTTAGAGTATGTACATATTGGCAAAAAATAAAATTATGGTGTAAGAGGATGAAAGAAGGTGTACATAGGTTTAATAAAACACACATCTAAGTAGAAATATTTAAATAAAATACCAAAATAATTATAAAAAATCCCTATATTTAGGCTCTATATACAATGAAATATTTACACACAAAGAGGCCATAATATACTTTTACTTTTTTATGTTTTTTATTTTTTTGGCTCACCTAGCCCAGTGACTAGCTAGCTGAGGGTTTTTAAGAAGATATGGGAAAAGTCCCGTGACTCACGCACGCCTATGTACAATGAAATGGTAGGGATAGCCACAGTGTTTGGGTGATTTTGGTAGGGTGAGGTAACTCACTGTGGCAATTACAAAGAGCCGAAAAAACGGCTATCAATAGGTGACATACCAAAAAACATTGTGCAAACCTAGTGTTGGCCGGTCAAAACAAGTCCAAATCCAAAAAGATTTGAGATTATCTTGTGGACATATTCAGGAACAAACTCCTAGGAGATCAAGTCCATATGTGGTTGAACATGGATCGCAATCCATGTACCTCAACCTTAAAATTTGATGAAAATTGGTATAGAGCTTGCATATGACCTTGTTTAAATACTGTCAAAATGTGGGAGAATTTGGAGAAAAACATTTGATTAGGGAACATGGATGTGATCCACGTACCTCAGCATAGTGGGGGGTTTTGACTTGCTCATCTTGTAAACATACTTGACTACATCTCAAATCTTAAGTTTGAGCCAAAAATACCATCTAGAGACCAAGATACAAACCAAAGTTCTTGTGTTCTGGTCTTGAGAGTGTCTTGAGTGATATTTCAAGTGTTGTTCACCAAAACTGCTCTAACTTTTGATAGACAACTCCAAATTGAGTCAGGTATAGCTAGGAAGAAATCTTGCGGAAAATAGGAACAAAGCTTTTGGGAAAGTTTTGTTTCTAGAGATGAATCTTGCTAGGTTTCCTAAATCGAAACTTTTAGGGTACCCTGAACTAGTTTTCAAAGATCAAAGGATCCCAAAGACCTGACTTCTAAGAGAACTGATCAGGGGTAAAAAGGGTTAAGTTGCACTAAGCCAAAGTGGGCTTGTAAAAGAGGCTACCTTGCAAGTTTTAAGTGAGTCTTAACCATGCAAAATCATCCACCACCAGGGTTTTCTACTTCACTCAAAGACACAAAAAATGCAAGAAACACTACAGTGCCGACAACAGTAAGATTGGGAGAATACCTAGAGGAGAGGCATCCTCTGATCAACAAACCAAATGTGAGATTCATCAGAGTGCATCCATGAGAGTTATTACGGATTATGCTCATGAGGGCTTATATAGATTTACACACAGGGATCCATATATCTTCTACAATCATGTAGAGCCCTATGTTGGAGATTTGACATTCCATAATAATCTCTATGCATTCACGTATACAAATGCCCATGAAGTGCAAGTTTTGATGTTGGATATGTATGAACATATACTTGTTGATCCAATTGACTTAGAACAATATATGGACAAGGATACTCCGATCTCTATGTACTTTCAACCAAAAATGATGTCAAAACACATACCAAAGAGTATTCCACCGGGAATTTCTCTAAGACGAGAGCAGAGAATGAGAAACGTCTTTCAAAGAGACCACAAATTGGCTAGAATGGTGACTAACCACAATGATTAAGACCATATCAAGTGGCCCAATGTGTCAAGACAAAGTACAATGGGTCAAGGGATCCATATGCTCCTAGCTCACTCTTAAAATAAGTTTCGAGAGCTTAACAAATTGCAAAATCTCTTGGGTTGACATTGGAAGGAATAGCTTTTTCGTGGTTCCTACCACTAAATAGAGACGACTTTCCCAGCAGAGCATAGCTCTTACAAGAATTTGTAGAGGAGTTCTTGAAAAGGGGGATCAAACATAACAGAGTGTCCCAAATCTACGCTTTCAAACAGGAAAAGAACAAGAGACTCAATGAAGCTTTGCTTCACTTCAAACAATACATATATAGATGTCTGATGAGAGAGATACCACAAGATGAGAGATTGTCAGTTCTCCTCATTGAGGGAATAAAGAACAAGACTCTCAAAAAGGACCTACGCATTAGGAAAAGTTTGGACTCAAATTTGGTCCTTTTAGTGCTAGAGAGAGAATGCAATGCGACAAATGGATGGCGGGCTGCCGTAACGGTAGCTCGATTTTCCTTGTTTTTATCTCAACTTTTAGTATTTTCAAAAAACAGTTTTTAGTTGCATAAAAAACCTTAACAATAATATATGTAGTGATTTTTTCAAATCTTTCTTATCAAGAATGAATATAAACAAATGTACCATAACTCACACTCAATGTAGTCGTGCGTTCTTTTTCAATAGGAGAGACAACACTCCCCCTCTCACATCCGTGTTGTGCATCTTGCCATAGATGAATCACTAATGGAGAACATAAGACCTCAATGATCTTCTACAAGTATTAGGTCTATCAAAATTTTGAGTAGCTTCAATTTGGGCACCGCGCGATGGCTTTCCACCCTCATTACAACTGGAAGCTGGGTTCTCCTACAGATGAGGAAGAGAAAGCGCACGGGCAACGAGTTTGTGGACAATTATAAAGGTAGGGTGAAAAACTTTTGCTTGTCACAAACGGGCAAAACAATCAAAGAGGTTCTCATTGAGCATGCATATATGCACTCATAGTTGCATCTACGAACAACACCGACATGATTTCCAACAAACCGATCAAATTGTAAGTTTTCTAACATCAACAATAGATTTTACTCGTCACTTGTGTATTGTGTGTTTAACCTGTCTATTGCATATATTTATCCTTTTGACAAAGAAGACTGGCAGCCGGTGGATTGCGTTATTGGCATTTTTTATGCATTTCATGCAATTGTGGGAGAGCTACTCTATAACACCAACGCGCGAAGAGCATTGGGTAAAAAGGGGGTTTTCTTCTTCGACCACTTTTATAAGGCACTCTAGAATATCTTCTGGTTCCTCCAAAAGACAGTCCAGAGTGGCTAGCCCCTTCATTTGATACCTCTGAGTGTTTAAGACTAAATCCCCATCAAGAAATACCAAAGTAATTAGGACCAAATATTGCTAGTCGGTTGGTACGTTGTTGGGCACATTTTCGACACCCTGTTTTTTGGAAATTTGTACATACAGACATGACGCCTGATGTCAAAAGTGTGTGTGGGCTTTCTTTTTGTGGGGTTTTTAGCTTGGTTTAGCAAGCACATGTACATGCAGTGCAAGTCGCTAGTCTAGTGACAACTGTCGAGCTACTATGAGTGCCCGTGAGTGAGTTTTTTGAAGTGGGACTTGTACATAAATTAAATTTCATGTACAAACTTAAAAAAGTTTAGCAAAACTCCATAATTTGGCAAGTTTCATCTCGTTGTGCCTCCTTGATGGTTTTTGTTGCAATTTTTGCCCCCGCCTTGCCTACTCTACGTTCACATCAATTTTTCATGTAGCGGCATGTAGATTCAAATTTAGTCATCTTCAGCTTTCTTGCCATTCCTTTTTAAAGATTTCTCTCAAACTTTAAAGTGCCCCAATTGGAGTTGTGCTCTTCAGGTTACGGCTAGTTCTATGCAGGGTTATGGCTATGGCAGCCTAGTGGCAAATTGTGTACATGCAGATTCGGACGGCATGTATCTATGAATTGTGGAATTGATGTTGAAGTTGTGGGTTTGTGGTGTTAAATGGTGAAAGGGGAGGCCCTTGTCTTCATATGCATTGGTCGGCGTTGTCAAGAAGTAGGCGGTCTTGCCAGGAAGGCACCGGGCCTCTTGCTGCGAGAGTTTGTGAGGAAGCTCAAGGGTTATGAGAAAGAGCTAAGATGTAAAAATAACATAGCTTCTAGAGCTAAAGAAGAAATGTAGCCAAAGAAGCCGCTCACTTTTCCTTACAAACACACACGTGATGGAGAGAACTCATGAAAGATAGATAGAACAAAACAAAAATGAAAACATCAAAATTACAATCATATCGTATCATGGGTAGGATAAAAGGGTTAATGGATGAGTTAATGATATTTAATCTTTGTTGTCCAAATAAGCTACGGATTTCTCTTTGGATCTGTAGCTTTGTGCTTACTATAATGTATATGTTTTGTCTAGCGATGGGGATTAGTTGTAAGTACAAATCCTCTTGATTCATAATAAAATAACCACACTCACATCAAAAGAGAAGTTATAGTCAATAATAGGTAGTATGATGGGATCTGGTGAGAGAAGTATTTCGTTGAGCCTTTCAGGACCAAATAGAAACACTATGCGTTGTTGAAAGTGAATCTTTTGACTAATCCAAATGTTGACCCTAATAGATTGCACAGAACGGAAATGAAAGAAATCGCCTCTATGTGGATTATGGTTATTCATTGATGATATACTTAGTATGTTCAAAGATAAAGGTGTGAAAGAAGTGAAAGGAGAAGAAGAAGAGAGTTTCTCTCCCAAGCCCTATTGTTGCCCTTAGGCAATAAGGATACTGCGGGGAGAGAAGTACCTGTAGCAAGGAGATTCTAGAGTTTGTGGAAGAGAATGAGAACCTTAAGAGAGATAGGTTCTTGTGAAAGATGAAGATATGGTTACTAACCTTGTGCACATAATTTTTTCCCGCAAGAAGGTTGTGCCCGTTACATTGACAAGATTGTTGCTTGAATACCTTCCAATGAAACAATTAGGACACAACAAGAGAGATGAAAGGAGGAGTAAAGATAGAATTAGAGATAGATCTAAGTGTGGTGGTGGTATTAAATATAAATAATGAGAGATAGAGGAGTTAAAGACAAGTATTGGACTAGATATGCAAATGAAAGAAAAACTAGCGACATATATCTTACATGAGAGCAATCGCCACCACCTTAATGGAGAGAGAAGATGAGGCAAGACTTCAGCCTTTCTTCAAGAGAAAATGTGGAACTAAGATGAGTGTGTCACTATGGAATTGAGCTATTCTCACTCACTCATAACTTGCCCCCAATGAAGAGAAGGTTGCCCTTTTTATAGGTGAGGGAGCCATGTTTTACATAATCACTTGATTAGGCTAAAGAGTTAGCCCAAATCAAATGTTCTTCGGATATTTCTTAAAATGGTAAATATTAGGACTCAAAATATCATGAAATTCAGAATTTTTGGTCATTGAGGCTCCATGTGGGTGCATGATGTATGTGGGCCCCACCTAGGCATCTTCTGTGTGGCTCCAGCAGGGGGTCCCAACTTGTGTGTCTTGTCCTTCAAGGCATCTTTGAGGTGTCACATTCACATGCTTGTGTCTTTTATCCTCCAAATATCTTATTTTATGGAAAAAGACCAAGATTACCTCTTTTCACTTGATTCACCGTTTACCATCTCTTCTTGCAGTGTAGTTGTGAGAGGGTTTTTCACTAGTTTCCCTCTAACTTTTGATCTGTAGCTCGGATTGACATGCTTCAAAAGGAAAAATTGGCCTACTAAAAGAGCTTGACTTGGTTTTGGCCTTTTCTCCATGCCCTTAGGTCGGGATTTTCAAATTGGGATGGTCCAAGAAGCTTTGGATCTTCCTTTTCATAAAGTCTTATAGTAGGCCCTTCCCTCTTGTATGTATCCAAGAAGGTATGCATTATTGAAGGGTTATATTATTAAATAAATGTGAAAATAAGAAAATAATTTATATATGGTAGGGTATAGCTGAGATATTAGAAGAAATATACAAATGCTTTTCCCCCAGAGAAAAAGAGGCACAATCATTGATACTTCTCTTGCAGTACTTTCTAATAGTAATGTACATTTATATTACTTCAAAGATAATACTAAGGTATGGTAGAAAGTTTTTATTTATGCATATGAGTATTATATGAAGTATATTTATGCGTCAAAAAGTCACAAGATAAATCATTTAATGCCCGTTCCCACTATATACGTGCCACAGCACGACAGCATGTGCTGTAAATCCATGCTTTGGCAGGGTTTTGCTACTATGTGACATAGTCTCTTGGGTAGGCGACGGCCAGTAAATTCCCAAGGGGACTACTCTTGCTGGACTTGTGGTGTTTCAAAGGGATTTTCCAAGCCTTTTGGTGTTCTTGTAGTGCTCTTTCAACGCTCTTGGGTGACATCGCTATAGAGGTGCTTCAGTTTAGTGTTATGGTGGCTGCCACCTAGGAATTGCTTCAAGTTACCTTCAATGGTGAAGGCCGGACCATAGAAGACTTTGTGAAGGAATTCAATGCATTATGGACAAAGTGGTGTACACCTTTTGGGGCTGAAATTCCTCCAACCGTGCTGAAGAAGGATAGGTTTCTTGCAGGTTTGAGGAGTAACCTATGCTTGAAGGTAGAGCTTTAGCAGCCAAGGACCTTTGAGGAGGCAGTCAAAATTGCAAAGAATAAAGAGTGCAAAGCAGAGCGTCTTCATCAACTTGGAATTAAAGTCGAGCCAAAGGTTGAAGTGAAAGTGGTAGAGCAACCAAGGGTCCTCATTAGGGAGCCAGGTTATGATCAA
This sequence comes from Adiantum capillus-veneris, assembly GCF_014529385.1. Taxonomy (NCBI): domain Eukaryota; kingdom Viridiplantae; phylum Streptophyta; class Polypodiopsida; order Polypodiales; family Pteridaceae; genus Adiantum; species Adiantum capillus-veneris. Next base: position 123,912,278 of record NC_140938.1, on the reverse strand, counting down.
CAAGCTTCTCATGATGTGAATGCTTTTTGCAAGGAGATTCAAGTGGTTATAGGTCTTATGAAGAATCTTAGTTTGCATATGATGGGAGGTGGAAGAGGTCAAAGCTATGGATATGGACGTGGTTATGGAAGCAATGAGGGTTTTACAGGTGGTAGAGAAAGAGGCATGGCTGGAAGAGGGGATATGTTTCAGTGTTACAATTGTGGGGAATGGGGTCATAAAAGCCCTCAATGTGACAAGCCAAAGAGAATCAGTGGTGACATGTTTCCTCTTCCTCCACAAATTCCTTCTTAAGCTCAAGATTATGGTATTGAGATTAAGGGGGAAGCAGGGCCAATCGGTTTGACAGCTGAAGAGAAGGGCAAAACAAAAGTGGTAAGCATAATCCGTTTGGAGAAGAAAGAGGATGATTTGGGAGCTATGATCATGCCTGTAGGTAAGAGGGTTACAAGAGACCATGACATGAGTGATGCAAGTCCCGGATATAAAAGAGGAAAACAGGTTGAAACAGGTACGGGTAAAGAGAAGAAGAAGAGAAAACCTAGGATACATGACAATGCATCTAACTTTCGTTTGGGAGAAGGGCAACCAAATTATAGTTTAAGGGCTGATTTGGTGGGTGGAAAGGCTGATGTTACCTTTGGGAAACTCATGGAGATGTGTCCCAAGTTAAAGAGGCAATGGAAGCACGTAGTCAACCCCATGAAGAAGGAGCCTGCAAGGGGGTCAGTGAGAGTCCTATCTTTAATTGAACTACTTGATATATGCCCTATTGTGGATGCATGGAATAAGAGTAAGTGCATTAGAGAGGCTTATATTGATGGAGGTGCATAGGTATGTGTTATTAATCAAGCTTGTGTATCAAAGTTGGGACTCAACATGGTGAAGAATTCAGGTTTTTGCATAACGCTTGCCAACCAATCAAGGGTGAGGTGCTTGGGAGTTGTAAAGGACTTGGAGGTGGATGTATTTTATGTTAAAGTGCTGGTCAATTGCCATGTTATGCCCACAAGTATTGGTGATTTCTCTCTCATCCTTGGAAGACCATGGTTATAGGCAACCAAAGCTGTATAGGATTGGGGACATGGTACCATCACTCTCTACAATAGAAGGGGTGATAAGAAGATGTTTGACATGGCTAGAAAGCAATCTTTGGATGCTGATTTTGATGAGAAAAGTGATCAAGAAGAGTACTCAAGTGAAGAAGAAGACAATGGGGATGATGGGAGCGAAGTGGAAGATAGCAGCGATAGCGATCTAGATGTATCCTCCTTGTTTCTTGAAGAAGAGCATGATGAGAAACAAAGATTTCTTGGCCTTATGGAGAATGAGGATATCTCTAGTCCTTATGAGCACATTGAAGAGCTGATGCAACCCAAAGCTCAACCTAATGTCAAACAGGTGCTGATACAAGGTATGTTGTCTCCCGACTTGACTAGTCATGAGAAGGGTGAGTACCTACATATGATACAACAATTTCCCCATTTATTGATCACTTATTATGAGGAAATTAGAGGATTTAAGGGAGAGGAAATCCTCATTTGAATGAAGGAAGGATCTCAGCCTGTATGCCAAAAGATAAGGAGAATGGGACAGGTACAACTTAATGCTTTAAAAGAAGAGGTAGGCAAGCTTCTTGAAGCAGATTTCATATGTCCTGTGAGTATTGCAGAATGGGTGAGTCGTGTTGTTTTCACACCCAACAAGGATGAAAAGTGGAGGATATGTGTTGATCTTAAGCCTCTAAACGTAGCCATGAAGAGGGATCCATACCCTCTTCCTTTCATAGATGACATACTTGATTCTATTGCAGGGCATGAGAGGTATAGTGCATGTGATGGATTCTCTGGATATTTTCAGCTCACCTTGGCTTTAGAAGATCAAAAGAAGACCACATGTATCACACCATGGGGATGATTTGTTACTGTGTGCTTCCTTTTGGTTTTATGAATGGTTGTGCGTGGTATCAAAAGCGCGTCAATAAGGTGTTCTCTCCCTCTCTTGGCAAGTTTGTGAAGGATCTATTTGATGACTTTTGTGTTTATAGCTCTAGAAAGGATCATTGTGTAAACCTTGGGCTGGAATTGAAGCAATGTGATGAAAGTGGAGGTCAACTCAACCCAAAGAAATGTCATCTTGCTCAACCAAGAGTGAAGTTTTTGGGGTATATGATCTCAGAGAATGGGATTGAAGCGGATCCTGACAAAGTGAAGGCTTTGGTTCTCCTCCCATCAGCTAAAGATACAAAGAAACTTTCTACTTTCATTCAAAAGGTGAAGTATATGTCAAGGTTCATTCCTTTGTCCTCTCAACTTCTTTATCCTCTACAGCAAGTAGCAAGGTTGGATCCTCTACAATACGCAAATGAATGTGAAGAGGTTTTGCAAGGTATCAAAGAGGTTCTTGGTTCTCTTCCTACTATGCAAACTTCTAATTGGGATCAGAAGTTTTATGTGAATCCATCACTAGGTAAGGATTCCATTGGAGTTATGCTTCTTCAAAGAGGTAACAATTCTCACTACATGAAGCCTATCTATTGTGCTAGCAGGGTGAGGCTAGAGGTGGAAAGAGGCTATACTGAAGTGGAGCTCATCATGGTGAGTGTGATTTATTAATGTAGAAGGTTTAGGCACTATCTTCTCCCTAAACCATTCACATTCCTCACTAGCTACACTCCTCTACCTTAATTGGTGAATAGCCCTACTTTGTCAAAGAGGCTCATGAAGTGGATTGTGGAGCTACAGGAATTCCAATTCTCTTTTCTTGTTGAGGATAATATAAGGGCTACATTGTCTGATTTGCTTACTTATAAGGAAAGCCCTCTTCTTCTTAAGGAGGATGCAGTGAAGAAGCAACACATGGAAGCTCTTGACATAGACAATGCCTATCTTTTTTTTTTTATTGCTCTTACAGGAAAGCGCATGGTGAAGCTTCAGGAGGTGTGGTAATTTATGATCCTCAAGGTGCGTTGGTAACTAAAAGGAGTTTGAAGCTTACAACACAAAGCAACAATGAAGATGAGTATGCTACTTTGGAAAAAGGTCTCAACCTTTGCCTTGAGCTTGCCATCTATCGTGTGAGGGTAAGAGGTGATGCTCTTTTGGTGGTTAATCAAGTACTTGGGGTGTGGCAAAGTAAGAATCCAAGGATGAAAAATATGTGTTTTCAAGTGAAGAATTTGCTTAAGCATTTTGAAGCTTGGAGTTTAAGGCATGTGGACATGTCTCAAAATGAAGAAGCACTTGGGAAACTGTATGTGATAAGGGTTGATTCTCCTCTTTATTTGGGAAGGTAATCTTTAAGAGGGAGGAAGAGTTTCTACAAACAGATATGCTTCCATCAGAGTTGGAGAAGTAAAAAAAGTATGCCTTCTTACGTCGTGCAAAAAAGTATGTGCTACTTGGTGATGCCTTGTATATGAAGGGGGCTGATCTTGTGATGAGAAAAGTGCCTTGGAAAGAGGAAATTTACAAAATTTTAGAGGAGAATCATGAGGGTTCTTGTGGTGGTCACCTTGTTTCAAAGATCACTTTGCATAAAGTCTTGTAGGGAGGTTATGTGTGGCCAAGCGTTCAACGTGATGTTCATCATTGGTGCAAGTCTTGTAAAGAGTGTCAAAGCATGGAAAATAGGGTTCTCAAATCAGAAGTTAGAGGCACCATTGTGGCTTATCATGTGTTTGAGAAATGGGGTATTGATGCAATAGGTCCTCTACCTATTACAGCTAGAGGCAAATGTTACATAATTACTGTTGTTGACTATCTATCCAGGAGAATCATGAGGGGAATCATGAGGATTCTTGTGGTGGTCACCTTGTTTCAAAGATCACTTTGCATAAAGTCTTGTAGGGAGGTTATGTGTGGCCAAGCGGTCAACGTGATGTTCATCATTGGTGCAAGTCTTGTAAAGAGTGTCAAAGCATGGAAAATAGGGTTCTCAAATCAGAAGTTAGAGGCACCATTGTGGCTTATCATGTGTTTGAGAAATGGGGTATTGATGCAATAGGTCCTCTACCTATTACAGCTAGAGGCAAATGTTACATAATTACTGTTGTTGACTATCTATCCAGGTGGGACGAAGCCAAGGCTCTTAAGCACATCACGAGTAAAAGATGTTTCCTTATTTATATATGAAGATATTTGCTGCAAATTTGACATGCCATTTGAGTTACTTTCTGACAAGGGTCCAGGTTTCAAGGGAGAGCTGGTGGACTATCTATGTGAGAAGCTTCATGTGCATTGCAGGTTTACTACTCCATATTATCCCCAATGCAATGGCATGAATGAAAGGGTTAATGGAGATCTCATTAGGATGCTTACAGAGATGAAAAGAAACAATGTAAAGACTTGGGATTTAGAGATACCTTGTGCTCTATGGGCTTACAGGACTGCCATCAAATCAGGTACTGGTTTCTCTCCCTTCCATCTAGTTTTTGGCAAAGAGGCTTTACTTCCTATTGAGGTAGAGATACCAGCTTTGAAGATGATGTTAAAGCTTGAAGAAGGGACCAATGATGCATTCGAGGAAAGGATTCTATATTTGCAATGTGTACAGTTGGATAGGTTGTTGGCTTTTGTTAATTAAGAGCAAGTCTTGAAGAAGAATCAAGTAAAGGCAAATGAGAAGGTGAAGGACAAGGACATCAAGAAGGGTAACATGGTGCTTCGTTACAATAGTAAGATTGATAGAACTTTTCAAAAGAAATTTCAAATCAAATGGCAAGGTCCTTTCTTGATCTTAAACAGATTTCCAAATGGCACATATCAGCTTGCTGACTTGGATGGTACCCCACATAAAGCACGTGTGAATGGCTACAGGTTGAAGAAGTATATTGCAAGGTTGATGACTATGATTGAGGATGAGCCTTCTTTTAAATAATTGGATGATCATGTGTCTAATGATGAAGATGAAGTGAATACTCCCTCCTGTGGTCTATAGGATCTCTTTTATGCTGCTGATCATGAATGATCTAGCAGGCTGGGGTGTGGCAAACTATGTTAGGCACATTTTTGACACCCTGTTTTTTGTAAATTTGTACATACGGACATGACGCCCGATGTCAAAAGTGTGTGTGGGATTTCTTTTAGTGGGGTTTTTAGCTTGCTTTAGCAAGCACATGTACAGGCAGTGCAAGTCGCTAGTCTAGTGATAGCTCTCGGGCTACTATAAGTGCCCGTGAGTGAGTTTTTTGAAGTGATACTTGTATATAACTTAAAATCATGTACAAACTTAAAAAAGTTCAGCAAAACTCCAGAATTTTTCATGTTTGAGCTCGTTGTGCCTCCTTGATGGTTTTTGTTGCAATTTTTGCCCCCACCTTGCCTACTCTGCGTGTAGTCGTGTTGGGATAGCTCCCTGTTCGCATCAATTTTGCATGTAGCGGTGTGTAGATTCAAATTTGGTCATCTTCATATTTCTCTCCAATAATTTCTCAAGATTTCTCTCAAGCTTTAAAGTGCCCCAATTGGACTTGTGCTCTTCAGGTTACGACTAGTTCTCTGCAAGGTTATGGCTATGAAAGCCTAGTGGTAAATTGTGTACAGGCAAATTGGCAGGGCATGTATCTATGAATTTTGGAACTAATATTGAAGTTTTGGGTTTGTGGTATTCAATGGTGAAAGGGGAGGACCTTGTATTCATATCCATTGGTCGGCGTGTGCTATAAATCCATGCTTTGGTAGGGTTTTTCTACTATGTGACATAGTCTCTTGGGTGGGTGACGACCAATAAATTCCCAAGGGGACTACTCTTGCTGGACTTGTGGTGTTTCAAAGGTATTTTCCAAGCCTTTTGGTGTTCTTGTAGTGATCTTTCAACGCTCTTGGGTGACATCACTATACAGGTGCTTCAGTTTGCTTGTTTCCCAACAACGTGTTTCAATCGTCATGCCCATGCATGTGTTCATCGACTTTTTCCATGATGAAGAGATTAGGAAGACTTAAACTATGCTACTCTGCAAGACAGATAAATAGCTTGATTTTTTGGATGAATCTTGGGATGTCCATGATTCTGATGGCGTCTTATGCAAGGTAAATAATAAGTCTATTGCGTGTAAGTGCATGATAGCTTCTCAAAATTTCATAGCTTCCTTCCACTACGTAAGGTGGAATCGAGTGAATGGTCATCTAGTAGTTTTGGACCAAGATTTAACTGAGGAGCTTAACAATGCTTTGAGAATGGTTGAGGTATGGTGTGGACCTGATTTGCTAATTGTTCTTAGCATTTGAGGCAATGTGACACTACGACAAATGCGTGAGGATTGGACAATGAGATTGACCTGAGCTTGCCTCAAAATTTCTTTCCAGTGCAGCATGCAAAAGGTAGTATGTTTTGTATGTAAAAATTAATGCCATGTATTTACCTACTGATTATCATTACAAAATATTGGTCTAATCTAACTACTCGATTAACTATCGTGCAAGTGTCTCAGAGAAAGGAGAAGAAGACATTGTGTGTAGAGATAAAGGATGACCAACTATTTCTAGTACAATGCAACTCTTGATTGAAGAAGGCGGCTCACACAATATGTCACATTGCTCTGTACTGCAAATATTATAGAAAGTTGTTGATAGCAAGCTTACAATCTATATTCATGCAAAAATGCATTGTTAAGCAATTTATTGCAAATAAACATTAGGAAGAGGATGGGGTGTAGGAGGGCTTGTTCAATTTCCATGAGCTTATGAATGTGATTAACATTGTGACAAATATGTGTATGCCATGTGGGCAAGAATGGTGGGTGTGTAAGACATGTGTAAGAGTTGTCAAAGGATACACTTTTCCCCCCAAAAAGGAGGTGGACAATTTTATGATTTTTGGCCTTCCATAACTCCCACATACGATCTCCGATTGGAGCAGAGATCATAGATCTGCAATCTATGCATTGAGATCTTTCCATAGACATGCTACATGATATAGTTTTACCCGCTAGATTTTAAATTTTATTTTGGGGGGAAACTTTAAATTCAAATAAACTAGCCGTTTTGCCTGTTTGAATTCAAAAGTTTTCCTTTGATTACTTTCTTAATACTAAAGATTTGACTTCCTTAAACTGCCAAGTAAAGAAGCCCTCCTAGACCCCATTCTCGTCCTAATGAGTCTGAGACCAATTATCTTTTCAAAATCGACTCAAGTTGTCTTTACATTGCGTTTAATAATGTACATTGTAATAATGTCCAATTAAATCTTAGTAGCTCTTATTTAGAATTGAGGGGAGATCTCCCTAGCTTGATTATATGATTAGAATGTAAAGGCTCATCAGACGGTCGGGGGATTGAGTCATGGGGTTGGGGTTGAGGAAAAGATTGTGTAGTGGCCTCGTCTTCCTCAGTAAAATTGGGTATTACAAAAAGACTAGAGGTCGAGTGATTAGAAACACGAGGGGAGGCAAGTCCGGGTGTCATTGGTGGAGCTGTTGCTTCGTACCTCCAAGGTGGAGGCCGAGGTTGTGGTCATGGAGCTCGTACAACAAATGCATCGGTGGCTCCTTCAGGACAAGTCTCCACAAGATTGATCATAGTCCGGATCATTGTCATCCTAAATGCCTCCACATGTACGTTCAAATAATATGTATGGTTCCTTGCCTGCAAATGAAATCCATAGCTTTTATATGTAATTGAAACAAATCATGTGTGCAAGGATTACAAAAGCAAAAGATTACACTTACACTTCCACACTCCTCAGCACTTAACTTCCACACTCCTCAGCATAAATGCGTTCCAGAAGAGGCTCCGTATTTGCAAGAACTCTCCATTCATAAGAATGGCCATCGTCTTGATTTGAAACCTTGCAACTCAAAATCAGCATATCTTCCCAAACACTATCTTGGGTCAATGATTCCCATGCAGCAACAAGCTTCCGAACACACCTGCAATACATAGCATATGGTGACCACACGTTGCATCAATATTGCAGAATCAAGAAACAAGTAACTATGTACCTTTGGACAGTTTCATGAGAACCATGCATAGAGTTTGCAAGGTAGCAACGCTTGCGCTCAATGTTGAAGCCAACAAGGCTCCAATGTGAACTAATTGCACAAAATAAGGAATTAGTTTTTTATTCATGGTATAAAAAATATTGAAGACTATAACTTTATAAAAAATACTTACTTTTCATTGTAAGCTAAAAGTAAAACTTTCGTCGTGTCCATGCTCACCCATTGAAACCAATCAACGACTTCTATTAGGAAAGTGTCCTTTGAGGTGAGCACAATTGACAATTGTGTATCCAAAACGGCTACCTCGGATTGTTGATTCCATGCAAGGTTGGAAACTAGCATGGTGGAAGTTGAGAAAACTAATTGATGAGGATCTCTAATAAGCCAGAATCAAACAAATACCTCTGTAAATATAATTTAACATACGACAGACTGAAGTTGATAAATTGGTCTATAAGCTCCCTCCCACTATTTCGAAAAACACCTATCTTGTGAGGGCTGAAAGGAAAATAAAAAATTTGGCCCCATACCAGAAGTGCTACGTCAAAAGCTGGGTCAAGGAAACGTAGGGTGCCATTGTTAGCTTGGTTAATTGCTAGCAACATCTCCCATTCATTTGAATCCTCTGAAGGATCTTCCACAAGTGCCTCTTGGGTCCTCTCCACATTCAAACCTGCACCATATGTATGTTGTGCGGTGCTCACATAGGTCACCTTCACTTTGATTATTGGAGGGATTGCCAAAATGTTGTCCATTCTCCTGCCAGATAGATGGACTAGTGCAAGTGTCTTGTCGTACTTGAATTGTAAGAACCTGAGAGAATTGATATCCTGGGGCATCACTGTCACTCTGTGGGCATGAGCTATGAGGACGTAGCTATATTGGAGCATCTCGATAAAAAATTCCTCGACAGCCTCAAGGAGCGACCCATTGCACTTCTAGCCCATCGAAAATCCAAAATTGCACTCTCATAAATCTGGCAAACTACTCTTTGACAGGGTAACTTAGGATTAGAAAGAGAAATATGCCTCAAGAGTTTATGCAGCTGAAGCAGAACGCTTTGATTCTACTCGTACATCCGACTACGCATTGTTTCTTGAAGATTAGGCAAGATTTTTGCCTGCAACTTTTGAGGATGAAGTTTGGTTGTCTTATGGGTAAACCTTCCTTGCGGTCAGCTTTGTGTGAGCCATGAAAACAAGTGTTTACACTGGAAAGCATTGTGGAGAATAATAAGAAGAAGATTGGGCAATGAGAAGGTTACGTTGCAAAAGCTAATTAAAAGAGGTAAGGACAATTTTCAAACAATAATGGGTAAACAAAAATAGAAACATTATATGATCATCAAGGATATCATCATCATTACCAAACGTGTGGAGGCCACAATTAATTGAGTTTCTCATCATCATTGGGAAGAGTGCATCACCGCATGAATGACACATGGCATACTGCATGTTTACTGGGGCACGAGGTCGACTATGTGGTTGCCGTAGCACAACGCGATATGAGATGCACCTTGTTCAATCAAACCCCCTCCTTGCGTTGTGTCGCAACAAGGAAAAATGTCATGGCACAACACAAGGAGGGGGAGTGTACTTATCACATTGTGGTAGGACACTCTTGATGGTGCACCACAACGCGATAAGGACCAACCATGTTGTGATGATACCTCTATATCGCGTTGTGGCGAGACATTTGGATGTGGCGTCACAACACAATAGGGACCACCCATATCGTGGACATGCCTCCCTATGACGTTGTGGCATGACATTTGGAGGTCGTGTGACAACGCGATAGGTACCACCCATACTTTGGACAGTGGACATGCCTTCCTATCGCATTGTGGCGCGACATTTGGATGTCGCATCACAATGCGATAGGGACCACCCATATCATGGAGAGAGATCCCTATCACGTTGGTGCAACCAAAGTTGGTATGTGCTGGGAAGTGTGCTATATAGTGCTAAAGTTCTGGGCAGTTGCAAGTTGGGATGCTAGAGCAAATATGAAGGCCCTATGAAGACAGGTGACAACGAAAACGTATGCTCAAAGTTGTTTTTTAGGCCAAGGGGCCTTCAAATATTAGGATAATCAGGATAGAAGAATGAAGTGTCCAAAATGTAGAGAATGTGTCTTGGAATGTAGGGTTCAAGATGCTCTTGAAGTCCATCCAGACGGCTCGTCAAACGGAGCCCCGATGTGAAAGATATCAAAGTTCCAATTTAGAAGCCTTTCTAGATCCCCAACGAGCAAAGCAGATGGGGACAGATGGTCATAGCTGACATCATCATATAGGCATGTAAACCTTGAACTGTGGGGCATGCCAGTCTTTTCGGATTGCCCTTTGGAGCTGACACGGGCAAGTTATGGCTTGTGGAATATTTACCGAGGGTCGGGTATGTGCTCATCGTGCCGCATCGGTAGGCATGATGAAATGGATTGTTTTGAGCTCGCCAAGGTTCTGGAAAGTTTTATGCAACATGGGGAGTCATGCAAAATTTGTCTCTCGCAAATAGGAGTCAGGGGCATCGAGATGCGCCCACTTCAAGTCAGCAGATAATTGTAGCAAGGGAGCAAGCTCGATTTTTTTTCTACTTTTGTGATTTTCCATTGAAGGGTGTGAAGTGGTCGGAATGCGACTGTTAACCCTCACGGCACACGGACACCCATCACCTACGATGGACGCGTATTATGTATTTGGTAGAGTCAGGTACCGGGCTTGTCGGTCCAATAGGGAAAGGTAGAGTGATCGTCGATGAGAGGCGCACTTTAACTTGGACATTCAAGGGATTAGTTGGTTAAGCATGGGCGCCCAAGTGTGAATGGGGTGAGCTCCTATAAAAGCCAACTAAACCTAATTTTTACTCATTCTCTCATTTGTGCAATTGAGGAGTGCTCTTGCTCCATCTCCATCTTCTTCTTCTTCACCTCCTTGTGTGTGTGTGTGTGTGTGAGAGAGAGAGAGAGGGAGAGTGTGTGTGCGATCGAGCATTACGAAGGCACGACGGCGGCGAAGCGGTTGAGCGCGGCACGACTGCAGCTTCTTCTTCATCGCGGCGAGGAATCCACCACGAAGGCGAGCGTAGAGCGGTGAGTGACACACCCTTTGTTTTCTTGAGCTTGCTAGTTTAGGCTTGTTGTGTGCTTGGAGCCGTTTGTGGCTCGCACACGGTGTATTGGCAAGTCCCTTGCTTCGACAGTGCGGCAAGGAGCGCACATTTTTGGCGCCGCTGCCGGGGATATGCCCTACACTAAGCTCGGTTAGCACTTTACGCTTTCTTCTGGTGCAATTTCTATCATAGGAAAGGCAGAGAAGGAGTGTGTGGAAGGTTTCTGTTTTTTGCGTTTTCTGCAATTGCTGTCAAGTTTCAATTTCTGTTATTGTCTGCGTTTTTTCAATTTCTGCAATTTCTGCGTTTTCAAGTTCGGCGTTTTCAATTTCTGCAATTTTCTGCATTTCTGTCAATTTGCTGCAATTTCTGCGTTTTTTCTGCAATTTCTGCGTTGTTTCTGCATTTTTTTACAATTTCTGCGTTTTTTCTGCATTTTCTGCGTTTTTTTCAATTTCTGTATTTTCTGCATCAACAAAAAAAACAAAAAAACAAAAAAAATTGAAAAAAAAAAGTTTTTTGAGAAAAAAATAATAATAATAATTTTGAAAAAAAAAATTTAAAAGGAAAAAAATTCGGAAATTAAAAACGCGAGCGAGTGGGCGGCGATATTTTTCGAAAATAAAAAACGTGACTCTTAAAACGGACGGGTTGGTTGGTATAAAAGATAGATCGGGATCATTTTCCCAAGCCCAAGCCCAAGCCCAAGCCCAAGCTCAGGCCTCAGTCCTCAGTCTTATGATATATACTAGACTCACTCTTATATATATACCCTACTCCCTCAAGAGAGAATGAGAGCATGTGGGACAAGTCCTCCACTCTCCTCCTTTCTCTTCCCACTTGCACCCTTAGACTTTCTAGTTTGGGCCTAGTTCCCTACTGGAAATTGACAGTTTTAGGGATTCCGAGGGTATAAAGTGACCAAACGGAGGGCTGTAAAGCACGGCACGACCCTCTGACCGATACGCTCGTTTTGAGCTATCACACGGCCCATTCCACGACACGCTCTAAAAAATCTAGCAAAAAAACAAACAAAAAACACGCTAAAAACTAGTCACAAGGCCTCCTAGAGCAGCTTTTTGACACCTTAGGGTATCAAAAGCACATGCACTTACGCTCTGGGCGGGTGCTAGAACACGAGCATATTGAGAGTGCCTCTGTTCATACGGACACCCATTACCCATCCACGATAAGCTCTAGACCCTCAGCGGGGACACAAGGTAGCACCACCCAAGACCCTAAAATAGCCGCTAGTGATTTCTCCTCCGACTCAGAAATCATGGAAGCATACCCTACCCAAAACACTGAGAGAGAAGGCCATGCACCTCCCGAAGCTCCACAGCCTAGTACTAGTATGTTTAGCCGTTTCATGGAAACATTAGGTAGAGCTACTCGCTCGGAACCTGATGCAAATGAAGCACACGAAGAGGATGGGTTGGACTCTTACACACCTCTAGGATACCCCATTGAGTTAAATAGTGCCTATGGAAAAGTGCTATATAACGCCTTATTGGACACGGGTGCTAAATACAATCTGCTATCCTATGGGGTGTGGTGTCAGTTAGGGAAGCCACCTCTATCTGAGAGTATTATCCAAGTCAAGGGTGTCAACAAGAAAAAAACTACGGTTTTTGGAATCTGGCACATTTCTGTCAGTTATGACAATGGGGTGGTAGCTCAAGACTTTTTGGTCATGCCTACTGGAACTATGGAGGGTAATATAAACCTAGGCCGCACGTGGATGATAGCCACCAAATGCACTATTGATTGGGGGACTGGGGGTGTTACAACGCAAAAACCAACTCTTAGCCCTACCACTCAAGCCATAGTCCCTGAGATATTGCCCAAGGAAATAAAACCCAAGACATTGCATGTCCAGGAGGTTGAACCATACGTCCCCATAGCCCAACTCTCTAGAGCTTCAACTAATGTAGTTGAAAGAAAGCTTGAGACACACAAGAACCATCCTAATATAACAGAGAAAACATACAAGTGGGTCCCTAAAACTTCTTTAGTGACCATAGCTAGTGCTAAAAAACAGAAGCCTTGTAAGAAACGTACCACTCGCTCCAAGAAATGTAAAGAAACGTTGCGTTGGATTCCTAAACGACTATTGGAAGCCCAAGGATACTATGAAGGAAATGATCAAATCTGGGTGCCCAAACGTAAAGTGTGCTCTTACCTATCACCTGACCCAAGTGAGCCCAATCCCGTAGTTCCAAAACGAATCAATGATCGTGGAAGGAAAAAAATCACAGAATGCTACACACCCGCTCCCGAGCTAGTTTGGGTACCAAAGAAAGAACGATTTGTTCCACCTAGCTCAGGAAGGGGGGAGTCCCATAAAGATTCTAGCTCATCATGTAATACATCCATAGAGGTAAAAGCTTCTACAGAGCCTCCATCTATAGTAGTGGACCTCCATGAAGCTACAAAAGAATCCACACCTCCCAGTGTTCAAGAATCACCTAATGAACCACTTCAAGTTCGATCCTGGGAGAGTACCTTACCACCCTTGCAGCTTGACAAGGCACCTAGGGTAATAGAAAACTACTGGCAAAAATCCTCACCTATTACCAACTGGAACAATTGGTTTCAAAGGGTGACAAGCTCATTTCAAACGGTATGATCTACCTAAGGAAGGGGGGAGTGTTTGTGGACATCCATTATTCACTTGTTTCCCTCTCAACCTTTTTCCCTGACCTCTCAATTCCAATCTTAGGGAATGTACATATAAAGCTTTATACTCACAAACAAAAAAATAAAGAGCAAGAGCAATTAGCAAACGATTATGCACATAAAAGTCAAAACATTGACTTAGACCTACACATGTCACATCTGGTACAGTGAAACAGAAACCTATGCCATAAAACACCTTTGATCCTCATCACTTGAGTGATGGAGGGTAGGTAAGATTAGTACGATAGGAGTGTTTCTGTTTTAGAGTTGAGAGATTAGCGAAGTTCTCTTTTCCCACTAATGTGCCTCCTAGAGGTATTGTTTGTGTTTCCTAGTGTGTACAGGAGCGTGTTGCTGTTGATAGGATTTGGACCTTCATGGAACCTTTCTCTCGTTCACACTTCAAATCAAGCGCGACCATCAACACAAACAGGTGTTTCTTGTCCATTAGCATTGCCTTTATCTTTTTGCATCCATGTTTGTCTGCTTTGATTGTGATTGGTAGCATAATATTCAGCGCATTGGCTTAGTATTAAACATTTAATTCAATGCAATCTTTTGTCATAATCACTTGTTTAGGCGTAAAAATCAAGCAGTCCGACTAAGCTAGCTAGGTATTAGAGATCTTCTCTTAATACCATGGGGAATGCCTTCCTAATAAGCAATGGTTACTTAGGTTCTTAATCCGATTTAGGCAGCATTGTATGAATGTACTAGGGCTTTCTAGTGGTCTTGACCCTATCGACCTTTAGCTTAAGTATTATAAAGGGAGTTTACTAATGTGATGAGCCTGGGGAATGTAACAATGTTATATGACCCCCCAAAGTTACAAAATTAAAATGCTGAAAATGAACAAGCAAAAAATCAAAGTGCCACAATGTAAAATTTTAAGCTAGAAGAGAAATCTCAGCTTGATTTGGTACTTCACTCACATGTATTGCCTATGGTACTAGAGCCCTAGAGGTTCCCAGTGTGGGCGCTTTTCCTTGAAAAGCAAAAAACCCAAGGCATACAAAAGAAGCACACACATCATAATTGAATCACTGTGAAAAGACCTTGGGGGGTCAAAGAAAAAGTAATCAGACAGGCGATGATTTCATGAGAAATTCCTTTTATGGTAGCTTAACTACAAGGTTTTCTAGATATAGCCTCTAGTCAGCCCTTGAACATGAATACTTGGCTCTCGCGATTAAACAACTTAATTGACCAGAGAAAATTAAGAAGCTTACCCATGGTATTAATATTCGATCTCTAGTGCCTTTCGACCGTCAAATTAGCGACCCCAGACTTGTTTAATTTTTTACCTTTACATCTGTTTATGCATTTGATTACATTGCAATTTAATGTTCATTGCTAACAAATTGTTTGAAATTCTTTGACCAATCAATTTGTCTCCCTAAAACTGCATATGCTTTTTAGGAGAATGCAATTACTGTGTCAATGTTGTTTGATTTTGCAGTGACTGAAGAAGGCTAAGGACATTCATCTCAAATGCTCTTCCACCTCGACGAACCAGCTTCAACTCAATAGCTTCCGAGGACGGAATCTACATCAGGAAGGGGGGCATGTTAACCCTCACGGCACACGGACACCCATCACCTACGATGGACGCGTATTATGTATTTGGTAGAGTCAGGTACCGGGCTTGTCGGTCCAATAGGGAAAGGTAAAGTGATCGTCGATGAGAGGCGCACTTTAACTTGGACATTCAAGGGATTAGTTGGTTAAGCATGGGCGCCCAAGTGTGAATGGGGTGAGCTCCTATAAAAGCCAACTAAACCTAATTTTTACTCATTCTCTCATTTGTGCAATTGAGGAGTGCTCTTGCTCCATCTCCATCTTCTTCTTCTTCACCTCCTTGTGTGTGTGTGTGTGTGAGAGAGAGAGAGAGAGGGAGAGTGTGTGTGCGATCGAGCATTACGAAGGCACGACGGCGGCGAAGCGGTTGAGCGCGGCACGACTGCAGCTTCTTCTTCATCGCGGCGAGGAATCCACCACGAAGGCGAGCGTAGAGCGGTGAGTGACACATCCTTTGTTTTCTTGAGCTTGCTAGTTTAGGCTTGTTGTGTGCTTGGAGCCGTTTGTGGCTCGCACACGGTGTATTGGCAAGTCCCTTGCTTCGACAGTGCGACAAGGAGCGCACAACGACGAAGCTCTCCGGGTTTGAAGCTCATAAGGGGTACCTTGGCAAGAGAGGTGTTCGGCGAACTTGGGCACGTGGAGCACCGATGGTGTGAGAACCAAGTACTCTAAGTCCTCTTGGGCATAAATGGAAAGGCAAAAGGGTGGTTGGGACTCAAGGGGAGAAAAAAGAAAAGCAATTATGAACTTAAGGGTTAAGTTGGGGAAAAGAAGAGGTATAAGTGAGACTCAAGCATAGTGACGCCAGGCTTTGTTGCCAAAAAAAAAAAAAGCTTTCTCCCTTTGAAAAAGGAGGAGGTAAAGTAAAGAAAGGGCCCAACAACATCTTCAAAAAAAAGGGGATATTTTTTTTCTTAGACTTGGGTTGAAAAATGAAGGAGGGCAACGGCGCCGCGTCGTTTCCCCCTTGGGAAGTTTAAAAAAAAGGTTTTTCTTTGGCTTTGGGGAAGGAAGAGAGAAAAAGGAAGAGGTTTTTTTTTCTTGGGCGAAGCAACGAGGCAAGCTTCAGAGGATGGTCTTCTTCTTCGTAGGCTTGGTTGAGGGCGAGGCAAGGCCAAGGAGGGACTCTTGAAGAAAGGGCTTTTGCGTGATGAGAGCTTGGAAGGAAAGGGACTCACTTGCATCCGTGCGTGCCTAGACAACGAAAGCAAGAGGAGAAAAATCCGATTCTCGACGACTGCACCATCGAGGGTTGCGGTGATCATCTTTTTATGCTTGTTGAGGCTGTGTCAACGAGAGTGTTTGTACTAAGTTGTTCTCAGAAAATAAAAGCAAAGATTGCCCTCATCTTTGGTGTCATTTTTCCTTTCCCCCTTTGTTCTACTGCTCTTATGCTTGTGTCCGCGGTGTCGGGTGTGTATAGGCAAATGTGTCCCGATCGAATCGGCGGTGTCTTGTAGCAAAGAGAGAGAAAGAGGCTCTGGGTGTGCGTGGGAAGCTGCAAAATGTGTCATGCGGTGCGTATGTGTTTGATCGTGATCTGGTATAGTGTGATCGACTCGAGAGGTGTGTAAGCGGTGGTCTGCTAGTAGGAAAGAGGATTTTGAAGGTGAATCCCAGTGGATTGGGGTGTTGTATTTATACTGAGCTATAGAGAGGAAGACTACTTGTGTTTTGGGTGTGTTCCCCTTTCCCCCTATCCATCTTCTAGTGCCCCCACTGAGGAGCACGTTGATTGCTCCCGTCGGTGAAGGAAAGTACAGATTTCCGTATAGGTAAGGATGGCATCCCAAAGCTATGGTCGTATTTTTATGGGTGAAGAGAATCCAGACGAATGACTTGGAGATTTTGATTTATACATGTTGTCTTTGCAAATGCCTAATGAGGAAAGCAAGATGCAAACCTTCTCTTTGGTGATGCGCGAAAAGGCCAAACTGTGGTTTGAAGCTTTGGAGATTGAGCTGAGACAGGCATGGCCGGCTCTACAGGCAAGATTTTTGCATGATTTTCATAAAGAAGCTTCTCCAGTTGAGATGGATGCAAAGCTAAAGGCTCTAAAGCAGGATGTAGGTGAGGAATTGAGCTTGTTTCTGGATCGTTTTGAAGCATGTTGGGCAGATTTAGCAGCAGCTATGCAGCTAGCCAATGGTGAGTACTTCAAATTGGATAAGTTTATGGCATGCTTACATCCGAAGTTGAGAGAGAAAGTGGACTTTGAAAGCCCAAAGAACTACAATGGGGCAGTGGCGATTGCAAGGTCTAAAATTAGAAAAATTAAAAAAAACATACAGTAGGGCGTAGCAGGCTATGAAGCAATGGCACATCTTCAACCACAAAGCCCTCGAGAGTCAACTCAGGAGGAAAATCAAGGGAATAGGGCTACGGCTGCTATTGCACAGCAGTGGATACATACAGTTCAGGATCTATCGGAGCAAATGCAATAGCTACGATTGAGGGTAATGGATAGGGGACAGTCAAGAGGAGCGAGGGGGAGGCCAAGGCTCTACCTGGAAGGTGCTATAATTGCAGTGAAGAAGGGCATTATGCACCCGCCGACTATCCCCATCCGGTGAGGGAAAGAGGTGGTATCTACCCATTGTTTGGCAGAGGGAGAGGCCAAGCAGAGTTTAATGGCCCGAGGGAGTAGGCAGTTGACAATCGAGTGCAGCAAGCCCAAACGGATGGCGGTGAAGTCTCGAGGGTGAACATCATTGGGGTGGATAAACAGAATGTCGAAGTGTTGGCCAACAAAAGAGCTAGAGCTGAAAGGGACACAGAAACTGAACGGGAGACTAGAGTTCGTAAAGGTAAAGAGAAAGTATACGAGGGGAAAGAGAAGCCTGAAACTAGCAAGAAAAGAAGGCGTCACTGGATTAGACAAACAGATTTTCAGCTTGGCCGCGGCCATCTAGAGTATGATTTGGTGAGTCATGTCCAAAGTCAAAGAGCTAATATTACTTCTGGACAGTTGTTGGCATTGAACCAAACATTTAGGCGCCAGTGGTCGACTAGTGTTTGCACTAGGCTACCAAGGGGTAAGGGCAATGTGCAGGTGGTGAAAAATATGGAAATCAAGGTAGATAGCCCAACGGATGTTCTTCCTTCGGTGCATGTTGTCATCGAGGAAAGGATGCAAGTTCAAGCCTATATAGATGGGGGAGCACAGGTTTGCGTCATGACAGAAGCTGCGATGAAGGAAACAGGGGTGAAGGTGGTAGCCAAATCAAATGTGTGCATAAGGATAGCTAACCATGCTAAAGATAGGTGTTTGGGCATGGCCTAGGATGTAAGAGTGAAAGTGATGGGCATAGAGTGCCTGATCGACTTTTTTGTGATGAAAGCTGGGATAACGCATATCCTATCATCTTCGGTAGGCCATGGCTGTTGGAAATAGGTGCGAAATAGGATTGGGAAAGCAAAGTGTTTACCTTTGGTGCTGGATCTGAAGACCAAGGAAATCCATTTTCATCCTATGGCGGCAAGAGACGAAGGAAACACCACCAGCTATGAGTACGAGATTGAAACAGCCTATGATAAGGGCTATACAAATATAGAGGAAGAAGAACGTGAGGATCCTATGCTCAAGATTGATGCTGACTTGTTTGGGTCCATTGTGGAAGAACCTTGTGCGAAAGAGGGGGTGCAAGCACATGTGCATGCCATGGGTACTGAAGAGGTGGTCAATATGCTAAGTGGAGACTTGACCAAGAAGGAGAAAGAAAGTTATGTCCAGTTGTGTGCATCTTTTCCAAACCTATTTGTAAAGGAGTATAAAGATTTGAGAGGATCCAAGGGTGTTGAGCACAAAATAGCCCTCAAGGAAGGATACAGACCTAAGGCGCAGAAGCTAAGGAGATCGGGTGAAATTCAAAAGGAAGCCCTTTGGCAGGAGATAAATCAATTACTAGATGCAGGCATTATATACCCTGTAAAGGAATTAGAGTGGGTTTCCCCGGAGGTTATCACTCCTAGAAAGAATGGGAAATGGCGGATGTGTGGAGATTACAAACCATTGAATGTTGCGACCAAGAGGAATCACTACCCATTGCCATTTCAGGTGAGATTTTGAATCAGGTGGCTGTCCATGAGAGGTATTCCATTATGGATGGGTTTTCAGGCTACTTTCAAATAGGTATTTCTCTTGGAGACCAACTGAAGACGACATTCATATCTCCATTGGGTTGCTTTGCCTATCGCAGGATGCCGTTTGGTTTGGTGAATGCCTATGCCACCTTCCAAGACTAGATGAATAGGGTGTTTGGTCCCTATTTGGGTAGGTTCATTAGAGTTTTCATGGATGACATTGGATGTTATAGCTCAAGGGCAGATCATTTGTCAAAGCTACGACTGTGTTTTTAGAGACTGGATGAAGAGGGAGGCCAGTTGAACCCCAAGAAGTGCAGATTATCATAGCCTTGAGCATCATTGTTGGGCCATGTGGTGTCACAAAATGGGATTGAAGCGGATCCAGAAAAGTTCAAGCCTCTAGTCTTCATGGATCCTCCTCCCAGTGCACAGGCTTTGGCATAGTTCGTGCATAGGCTGAAGTATCTGTCATGGTTTTTTTGGATGTTGTCACAGTATGTATACCCCCTTCAAAAGAGGGCGCAACTGGTGCACGGTTTTAAATGGGATGAAGAGGATCATGTAGATTTTGATAGGGTGAAAGAAATCTTGTGTCAAGTGCCTACGGTGTGTCCTCCCAATCATGAAGGTGATTTTTATGTTGCCATGACGGTAGGCACTGTAGCCATTGGGGCAGTACTCTTGCAAAAGGTGGGAAGGAGCTATAAACCTATTTATTTAGAAAGAAAGGTGATAAGTCCTGGGGAGGCAACCTACACTGAAGCCTAATAGTGGGTGATGGCCTTAGTTTTTGCATGCAGGAAGTTCAAGGTGTATCTCATCGTTTGAAAGTTTTTTATGCTAACGGCCAATAATTTATTGCCGGAGGTAGTGTTTCACTTGAAGCCAAGGAAGCGGATCATGAAGTGGGTGATAGAGCTACAAGAGTTTGAGTTTGAATTCAATGTTGACCAGACAAGTCGACCTCACCTGGTAGATATTCTAGTTAGCAAGGTGGTTAATTTTCCAATCTATCCCAGGGTGGTACGGGATGAAGCCAAGGAGGAGCCTGACTTAGCGAAAGCCTTTACCATGTGGTTTGATGGAGCATATAGGAGGGTAATACAGAAAGCAGGTGGAGGTGTGGTGATACGAGATCCACAAAACAGGGTGATCTTTTCAAAACCCTATGACCTGGAGGATGTTCACACCAATAATGAGGCGGAGTATCTTACCCTCCATTTAGGTTTGAAATAGTGTGTCGAGTTTGGTATATCAAGGTTGGTGGTGAAAGGTGATGCATTGTTAGTCCTCAAGAAGTTTTTGGGCCAATGGCAAGTGAAGCGGGATTCATTAAAGCATTGGTTCTATGCCATCAAGAAGTTGTTGAAGTCTTTTGAGGAGGTTCAGTTCAAGCATGTTAGAAGAGAGGAGAACCAAGAAGCAGATCAGCTTGCAAGCAACAAAGTACAAGTATAGGTTGCAGGTATATATGTGGCCCCAGCCACCTATGCTGGTCATGAGACCTTGAAAGAGATTGAAGACTTTTTGAATACCGGTCAGTGATCTGAAAGATTGTCGAAGCTCCAAAAGCGAGGATAGTACAGAACTCTCGCAACTATACAATGATAGGGGAGGATATTATTACCTATGGACGTGATGAAGTGTTGCGATGGGTACTTTATAAGGAAGAAATCTATATGGTGCTACAACAATGTCATGAGGAAAGTGGGCATCAAGGTAAAGACTAGGTTTCGTTTCAAATCTTGAGAGTAGGTTTTTGGTGGCCGTCAATAGTACGGGATGTGCACTATTGGTGCAAAACCTGCCATCAATGTCAGACTATGGGTGAGAGGAGGCTGATAGCCAAATCGCAAGGAGCTATCATTGCCCAAGATGCTTTTGAGAAGTGGGGCCTAGATGCCATTGGTCCACTCCCGAAGTCGACAAGCGGGAGAAAATACATTGTAGTGGCGATTGACTACCTTACCAGGTGGGTCAGAGCCAAAGCTGTGAAGGAGGTAAACGCTCATGTGGTAGCTCAATATGTTTTTGACAAGATCTGTTGTTGTTTTGGAGTTCCATGGGTGCTCGTTTCAGATAGAGGACAGGGATTTAGGAGTAAACTTATGAAATCTTTGGTAGAGAAGCTGGCTATTCAACATCGGTTTTCTTCACCTTATCATCCTCCATGCAATGGTTTGGTAGAAAGTTCAAATGGCCAAATCATTAAGATGCTGACAAAGTATGTTTACAAGCAGGAGGTAGAGTGGGGAATGAATCTTGAAAAGTGTTTGTGGGCATACACGACGTCCTACAAAGTGGCGAACAATTTTACCCCATTTGAATTGGTCTATGGTAAAGAGGCAGTGTTGCCGGTGCATATGCAATTAGGTGCTTTGAAGGGGATGTGTGGCAAGTCAATGCCACACAAAAAGGGATGCTATAGGATCAAATTTTTAGGCTCCAAACTTTGCAGATGAATAGGGAGGTAGCCGTAGATTATTACGTAAAGCAAAAAGAGAAGCAAATTGCTAAGTTTAATCAGAGTTTTCTTGATAAAATTATAGAAGAAGGTGATCTGGTGATGAAGTATGAAAGCTATTTGGATTTTACTTTCCAAAAGAGTTTCAAGAATAAGTGGATGGGTCCGTACAAAGTACATAAAGCTTTTCCAAAGGGGACCTATGAATTAATAGAAGCAAATGGAAAGTTGCTCAAAAACAGGGTGAATGGTGTACGGCTCAAGATGTACTTTGATAGAGGCCTGGTGCCTTACGTGAACCAGATTGTAGCCAGGGAGGTTGGGAAACCCCCCTAGAAGGACTTGGAAATGATGGATATGTAGTGCTGCACATATTGCACATATTGTACATATGGTTGTGCCTTTTTCAATGTGCTTGAGCATCAGTGAAGTATTGCAAGTTTCAAGTTCTGTAAATATGCTTTTGGTTGAACATGAATGTTCAACAGGGGGGTGGGCAATGATGGTGCAACCAAAGTTGGTCTGTGCTAGGAAGTGTGCTATACAATACTAAAGTTGTGGGTAGGTGCAAGTTGGGATGCTAGAGCATATATGAAGGCCCTGGGAAGGCAGGTGACAACGAAAACGTATGCTCAAAGTTGTTTTCTAGGCCAAGGGGCCTTCAAATATTGGGATAATCCGGATGGTAGACCAAAGTGTCCAAAATGTAGAGAATGTACCTTGGAATGTAGGGTTCAAGATGCTCTTGAAGCCCGTCCAAACGGCTCGTCAGACGGAGCCGCGATGTGAAAGATATCAAAGTTCCAATTTAGAAGCCTTTGAAGATCCCCGACGAGCAGGGAAGACGGGGACAAATGGTCACAGATGATGTCAGCATATAGGCATGTGAATCTTGAATTGTGGGGCATGCAATCTTTTCAGATTACCCTTTGGAGCTCAGATGGGCAAGTTATGGCTTGTGGAATATTTACCGGGGGTCGGGTATGTGCTCATCGTGTCGCATTGGTAGGCGTGCTGAAAAGGATATTTTTGAGCTTGCCAAGGTTCTAGAAAGTTTCATGAAACATGGGGAGTCATCCAAAATTTGCGGCTTGCCAATAGGAGTCAGGGGGATCAAGATCCGCCCACTTCAAGTCGGCAGACAATCGCGGCAGGGAAGCGAACTCGATTTTTTTTTTCCACTTTTGTGATTTGCCGTTGAAGGGTGTGAAGTGGTCGGAATGTGAAAAAGCTCTCTGGGTTTGAAGCTGACAAGGGGTAGCTTGGCGAGAGAGGTGTTTGGCGAACTTGGGCATGTGGAGCACCTATGGTGTGCGAACCAAGTACTCTAAGTCTTGTTGGGCATAAATGGAAAGGCAAAAGGGTGGTTGGACTCAAGGGGAAAAAAAAGAAAACCAATTATGAACTTAAGGGTTAATTTGGGGAAAAGAAGAGGTCTAAGTGAGACTCAAGGGCAGTGACGACCGGCCCTGTTGCCCAAAAAAAAAAAAAAAAGTTTTTCCCTTTGAAAAAGGAGGAGGTAAAGTAAAGAAAGGGCCCAACAGCATCTTCGAAAAAAAGGGGATATTTTATTCCTTTGACTTGGGTTGGAAAAGGAAGGAGAGCAACAACGACGGTGTCGTTGACCCCTTGGGAAGTTAGAGAAAAGGGTTTTTCTTTGGCTTTGGGAAAGGTAGAGGATTTTTTTCTTTTTTGGCGAAGGAACGAGGCAAGCTTCGGAGGATGAGCTTCTTCTTCACAGGCTTGGTTGAGGGTGAGCTAAGGCTAAGGAGCGACTCTTGAAGAAAGGGTTTTTGGGTGATGAGAGCTCGGAAGGAAAGGAGATCACTTGCATGCATGCGTGCCTTGACAACGAAAGCAAGAGGAGGAAAGTCCGATTCTCAACGAATGCACCAATGAGGGTTGCCATGATCAGCTTTTTATGCCTGTTGAGGCTGTGTCAACGAGGCAGTTTGTACTAAGTTGTTCTCAACAAAGGCAAGTGCCCTCATCTTTGGTGTCATTTTCCCTTTCCCCCTTTGCTCTACTGCTCTTATGCTTGTGTCTACGATGTCGGGTGTGTGTATAGGCAAATGTGCCCCCATCAAACCGGAGGTGTCTTGTGGAAAAGAGAGAGAGAAAGAGGCTCTGGGTGTGCGTGGGAAGCTGCAAAATGTGTCATGCGGTGCGTATGTGTTTGATCGTGATTTGATATAATGTGATCGATTCAAGAGGTGTGCAGGCGGTGGTCTGCTAGCAGGAAAGAGGATTTTGAAGGTGAATCCCAACGGATTGGAGTTTTGTGTTTACACTGAGCTATAGAGAGGCAGACTACTTGTGTTGTGTTCCCCTTTCCCCCTATCCAACCTTGTGGCATGACATTTTTTTGTCAACGCACAACGTGAGTAGGTTAACGGCTATGTGACATAAATCTACCACATGCATTGTGGTGCGACACATTTTGATAAAGCTCTTCCTTCATGATCATTAACCAAAAAAACAAACAAAGAGGCAGAGACGAAGGAACAATATATGAATACATTTGCAGTATCTTCAAGGAATCCATTACATTTGTATTATCTTCAAGAACTCCATTACAACTTCAAGGATGCACTATCTTGTTTGTCCATTTCAATTATTATTTTTCCTCCTTTACCGTTGGTGGTTTCTTGACCTCGATCTTTAAGGTGTTGTTTTCCTCAGCCTTTGCGTTTTGGTTTCCTTTTTTTTCTTCTTCTTCAACTCCTTTAGAAGAGCTTTTGCCTCAGCAATCGTTTTCTTGACCTTCTTCATTTCCCCAATCATCTTTTAGAAAAGCTTCACCTTTCCTTTCTTCTTGTCCTCCATACATGCGTTGTGTATATGTGAGCAAGTTCCAGAGTGTGCAGTCAAGGTGCTTTATATAGCTACACTAATCACCGCATGAAGGATACATGTCATAGGGATGGTGGAGCTTGCTTCAGTATTTGTGTTGCATTCATTGCACTGTTACTAATTCAATCATAAGGGTGGCTAAAATGACATGGTCGAGTTCCTGAGGAGTCTATATATACGAGGCCTGTCAGTCCACCCTTCGTACTCTTTAGTGTTAGCTAGTGCCTTTCTACCTTTATCCTAACCAACAACCCAAGTTTTCTTACCTCTCTCCATAAATGGATCCCTTTCAGATCAAGATAGAGGAGGACCTGTGTTGCTTTAACAAGGCACCCAAAGACAATCTGTACCATTTTCTCTATAGAATTGGGATTCAGTAGCGAGAGAAGGAACTCAAGCCTATTTTCAACCCTGCCTTCTCATTGCAAGAGTTTTTGGCTTTTGCGTTACATTTCCTTGCAGGGTTTTATCAAACATACGATCAACAGACAATCAGCGGCACATTTGAGTTTGGGGGTTGTCGATATGTTCATATGAAGGATATCAGTTCTGATCATTTAAAGAAAGATATTTTCTATAGAAGCAACTTCAAGTTGCCACTGCAGTCTCATAGGAATGACATCAGATGTCCCTTACATAATCGAAAGTGTCAAGTTGTAGAATATTATGTTGGGTTCATACTCTTTTTGAATGTTAATCTTGACAATCACCAGGACACAGCAGATGAGGCCAAGAGCACTCACCGTTCAGTCATCGGTGATGAGTTGGTGCAACCACCTAGTGGTACTTTGTGTGTTTCAGAAGGTGTCCATCTGCTAGAGGGAGCTTTGCCAACAAATGTGCTCTCTACCGTCCCCATCGGTGATCATCATTATGTAATGCTCAATGACATCATGGAATTGTTTGAATTGAGGGAGGACTACAGCCTTGCTATAGTCGCTCAGAATATACAAGAGGATGGTAGTATAATCGACCCTGCCAATGACAAGTATTCTATCATGGATGCTCATGTGAAAACGGGTGAGTCTATCGATCCAACGGAGGCACTAGCAATGATATAAAAGGATGCAACCACATGTGCCGTGACACTTTCAACGGAGTCGGAGTTTAGGGCGGTACAGGAAAGGCTTGGAATCACAGTGATGGGGAAAGTGCTCTATCACTGACATTAACGTCGTCCTTATCCTCTGTAAACAAGAGTACACTTTACTTATGGAATGTTGCATTACTTGAAGAAGATGAAAATCAAAAGGTATACTCCTGTGTAAATATTATTTTGCTTCCTTGTGTGAGAGTTTAATGTGTATATACCAACACTTGGCTTTTATTTCTCATAGCTTGTAGTCTATGACGAAAAGTTCATTGCGTGTTCCTGTGGATGAGGTAAAGGAGACTTGGGAAAGAATTCCTCCCTTGGTCAATACTTGGAGAATTTGAACGCTCCAAATTTCCTCTGCTTCCATTTCAATTTCTTCGAAGACAAGGCTGAATTTCCCCTTTCTGTGTTGAAAACACTCTCAAGATATCAACGATGCATGGCCATCAAATGGAACGTAGACAAGGTGATGCTGCTAGACAAGTAAGCATCGGTCTTAATTTTGGTGTAGGGACTGGCATGTATGGCCTGCGCAGTCGCTACTTTCTAACAGATGCTGCGCATGGTCTAGCTTGTGGACTCAAAGACCCATGCCAGTTGCCACAAGGGTTTTTTTTTTGCGAGCTTTTAGTTTTGAGATTTTACAATTGGAACTATTTTTTCGAGCTTTTGAACCCTGATTTTACACTAATTATATCCTTAAGTATCATTGTGTAGCAAAAAAACTCAAAACCTCACAGTAAAATCATTCAACTACCAAACACTTTGTAGAAATATGGAAGCAAAACAATGCTTATGCAAAATGACATTTTACAAAAAGCACCACTTTGTATGTGTTTTTGAGCCTGCACATAGAACTTGATTCCATTTTTTTTTTGCCAGAGTCTCCTTTGTATGGAGACCTCTTCTAAAAAAGAATTGTACACCCTTTCTGGGGCTCCACATGGGATTTCCTTCACATAAACTCTTATTTCCACTACTTGTATGATTTTGTTATCTCACACAAATCAACACACAAGCCAATGGTGTCAGCATAGTACAACTATATAGGAAAGCACAATCAAAGTCATCTCCACATCATGTGGCCATTATGTACCAAACAAACACAAAAGAAACATCCAAATGAAATGTATGGAGCACACGAGAATTCCATGTCAATGTCATATGGCTACCATGTACATCAAAACGAAAATAAAAAAATCAAGATGTGTATTGTTAGAATAGTGTTTCCCGAATCAAGTGTGCATCCGCAATCAACATTTCAAAGGTCTACATGAAATGTTGGTCAAACATACTTCATAGAGCACATCATCTAGCTCTAGACACATGCAATGCCTCATATCTTCCGCAGAAGCTCGACCCAAACCACCACACCCCGCAAACAAGTCCAAAACATAGTCATGAGGCTCAGTAAATGTTGCCAGTAACCACCTAGACATATAAAAATTAAATTAGAAACATAATGCAAACACATATATACCATAACATTGACAAGTATCATAATTTAGACTAATCTTATCAAAAGAACAAAGAAGACCGCTTTGCCCAGCCTCTAAGAATGACATTGACACCATCAATCTCAATGGCGAAGACTACATCATCTATCATATAGCTACAATCTACTAGAAACAATCTTTCAGCAATTTTCTCCCCTGCCTCTCTATCATAGTGTGGCACGGGATGGCCAATACGATACCAAAGACACATAGTAAGATCAAGTACCTGCATTAAAAATAAGTCAAATAATGAATGTCATAGCTAGTTTTTAGCAAGGACATACAACTCTGAAACTAAGTTTGTTATCTCACCACCTCTCTAGAGAGTGGATGCTGATATGCCTTCTTGTTTACACATGAGGGTCCATGTACGTAACAACACAAGTCCTACCCTAGTAGCATCTGCAATAAAATATCCAATATGGTCGGCCATGCACATGGTGACTAAAAACCCCTCATCTGCCAAAAACTCACAAGCCACATCCATGCACCCTGTCACTAGGACCCTGGAAAATGTGTTTCACTTGGGAACACGCATAAGGGTTTGATAATCCATTAGGAGCTTACCACTTGCAGTTTCTGGACAGTCCGCCACGGCCCATTTTTGCAAAAAAAGGGAGGGGGAAAGAGCCCCCCCCATCACCCACACGCGTATGATGGGGGGATTGAGTGTAGATGCGTGTCAACATATTGAGCATTAATCAATATCAAATCTCAAGATTAGCAATCTTATCCGCAGCAAGGGATTGATAATCTGTTAGGAGCTTGCCACTTGTAGTTTTTGGACAGTCCACCAGAGTCCTTTTTTGCAAAAAAAAACGAGGGGCGGGCAGAGCCCTCCTACCATCCGCGCGCGGATGATAGAGGGGCTCCCCCCCCCCCCCCCCCCCCCCTTTTTTTTTGGGCAAAAATGGGCTGTGGCAGTTTGTCCAGACGCTGTAAGCGGCGTCATTTGTGAGACTCACTCTGTGCTAGAGAGCAAGGGAAGGTACCTGATGTGCGCATGTAGCTGGCCCAAGGACCTCGCACAGGGAGGATGAAGAGCTCCCAGCTGGAGCAAATGGACGAAAAGCTGCAAGTGGGAAAATTGGATAACCCTACGTTAGAGCCAATCCGTATTATGCTCGGACAAAAACTAGACTAACTAAACTAACTATATATTAATATACTATATCTTATAGTAATTATACGGGTTATATATATAGTTTATAATATATAACTACGCTATGTATATTGATATATATAATATTTATATGTCAATACATAGTATACATACATTAATATATAAAAATTAAAATATAAATTCTATATATTATATAGTATAAAATATAGTATATGTATATTAAGCAAGTATATCATTATATGTCTAAGTTATAAAATTTTGGTATATGATAATAATGTTGAATAGTATATACAATATATGATAGTATTATATAGTTACATAATACATTATATGCTAGGTATAATATGATATAATAACATATATAGTTTATATTGTTATACTTGTAAATTTATACTTGTCATTATTATATTCATACTAGTACATGGTTCTATATTAAATAAGTTTATAATATAACTATAGCTATAGGTAATAGTGTTATAACTATAACTATATATTTATACTTATAGTTATAGTTTATAGTGTTATAGTTATAAAGTTATAATTATCGTTCTTATATTCATACTACTACATTAAGCAAGTATATCTAAAACTATAAGTATATATTATAGGAATAAGTATACTATGTAATAGCAAATAAGTAAGCCATAAGTTAATAATTAGTTAAAGCTATTAAGTATATCATAACTATAAGTATAGCTCTATATATTATCTACTATTATTCTATATTATATAAGTACTATTATATATGTTATTATAATCATACTACCTAATTATAATATGAAGTATATATTATATCATTATAGCTTAAATATAAATTAAACATATAGTATGTGTAGTATATAATATAACAATATATTGTATACTACAATAAGATATATTATTTTAGTATAGTTCCATATACTATATACTTAAATCCCATTTTCATTAGTTTATAGATCTAATATGCATTTAACTCTATATACTATATACTTAAATACCATATATTTTATTTATACTATGTCCATTTTGATTTTGAAGTGCTTAATTGGTGATATATAAAACTATACTCTACACAATATATATACTCTATATTCTATTCTATATATAATTTTTAAAACATCTCATAATTTATATATATTATATTCTTTTTTTTTAATGAGAAATTTTTGACAACTCTAAAGATTAACAGATGGATTTGGTAAAATGTTGATTCAAATGTAGCTTAATGGCTATGATTGTTCAAATCTTAAACACTGAATATTCCAAATCTACTTAGAATATTTTCCAATGAACGCATTAATTTCTTGCAGATGCATGCTTTTACTCTTTCTTTGTACCTTACACACATTCTCTTCCTTCTCTTTTCATCATTATATTTACCTCAAGTATTATTCCTCCATGTCTGTCTTTAATATGACAACTACTACAACAGTTATGCTTTCATGGACGATTAATGGTGCTCAAATTAAATGAATTACAGAGTCTCATTACGAAATGGAGAGCTTCTTCTTAGTGAATATTTTCTTCAGAGTTTGTTGCCTCCTTCTATTACGTTTGAAAGCTTCTTGCAAGCAGTTGTTCAAACAGGGAGGTCAGAGTCTAGGGTCAAAGTTTTGCCAAGATGGATTATGAAGATAAAAAACATTACCTTCTTGAGCATACTCTATCCTCCATTTACCACATTCTTCATTCAAATGACTTTGTTTATGTAGCTGATAGTTTGGAAACAAGTGAAGAAGTGAGTGATTCTTCTATGCTTGCTTTACCATGTAGCAAAAGATCGACTACTTCACATTTAAATGTTGATATTGATGAGGGTACATACGTAGTTGTTTTAGAGAATGTGAAACTAACCAGGTCAACAGAGGCCTTTCAAGACACACAAGATGGGGT
The DNA here is from genome assembly GCF_014529385.1 of Adiantum capillus-veneris. Taxonomy (NCBI): domain Eukaryota; kingdom Viridiplantae; phylum Streptophyta; class Polypodiopsida; order Polypodiales; family Pteridaceae; genus Adiantum; species Adiantum capillus-veneris. The sequence continues at coordinate 123,881,979 of NC_140938.1, read as the reverse complement.
GGAGCATACAAGGTTGGATACATGCATCATTTCATGGATGAAAGAGAGAGATAAAGCGTGCAGACTAACTAAACTTTTAGAGATTTGTGGACCTCCCAAAAAGGTTGACGAGCTCCCAAATTTTTAGGATGGAAATGTCTCTTTTGAGCTTCCTCCAGTTCAAAACAATAAAAGGATGCTCGGTATGGAGCATAAGTATGACATTCACCTTTGGTCTTGCCCAACATCGACCAACATGGCCATAGATTGCAATGTGTGTTTGAGTTATTGTCTTGGAAGCCTTCAATGTTGCAGAGTGACATGCCATTTTTACCTTGGTGAAAGGAGATGCACTGATGTCTTCTTTCATGGACATTTGGACAGACAAATCAACATGGGCTATCCGGCTAGCAAAGGTAAATCTAGAATAACCTACCACTATTGTGACAGAATGGTCACTATTTGAATAGAAGTGTATGATCTATTATGTGATGCCAAAGGAAAAAACAATAACATGTTTGGTGATCCATTTGGGAGTATATGACCACAATGTACATCCAGGAACTAGAAGGGCAGCTCTTGAAAAGGTACACAATCTTGTTAAAACAATTTTAAAGATTGAGAAGGGGGGTCCTAGAAAAGTGCAAAGTTAGTTGCTCGTCAGATGCTATTCCAATCTTTGACCAGAGAAGATGATGTAGAACCCACTGATGTAGAGCTTAACCATTTCCTTTAGGAAATGATGTCCTTTGTTCAGAATAGGGGCTCCGAAAGTATTGTGTCAAATGAGAAAGCTAAACAGGGTCAAGTTGTCGCTGATGGATATGACAATATACTATTGCTACAAAAATGGTGTGTTTTTCCATTCTTTCATGGAAGCCGTTATCCAAGCCAGGGTGGGCCGGACGATAAATGCTACGTATTCAAAATGTTCACAAAAGAACCAGCTTCTGGAGTTGAGCTAGTCAATAGAATGAGGCAAGGAGGGACCGGATATTTCAGTAGTGCTTGGGTGCCCTTCGACCATACTCATCGGATTGATGGATGGGCAACTATGTCCTGCTCAGTTTGTGATCCTGGGTAAGTGAATCTATAAAAATATGATAGATAGAATGTTTTGTTATGAGATAATGTTTTTTACTTATTTGTTCTATGTGTATAGCATGAGAGCATTGTAGGTGATAGCAATATGTGAATGTAAAGAAGAAGATGAAGATACACAAATCTTGTTCTGGAGAAATTTAAACTCAGCTATGGAGAGGTGTGGGCATGAACCAACAAACTTTGTTGGATTTATGTCTGATGAAGCCGGGACTAATTGGCTGGCAATACGAGTTGTATACAATGAAGGACGGAATAATGTAATGGAGGGGAGGAGCGCTTGTGTATTCTCCATTGGGAACAGAGTCTACACAAACACACAAAAAAACATGTCGCTACGGATAGACAAATGCATCACAGTGAAATGTGTGAAGCATGGTTCCTAGCAAAGACTACAAATGAGGCCTCCTGTATAGCTTCCACAGTACAAGAATGGTTGGTGAAAAATGTAACAGGAGATAATAAAAAGGCTTTAGAGAGATGGTTTAATTGGTGGGAGCAACAGATAGCTCATTGGGGAAGCTCTGAGACAATGGTATATCAACGAGATTTTTGGTTCTTATTAGATACATGGAAGCAAATATTTACATGTTTATGGTTTTAGTCGTTTTGTATTTATAGGTTGGGAAGAGTCCATGGGAGAAAACTCAAATACCAAGCATAAACTTATCAAAGAGCATCCATGCTAGTTGGTTGGCAGGTGAAGGTGCTAAACGTAAAATATCACTTTATGATGCATGTGTCAGTGAAGTTTAGAATGCATATATTCAATGCACCAAAATATTGACATACACCACAGGCAGATACATCGGCACGGGTCCTTCCGTAAAAGCAATGATGGCCAGCTCCAAACATAGAGAATCTCCAAATCCAACTCAGTTTGCGAGTACCTTAAAAGGCTTGGTTGCTGGTAGTCCTTTGAATGAGGAGCCTATGATGGAAGGTGACAAAGTGACCGTACAACGGAAGAAGAAAACTAGTGCAGCCAGTACAAGCTCACATAAACCTGGATTTATAATGGAAACAAGACAACGCAAAACCAGAGGGAGACCACGGAGTATACATTTTGATAGAGAGGATAATGAAGAAGTATATGTTGTCACTGACAGTGAAGCAGGAGAGAGCATTCCAGTGCAGCCTAGGGAGAACTCAACAAGGTGTATTCAAGAGGTCAAATCTGCCCGTGAATAGTGAGCTTTACGAAGGATGCCAGCCAATTGCATGAGAAAGTATTTAGGAATGGTAGGGAAGAAAATTTGTGGGTAACAAATTACAGAGCCATCAAGTGGGAATGGTTGCTCCTTGTTTTTACGAAGGATGCCAGCCAATTGCATGAGAAAGTATTTAGGAATGGTAGGGAAGAAAATTTGTGGGTAACAAATTACAGAGCCATCAAGTGGGAATGGTTGCTCCTTGTTTTTGGTTTGAGAGAACTTTCAAAGACAAGACAGTCACACTGTGGATATGGTTCTCTAATTTTGAAGTTGGCCACACACAAAAAGTATAGAGGCAAGTTAAATTCTCGCCAGACATTCCTACTTTCTAGCAAGTGGATATTGGAACAAACTTATCAAAGGAAGAGCGTGACAATTTGGTACAAAGTGGATTTCAATTTGTAGATTTCTCAACACCACTATGACGCATGAACAACACAAATGTTTTCCTTACACAAGGAGGTTTAGTAGTCACCCTCTCGATGACTGTTTTTCATATACGAGTGTATGTATGGATTGACCGAGTACGTATGAAGTTGCATCATGGTTATTTCATCATGTTTAACACGCTGATTTATTTACAGGATGTGTTTATGATCAGGTGCATGCATTAAAAAAAGCTTTTTGTTTCACGTCATAGAAGCGGTAGGAACACTGTTCTGGTCATAACTCACAAACCATTATGAATCAGCCCGAACCCTTTATACCAGAGCCAAAACACATCATTTAGAAAATTTTCTCTCTCAGGTTTCATGTCAAAAACCACGCACGAACTAAGAGATATGGTCAAAAAATAGTTTGCTTCCCACTACACGCTCAAAATTTTGGACCCCATGCTCCTTGGAGAACCACTATATATATTCACCAGATGGGAAAACTCACATAGCCAATTGAAAATCTTGATTAAACTTGATAATAAATTTATTTAGGTCTCTGTTATCACCTTGGGTATGCGAGTTATCAAGCATTCCATAACCAGTTTTACCTACGCGTGTAGGGGTGCTACCTAGGGGGAGTGTCGTAGGACGTCGTGAGTTAACCCAGCCACTTACTCATGATTTATGGTTTATTTTGGTGAGTTCATTTCAGTTATTATATGTCCATAAAGTCATGTGAGGGTATATGGTTAGTCAACCTGAACTGCATAGCCAGATATGAATAAAGTGTCTTTCTTTTTGGGTTATCGTTTGTTGGGTGACTATCGTATGGGTAAAGTGATGTGATAGGATGTTAGTTTATAATATGTATCTCAGCTTGATGCATTGTTTTGAGGTAAAAGACTTTTATTTTCATGTTATGCATGCTCTTGAAAATGGAAAAAAGTTAATTTTTGCATATGTGTGAAGTTATGGTTTATATATAGTTGACCTTTAGGTCGGAGCTGTTTTGCATCATGTTATGGTGATAGAATGTTTTCATATGATTTTTGGAACCTTATGGATAGATGTGGATGCATCATGTACGTGGATATGATTGCTTTCCACCTTTCTAGGTTAGAACTAGCTCTATGTGCTAGAAAGGTGAAGTGCAGATATGATGCATCAACTTTGCATAGTTGGATATTTTCAAAATTGGATTTTTATATCATGGTTAGTTTGTGGTCGAGCTTATTTTATGCATGAAAAAATCATGTCTTAAGGGTCATGGGTGTGGACTCCGATTGACTACAATGGATATGTCAAACTTCAAGTGTGGGAGTTGGTTTAATGTGAATATGATTTGTGGGTAAGGGCTGAGATTTCCTCATGGATTATGGTTGTGATTTTATGGTGGAAGCCGGTGTGTCTCTTGGTTTCTTTTTTTGGATATGGTTATGCTGTCCAAATGCTACCAAAAGTTTTGTAGCCATGTTATGTTCTAAAGTTGTTATGAAGGATTGGTTGTGCCTCACCCAAGTTGGGTGAAGTGATCAGCTGTGTGATGTGATTGGATTATGTTTTATGGTTTGGGATTGGATCATAAAGTGGTTTGGATAGTTTATGGTAGACGTGTAAGGGTAGAGACCCTGTACATTCTAACTACTTGGAAAATATTGTTTGTGCATATTGAAAGTGCACTTGTGATTGGACTCACGTGTTATGTGTCTCATGGCAGCGCGCTACAAGACTAGGATCAACTATACCACTTAGCCTTAGATAAAATGGTCGTTGACCTGGGGCTTTGCTGGATTGCGGGTGTTTCCTAAGTCTTTTTCTTTTTGTTGGGCTCATCTACACAGTTAGTGCGTCGGGGGTTGAATGACCTACATGGGTAACACGTCGGGGATTTTACCTTGGCTTTGCCTAAACACCTGGTGCTGGGCATCAAAGAGGAGTCCTGCCTAAACTGGTATGGTTGGTGTTGATAACCTACCACCATCTATTACTTGGGATCCTTTCAGAACTTAGGTTCATGGAGGGAGGTGAAGCAGCCTCAACTTATGTATGGCTCAAGTAGGTTGGAGATTTTTTGGCTCGCTCCCGGTGAAGTAAAATTCTCTATGTTCATAGTAGAGTGAAAGTGGAGGGGTGGACCATCAATCCCTAGACAGGACCCGGTGCTCTGCTCGTTATTTTGCCATATTCTTTTTGATGTTATGGTATACCCAAAGTTTTATCATTGTACTATTAATATATGGTTTCCTGTTTCATTTAGATGGGACATTTAAAGATTCTTTGTTGTCATTCTCTCATGTTTCTGTGCACTCTATTTCACCTTGCACTATAATCTCTCTCTCTCTCTCTCTCTCTCTCTCTCTCTCTCTCTCTCTCTCTCTCTCTCTCTCTCTCTCTCTCTCTCTCTCTCTCTCTCTCTCTCTCCCTCTCCCGCAATACGGTGTACACATATATTCACCCTCCACAATGTTATATTTTTTCTTGAGTATTCTTTCACTCAAAGCATCCATTCACAGCTAGCAATAGTGGCTAGGTGCCTCTAAATGCAGTCCGGATCATGGCCTAAACAACATGCTTGGTCGGGCATTGAGAACTCCTCCCCTATGCAAACGCTTTTGCAACTCTGATGTTTATTGAAAATTGTATAAAGGTGCAAATTATATATTTTTTGTGTAGACCCCTGGGGAGGGGTATCTCTCATTAGTAGTGGTCTAATGGCTAGGTTTTTTGTTAGAGAATTGGAAATGTTGGTGGAATAGGCGAATATGACCTGTAGCTCGTTTGTGAATCATATCAAAAAAGGTAGCTACCATCATGTTCCTTGTACACCCACACCATTTTGGTCTCTTTGGATCTCATTGATTCACCTATGGTGGGAAACTTTAGAGATTTAGCAATGATGTCTTTGGTGTTTTGAACTTTTATTGTCTAGACAGCTTGGCTAGAGATCCTCGCTTTCCCATCTTCTTGGATAGATCTCTACAGTTTGTATGCTTTTTATAGATCAACTTTGCATGGAGTCATCTTATAGGTAATCTAATAGGCATGGCCTTCTATGTGCTCTGTCAAGTTTGGCTCCTAGGACACATCATAGATTTATCTTAGCATCATTTGTGTCTCTTTAGCTTTTCCCTCTGTTTTTCTGAACTTTCCATGAAATATGGGAACATAATGTTTTTCCAAGAGATCTTCTCTTGCATAGGCCACCCCTCTAGATTCCTCTTGTCTTTAGGAAGAGAATGGGGTCTATAAGTGCCTCTTTATTTGGCAGTTTAAGGGGGTCAAACCTCTAGTATTTAGAAAGCAATCAAAGGATATCTTTTGAAAGCAAGCAAAACCATATTATGTAACATATCTACGGAAAGAGATTAGTGTGTAGATTATAGATCTTTAATCTCCACTCAAATCAAAGATCGCATATGGGAGTTATGAAGGCCGAAACTCATAAATTTGTCCACCTTTATTGGGAGAAAAGTGCATCATTTGACCTCTTTTACACACCCACCATTCTTGCACACATGGTGTGCATCTATTCGTCAAAATGTTAATCACCTCCATAATCTTATGGAAAATGATGAGGCCCTTCTAGATCCCATCTTCTTCCTAATGACTTGGTTGGGGGTAACTAATCTTTGCTTCACTGCCTTCTTTCTTGTTGCTGCTAGTGAGCTCTGCATTGAGCAAGGGTGCAATCGTTCAAAAATCTGCAATTAAGTGCATTTAGAGTCAAAATATGGCAATTTGTCCCATTTGAATTGTGATTGATTATTTTTAATTTGAAAACCAAAATATTACTGCCAAAAGCTATAGAAACAAAATATGACCACCAAAAAACAACATTAGGAAAATTTTTCATCCATAGACAGTCATTGCGATCATTACCTTGTTCACCATTCTGGTTTTCTTATTTACTTTACGATGTGCACTTGGGTCAAAGGCAGTTGTAATTGGTAGGATTCAACTTTTGGAAGTATTTGGATGCAAAACCACCAGATTTTGACTAGTTTAAAAGTGATAAAGTGATGATGGCATTCTTGGAATGTCTTTTTGACTTGAAATTTGGTGTATGAGCTTGCAAGAGTGTGCTTGAGCTCGTAATGACCCAAATTTTCCAAGTGAGGTCATTTCTTGTCCCAAAGATAGTAATTGCAATTATTATTCTAGTACAGATCTAATGGACTTTTTGGCATTTTGAAGTTATTGGGTGTTTAATGGTCATTGTGTCCTCATGCCCTAAATGTGATTTGCTCATTTTTTGAGCACATAAATGTTATTTGGTGTCACATTTTAGCTTTGTGCAAAGTCAGTGCATTTTTTGGTCTTGGAGCCATTGTGGAAGTGACTTTTGTGCATCATATGGGTTTTTGGCTTAAATACAACATGTAAAAGGGTGCTACAGTGAAAAAGTGCAAGCAGGCTCCAAATTTTACCCTGGAGATAATAATCATGATTATTATCTACTTGTGAAAATTATTACTCAGTTAGTTTTTTCATGACACACAGTTCTCCTACAACCCTAATAAGTAATACCTAGCTCTTGCTTGGTCGTTTTCAGAGCTACTCACACCAGTTTAGCACTTGGTACTCTAACTATGATGTTTTTTGGTTATGGCACTTGGTGGTGGATATTTTTGTCACTCCAAGTAGATGGGTGCAGAGGTCATTTGGATGTACTCTGTCAAGTTTCATACATGTTGGAGTAATTTGTGGCCATAGATCACGCTTTGTGAACATCCAAGCTGATTTCTTATATCCAAGACCTCAATTGAGCGGTTCCACCTAGGTACATTTATTATAATGTCCATGGGAAAGCTTGTTGTGAAGTCAAAATTGAATTCTGACCTAGGGCCAAAATTGAGATTATTATCTATAGACCCCTCCTTACCCTGGTCAACTAACCCTGGTCAAATGGTCATCTATTAACATGAAAATGTTCTATAGGTCATTGCTATGCTCCATATCAAGTTGATAGCTTTTGGTGGGCTGACTAGTACAATCATTTTTGCACTCAGTTTTGCCGAAGAGATTCTCCTAACCTAGGGGTTTTTTTAGCTTTGCCGATCGGGAGCTCAAAGACATGATTAGAAACATGAACTAGTCGGTAGGAATTTACCCTTCATGTCTTGTGTGAGACATTGTACTGTGGTGGTCATTAGAAGGTGCAAAAGTCGCCCACAGAAAGGTCATCAAGAGCTCTCTCCAAAAGTAGGCAAGTGAAAATGAGACTACTTTAAGCCCAGCTTGAGTATGTACATACCTGGGCTCCCGACTCATTTCCTCTTGAACCCTCTAATTGGTCCTACTGGGTTGTGAAATATACTTTCATTTCAAAATTCTCTTCATTTGGATCTTGATTGTTCCTTTTTTTAAGCTTTTGCAAAATTAGGTGTTGTGGGCCTAACGTAGGCTTTTCGTCACAGTCCTCAAAATCACGCAAGATTTCACATGCTCATCCATCTTTGCTTCCTCATTGTCATGGTCCTTTTTGTTTTTCCATCTAGATCTATTTAACATTTATTTATTATCTTGACCTTATTATTAAGAAAATTAAAGAAAAATTATAAAATTACTCCAAAAAATAGAATTCCAAACCCTAAAATTATGAAAACACGTACACTTAATTTTGCTCGTTCATATTTTGGTGGATTGCTCCATTTTCATCACTTTTTTGGCCAAAAAACACGCAAAAAGAGTGAAAATTTTAATATTTTTGGCTTTATGGCAATATTTACACTATTTACATGCACATTGAAGGATTATCATATTACATATTCCCTATTTTGTTTTCTTATAAGGGTACTTTGCTTTTGAATTACAAAAATCCACCCGATAACATTCAAGCATATCAAAACATTGCCCTTGTCCTAATCTGCTTTAGATATCTGGGTCCGCATTAAGAATGCCTCTCCGCCTTCTGGATTGAGACCTCTAGAATGATAGAGTGTAGTCTAGGTTGTGCAGTGCATGGGTGATGAGGTCATGTCTACGCATAGTTGAGATTGGCCCTATCATGCTATTGAGGTCAATGCAATTTTAAACACTATTCATGGTGCAAGAGGTGGGTCTAAAATGGTATACTCAAGGGTTGTCAATGGAGAAGCATCTTGTTGGGTAACTCACTTAGCGAGTAGATCTTGAAGTACTTGCACTCGTTCCTTAATAGTGTTCTCTACACATTTCACAATCGTGGTTTTGGGAGTGGTTGATAATATAGTGGATGTTGTTTCTAGTAACGGTTCAATACTTGGTACCCATTCATACATACATTCTTGTGGTATTTTCTCGAGTCTTTGTTTGCAAATAGTCTTTGTTTTGTGCTTGGATTCAGGTTCCTATTTAGGTTTCTCTACCCATTAAGCTGGTTGTGACTTTAGTGTCCGTTGTTGTGGTTGATAGGGAGGTGTAACTAAAGACTTCTTTAGAGTGTTCAACAAGTGTTCAGGCACCTAAATCTGCTTTGGATTGTTGGTGATTTGGGTTTTGGGTACCCAAAATTTCTTGGTTCCTTCATTGGCTATCAAGGACAGCTTTTGAATTCAAACAAGCAAAACGGCTAGTTGATTTGAATTCAAATTTCTTCCCAAAATGAAATGTAAAATCTAGTAGGAAAAACCATATCATCTTCAAAAAGATCTCAGAGTGTAGATTAAAAATCTATAACCTCTTCTCAAGTTGGAGATATATGTCGGAGTTATGGAACGCCAAAAATCATAAAGTTGCTCACCCCCTTTTTTGGGAAAAAAAGTGCATCCTTTGACCACTCTTACATCCACCATTCTTGCACACATGGCATGCATCTATTTGTCAAAATGTTAATCACCTCCATAATCTTATGGAAAATAAAGAGGCCCTCCTAGACGCCATCATCTTCCTAATGTGCATGCCGTTGTCGGGGGATTTGTGTTCGAAAGGTGAGCCGGGAAGGCATGGGGCCTCTGGTTGTGAGAGGTGCAAGGAAAAGAGTTGCAGCTGACACAATCAATGGGGACAGAGCTTTAAATAGATAGTTTGATTCAGATTCTAAAGCCTGATAACTCAAATCAAATAGTTAACAGTATCCCTATTTTAATCAAATGTTAATGGAGGAGTTTATGCTCCTTACAAGGATTATCCTACCTTAATCCAAGTGTTAATTAAATAAATCAAGCTTCAATAATGATGGTAATGTGTGGTCTGATGAAACAATAACAAATCATCTCTTTTTCCTTAATTGATCTGCAAAAAACTTCCTTGATCTGCTTTGTTCTTCTTTTGCAGCTTCAAGGTTGAGAGAGAGTTGATTTTCTTTCCGCTATGGCTGTGGGAGCTTCGGCTTATATTGGCCTTCGGAGTTCCAATTTGGCTTCAGGCTATCAGCTTAAGGTTTATCGCTTAAGATGTTCGGCTTAGGATTGCGGCTTAGATTTATGGCTTAATTTTGGATTTGAATGGGCATCGGCGTCTTAGATTAGGATTAGATAGAATTGGAACCAACTATGGAAGCTTGGGTTTAGAGCTTAGGATCATGATGGCTTGGTTTAGAGCTTAGGATTATGATGTCTTCGTTTAGAGAGCTTGGGCTTATGATGGCTTGGTTTAGAGAGCTTGGGCTTATGATAGCTTATCAGATTCGAGGATAGGATTATGATGGCTTGAGATTCAAGGCTAGGATTATACTGGCTTTCCTTAGAGCTTATGATTATCAAGGCTAATGACTGTCGAGGAGCCCCCCAAAAGAGCCGCTTCCCCTTTTTATGATAGCCCGCTTTGGGCTGCATGGGAGACTTTCCTCCTTCTATTCCCGGCTAACCCATTAGCGATATCGCTAATGGGCACGGCCTCTTGGTGATGTGGCACTGTCAAAATTTGGCCTTCACAAAAACTGGCGCGGGTGTGGTGCCAAAATTTTGTGCAAGGCGGTCCTAGGAAAATCTCGTTTCTGCAGCGCCGTCATCTGCCGCTTGTAGAGCCCTATGCAACACTCTTTCTCCTGCCTGCAGATCTCGTCGTTACTTGCTTGTCTACGCCATGCTTTCCCATTTCTTTTTCCTTTCTCACTTGCATTTAACCTTTTGGATGGCCTTTGGGTGGCCAACTTAGTTTGGTTTCGGCGGGCTTGTCTGGGATAATGGCCATTAAATGAGCCTTTGGGGCATTGGGCGGCCAAGACTCTTGCAAGGGCATCACATTTGATTTACATCTCGGCCCCCGACCACGGCAATGCCAAGCACGACTCTTCGGGCGGATCTCAAAGGGCTTCATTGGGTACCAGATTTGGCCTGCATATCGGTCAAAGCATTGCCAAGCACCACATCTTTCTTCAGCCGCCCTCGACTGACAATATCATTATGAATTTTACAGTCCATAAAAATATCTCAAATAATGCCAAAATTACCCAGCTCAACAATGCCAACAACTGACACCGCACTCTGCCTGCCAAGCCATAAATCCCATTAAACTTGTCAAATTGCATAAAATGCATACGAACCCTACTGAGGCTGTAAAATTCCTAGATGGCACTCCGATCCAGCCGAGTAGACTGGCACGGAACCGGCCCCCGATGAATCTTTAAGGATCAGTAACATGGCAACCGGAACTCCGATCATTGATCTGTAAAGAGCGACGTGCTCCACAAAGTGAGCACTTTTGGCCCGTGCATTCATTTCATTTATGTCATCTCACCTGCAGTTGCCCAATCCGGTACGGATCTGCAATCGACTCAAACTTCAACCTTCCATAACTTTTTCTCCGTAGCTCCAATCGATGAGCCATAAACACAAGCCGATAGAGCACCTCAAGCAGTGCAGTTCTAGATCATAATCTCTCATATGTGCTCACTTCAATCATACTCTCTGTTAGCATTACCAAGAAATCTCTTAGCCCACTAGAGCTGTAACTGGCATAATTTTAACTTAAATTGGACTTGTTAGCAAGCCCTTATTACTGTTGAATAATCATGTAGGACTCAAATAAACCTGATTGGCATCCCTTTACTCATTTTCTTGTCATGGAAGCAGAGCTCTACGACGCTCACCCCCTTTGAACCTGCACAGCCTCCGGTCTGTGCCAACCGGTTTTCAAGCTGCATCTGCTATAAACACTTTAAGTTACTTGTCATCAAGCTCACATAATTGGCAAGGACATGTAAAACAAAATAAGGCTTAAATCATATCATCAATAGTCTAGCTCAATTATCTGGTAGTTGTCCCATCACAAATCTTTGAACCGTAGTGGTCGTATCTCCAAAGCATTCAATTATGAAAAAATTGTTTAGTGAACCCCGCCAAACTCAAGTGCTCCAGTTACTTATGCACATGGCTTGATCATCAGGATCTCTTTAGGGAACCTTGTCAAGCTCAAGTATGCCTTACTCTATCTACACACGGAATGGTCGACAAGTCCTTTAAGTCAAGTTCTGGTAGCAAAACCAGCTCAAAAGATGTGAAGATACTATAACAATTATCCAAATATGTCAACTGGAAGCTATCCATGTAAGCTTGTTGATCATATAACCAAAAAACACTTCTATCTTAGCATACATCCAAAAACAAATCTACTACCAAGTTACCTGCTACAAGAAAATAAATGATATCCTTGAATCTGCAAGTTTCTCTTCAATAGCTCCCAGGATCAAATGTGATAATAAGAAATTGCCCCAATAGTGGGGCAGCATAATATGCACATGAGCATACATATACTGTATCGATCAGCTTCAAGCATTTTTGCTCCAATTATGTTATTCCTGGATCTAGCAAAAAGAAACCACTATATATACCCAAAAATAACAATCCATATTGAACCTGCTTTTGAAATTTTTTTGAATCTTCTGGATCAAATACCATTAAGATCACATAGCATTGATGGGCTCCGCAATATACTAGAGCTTCACCTGAAGCATAGTGCAGCACCCACATCTCATAAACTTTTGGTAACTTAAAGTCGTTACCAGTAAGAATTGAATAATTTTGACTCCCTTTTACTGGTACCCATGACATCATTGACATAAGAATTACTAGAAATAGTATCCAAATCCAGCCACATTTGGCACATTGTCCAAAGAACTGAAAAACCCTATGCACTTGATGCAGTATCAAGGATGATTTAGCGTCATCACCCCCTAGCTTCATAGCCGTTCCAAAAAACCTTAGGAATTTCTGGACCTGTATCATTAGAGAGATTTTCACCTGGTTTTTGAGATTGATAATGTGAAATAGCTTTATCTTGTAAATCTTCATCCATAGAATCCTTGGAAAAATCACCTTTGGAAGTCCCAACATTCATCAAAGCTATAGGAGTTGGCTCCTCTTGCAGATTGTATATAAGCATAGATGTAAAATCCATGTCAATATCCTATTCACAATCGGCATGATCTAGGCAATTTTCAAACTCATCAATATCATCCTCTGCTTCTTCATTTGCATCCATGCTACTACGCAAGCCATTATAACTTTGTAAAGGTTCATCTGGCACCCCTTCTGAAGGGGTACATGCATCACAAAGCTCTCCTATACTGTTATAACCTTCTCCTTTAGATCGGGCCAAAAAACCATCAATTATGGAATCTTCTTCTGGGATAATAGAATTGACAAACATATTGTTAGGAGCAACCATAGGTTCATTGGCATTATCAGGTTCATCCTATGTTCGGTCCACAATCTCGGCCACTTTATCAGCTATTGTGTATATAATAGCTTTATTTATGCGATCATCTATAATAAATCTGCTGCCTTGCTCAGCGATAGTGCCGATAGATCCATTAGAATCCTATAGTGGCTCATCTTCTTGATAGAATTTTTGAGAGCATCCCATGCCAAGGTCAGTATCTTGTAAAATTTTTGTTGTACAGTCTAGATCTTCACTAGAACCATTATCGGAGGTAACCTCCATGCGAGTAATCTTTGAAAAAAAATCATATATTTGTGTTTCAACATTAATTTTGTTATGTACCTTTGCTAGGTTGCTCAAAATATGGTCCTTTGAAGTTGAATCTGCTACTTCCAAAACTGTATTTTCCTTGGCTTTACTTCTTGCAGAAATATGATCCCAAAATTGATAATAATTAAGGAACTGCATCTGATTCCCTTCTTATTTATAGAAAAAATATGGCTTCATTTGTTAATTTCCTTCATTGCCAACTCGATAATCTTTTAGCCTGATAACTCAAATCAGATACTCAACAGTATCCCTGTTTAATAAAATGTTAATGGAGAAGTTTACGCTCCTTACAAGGATTATCATACCTTAATCCAAGTGCTAATTAAGAAAATCAAGCTTCAATAATAATGATAATGTCTGGTCCCATGAAACAATACCAAATAAGCTCTTTTGCCTTAATTGATCTGCCAAAACTTCCTTGATCTGCTTTGTTTTCCTTCTGCTGCTTCAAGGTTGAGAGAGAGTTGATTTTCCTTCCATAATGGCTATGGGAGCTTCGACTTGAAATGGCCTTAGGAGTTTCAATTTGGCTTAAGGTTATCGGCTTAGGATTGCGGCTTAGATTTATGGCTTAATTTTGGATTTGAATGGGCTTACGCGTCTTAGATTAGGATTAGATAAGATTGGAACCAACTATGGAAGCTTGGGTTTAGAGCTTAGGATTATGGAAGCTTGTTAAGCGGATTAGGGAAGTTTGGGCTTATGATGGCTAAGGACCTTCGAGGAGTTTTTCTTATAGAGTTTATGATTAATATGGTTTATGAGTGTTGAGGATTATGGATTAGAGAGCTTATGGAAGCTTACCTTAGAGCTTAAGATTGATGGCTAATGAGAGTGAGAATCTTTGGCTTAGAGAGCTTATGGAAGCTTCGCTTAGAGCTTAAGACTAATGGCTAATGAGAGCGAAAATCTTGTCTTAGAGAGCTTAAGATTGATGGCTAATGAGATCCCGAAGACCCCCCTCCAAAAGACCCGCTTTTCCTTTATAATAGCTCACTTTGGATTCCATGGGAAACAAGTTTCTTGCTAAAAACGGCCAACCCATTAGCAATGTTGCTAATGGGTAGCGCCCCTCGGTGACGTGGTAGCCCGAAATTTGACCTTGATGAAATCTGCCGCTACTGGTCTGAACCGGAGTGCCCTTGTGAACTCTGCAAATCTCTTTTTTTCGCCGATTCCATCTTAGCCCTCATGCGGCTTGTGCGAGCATCCCAAGCTCATTCCCCTCTGTTGTTCGCTGCCCGACGTGCTTTTCCTCCTTTATTTTTTCCTTCCACACATAACCTCCCTAATTTAACCTATGGGCGGCCAATCTTAATGGGCGGGCGGCCTTTGGCTTTGTAAGGGCACCATATTTGGTACACATTCCGGTCAATGCAATGCTAAGCATGACATCCCTGAGCGGCTCTCAAAGTGCACCTCATTTAACATGCATATCAACTGAAGCTTCCATTGCTTCAAACACCACATTTGGTATACATGCCGATGCCATCATTATTTCCAATATCCCTTGACTAGTGATATTTTCATGAATTCTCGTGCCCGTAAATGGCCTTGAATAGTGCCATTAGCTTGCTAGATGCAAGTATGAGTGATTGCATTGAAGTAAGGCCTTCCCATCACATTTGATAAAAGTGTCAAAGTTTTATTCTTGTTAGCCGGGTATCGCCAATCACGACCACTGCCGCCCAAGCACTGCATAAGATGGCATCCCAGGCAAGAGACTCATCAAGCTATTACTGCTCCCTCTTTCCAAAACCTGGACAATAGACAAAACTCCCAGCTGAGACACTGACCGAGCCGACCGGACCAGTACGGAACCGGCCCCCCGTGGATCTTAAACTGGCCATATCTTGTCAACCAATATCCCAATTGACAAACTGGAAATACCAACATGCTCCTCGAAGTGAGAACTTCGAACCCATGCATTCCTATAATCTTTGACCTTTTATCATCAGTTGCCCAATCCGGAATGGATCTGCTACTGACTCAACTTTAAAATGTCATAACTTCTTATCTGTACCTCTGATTGACTAGCCATAAAGGCCTGTAGAGCCCTTCAAGTACTTCAACTTTAATCAATAAAATCCCAACTATGACCACTTCAAGCATACTCATTGTTTAGCATTACTAAGACATCTTTTGGCCCTTAGAGCCACATCTGGCACGCTTTTAACTTAAAAATTGGCTTGTTAGCAAGCCCTTATTACTGCTGAATAATCATGTAGGATTCAAATAAACGTGATTGGAATCCCTTTGCTCATTTTCTTGTCATGGAAGCGGAGCTTCACGACACCGTTTTTGTGAGGATGGTTTCGGTGTCAAATAGTGGGCATCTGTTTTGAGTTGTTGGACTACTGTCTCGTAGCATTGGAGCTTTTAGCATTGGAGCTTTGAGAGGGGCTTTCCACTCTTCACGGCTATGAGAAAATGGTACTCTTAATTGTCCACCCTTGAGTGCTAACACCAAAACTTTATCATCCCAGTCTTAGCTGACAGCTTAATTGGTGCGCATCCATGGGATTCCTAGCACTATATCTTCATTCATATGCTCATCGAGAATGAAAATAAAGGTATGTGGACATAGAAACCATGACAAAGATGTTGAGATTAATCAGCCCTAATGTTGGTGTGAATTCTTTATGACAACCCTTGACTTTATCTCTACAATATTTCAAAGGTTGGGTTGTCGCTCTTTTGTATGTTGAATAGTTGATAGCGTAAAGTTGTGCACCTGTGTCTCCTAGTGCTTTGACTTTGAATCCATATTTCAAGGTCATTGCTATTCTCATATCTAGTCCATCCAGCCATTCATCATTTATCTCCTATTCATCAACGGCTAGGTATCAAGTAAAGTAGTGATGGTGAATCTGAAGGGTATTGAGTGACAAAACTTGAGAGATTGATCGCATTTTCACTTTGCGCTTTAGAATCCAAATGTGTGTCTCTTCTTGAGATTCTTCAATCACCTGTTGTCATTTGATCTTGAGTTCTTTTACTGGATGTATTCTTTGTAGAAGGTCATTATTTAATGGTAGATGGTATTCCCAAAGACGGCATCTACTAATCTAGTTTTCTAGTAATCTCTCCATCTAAGGTAGCTAGTTCAATAGCCCCACTTGGTGAAACATTCTCAATGAAAAAAGGACTATGTCCCTTATTCTTGAATTTGAGAATGTGTTGTTTCAAGGAGTTAACTAGTACCATATCCCCTTGTTTTAAGACGTTTGTGAACAAATGTGAGTGAAAGAAATGTTTTTGTCTCCATTTTTGTACATATATATGTCTATGGCCGCTAGTCTCTATTCATCTAACCACTCTAAGTCCTCTAGTCATTCTGACAATTGATGGCCTTTCCATTCAAATTCATGTGAAACTCCAAGAGTGGGTAACAAGAATTTCATAGGAAATATTGTGTCTAGTCTATAGACCAAGTTAGAGAGAGTAATGTTCAAGGCTATTTTGAATGACACTCTATAAGACCGCTAGGTTGAATGAAGATGTATTTCCAATCAGTCCTTCTCGAGCTAAGAATAACGGTAAACATTGATATGAAGATCTTGTTTGTATGCTTGGCTTGACCATTCACTTGAGGATGATAGGGTGCCAATTTATTATGAATCACCAAAAACTTGTTCAACAATTTTTTGAACAACTTTTCTATCAACTTGTTGAGGAAACATGTCTCTCTATCACTTACAAGCTCAATAGGAAGTCCGTACCACATGAATATGAACTCATATAGGAATGTTGCAGTGGTTTGAGCATCGTTCTTCCAAGCGGCCCTTGCCTCGACCACTTGTTTAAGTATCGGTGGCCACAATAATATATTGTGCCTAAGTATTATATGGTGGTGGTTGTATTGGACTGACAAAGTCTATACCCCACTTAGAAAGGCCCGTGCTCCCATCATAGGTTGCAATGGCATACTGTCAATTCTTGTTGGAATATTTCCTCATTGACATAAGTCACATCATCAAACTAATTCTTTTGCATTAGAAAATAGATTTGTACACTAGATGCTAGCCATCAATATAGTTCTAGCTATAGTTTCATTGATAGAAATGATCTCCTGCAAGACCAACATGCACTTGCTCCAAGCTAGGAAGGTATTGATGGTCATTAGCTCATAGTCTGACCCTTTCCTCATCAATAGAGTTGATATCTGATCATCACATAGTTGGTTGATTTTGTCTCGATTTCTCTCTATCTTTGTTTACTCATGTCTTCAAGGAATGTCTTATTTTTCAAATACTCTACCATATAACTAAATTGTGGTGTAATAGAAATCTAGAACAATGTGGCATTATGTATGGCTGCCCTTTCTTTACACTCAAGAATCCTCCACATAAGCATGAACATCTCCCTTCATAGTAGGCCAATAGACCCTTAGCCAAGTTAATCATTACAAGGTTTGGTCCTTTGCAAAGTGAATTTCTACTACCATCATATGAGGTTGATTAAAATAGGTTTCTTGTTCCTCAGGCCAATGCACAAGAGTAGAATCCCATTCTTATCTTTTTGATACAGTCTTCCAACCAACAATTGGTATAAGGCAAATTGCTCTATCAATCTCGGATGATGGGAAGTGATACTTGTAATTCTACTTGAGATCTATTCATTAGAGATACAAGGTCCTCTGACCATCTTGGCACCATTTCCATGGAGAGCAAATAATATTTTGGTAAATCATTATCTACCCCTTTTAGTGTTTCCCCCAAAGTGATCCTTGACAGGTGATCTGCTCTTTGGTGTGTGGTGTCCTTATTGACTCAGAAGTTCAAAACTCTTTTAATCTCTGTTTCAACTCATACTTAGCTTTACACTCGCTTTTGTCATTGGAGGTTATTTCCCTTTGGTCTCATCAGGCTTGTTCGGTTTTGCTTTTGTTTTGGTCCATTGATCCTTATTTTCATGGTTGAATATCTCCTTGTTATTTTTTCCTTGCTATAATCCGATGCATCTTTCATCACCAAGAATTGAGTTTTGCTCTCCATCATTAATTTTGACTTTTTCCTTTTCATTTTATCCCCTCGTTTTTTGTGATACCTTTGTTGGTTTCTATGATGCTAGTTCAAAAACTCAAAAATATTTTCCTCTCCTTCTCTGAGTAGCAGTTTGGCTCTTACATGTTCTTTTTCATATTTTGTTTCCTCTGTTGTGAGTGTCTCATTCTCTAATTCAACCTTGGCATCATAATAATGATCAAAGGAAATATGTTTCTCATCGATCAGTTGAATAGTGAAAGGAATTATGTCGTAACCCTCCTCGTCACATAAGTGAGTGGGTGTGGATTCATTAACACATACATCCATAGTAGCGAGAATTTGACTCCACTCAAATGGTTCAAACAAATGTTCAGGAAATGGTTGAGGTACGTAATTGGAATTGCTTCTCTCTCAATTTAATATGCAGTCTTCTCTTTGACACTTAGAAGCTCCACACATCCAAATTGGAGTGTCTTTATGTATCCATGAGTGCAATTTAGTTTCCACTGAGGTTTTAAAATCCAAATCCTAGATTGGTGACCTCAAAACATCCTTGTAATAATGTCCTTCAAATTTACTCGAGTAATTGATCCAACTTGTTTCAAGTAAAGATATTCGTTTCCCCAATCTTAAATCAATTGTATTTGTTTCATGAAAGGTCTTCCCAGGATGATTTCATAATTAAGTTTTTTTCCAAAATCTACAATGGTAAAAGTGTGATGGTAGTCAAGTCCATAGGAGCTGACTATCACATTTTCGAGTAACTCCATTGGTTTCTCAATATGCCCATTTGCTAGCTGCAATCTCATCCGTGTTTTGTTTAATTGCAAATTTCTTAGATATTTTCAGAAGGCTTTCATTCCTATGGTGATGCGTGCCCCACAATGTAGAATAGACATAATTGTTACACCATTGTATAGTAACGAAAGGGTCGTGTTTCCTTATTTTCCCTCACAATAATCCCAACTTTGTTCATGGGTGTGGATCTGACAATTTTAGCTCGCAATTCCTTTTCTTGCAATTCTTCTAGGTTTTCTTGGGTTACCCCTTTTAAGCCCATCTTTTCCATGGTAGGTTGCAGATCCCTCCATAGATGTGGTTTTATCTTACGCCAGCTCACCCATTGTGAGTGTGCATTGGATAGGAGTTGACAAAGCTGGCTTAAAGTTTCCACTTCCCTCGTCACATACAAGGTTTGCTTGGGTCTATTCAATTTTTTCATTTTACAAAACAATGATTTTTCTTCGTTTTCACCTAGGTATGAAGGTGATGTCTGCAGTTTTCAAGATTTTGATACACTTCACTGCTCTTACCCCCAATATCTATTCAAGGATTGTTCATATAGCTCCATACGTGGTTGATTTAGCCTCACTCTTTGATAGAAGATGATTTCAGAGCCAGGCTCTCATTGTTCACTTCTGTAACGTATTCCCAGAGGTTGTTTGGCCAATGTTTGTTAACTAGGGGAACTCTGTCTAGCCCCTCCTCACTATCTGGAACTATTAGATCAAGCGCATCAATTTTTGCTAGAGTTTTCTCGACTCCTCATCATCTTGCTTTTTTTCTTTTTTAATATGGTCTCAATTTGAGATGGTTTTTCGATGGTTTCCAATTTAGGCTTTTGTTTTTCTAGCATAGATAACATAATTTGCATCAAATATTTACAAGTTTCAAGTCTGGTGGCTTCCATGTCATGTGTTGGGTAGTTCTTTCCTTTTGTTTCTAATGTCTGACCCGCTTTCAATCTTTGGAGGGGGGGGGGGGGGGGGGGGGGGGTTACCTTAGAATTTTGTGACTATTACGTGACTGTAGCATAAGGGGTTATTGAATCTCTTTTTCTCACATTTTCACATACAAAGGGGTATTGTAAAATTGGGGAAAAAATTTACTTATTAAATAGGGAAAGACTATATTTTACTTGCCCAAAATTCATAGATAAGGATTTTTAAAAATAGTCCTGGAATGCACGCACGAGTGCACATGATATACACAATTTATACATAGTAACTTCCCTGGGTTTTCAATCCTGCTTGGAAAGCTTCCAAGGTTGCATTGATTGGCTTTTATATTTTGTCTTCCAATACAAATCCTACTGATCTTGGTTTTGATTCTTCAACTTTTGATGACAGTGTCTTTGTCATTTCCTCTATCTTCTTTTGAACTTTCTCTTCAGTCTTCATTTGTTGTTTTTATCTTTTAATATCGAATCGTTTGCGTCATTATTTTTTGGAGTCTTTTGATGGTTTGCTATCTGACCCGCTTGCATTTCTTTGTCTGTACCCTTTAGTCTGGGACCTAATATATCAACCCGAATTGGAGCTGTGAGTCCCTCATCTGAGGAGATACTTGGCACGACTTGAACTTTATTTATGGATACCTTCCATTTGTTATCTGGAATCCCAGGGCAATCTCGTAGAAAATTTAATAATTGAGAACTTGCTTGAGATCAAAGATCAAGAAGAGGTATTCCATCCTGAATCCATCCTTCGACATGAAAACAAGGCATTAAGATATGGTAAGATTATCCGATGGTATCTTATTAAGCTACAAAATTCTCTTTTTGAAGATGATAGATGGATGCAAGGAACATAGATTAAGGATAGTATGACCCTTGTCAATGCTTGCAATGCTACACTAGAGTAATAAAATGTAACTACTTTTTAAATGAACAATTTTTTTCTCTTATAAGACTAGTTCTCTTTTTAATGTGCACACGTTTAAGTAGTATCCATGCTAAGAATCATGTTTGTAATGACAACGTCTCCCAAACACCAAGTAGAATTTGTCACTCTACTTTGGGAGTATGACATGGACTATCAAGCAGATGTGGTTGCGGCAACTAAGTCTCCCAAGCACCAAATGGATTAGTCATTCATTTTGGAATGATGTCATAGGGTAAAAAGGGATACTCTACCCGCTAAGAAACATATACTAATGACTAAGACTTTATCTTCTTTACCTCATAGTCAAGGACGACAAGAGAGAGGTGATATCCTAAAATCTAATATCTACCTATCCCGAATGATTTTCTCATATTGAACTTTTCATTTAATGTGGGAAAATGAATGGGAACAAGAGTTAGAATATAGACATGTGCTTTTAGATCTATCTCAACATAGGACCAAAGGGAGAGAAGGTTACATCTCATTGAGGGTCAAAAAAGGAGATGGTCTACCAAAGAGCAATGAGCACTTAATGGAGCTTAAAAGACCTTAGGGTTAAATTCATTAAATATCTCCAAAGGTTAGTGTTAAAAGTCCTTATACATAGGAAATTTAGGTAATTTAGACCTTAGGCATTGTGCTTGAGGTGCTTGTCTTGCTTGAGCTGACTAAGGTGCTTGAGGTGTTTCATGACTAAGGTGCTTGAAGTGCTTTATGACCAAGGTGCTAGAGGTGCTTGAAAGTCAACAAGGAGCCTACAAATGAGGTGGCAATACCTAGAAGTAGGGGATGAGAGAGAGAACACCTTACACTCACTCAAGAGGTACCCTCTCCACAAAAGTCATAAAGGGCACATGTCAAGCCCTAGCTAGGTTGCCCTCATAATGTGTCTATGAATGGCCTTTAGGGAGTTCCAATGATAATTTAGATGCATGTGAGTAATTAATTAATCTCTCTCTCTCTCTCAAAGGGGGAAATAAATACATGTGTCCAAATGCTACCTCTTTTTCTCGATATGACCAGCGCTTATGATTGACCAGGCTTGGCAAGGACCAACAAGGTGCAAGCTAGAGTAAAGGGAGAGAAAGATGGGGGTGGACCAAGGCAAGGGGGAGCCTTCCTTTTTCCACATTCATTCCCACACTCATGCACATTCTCTCATGTGTTGATCAAGAACTCCATCTCTTTCTCCAAGCTTGATGAGTAGAGAGCCTACACCAACACCTCTTGGATATGGAATGCAAATCCATCCAAGAGTCAAGCTTCAAAGGAATGCTCATCTTCTCAACCATCTGTATTACTATGCTAAGCTAAGCTCCAAGAGCATGGTGAGGAAAGTACTTATCTCTTGTATGTTACATCTTATTCCCCTTCCCTTCCCTCACTCCCTGATAGATCTTTCCACCTTTGAAGGTGTTTGAGGTCTTGGGATTGAGGCCGGGGAGAAGTTAATATTTTTGCAAGTTAGTTATAAGCATAATATTGGTTCATGAATCTTACCATCTTCATTGCATCAACAAGGTCTCAAGTAACTCAAAGCATGTATCGTACCAAGTCTCTCTTCAAGGGAAAATCTAAAATACAAAAGCCTTTTGGAGCGGTGACCAGCTCCAAGTAAATCCGGTCATCAATTGTTGTCAATTTCTCTAATTCTCTCTCACTCTCTTGCAAGTATTATTCATGCCAAGATAACTAGGTATAATGTCTATTTTTCTACCTTCAATCAAGTACTCTTCTTATGCTCATTAAGAATCCTCTTAAGGAAATGCTCACCTTTGTTACTTTAATCCTGCTACAATCAGTGCTATTAGCCATATTCTATTATAGGGAATTATTAATATATTGGGTTTCCCATGGTATAGCATCAAATGGACAAGTAGTTCCTGGTCTTGTAGGCTATGTGTTACTTCTTGAGAGATTCAAGGGCTCCGTCAAGGGCCAAAACTCACATGTGGCTAAGGAGTCTATATATAGTAGGCCAAGTGCTTATGTATAGAATGATTGGATGGAAAAGTGCATGTACTAGCCCCCAGCCTCTTGAGAGTCTCTTACACTGGTATGAAAGCTCAAGGCAACAAGGGAGGAAGGGAGAAGCATGGAAGAGGTGTGGAGCATGCATGGACATGAGATCTCTCTCTCTCTCTCTCTCTCTCTCTCTCTCTCTCTCTCTCTCTCTCTCTCTCTCTCTCTTTCCAGAGAAAGCTCATCAGGGATGAAGGTGGAATCTTGAGTAGGAATACAATGGTACATCCAAATTTGGTAAGATCTAGAAAGTGTGCTACGCAAGGCTGTGAGTGTATACATGTGTAGGTCAAAGGGCTAAAGTATGTGGAAGACCTGGGCAAGTAAGTGATATTGAAAATGCAAGTTTGATGTGGCTCTTTAGGCCAAAAGACTTCAAGGGGTCCAATTGACATGGAAGGTCCAGGTGTCCAAATTTCTGAGTTGGTGCTCTTGAATGTGGTATTCAAGATTCTCTACGAGCTGGTCTAGAAGGCTTCTCAAACAGAGCCCTAGTCAACAAGTTTTGGTGGTTCAAAGATGGGGTGACTTGCAGATCCCAAACGGAGAGGGCAAGTGGCGATATGTGGCTAGAGTGAGATTCAATGGATAGATGCAAAGTGTTCTAGTTGTGGTGCATGTAGGTCCTTTCGGATCATCAACCGCAGCTTAGTGGGAAAGATATTGTCTGTTGAAATTCTCAATGTGGTGACTTGACTGCATTGGGAGGCATGCCATTTAGTGGTTTTTTGGCCTTGAAAATGTTTGAGAAGGTACTATATAATGTGTGGACCTTGTGGGATTCTAAAGCTCATCAATCGGATTCCCAATCAACGAGATATGTCTAGTTGAATTTGGGAGTTGGTACCAAAAAGACAGGTGAAGGTGGTTTTTCTAGTTTTCAGATGCCTCATTTGAGGCCATGATCAGGAGAAAACCTAGAGGGTTTGTATGGCTCAAAGTTAGTGGGGTGCACTTTCAATGGGATGTCATGGCTTGAGCACTAGATTCTTGAGCAAAAAATTGTAGAAGGTTAAAGAAGGGTAGTTGAAGGGGATTTCTTGATAGGTTTCAGAGGGTTCAAAGGGCTACTCCCCTAAGGACCGCCATGTGGCATTATGTTCAACCTACATACAAAGCTAGGGTCCCGGATGGAAGTGTATAAAGGTTGGAGCAAACCCCTTACTTAGTGCATAAGTGGAGAGAGATGCAATCACTTACGCATTTGGTTGTGGTGTTGATATATGGTGGCCCTTTGGGCGCTGCGTTCAGTGTAGTTGGGCTTCTTCTGGAGGAGGTGGCGGTGCGTCAAGGCGATCTTGAGTTCTCCCATCAGACGAAAACCAAACAAAGTGATGATGTGGATGCCCTCACTAGGGCTCGATCCCGCATTCCATTATGGCACATTCATTTTGAAACAAAGGAGTAGAACCCCCCCCCCCCGCACAACCCCAACCCACAAGGGACATTGCTGTGCTCGAGGAGAGGTAAGCGAGCATGTGTGTGTGTGTGTGTGTGTGTGTGTGTGCGTGCACGAGCAAGCGAGAGAGAGAGAGAGAGAGAGAGAGAGAGAGAGAGAGAGAGAGAGAGAGAGAGAGAGAGTTGTGATGGCTCCAAATTAAGCTCCAAAGAATCTAATCAAGGCGGTCCAAAGTGCGGTCAAGGGCCATTCAAAAGTAGCTAAAAGCCGGTCAGAAGGAGGGTTCCCAAGGTGGAGAGAGAGAGATAGGAGGAAATAAATAAAATAAAAACTTGAAAATTATACGGACACAAGCAATGTTTCTAGTGCATCCACCCTCAAGAGATAGCAAATAAGTCCAAGCAAAGGTAGTTAGCTCCCTTCCAAAATTTCCCAAAAGAGATGCCAAATGGGCCAATTAGAGGCCCCTTTCCAAAGTGGACAAAGACCCCTACATATGTCATTTTTTAAATCATTTCCAATTCTTTTGGCCTATCGTTCATAGGAGGGCCATGGTGAGTGTGTCAGTTTTTGGAGGGGCTTCTTTGTGCACAAGTGTGTGCCTACAAAGCCCACAATGTGTGCATATGTTGCCCGATGACCGAGTGGGTGCATTGTTTGTTTTACGAGTGGGTGCATTGTTTGTTTTAAGTGTGTTGTATATGGTGTTTTTTGAGTATGGTGAAGCTTCCTTGGTGGTCTTTTACTTTTCATTTCCCCTTTCCCCCTTCTCTACTTATTTTTCTTTGTATGAGGTGCTAGTCTGTGTGAGTAGGTGTGCTCCCAAGTATCTATGTGTGTGGAATGTAAGTGAAAGAGTGGTTTTGTGCTCATGAATGATGTGTGGTTTGAACTGAGATGTGAACTGTGTGTAGAAAGTCATGGTGAGATTATTTGTACGTTCGTGTCTGTGTAGGCAGTGGTTTGGAATTGTAAGTTTTGAAGGTGCTTTTTGAGAGGATAAGGATGTTGTGAATGCCCTAATATATAGATAGGCATTGTGTTGTGTGTTGGGTGTGTTCTCCCATTCCACCTCTCCATCTTTTGGTGCCCCCATGGAGGAGTGTCTCATTGATCTTAGTTGAAGTTAAAGTGGTGATTTTTTTATGCCCAAATGTGCAAGTTTTAAAGATCAGGTGCTGCTAGAGAAGACATGGTCCATTTTTCCCCATTTTGACTCAGGTTGAAGATGCAAAAACCTAGCTCCAAGATTATGGCTTGTTTCTATTGGAAAGTAATGTATCAAGGGAAGAAGGAACGATGCAGGTTTTCTCGCTTGTGGTTTGTGAAAAAGCAAGAAGATGGTATGGTGGTCTACCAGAATAAGAAAAATTTGATTTGAGGTCTTGGAACTGGATTTTCAAAGAAGATTTGTGGCGGATGTGCAACTAGATGAAGTGAAGCGGAAGCTAGATGGGTGAAACAAAGTCTTGGAAGGGGATTTTCAAGCATTCGAGTGGGAATTCAAATCCCTTTGGGGAAAGATAATCAAGGTAACTGCGGTTGAGAATGTTGGTTTTCTTAAATTGACCAAGTTTATGGATTTCTTGCAT
This sequence comes from Adiantum capillus-veneris, assembly GCF_014529385.1. Classification (NCBI taxonomy): domain Eukaryota; kingdom Viridiplantae; phylum Streptophyta; class Polypodiopsida; order Polypodiales; family Pteridaceae; genus Adiantum; species Adiantum capillus-veneris. The sequence continues at coordinate 123,855,733 of NC_140938.1, read as the reverse complement.
GAGGAGTTGCAAGACAAAGTGGAGATAGATGGCCCGATGCCACATGAGAAAGCAGTGGCTCTAGCAAAAGGGTGGACCAAGAAGATTTTGAAGAAACGACACGCAAGGTAGGGTTTTCCAAGTGTTGTGATGCACAAGCAGGTTGATATGATGCTACGCGAGTCAAAAGTGGTGCAAAGAGATGTGCCAGTATGAGAGGAACCAAGGGTCTTATGGTTGTAAAGAGATAAAGCAGTTTGATTGCCAAGGATACCAATTAGAGAGGTACTAGCCATGGAGGAAGTAAAGATGGTTCCAAATCAAGTAGAAGACACACAACCAAGTGAAGGTGTGAATGGTCAAGCTCCATTGAAGTGTGTCAGAGTGGTTTGAAAATGAAGTCAAAGTGGTAAAGCTTAGAGGAGATTCTAGATCTTGAGCTAGAGAAAGAGCTAGAGATGAGGTATAGCAGTTCTAAGAATGCAGATATGAGTTAGGAAACTGGGCCATCTCCAAGGGGGGCTATTGTTTAACAAGCAATGCATGAGGAATAGAAATTGAGCGATGGCACAAATCAAAGTGAAATTGAAATATATAATGGATTTTGTCCTTGGAACACCCTAGCTGAGAGAGCCACTTCTGACTATTGAGTAAGTCTAGAAGTAATGATTTTTATAAGCAAAATCTTGCTATCTCAATATAATGGATTTTGTCCTTGGAACACCCTAGCTGAGAGAGCCACTTCTCACTATTGAGTAAGTCTAGAAGTAATGATTTTTATAAGAAAAATCTTGCTATCTCAATATAATGGATTTTGTCCTTGGAACACCCTAGCTGAGAGAGCCACTTCTCACTATTGAGTAAGTCTAGAAGTAATGATTTTTATAAGCAAAATCTTGCTATCTCAATGTTTTTCCTATTCATCCTGTGTAATTTTTTGGGGGGAGAGAGAGAGACGTGCACGTATACACAACATTGTAGTCTCGCTGATATAAAAAGGCAATCACCCTTAGCAGATTCTGATGCTGACTTTAAGAATCTAGTCCTCCAAATGATCCTTCAAATGTGGTGATTGTTATAAACAAAAGCTTGTTACTTCAGTGCCTGTTGTTTTCACTCTATCTAATCTTTTTTTTTCCGGGGGGGGGGGGGGGGGGGGGGGAGAGAGAGAGAGAGAGAGAGAGAGAGAGAGAGAGAGAGAGAGAGAGAGAGAGAGATGTACCCATGTACACAACATTGTATTCTCGTTGATATAAAAAGTCAAGGATCTACAAAAGATTCCAATGCTAAGTATAAGATTCTAGTCCGCCAAATAAACTTACAAATTGATCTTCCTCCAAAAACTAAGTAGATAGACATGTCAGAAGCACTACACGATCATAAATACAAAAAGAGAAAATCTCAAGGAGCTATAACGGGTCTTCCATGCAAGGCTTGAAATAGCTCCATGTTTGATAGTGGAGCCTGATACATAAATTGATGAACACTTGCATCTAAACCAAGAGTTCTCAAAAAAATGTAGTACATGTGCTTGCAAGGTATGTAAACGCAAGCCTTTGTATCCCGTTTGACAAAGTCCTCACAGGTGCATCGTGGAAACTGGTTGATAGTAACAGAGTATGAGATTCCTTGTACCTTAGACCCCTCTGTCACCAAGAAGAAAACATGCACTTCATTTGGGAGTATTATGCTCTCTCGAAGGACCATTGCCTGCATTGTGTTTGCCAAGTTTATATTCTCCTTGAAATGTTTAGTGAGTTTGCTTCTCCATTTCACCATTTGACCATCCTCTTTTGCGGTCTTGCTGCACTTGGGGGAGGTTGGATATGAGATCTTTGCTCAATTGAACCATATTGTGAGTTATCACCTAGCACAAAACCTGCCCTTCGAAGGGAAGATGGCTCTTCAATAGAAAGAGATGTCCCTAAGGTGATGGGCCAGACTCCAGGTGAAGGACCGGGAGGAGAAACAATAGATCAATGTACATTCCAAGAATCTTGTACGTTGGAATTGCAAAACCATATAAATTGTTCATGTGTACCACCTGGAAATTTACTTCTACCCTTGAAACAAGGTGCTGGAACACCAGACAATGTAGCTCGTCCTTGCACATTAATCTCAAGTCCACATCTCTCACGTACAATCGCAACAAATTAGTTTATCGTTATCATTTACCTCATCAATTTAAACCTTGAAAGCCTTTGTATTACCTGTCTCTGGAATCACCCAAAGCAACTCACTTTGGATTTGGAAGATGTTCTCCGTATAGCCCAATTGAAATCTGCCACTTCAGACTCATTCAATTCAAGAGATTTGAATCCTGGCCATTGAGGAACGGACCTAGTGGTTGTAAAGGTTCTCTGATATCTTCCTTCCATAAATGACTTGTACTTTTCACTTTGTTGCATAGCTAAGCATAGGTCTACTGCAGTGGCCTCATATAAAGAAACATACTTCTTTGCTCCATGTGCCAGCCTCAAGCTTGCATGCTTGGATTCAGATAGATTGCTTGAGGGAACAAACCCTAGATCAACATGTTGAGTGAGGAACTAATCATCCCAATGTGATGCTTGTGCACCCCACCATGCCAGCCATAGCTGCAAACTTTGTAGTCATCCCTCAATCACATGATTGTGTGTCCAATAGGTTTGTATGGCTTGCTGGCATCGTTCCCTTTCTATCTCAGTAGAGGCTGTTTTCCACTCTCTACACAAATACTTGTGCTCTTCTTGGAAGGCAGGTTTTGTACATCTTCTGGTATGCTCCACCATATTCATTTCCCAATGAAACTTGCACGACCTCTCTTTCTCCTCCACCTTATTCTGTGGCCCACCAAAGTATATTGTGTGAATTGCTATCCAGTTTGACTGAGCTTTATCAGACATAAATCCTGTAAATTCAGGAGGTGGAAATCCATTTTGCTTCATTTGGTCATTCAACATTCTCCAAAATTGAACTTGAGCGTGTTGGTCTTGCACTTTAAACTCACAAGTGGCTATTGTGAGCAACTCACGGATGCTTGGATCATACACATGAGCTCCCATTGTGCACCATCCTTTGACTCTATGTATATGATCCAAATGTACCCAGTGACCCTCCAATGAGCCACCTGGTCGCATTCGATTAACAAGGTCCACCCCAGAGCCTAGACATTTGGTAGACATCTTAAACACCTGTGGTTGACTACCATCATCAAGTTGATGGGGAAATAGAACACTAGATAAAGACATCTTTGTTTTAGTCTTATAATTGCATTCAAGCCACAATCCCCTTGCACAAAATCCTTTCTTGCAGCTTGAATTGACCTTCTCACTTGTGCTTTTTAAGAAAGGGGGGTTACTTGCTCCAATACTTCATGCAAGTCAGTCTCTGTGAGAGTTGTGCTAGACTTGTTCTGATTCTTCACTAATAGATCCATGATGATGTCTCTTGCAACTGACACTTCAATCTGCTTGCAAGAGGTAGAAGGATCAATGCTTGCCCGTAAGGCCACTTTCTCTTTTACATCCTCCTCCATCTTTCGAGATGATCCCTTAGCAATATGATGATTATGAAATCCCATGTGGATGACACATCTGGTAGTGTTTCTTGTAAGGATACTGACCTCCATCTCTTCTTTAGGAGCTTCCAAGATGCATATTTTATAATAACCACCATTATGGTCTTGAAGGCGGAACCCATCAGTTCCATCCTCAAGTCGAACCAATGGTTGAGACACAACCAAGTCATTAGAGGATGTCAACTCTAAAAGAACCACTTGTTGATCATTCAATTGAAAATAGTCTCTTAAAGCAGTCAAGGAAACCTCAAAAAACTTAGTGTCATATCGAATGGGAAGAATTCTCTCATTGAAGCTGATGACAATGGAACAAGGCATTGTGCAGAAAGACGAGCAGAAAAGAAAAAGACACTGTTAAATACTTGCATATTTATAGTTTATGAAAACCTTAATGAAAGTTAAGTGATATGAATCTTCCTTCTTCGTGAAGTATCTTGAGCCAGATTTTTTAGTTGTCAAAATAGTGGGACAGCATTGGTTATTGAAGAGCCAAATTCATGAAACGGACAATTAAGCATTGAAGTCTGACACCTCACCACGGACACCTCTAGGTTTGCTTTTCCAAACACAACTAGTCTAGGTCAGGTGAGGCTCTGAAGCGAAAGTTCCTAAGCATGCCTTGATGCACTAACCGAGAGAGCGAGAGAGAGAGAGAGAGGGACTACATTGATGCCTTGATGCACTAACTTGATGAGAGAGAAAGAGAGAGAGAGAGAGAGAGACTGCGCTCCTGCATGCAGTTGCTAACAACGCTGAATACCCTGCTGAATGCTCTTCTGCCATGAAGTTGCTGAAGGCGCTGATGTACACTGCTGGAAACGCTGCTGAAAACGCTATTGAATGCACTGTTGAATGATGATACCCTTGTTGAATGCTTCTCTTCTACTGATACCCTTGTTGAATGCGCTGTTGAATGTTTGCTGCTAAAAACGCTACTGTTGAACGTGCTACTGATACTCTACAAAAAACGAGGTTTAAGCTGACGAACAGAATGTGAATGTACATTTGAATGTATATTTGTATGTGAAAGTAACATAGGACTTGAATGTATATTTGTTAATGTAGATGTGTTTGTTGAATTCCCTATTGAAAACGCTACTGATGTCCTACTGAATGCGCTGATAAAAGCTTCCCATTTTGGATTCAATTGGATTGACAAGGATTGACTAAAAGGTGTAAGCTCTATAATGTTTTTAGTGCGCGGGGGGAGAGAGAGAGAGAGAGAGAGAGAGAGAGAGAGGTTAAATGAAAGGCTTAATCATGCAAGAGAAGTTAAATGAAAATAATCATGTTTTCAGGGTACCTTTGGAGAGTCTTTCAGAGAATTTTCAAAGCAACTTTGGAGCGTTTTGCAGCAATTTCAGCTTCATAAAACAAGTAAGCTGTTGATTTTTTATTTCTGATTAGACAATGTGAATGCTGGGTATGGCTATATATGTGTTATTTTAGTGGTTTTCCTAGTTTATTTGGTTTATTTTGTTACTTATTAACTCAAAATTATACTTCACATAGGATAGGATAGGATAACAAAAGTATATTGATCTTTTTGTGCAAGTTTCTGTTATCATATACATGTGGTAGTGATGTGTGTGAACACACTATGACCGTCGGGGCATTTTTTTTCTCTTTAAGAGGTTTTTTTTCTCCGTGCATTGTATATATGTCCATCATTTTAAGGCTATCTATCTTTCCATTGCACACTAAGTAACACACTCTCTATAGTGTGCCTTGAGTTTCTTTCGTCTTCTCCAAGCTGTGTGTGTTTCTCTGCAACCCTAATTCCAACAATTGGTATCAGAGCAGGTCACGTCCTCCCGGGTTTAGTCGCCAATTGTTCCAGCACACGCCTGCTCACTTTCTCCGATTTCAGTGAGTTTTGGCGAGCATTCGCAGGTCGACAAAATTTTTGGGATCGCTCAAAGAGTTCGGTCCGCTCAGAATTTTGATTTGGGCTCATTTCGACCTCCGTTTTCACTACAGACAGTATTGCATACGCTATTTCGTCATTTTGTGCAAAATTTTTGTCCGTGCCATTTTTTGCATAACTACGGTTTGTGCTATATAGCACAGGTTGTTCCCGCTACATTTCTCCTATTTTTGGACAGTTTTCACATCAGGTCAGTATTTACCATGGCTGACAACAACAACACAGATGTGTTCAAGATGTTTGCTGTTGAGGACAGGTTGGATGGGGACAACTACCTTATGTGGGCTTATATGATGCAACATGTTCTTGTGTCAAAGGCTGTCTGGAACATTGTGCAGGGTATTGATGTATGTCCTGGTTCTGAGGATGTAGGCGATGTTGAGGATGTTGCAGATCTTGCTGCAAGGATTGCAGCTGTTAGAGTTTTTTTGCCTACGACAGAACAAGCTCGTTGGGATGTTAAGGATGCGCAGGCTTATGCATTGATTGCGTTCTCTGTGAAGCGCACCATTGTTCCTCATATCCGTTCAGCAAAATCTGCAAAACAAGCCTGGGATATTTTAGCAGGTCTTTATGCAAGCCGCATTGAGGCTAAAATTGCTTTGCTGCGTAAAGAGCTGGAGTGAAAGATTATGCATGAGGAAGATGATATGGACACTTTCCTTGCTAGTGTCAAGGATATCAATGAGCAGCTTATTTCTGCAGGTCAAACAGTTCCCTTGTGCAGACTGTTCGTGATGCCTTACCATATTCCTACCAGACTTTTGCTAGTACTTGGAGACTGATGACCCAAGGATATTCTGAAGTTGTCAAGTTTGATGCATTATGCACATTGCTGTTGCAAGAGTCACTTTCCAGAAAAAACAGGACTAACCAGCGTGCAGTTGAATAGGCTTTTATTGCTTCTCAAAGAAAGGGTGGTAACAGTAATGCAACCACTTCTTATGATTCTGTTGCGAGTGTCAAAAATTATGTTCCTAATGCTTCTGCTGGCAGTACTTCGTCTGGTAATTCTAGTGATAAGGGCAAAAAGAAGATGCATTGTCATTATTGTAAAGCCAATGATCACTTGATAAAGTCGTGTCCTAAGTTGAAGGCCAAAGAGGCTAAGAAGAAAGAGGGTGGTTCCACTGCAAATGCTGGTTCCACTACAAATGCAGCCATTGTTGAGTCTTCTGTGAAAGGAGACTGTGTTGCTAATGTTAATGCAGAATGGGCTTTTAGCGTAGAGTGCACTTACAATCCTGCTTTCCATGATGCATCCTTGTGAGTTGTTGCAGATTCACATGTGTGGTATTCCGACAGTGGTGCTACAAAGCACATTATCTCACATCGTGAATTGTTTACCTCTCTCGAGTCTGTCCCTCATGGAAATTCATCCACTTGTGTCAACAATGCCTCTTATCCAGTTCAGGGAGTTGGAAAGATTGTGCTTACTGCTGCTAATGGAAGTTCTTTCACACTTGTTAATGCACTTTATGTACCTAGGATTAAGAAGAATCTCTTATCTGTATCCGCACTTGCTAGACTTGGACTTGTAGTCAAATTTGTGGATGACATATGTACAGTTCATGATCTCAGTTTTGATGATGAAATTGTTGCGTCTGGGCTTTTGTGTCGTGGGCTGTATAAGCTCACTTTGTATGACAAGTGTGGACAAAACTTTGCAAATGCTGTTGCAGATTCAAGGGCTATTTCAGATGCAAAATTTTGGCATGCACGTTTTGGTCATCTGAATTTTTCCAGTTTGCTGCGTTTGCAGAAATCTAACATGGTTGCTTCTTTGCCACCTCTTGAAGCACCTATCAAATATGTTTGTGAAGGTTGTATTTTGGGTAAGATGCAGCGTTCTAAGTTTCCAAAGGATGGTTCAGTTCGGGCCACATGCAGGTTGCAGCTTGTGCATAGTGATGTTTGTGGGCCCATGCAAACTCTGTCCTTAGGCAATTACCTGTACTTTGTGACTTTCATTGATGATTACTCCCAGCATGCATGGGTATTTCTGCTTAAAGCGAAGTTCGAAGTTTTTATGTGCTTCAAACAATTTCTGGATATGGCTGAAAATGTCTTGAAATGTACTATGGACACCCTCCGTTCCGATCGAGGAGGGGAGTATATGTCTCATTAATTTAATGCATTTCTGGCTAGTCGTGGGATAAAACACCAATGTACAGTGCCTTATACACCTCGAAAAAACAGGTCACTTACGAAAATGACACAATGTATGGTCAAAAGTCAAGCTTTACCGCATTCTTTTTAGCTTGAGGCCATCATGTGTGCCACTTATTTACTTAATAGGTGTCCTACGAAAGCTTAGTAGTCTATTACTCCATATGAAGCATGGCATGATAGAAAGCCTTCTATTGACCACATGTGTGTTTTTGGCTGTTTCGCATATGCTTTGGTGCCACAAGTGCAGCGCAGAAAATTGGATGATAAGGCTGTCAAATGTATTTTTGTTGGTTATAGTGCTGAAAGCAAAGGTTACAGGTTGTATCATCCGCAAACAAAACGTATTCTGGTTTCTCGGGATGTAGTGTTTGTGGAAGATTCTGTTCAGCCCTTGCTGTCATGTACTAGAGACAAATGTATAGCCTATGGGGGTTTCTGAAAATGTTTTAGATCAGCATGTTACTGATGCAGATGTACATGATGTACTTGATGAGGAAAGGGTTGAAAATAAGCAGGCTAGAGGTATGCCAAAATGGCTGGTGCACACTTTGCGTGACAGTAAATTGGATGCACCTTTTTCTAGTCGTACTCGTTCACGCTCTCGCCATGCATCTTATGCATTAGATTGTTATGCTTTGGCTGTGTCTAGCTTACATGATGTTGAGGAGCCTCTGTATTTTGATGAAGCACAGAATTCAGAAAATTGGATGGCTGCTATGCAATCTAAATATGATGCACTTATAGAAAATGACACATGGACTTTATGTGATTTGCCTCCTGGCAAAAAGGCCATTGGTACGAAGTGGGTTTACAAGTTGAAACGCAAGCCGGATGGTGAGATTGATCGCCATAAGGCTCGACTTGTTGCAAAAGGTTATGCACAGCAAAAAGGCATAGATTATGAAGAGACTTTTGCTCCCAGTTGTCGTATGATTACTGTGCGTTTTCTATGTGCATTGGCAGCTTATTTTGGTTGGGATGTACATCAATAAGACATTGTTACGCTTTCTTGAATGGTGACATATTTGAGGAAGTTTATGTAACGCAGCCTCGCGGTTTTGTCATAAAAGGACAAAAGGACAAAGTGTGCAAATGTAACAAGGCTTTGTATGGGTTGAAGCAATTTCCTCGTTTTTGGTATGAGAAAGCTGAGACTCATTTGGTCAAACAAGGCTTTTGTAAGAGTCCAACAGAAAGCACATTGTATGTAAAGCGTGAGAGTGATATATTTCTCATCGTGGTTCTTTATGTTGATGATTTGCTGATCACTGGATCAATAGAGAGACATATTGCTGAATTTAAGGCTGATTTGAATGCTACTTTCAAGATGAAAGATTTGGGGTGTTGCATCATTTCTTGGGTATACAGTTTAAGCAGTGTGATGGTGGTATTGCCTTGTGTCAGAAAAGTTACATAGAGACATTGCTATATAAGTTTGGACTTGAGGATTGCAAACCTATTGCCACTCCCATGGAAACAGGTTTGAAGTTGAGTCTACATGATGGTGGTGATCCTGCTGATGTCACTCTTTACCAAACTGATGTTGGCTGCCTCATTTATGTATGCAACACAAGGCCGGATATTCAGTTTGCAGTCTCACAGCTCAGCAGATTTATACATAGCCCAGGGTCTAAGCATTGGCAGGCTGGCAAGAGGATTTTCCGCTACCTTAGTGGCACTTTACATCTTCGATTGTTTTATCCCAAGGGGGGATCATTGCCGCCAGACTTACATGCTTTTTTGGACTCAGATTGGGCTGGTTGTTTTGATACGCGAGTGTCCACAAGTGGTTTTTGTTTCATGCTTGGCAGTTCATGTATATCATGGTTGAGCAAGAAGAAACCTACTGTGGCCACTTCGAGTTGTGAGGCTGAGTACAAGGGAGTCTTCACAGCTACGGTTGAGTGTGTATGGCTCAGACGCCTTATGGCTGATTTGAGTGTTGGACAGGACACTGCCAACACTATCTACACTGACAGTCAGAGCGCATTGGCAGTTGCGAGGAACCCAATTTTTCATGCTCGCACAAAGCACATTGAGGTGCATTACCACTATGTCAGGGAGAGGCTCTCAGCAGGAGAGATCAGCTTGGCTTATGTGCCAACACAGGACAACCTTGCAGATCTTTTCACAAAGGCATTGTCTCGTGAGAAGCTTGAAGCTTTCCACAAAGCTTTGGGCTTACTCCCCTTTGTGGACTGATCCTGTCCTCAGGGCATGGCACTTCCCTTTACTCATGTGCCAGCTCTCGTTCACCGCATCACTCCAGGGGGGATTTGCTACCATATACATGTGGTAGTGATGTGTGTGAACACACTAGGACAGCCAAGGCATTTTTTCCCTCTTTAGGAGGTTTTTCCCCCCGTGCATTGTATATACGCCCATCACTCTAGGGTTATCTATCTTTCCATTTCACACTAAGTAACACACTCTCTATAGTGTGCCTTGAGCTTCCTTCGTCTTCTCCAAGCTGTGTGTGTTTCTCTGCAACCCTAATTCCAACAGTTTCTTTGTCTGGTTTGGGAATGATGGATGCACTCACATACAAATTTAACTTTATGCACACTTATCCCAAGCACACTAATTCATCTTTGCACACTAAGGCATTTTAGAGCACCTCACCAAGCTATTTTCTACAGCTTGTCCAAACGCTTCAGAAAACAATGTGGTGAGGACAGGGCCTGGTTGCAGGTCACCAGGTTATTTTCCACAATCTTTACAAACGCTTCAGAAACACCCCGGTGAGAAGGGGGCTTGGTTGCAGGTCACCAAGCTATTTTCCACAGCGTTTCCAAACGCTTCTTAAAACACCTTGGTGAGGAGGGGGACCTGGCTGTAGGTCACCAAGCTATTTTCCACAGCATTTCCAAACGCTTCAAAAAACACCTTGGTGAGGAGGGGGCTTGGTTGTAGGTCACCAAGCTATTTTCCATAGCGTTTCTAAATGCTTCAGAAAACACCTCGTTGAGGAGGGGGCCTGGCTGTAGCTCACCAAGCTATTTTCCACAGCGTTTCCTAACGCTTCAAAAAACACCCCGGTGAGGAGGGGGCCTGGTAAGAGGTCACCGAGATATTTTTCACAGTGTTTCCAAATGATTCAGAAGGCACCCCGGTGAGGAGGGGGTATGGCTGGAAGTTGCCAGATTTTTAAGTTGACAGCAAGGAGAAATACTTGTTCCTACTTTGTGGTTATTCAATTATTTTATGGAGTGAACTCTCAGCTATTGCTTTAGTTGTGATATGAAAGTGCGTTATTTACCTCAATTTAAATAAATAATTAACTTTGCATGGGATTTGAATGGGCAATGATCATAAATGTCAATACTTCACCATTATGTTTTTTATAGTGTTGGAGAGGGGGAATGTGGGAACACACCCGGCACAAACACAAGGGCCTCTCTATAGCCCAAGGTATTCACAACACCCCTATCCTCTCGGAAAACACCTTCAAAGAAACACTTTACACTATCAGACCACCACCTACTCAATTGCCACTGTTCACACACTCCACAAAGCACCACACAAGGCACATCTGCTACCACGGCCTGTCTCCACCCTTACACACATACACAGCCACTCAATCTCACTCTCTTACACAAATCACTATCGGTCCGGGGGGGGAACCCACATCCACACAGTCGACACCGAGGAGAAACATGAAAGCAGGAGAAAGAGAAGGGGGGAAGGGGAAACAATAGCAAGGGAGGCAACTCTGGCTTGATTGCACTTTGAAAAACATATACACCAGCTTCCACTGCCATCACCATGGCTATTTTGAAGAAAAAGTTACAAAGGGCTTTGACAGGCACACCCCTCTGTCAGAGAGCTCCACTTTGCAGGCTTCAAATGACCTCCAAAAGGCCAGGCCGAGAAAAAAGCTCTTAATTTGATCCAATTTTGGCTTTTATAGGGGGGGCCTTGAATTTGGGAATTTACATTTTAATTGGTCCACTTGGCACCTTGAATTGGCATTTTTTGTAAAGGGGGCACCGCCTTGATCTATATGCTCTCTTCTCTCTTTTGCACTTGGGGGGCGGCATGACCGATGTCGCTATTGCACCTTGGCTTTTTATTTTTATTTTATTTTTTATCCCTTTATGGGCACTCCTCTATGGTCTAACTTTGACTTTCTCTTTCTCTCTATCCGACTCCTCCTTTGCACCCTCTTGGCCTTGGCCTTCATTTTTACCCTTTCATTTGGCTTCTGCTCTTTGCTTGGATGGCCTTGGAATGGTCCTTCTTTTTTTTCCTTGGCCTTTGCTTTGCCCGGAACTTTTGCTTTTAGGTTGGCACATTTGACCACCCTTGAGTTCTCTTTTTCGTCTTTGCTCATTGTCCACACCGTGGGACCCTCCCTTTGCACTCAACTTCCCAGCTGCCTTCGGGCCTTCTCCTCACTGTCGCGGGACCACCCTCTTTCATGAGGGGGGGGGGGGGGGGGGGGGGGGGGGGGCAATAGCGAGGTCGCTATTGCCCTCCCTCTCTTTCTGAAAATGTTGGGGCCACAAGGGCCCCGGGATCAACTGCTCCAAGGCCACCACGTCATCAACGCCAAATGGCTGCCTCCACTAGCGCACCACATCATCCCTGGCCAAAACCACCGTGAAATGCCCTGCAGGGCCTCCACAGGCCAACACAGCGCCCCCTGCCTTGCGCCATAGCCAAGGAGCGCTCGCTCCACCTTTGGATGCCCTTTGAAGTGCCGCCTTCCAGGCCTTATAGACTTGTGCGCGAAGCATGGGCACCACCTACGGGTTCATTTAGTGCCACGTTGTAGCTGCCCGTGGGTTGCATCCAAGGACCTCCTTTTCCATAAGATAATTGTAAAGAAAACCCCATTTTAAGTCAATTTTCTTGGTCCCCCTTGGGCCAAGTTTCCATGTTGCTTACGGACCCGATCTCCAAGCAGTAAAGACCCGATAAAACTTCTCATTTCCCTTTGTCAAAACACCGCCTCTTGACACCTTTTGAGTTCTTTAGGACTATCATTCGAGGCCGCAAAAAAAGCCAGAAAACATCTGCAACTTTTCTCTTGGCATTACCCCCCGACTTCTACACTTCCACCAAGAACCTTGGCGAGGCCAAAACAATGCCAGATGGTGCATCCTCCAATGTGGCCAAGTGAGCTCAGACCCGACCCCCGAAAAAAATTCAACTCACCTTAACTTGCTATCCAGCCTATCCGTCGGGGATATGCTGCGCACTCCAGCTTTAAACTTTAGTATCTCACTCAGCGGTGTCGTGCTGTGACACGTACATAGTGGGAACACATGCTACAAGATCTATCTTGTATTTTTTTAGATACATACTTATATTTCCTATAGTGTACATATGCATATTTAAGTATAATAATAAGCCTTCTATCTCATCCTATTATTTTTCTCAAGGGTAACATATCTTTACTTTACCATCAGAAAATACTATGGGAAAAGCATCAATAGCTCCGCCTCTTTAACTTAGGGCAAAAAGCATTGATTCTTTATTTCTACTATTTCATTATCATCTCACACCCTAGCTAGATCCTATATCTAGGGTAAACTCCAATATATATATATTCTATGTATTTTTTATACTTTTATTATAAATCTTTTTAAAAAGCTACTAGGAGAGAATCAAATCCTAGTGGGACACTAGGTGACATGATTTCAAAGATACACTTATTTTAATGCATTATTGCAAGCATGATTACAAAACTTTGTCAAGGAGCAATATCATGCTTTCATATGGCATGAGGTGTCCTTTGGAATTAAATGAAAGTTTAGGCTAAGGAGACCACATGAAGACTTTTGCTGCCATAAATGGACCCTATTTTGATGAATTTTTTACGCAAGGTTCCAATCCGAATTGGAAAACGATTTTAAAATGAAAATCGTAGCTAATGAGCTGAAGTTTTTGTCCATATTTTTACTTTTTTATTTGGAGCCACGGTTGAGGAGATATGATCAAAATACTGGACCCCAGTCTGCCCACATCATGGAGGGGCAGCTCATTTTCAACTTTTCCAATTCCTGTTCACACTGGCTCCTCTCTTCTTGTGTAAACCCTTGGGGGTTCCCTTCACCTATAAAAGGAGACCTCTTCTTCCTTGAAAAGGAACTCAAGCATTCAAGCTATTGATGAGAGGAATTCTTGAGGGAGTGAGTAGTAATGCCTAATTGTACTTAGTCCCATTAACATAAGCCCAAGCCTACACTTTCTCCTAGAGGAAGACTAGTCATTCTTGTACGCTATCCTTGGAAGATCAACTCTAATCAAAGAAGGTGTTGTACTTGGGCGTATCAATCAAAGTGGAGTGCTCCTCTCTTCTTCTCTCTCCATCAATAATGGTGCCGAAGGGTTTGTCAAGTAAGATGTGTTCTACATTGATGTTTTCTTGATTTCTTATTGTTTTCTTTTTCATCTCTAATCCGATATATATATATATATCTTATCTCATCTCCTTAACCAAATCTATCTCTCTCACTCTTAGTAATTCATCCTCTCTACAAATTTTAGGTTCTCTTTGCTACAGGTACATCTCTCCCCGCAGTATCCTTATTGTCTACGGGCAAGAATAGGGCTTGGGAGGGAAAATTCTCATCTCTTCACTTCTCTCATATCTACATTTCTCACATACTATCATAGATGAATAACCTACATGATGATCATTTCTATCGCTTTCACTCTGTACAATCTATTAGAATTAACGTATGGATTAGCCGTAAAATACACTTTCAACAACGTATAGTGTTTCTCTTTGGCCCTAAAAGGCTCAATGAAATACTTCTATCACCGGATCCCATCATACTACCTCTCATAGACTATAATTTTTCTTTTGATGTAAGCGTAGTTATCTTGCTATGAACCAAGAGGATTTGTACACACAATTAATCCCAATCACTAGACAAAATATGTATATTATGGTAAGCACAAAACTACAATTCCAAAGAACAATTCGTAGCCTATTTGGTCAGCCAAGATTGAATGCCATTAACTCATCCATTAACCCTTTCATATTACCCATGATACGATATGACCATAGCCTTGATGTTTTCATCTTCGTATTGTTTTGACATTCTCTTTTGCGTTCTTTCTTTGTGTGTGTAAATGCAAGAGAGAAAGAGTGAGTCTTCTTTGATTGCACTTCTTTCCAAACCCTAATCTTCATGGCATTTATGGTTTAACTCCTTCATATAGTTTTTGTTGAGTTCTCTCACAAACTCTCACAACCATAAGCTCGGTGCTTTCCTGGCAAGACCGCAAATTTCTCGACATATTTTTGGTGAACCCGACGCGAATCTGCTAGGGTGAGAGTTTGTGGGTAACCATGGGTGATGATGTTGAGCAACAGGGTATGCATTTGGACCCAGCAACAATGCAAATGTTTCAAGCATTTGCAATATTCATGCAACAACAACATGGTACTGAAAGAAGGGATATTTCAGCAACGAAGGCCATACAAGCGGTCGTCAACAGAATGGATCAGTTCAATGGCAAAGATGTAACCAAGTACTTACGCGAGTATGTGAAGGAGATGGAGCTACATCGCGTGTCAGAAGGTGATATGATTCAAAGCTTTGAGCTAGTTGTTGCTCCAGAAATTAGGGAGCATGTTAGGGCAATTAAAGATGGGCATGGGAGAAATTGGGAAGAACTCAAAGTAGCTTTAAAGGAGGAATATTTCATGGAGGACTCGGAGAGAGTGACCAAAAGGACATTCTTAGAATGGGTAGTCAAGCCAAAGGAAGGACTATCAATAATAGAGTTACTTAGGGAATTTGAGCGGCGCTATGCACAACTCACTAGGACAGAAAGGGCCACACTAGATGCAGAGAAGACAGATCTTTTCTTACAAGCTGCAGGTAAAGAGTTTCAAGAAAATTTGTAGCTTCTTCTTGAAGATAAAGATGCTGAGCAAGGACTAAAGACTGACTGGAATGAGGTTGAAGGGGCTGTCTCACTGCTTGCCAAACGACAAAGAAGAAGGGACAAAATGGTAGTAAACACTACAAGTCCTTCCACCTCAACTTTTGACAAAATGGTAAAGCCTACTTTTATCGCTCCTAAGTTTGATGAATCCATGCTAGATGAGCTTGTGAAGGGAATGCGTGACTTGAAGGTGAAGTTTGCAAAGCTTGAAGAAAAAGGCCAACCATCAGGGCCACTTCCTAGGCAAAGACAACAGCCCAGAGAAGGGTTTGTTAATAGATGTATTTGGTGTGATAGTACAGACCATGTAAGAAGGGATTGTGATGATTTTAGTGATGCTTTGTCAAAAGATGTTGTCTTTTTTAAGGATGGTAAAATCCACTTAAGAGAGACAGGTCTACCCTTGAGAACTAACTTTGGGAAGGTGGGAATGCAAACCTTAGTTGAAGATATGGCAACCAAGCATGCCACCTCTTCAGTTGAGGCAGCTACTTATGGAGTAAAAATTGAACATTTTTGTGATGAAGAGGTGAGTGACCATCATGGTCAAATTTGGCCAAATGTCATGCAATTAGCTAAAAAGGGAAAGCTTACAAAAGAGATTCTACATGAAGCAGGTGATTGCATACGTCTAGAAACAGGATGGAATGATCCAGTGGACTCATTGTCCGTGCATGCTTACATTACAAAATACCAATAAAATGAGGCAATTGTAGAAGAGAAGCGCAGACGTGAGAATGCTGATGAAGGACCATCAAAAAGAGCTTCTAGAAGTGGGGGAAGAAGCGACTCAATGCCTTCTCAAACACCCTCAACACAAGGAGCATCTCCACTTGAAGTACTCATGGAGGAGTCTACAATAGGAAAGAAGAAAGAGCCAACGAAAAGTAAGACAAAAGGCCCAACTTATAAACTACAATCTGATATTGAGGTTGCTACAGATTTAAAGAAAGTCTTGGAGGAAAGGATCTTGAATAGCAAGATTGAGTTTACTCTGGGAGAAGTTCTTGGCATTGCAAAGCGTGAATTCCATGAGGAGATCATTGACATCATCAAGAGAAAGAGGCAAACCTGCTGAAGTTTCTCGTCCACAGGTTGAAGGGGAAACCTCAAAGACACAAGGGATGCAACTGCAAAATAAGGAGAATGATGGAGCTGTGGTAGGATGCTACCAATCTAGTGGGAGAGTGAAGCAAGTGTATTTCTCAAATGATGATGAAGAAGTTGAAGATATTCCTAGGAGTTACTATTCACGAAGTCATTGGGCAAGGACTACTACAGAAACTTTGGTCAAGGTAGGTGATCTTGAAGAGCCATTTGTTGCCTTGATTAACAATGATTCAGAAATAAACATAATGTCAAAGAGTCTCTACAACAAGTGTAAATGGCTGATGGACACAGATCATGGCTGGATGGTAAAAGTGGCAAACAATTCATCCGGTGAATTGTATGCAGCATGTCCAGGTGTGAAGGTAACAATAGGTGATGTAAAGATTGACCAAAACTTCTTTGTACAGGATACATCTTCATATCATCTCATCCTTGGACAACCCTACATTGTGGGAGTTCGAATGGAAACAAAGGTAATGAACGATGGTTCAGCATATGCTAGAATACGTAGCAAAGATGGTAAACGAGCTGTCCAATTTCTCATAGTCTGTGTAAACCAAGAAAGAAATCGTGACAACCTCAGAGAACATCCTCTACCAAAGGTAAGCAAAGAGTTTCATGATCATAGAGAAATGATGGGTTTTGGCCAAGTACCATTGTAAAGCGGGATTGCAGTGGTACAGAAAGAAAAAGGGTTTCGCTTGATCCAAAAATAGGTGAAACTTTCTTGATGAGCTCCTTGGTAACAAGGAATGGATCAGTATGTTTTACAAAACTTGAAGATTTGAAGAGATATGAGAGGCAATATGTGCATAATGTACAAATAGGCATGAAAAAGAGTGGGTTGCTAAAGCCTACTGAAAATGTTTTGGGTTTGTGTGAACAAGTTTCTTTTGTAGATACTATGGGTGAGCTTGATGCTATAATGAGGTCTAGTTTGCATCTTGAAAATGAAGTTGTGGAAGTTTGCTCTATGGAAATGTATCAAGTAATAGAAGCCTTTAAAGAAAGCCAAACAGTTGGCCCAGAAGTCCATGTTGAAACTAAATACAAGAGTGTAGCAAAGAAGGTGAAACCAGTAGCTTCATCCTTACCACCCAACAACAAGGAAAAGATTGAACATGCTTCTTTACAACCAAGTTTGCGAAATCCTAAAAAGATCGGGCATACCTTCACAAAGGAGTCCTTTCAAGAGTTGCAGATTGGTTGCGAGGAGTTTCTAACACAGGAGGAGACAAAGTGCTTCAAAGAAATGCTTTCAAAGCATGGTAAGGCTTTTGCATTTGAGCCACATGAGATAGGATGTGTTGATCCTTATATTGTAGCTCCTATGGTAATTTTCACGATACCTCATGTGCTTTGGAATCTGCGGCTTATTCCGGTTCCAAAGGCTCATTTGCCAAAGTTAGTAGAGCTACTGAATGAGAAAATCAAAATGGGAACCTTGGAGCCTTCTTGTGCTCCATACTCAAACAGGTGGTTCACAGTTCCAAAGAAGAATGGTTCTCTACGCTTCATCCAAGATATGCAACCAGTGAACAAGGTGACAATTAGAGATGTAGGAGCAGGTCCAATTGTGGATGAATTTGTAGAGGCGTTTGTAGGGAGGGCAATCTACTCAATGGGGGATCTCTACTCTGGGTATGATCAATTTCAGCTTGCAATCGAAAGCAGAGACTTGACAACCATGAGGACATCTTTGGGTTTGGTAAGGATGTGTACCTTGCCACAGGGAGCAACCAACTCGGTTGCACATATGATGAATGGGATGAATAAGGTCTTACGTGACTTTATTCCTTAAATCACAATGCCTTTCATTGATGATTTGCCTATCAAAGGATGTGAAGAAAGTGACAAAGATGAAGCTTTGGATCTCAAGGGATGTCGCAGGTTTGTGGTAAATCACATAAATAATTGTGATAAAATTTTGTCTAGGTTGAAAGAAGTGAATCTTACATTGTCAGGGAAAAAGTCTATGTTTGGTGTCAAAGAAGTGCTCATTGTGGGGCACATGTGTGGGCCATATGGTAGGAAACCTTGTCCATCAAAGGTAGATGCCATCCAAAGAATGAAAGAAACATGCACTAGCATCACTGAGGTTAGAAGGTTTCTGGGAGCATGTGTCTTCTATGTTATTTGGATTCCACATTATGCACATGTAGCTGATCATCTTTATCAGCTGCTTAGAAAGAATCAAAAGTTTAAATGGACAGAAGCACATGTAAAATCCATGAAAAAGCTAAAGGAGTTACTCCAGTCAGCAACGACTTTGAGAAAGGTAGACTATGAGTGTCAAAGGCCAGTGATTGTGACAGTAGATACCAGTCCTACAGGGATTGGATGGGCAATAGGGCAAGATGACAAAGAAGGACACAGGTATGTGGTAAGATTTGGAGCAAAGGTACTAAGTGCTCGCCAAAGAAACTATCCACAGATAAAGAGATAGTTATGGGGTATGGTTACAGCCTTGAAAAGTGGGAAAGAGTACCTAATTGGTGCATGTGTGGTTGTAGAAACAGATTGTCTACCACTTCTTGGGATGATTACAAGCTGCTCAACACCAGACATTGCTATGTTGCGGTGGATTGCCTACATTAAGTCCTTAAATCCCGAGTTTAAGCACATTGCAGGTAAAGACAATACAGTGGCAGATATGCTATCAAGGGCAAGGTATGGAGATGAGTCACAAATGATTGATGAGGGAGATGATGTAGGCACAAAATTCTATTCTATCTCTCATGTCAAAGGTAACAATGTCTGCATGACTAATTCACTTGAATTGTTCTTGAAAGATCTTTATGAAGGTGATTGGCTTTCTATTGGAAGGTACTTGAGTACTCTAACAAAACAGGATGATTGGTCTGAACAAGAATTCAAGAGGATACGCAGGAAAGCATATGGGTACTTTTTAAGGGATGGTTACTTGTGGAAGCATCCTAAACAAAAGGGTACTACAGCACAACGGGTTATATGTAAAAAAGAAACTCAAGTAAAGCTCATGCAAGAGTTTCATGAGAGTCTATGGGCTGGACACAGGGGTGTGTGGGCAACCTTCTCCAAGTTGAAAGAAAAATACTGGTGGAAGGGTATGTATAAAGATGTATCTCAGTTTGTAGAGTCATGTGTAACTTGTCAAATGTATTCAAATGTTCGACATCGTGATGGATTGCACCCTACATATCCACTACCCATGCACTATAAATGGGTTGTGGATCTAGTCACGATGCCTTTAGGACTCTGGCAGATGAGATACTTGGTTCTTGCACGAGAGGACCTAACTAACCAGGTTGAAGGAAGAGCATTAAGAGCTCAGACCACAGAAGCTGTGTGCAAATTCCTTCTTGATGAGGTGATTTGCCATTATGGTTGTGTGGGAAAAATCACTGCAGATCGAGGTGAACTGGATGCCGAAGAAGCAAGGGAGTTCTTTTTTAGATTAGGGATCAAGCTTTCTCTTACTACAGCTTACAACCCTGAAGGCAATGGAAAGAGTGAAAGAGGGGATCCTCCTATCATCAAAGCTTTGGCCAAGGCTTGCGAAGGAAGAGTTGGTGAGTGGCCAAAATTGTTACCATATGCTTTATGGGCTGATCGTACAACACATAGCTCAGTAACTGGCTACATGCCTGCGGAGCTAATGCATGGTCAAAAGCCAGTGATGCCGATTGAGGATACAATTCCCACATGGAATGTACTACCTTGGCAAGAGAGGCTTAGTAGGGAAGATCTCCTTGCACTGCGTATAAGGCAGCTAGAGAGAAGACCTGGAGACATTGAAGCTGCAAAAGAACGACTCAAAAATGCAAGGTTGAAAAACAAGGACTATTTTGATAAGCGACATCGACTCAGGAGCAAAGCAATTGACAAAGGTGACTGGGTTTTAGTGTATGATAGTAGCCTTGATAACCAGCACACAGTCATGCGTAAGTTCTCAAAAAGATGGTTTGGACCGTATGTTGTAAAGCATGTGCATGAAAATGCTACTTACAGCTTGTCTGAACTAGATGGTACAGAAGTAAAGATTCCCATTGCAGGAAAAAGAATTAAAATGTTTAAGAGAAGAGGAGACAATGATCTAGAAGATATGGATGAGGAAGAAGAGAAAAACACAGGTGAAGATCAAAGTGAACATGAAGCTCTAGAATCATCCAGTGAAGAAGAAGACAAGGAAGATGTACAAGAGGTCTAATCTTACAAAGAGACAATGTGGCACATACCGGAGGATGTGCAGGTTTAGAGGGGGTGGATGTCGTACTGTGACACGTACATAGTGGGAATACATACTACAAGATCTATCTTGTATTTTTTTAGATACATAATTATATTTCCTATGGTGTACATATGCATATTTAAGTATAATAATAAGCCTTCTATCTCATCCTGTTATTTTTCTCAAGGGTAACATATCCTTACTTTACCATCAGAAAATACTATGGAAAAAGCATCAATAGCTCCGCCTCTTTAACTTAGGGCAAAAAGCATTAATTCTTTATTTCTACTATTTCATTATCATCTCACACCCTAGCTAGATCCTATATCTAGGGTAAACTCCAATATATATATATATTCTATGTATTTTTTATACTTTTCTTATATTTCTTTTTAAAAAGCTACTAGGAGAGAATCAAATCCTAGTGGGACACTAGGTGTCATGATTTCAAAGATACACTTATTTTAATGCATTATTGCAAGCATGATTACAAAACTTTGTCAAGGAGCAATATCATGCTTTCATATGGCATGAGGTGTCCTTTGGAATTAAATGAAAGTTTAGGCTAAGGAGACCACATGAAAACTTTTGCTGCCATAAATAGACCCTATTTTGATGAATTTTTTACGCAAGGTTCCAATCCGAATTGGAAAACGGTTTTAAAATGAAAATCGTAGCTAATGAGCTGAAGTTTTTGCCCATATTTTTACTTTTTTATTTGGAGCCACGGTTGAGGAGATATGATCAAAATACTGGACCCGAGTCTGTCCACATTATGCAGGGGCAGCTCATTTTCAACTTTTCCAATTCCTGTTCACATTGGCTCCTCTCTTCTTGTGTAAACCCTTGGGGGTTCCCTTCACCTATAAAAGGGGACCTCTTCTTCCTTGAAAAGGAGCTCAAGCATTCAAGCCATTGATGAGAGGAATTCTTGAGGGAGTGAGTAGTAATGCCTAATTGTACTTAGCCCCATTAACATAAGCCCAAGCCTACACTTTCTCCTAGAGGAAGACTAGTCATTCTTGTACGCTATCCTTGGAAGATCAACTCTAATCAAAGAAGGTGTTGTACTTGGGCGTATCAATCAAAGTGGAGTGCTCCTCTCTTCTTCTCTCTCCATCAATAATGGTGCCGAAGGGTTTGTCAAGTAAGATGTGTTCTACATTGATGTTTTCTTGATTTCTTATTGTTTTCTTTTTCATCTCTAATCCGATATATATATATATATCTAATCTCATCTCCTTAACCAAATCTATCTCTCACTCTTAGTAATTCATCCTCTCTATAAATTTTAGGTTCTCTTTGCTACAGGTATATCTCTCCCCGCAGTATCCTTATTGTCTACGGGCAAGAATAGGGCTTGGGAGGGAAAATTCCCATCTCTTGACTTCTCTCATATCTACATTTCTCACATACTATCATAGATGAATAACCTACATGATGATCATTTCTATCGCTTTCACTCTGTACAATCTATTAGAATTAACGTATGGATTAGCCGTAAAATACACTTTCAACAACGTATAGTGTTTCTCTTTGGCCCTAAAAGGCTCAATGAAATACTTCTATCACCGGATCCCATCATACTACCTCTCATAGACTATAATTTTTCTTTTGATGTAAGCGTAGTTATCTTGCTATGAACCAAGAGGATTTGTACACACAATTAATCCCAATCACTAGACAAAATATGTATATTATGGTAAGCACAAAACTACAATTCCAAAGAACAATTCGTAGCCTATTTGGTCAGCCAAGATTGAATGCCATTAACTCATCCATTAACCCTTTCATATTACCCATGATACGATATGACCATAGCCTTGATGTTTTCATCTTCGTATTGTTTTGACATTCTCTTTTGCGTTCTTTCTTTGTTTGTGTGAATGCAAGAGAGAAAGAGTGAGTCTTCTTTGATTGCACTTCTTTCCAAACCCTAGTCTTCATGGCATCTATGGTTTAACTCCTTCATATAGTTTTTGTTGAGTTCTCTCACAAACTCTCACAGCCATAAGCCCGGTGCTTTCCTGGCAAGACCGCAAATTTCTCGACAGCGGGGCTTTGTTTGATGGGCCTTCTGGATCGGCTTCTAGAGCACGTTGAACACTACATTCTAGGACACTAACTTGGCATTTCGGACACCTTGATTTTCCATCCCATCTGGACCATCCCGCATCACTTTGGACCTAAAAAGCCGCTTCAGAGATACTTTTTCGCTACCCTTTGGCTGCCTAGGTCCTCGGCACCTGCCCTAGCCTTCTGCGCTGCACTCGACTACTGCCTTTGCCCGTCATAGACCATCTCCTAGCTTCGACCAACTTTGGCTGCACCATCATTGCCCAGTCCCCTCGTCGAACATTTATGTTGGACCACACATAGGCTTATTGCACTTAAATGCTACATTCCAAAAATAAATTTTTTGTACATCACAAAACCACTTAGTATATGTACAAAGCTGGCATCTGCTAGCCGCTACCTTTGCTTATGCGGGTTGCCCAACCCCCTGCTTTACTTGTCACCAATGTGCATTGGTCTTTTTTGTCCACCTGTAACAACTTTGCATAGTGCCACATGTTACCATATACATGTGGTAGTGACGTGTGTGAACACATTAGGATCGTCGGGGCATTTTTTCCCTCTTTAGGAGGTTTTTTCCCCCGTGCATTGTATATACGCCCATCACTCTAAGGATATCTATCTTTCCATTGCACACTAAGTAATATACTCTCTATTCTGTGCCTTGAGCTTCCTTCGTCTTCTCCAAGCTGTGTGCGTTTCTCTGCAACCCTAATTCCAACAATTGGTATCAGAGCAGGTTACGTCCTCCCGGGCTTAATCGCTAGCTGCTCCAGTACTCGCCTGCTCACTATCTCCGATTTCAATGGCTCATTTTGGCCTCTGCTTCCACTACAAGTAGTACTGCACAGGCTATTTCGTCATTTTGTGCATAATTTCTATCAGTGCCGTTTTTTGCATAACAGGTACCTTATAGTCTTCTACGGTTTTCGCTATATAGCACAGGTTGTTCCCTCTCCATTTCTCCTATTTTTGGGCAGTTTTCACATCAGGTGCCACATTTACCATGGCTGACAACAACAGCACAGATGCGTTCAAGATGTTTGCTGCTCAGGACAGGTTGGATGGGGACAACTGTCCTATGTAGGCTTATATGATGCAACATGTTCTTGTGTCAAAGGGTGTCTGGAACATTGTGCAGGGCATTGATGTACATCCTGGTTCTGAGGATGTAGGCGATATTGAGGATGTTGCAGGTCATTGATGTACGTCGTGGTTCTGAGGATGTAGGCGATGTTGAGGATGTTGCAGATCTTGCTGCAAGGATTGCAGCTGTTAGAGTTTTTTTGCCTACGGCAGAACAAGCCCGTTGGGATGTTAAGGATGCGCAGGCTCATACATTGATTGCATTGTCCGTGAAGTGCACCATTGTTCTTCACATCCGTTCACCAAAATTTGCAAAACAGGCTTCGGATATTCTAGCAGGTCTTTATGCAAGCCGCAATGAGGCTAAAATTGCTTTGATGCGTAAAGGAGCTGGAGTCAAAGATTATGCATGAGAAATATGATATGGACGCTTTCCTTGCAAGTGTCAAGGATATCAATGAGCAACTTATTTCTACAGGTAAAGTTATTTCAGACAGTTCCCTTGTGCAGATTGTTCTTGATGCATTACCAGATTCTTACCAGACTTTTGCTAGTACTTGGAGACTTATGACCTAAGGAAATCCAGAAGTTTTCAAGTTTGATGCATTATGCACATTGCTGTTGCAAGAGTCACTTTCCAGAAAAAACAGGACTAGACAGCGTGCAGTTGAACAGGCTTTTATTGCTTCTCAAAGAAAGGGTGGTAACAGCAATGCAACCACTTCTTATGGTTCTGTTGCAAGTGGCAAAAATTCAGTTCCTAATGCTTCTGGTATCAGCAATTCGTCTGAAATTTTGGTGATAAGGGCAGAAAGAAGATGCATTGCGATTATTGTAAAGCCAATGATCACTTGATCAAGTTGTGTCCTAAGAAGGAAGAGGGTGGTTCCATTGCAAATGTTGGCTCCACTACAAATGCAGCCATTGTTGAGTCTTCTATGAAAGGATACTGTGTTGCTGATGTTGATGCAGAATGGGATTTTAGCGTAAAGTGCACTTACAATCTTGTTGTCCATGATGCATGCTTGTGAGTTGTTGCAGATTCACATGTGTGGTATTTCGATAGTGGTGCTACAAAGCACATTACCTCACATCGTGAATTGTTTACCCCTCTCGAGTCTGTCCCTCGTGGGAATTCAGTCACTTGTGCTAACAACGCCTCTTATCTAGTTGAGGGAGTTGGAAATATTGTGCTCACTGCTGCTAATGGCAGTTGCTTCACACTTGTTGATGCACTTTATGTACCTGGGAGCAAGAAGAATCTCTTTTCTGTATCCGTACTTGCTAGACTTGGACTTGTAGTCAAATTTGTGGATGACAGATGTATAGTTCATGATCTCAGTTTTGGTGATGAAATTGTTGCATCTGGCCTTTTGTGCCATGCGTTGTATAAGCTCACTTTGTATGACAAGTGTGGACAACATTTTGTGAATGTTGTTGCAGATTCAAGGGCTATTTCAGATGCAAAACTATGGGATGCACATTTTGGTCATCTGAATTTTTCCAGTTTGCTGCGTTTGCAGAAATCTGATATGGTTGCTTCTTTGCCACCTCTTAAAGCACCTATCAAACATGTTTGTGAAGGTTGTATTTTGGGTAAGATGCAGCGTTCTAAGTTTCCAAAGGATGGTTCAGTTCGGGCCACATGCAGGTTGCAGCTTGTGCATAGTGATGTTTGTGGGCCCATGCAGACTCCGCCGTCCTTGGGCAATTACCTCTACTTCGTGACTTTCATTGATGATTACTCGAGGCATGCATGGGTATTTTCGCTTACAGTGAAGTCCGAAGTTTTTATGTGCTTCAAACAATTTCTGGCTATGGCTGAAAATGTCTCCAAATGTACTATGGGCACCCTCGGTTCCGATCGAGGGGGGGAGTCTATGTCTCATGAATTTAATGCATTTCTAGCTAGTCGTGGGATAAAACACCAATGTGCAGTGCCTTATACACCTCAACAAAATGGTGTTGTTGAGAGGAAAAACAGGTCACTAACGGAAATGGCACGTTGTATGGTCAAAAGTCAATCTTTGCCGCATTCTTTTTGGCTTGAGGCTATCATGTGTGCCACTTATGTACTTAACGGGTGTCCTACAAAAGCTTTGTAGTCTATTACTCCATATAAAGCATGGCATGATAGAAAGCCTTCTATTGAGCACATGCGTGTTTTTGGCTGTTTGGCATATGCTTTGGTGCCACAAGTGCAACGCAAAAAATTGGATGATAAGGCTGTCAAATGTATTTTTGTTGGTTATAGTGTTGAAAAAAAAGGTTACAGGTTGTATCATGCACAAAAAAAACGTATTCTGGTTTCTCGGGATGCAGTGTTTGTGGAAGATTCTGTTCAGCCCTTGTTGTCATGTACTAGAGAAAGTAATGTAAGCTCACAGGACATTTATGACACTTTGTTGCCTCTTTTCAGTGGTGGAAATACGAATGTAATTTCCAATGAGGCAAATGTATAGCCTATGGGGGTTTCTAAAAATGTTCTAGATCAACCTATTACTAATGCAGATCTACATGATGTACGTGATGAGGAAAGGGTTGAAAATGAGTAGGCTAGAGGTATGCCAAAATGGCTGGTGCACACTTTGCGTGACAGTAAATTGGATGTACCTTTTTCTAGTCGTACTCGTTCAGGCTCTCGCCATGCATCTTATGCATCAAATTGTTATGCTTTGGCTATGTCTTGCTTACATGATGTTGACGAGCCTCTGTCTTTTGATGAAGCACATAATTCAGAAAATTGGATGGCTGCCATGCAATCAAAATATGATGCACTTATAGAAAATGACACATGGACTTCATGTGATTTGCCTCCTGGCAAAAAGTCCATTGGTACAAAGTGGGTTTACAAGTTGAAACGCAAGCCGGATGGTGAGATTGATCGCCATAAGGCTCGACTTGTTGCAGAGGCTTATGCACAGCAAAAAAGGATTGATTATGAAGAGACTTTTGCTCCCACTTGTCGTATGACTACTGTGTGTTCTCTATGTGCATTGGCAGCTCATTTTGGTTCTGATGTACATCAATTAGACATTGTTACTACTTTCTTGAATGGTGACATATTTGAGGAAGTTTATGTAACGCAGCCTCGCGGTTTTGTCATAAAAGGACAAGAGGACAAAGTGTGCAGATGTAAGAAGGCTTTGTATGGGTTGAAGCAATCTCCTCGTTCTTGGTATGAGAAGGCTGACACTCATTGGTGAAACGAGGCTTTCGTAACAGTCCAGCAGAAAGCACATTGTATGTAAAGCGTGAGGATGATGTACTTCTCATTGTGGTTCTTTATGTCGATGATTTGCTGATCACTGGACCAAATGAGAGACATATTGCTGAATTTAAGGCTGATTTGAATGCTACTTTCAAGATGAAAGATTTGGGACTGTTGCATCATTACTTGGGTATATGGTTTAAGCAGTGTGATGATGGTATTGCTTTGTGTCAGAAAAGTTACATACAAACATTACTACGTAAGTTTGGACTTGAGGATTGCAAACCTATTGCCACTCCCATGGAAACAGGTTTGAAGTTGAGTCTATTTGATGCTGGCGCTGATGTCACTCTTTACCAAAGTGATGTTGGCTGCCTCATTTATGTATGCAACACAATGCCAGATATTTAGTTTTCAGTCTCACACATCAGCAGATTTATGCATAGCCCAGGGTCTAAGTATTGGCAAGCTATCAAGAGGATTTTCCGCTACCTTAGTAGCACTTTACATCTTGGCTTTTATTATCCCAAAAGGGAATCATTGCCGCCAGACTTACATGCTTTTTCGGACTCAGATTGGGCTGGTTGTTTTGACACGCGAGTGCCACAAGTGGTTATTGTTTTATGCTTGGCAGTTCATGTATATCATGGTTGAGAAAGAAGCAACCTAGTGTGGCCACTCTGAGTAATGAGGCTGAGTACAAGGCAGTCTTCACAGATACAGTTGTGTGTATCGCTCAGACGCCTTATGGATGATTTGGGTGTGGACAAGACACTACCAACACTATCTTCACTGACAGCCAAAGCGCATTGGTAGTTGCGAGGAACCCAGTTTTTCATGCTCGCACAAAGCACATTGAGGTGCATTACCACTATGTCAGAGAGAGGCTCTCAGCAGGAGAGATCAGCTTGGCTTATATGCCAACACAGGACAACCTTGCAGATCTTTTCACAAAGGAATTGTCTTGTGAGAATCTTGAAGCTTTTCGCAAAGCTTTGGGCTTACTCCCCTTTGTGGACTGATTATGTCCTCAGGGCATGGCACGTCCCTTTACTCATGTGCCAGCTCTCGTTCACCGCATCACTCCAGCGGGGACTTGTTACCATATACATGTGGTAGTGATGTGTGTGAACACATTAGGACCGCCGGGGCATTTTTTCACTCTTTAGGAGGTTTTTTCCCCCATGCATTGTATATACGCCCATCACTCTAGGGCTATCTATCTTTTTATTTCACACTAAGTAATATACTCTCTATTGTGTGCCTTGAGATTCCTTTGTCTTCACTAATCATTTCTGCTTGCACTTCATGCTGCTCCTCGCACCCATTTACTGCTTCTCCACTCACATGTAAGAGGTAAAACTCATCATACCTGGATTGGGATGACTCGGTCTCCCAGCTCGTACCCACGTCCATAGAGCTATTGTCACTCGACCCAAACTCCTCTTTGGTTTTGAGCTCGGGAATCTTCTCTAGCTTCACCTCTTTGACCTCATCTGCAAACCGCACTCCTTGCTCTTTACCGCACTTCAATGGAGCTTCAACAGCCGCACACGAACTCGGTATCACACCCTTTGTCCCCTCTGGAACCACCTGCACTTCCTCTACAATTGGAACTGCTCTAGCCGTCATCTTCGGCATAGGAACCATCTTGTCTCTTTGTAGCCAAAGAACCATACTTGGATTGGGATGACTCGGTCTCCCAACTCGTACCCACGTCCATAGAGCTATTGTCACTCGACCCAATCTCCTCTTTGGTTTTGAGCTCGGGAATCTTCTCTAGCTTCACCGCTTGGACCTCATCTGCAAACCGCACTCCTTGCTCTTTACCGCACTTCAATGGAGCTTCAACAGCCGCACATGAACTCGGTATCACACCCTTTGTCCCCTCTGGAACCACCTGCACTTCCTCCACAATTGGAACTGCTCTAGCCGGCATCTTTGACATAGGAACCATCCTGTCTCTTTGTAGCCAAAGAACCATACCTGGATTGGAATGACTCGATCTCCCCACTCGTACCCGCGTCCATAGAGCTGTTGTCACTCGACCCAGTCTCCTCTTTGGTTTTGAGCTCCAGAATCTTCTCTAGCTTCACCGCTTTGACCTCATCTGCAAACCGCACTCCTTGCTCTTTACCGCACTTCAATGGAGCTTTAACAGCCACACACAAACTCGGTATCACACCCTTTGTACCCTCTGGAACCACTTGCACTTCCTCCACAATTGGAACTGCTCTAGCCGGCATCTTTGGCATAGGAACCATCCTGTCTCTTTGTAGCCAAAGAACCCTTGGTTCTTCTTGCACCTGCACTTGACTTTGCATCACCTGTGGCTCTGCTACCACCGCATCACACTGCCTTGGCTTCACCGCCCTTGGCAAACCATACCTAGCCTCGCGCTTCTTCAAAATTTTCTTGGTCAGCCCTCTCGCTAGAGCTACCGCCTCTTCATACGAAACTGGGTCATGTACCGCCACTTTGTCTCGCACTTCTTCATGCAGGCAATCCATGAATTTACACAATTTCAAAAAATTGGCATTTTCTGCAGCAGTTACCTTGATTAACTTCCCCCATAGGGCTTTCAATTCCCACTCGAATGCTTGAAAATATCCCTCCAAGCTTTGCTTTAAATTGTCTAGCTTCTGCTTTACCTCATCTAGCTGCGCATCCACTACGAATCTGCTTCGAAACGCCACCTCCAGGGCTTCACAATCTGCTTTTTCGTCATCATCAAGGCTATTGAACCATAGCCTCCATTTACCACGAACCAAGAGCGAGAACACCTGTACCGCACTGTCTTCTCTTGACAAACCGCTTTCCAACACGAAAAACCCATAGTCTTGAAGCCATGTTTATGCATCTTCAACCCCAGCAAAACTAGGAAATCTCGCCCAAGCCATCACTAACAACACTTGCTCTTCAAAGGCCGCACCTTTGGCATCACATAAATCACCGCTTTGACTTCAACTAGGAGCATCGGAATACTCCTCCGTGGGGGCACCTGAAGATAGAGAAGGGGAATGGGGGAATATACCCGGCACAAACACAAGGGCCTCACTATAGCTCAGGGTATTCACAACACCTCTATCCTCTAAGAAAACACCGTCAAAAAAACGCTTTATACTAGCAGACCACCGCCTGATCATTTTCCACTGCTCACACACTCTACAAATCACCACACAAGGCACACCTGCTACCACGGCTGTATCCACCCTTTTACACACACACACAGCCACTCAATCTCACTCTCTTACACAAATCACCGTCGGTCCGGCGGGGGAAACACATCCACACAGCCGGCACCGAGGAAAAACATGAAAGTAGAAGAAAGAGAAGGGAGGAAGGGGAAACAACATCAAGGGAGGCAACTGTGGCTTGATTGCACTTCAAAAAACATGTACACCGGCTTCCACTGCCATCACCATGACTATTTTCAAGCGAAAGTTACAAAGGGCTTTGACAGGCACACCCCTCTGTCAGAGAGCTCCACTTTGCAGGCTTCAAACGGCCCCCAAAAGGCAAGGAAAAAATCCCTTAATTTGATTCAATTTTGACTTTTATAGGGGGGGGCCTTGAATTTGGGAATTTACATTTTAATTGGTCCACTTGGCACCTTGAATTGCTATTTTTGTGAAAGGGGGCACCGCCTTGATCTATCTGCTCTCTTCTTCTCTCTTTTGCACTTGGAGGGGGGGGGGGGGGGGGGGGGGGGGGGGGGGGGGGGGGGACATTAGCAATGTCGCTATTGCCCCTTGGCTTTTTATTTTAATTTTTATCTTTCATTTTTTACCCCTTTATGGGCACTGCTCTATGGTCTAACTTTGACTTTCTCTTTCTCTCTATCCGACTCCTCCTTTGCTCCCTCTTGGCCTTGGCCTTCATTTTTTCCCTTTCATTTAGCTTCTGCTCTTTGCTTGTATGGCCTTGGAATGGTCCTCCTTTTTTTGCCTTGGCCTTTGCTTTGCCTGGACCTTTTGCTTTTAGTTTGGCCCATTTGACCGTCCTTGAGTTCTCTTTCTCTTCTTTGCTCATTGCCCACACTGTGGGACCCTCCCTTTGCACTCAACTTCCCAGCTACCTTTGGGCCTTCTCCTCACTGTTGGGGGACCACCCTCTTTCATGAGGGGGGGAGGTAATAGCGAGGTCGCTATTTCCCTCCCTCTCTTTCTCAACATTTTGGGGCCCCAAGGGCCGCGGGATTAACTGCTCCAAGGCCGCCATGTCATCAATGCCAAATGACCAACTCCGCAAGCACGCCACCTCATCCTTGGCCAAAACCACCGCAAAATGCTCTGCAGGGCCACCACAGGCCAACTCAGCGCCCATGCCTTGCGCCATAGCCACGGAGCTCTCGCTCCACCTTTGGATTCCCTTTGGGGTGCCACCTTCCAGGCCTTATAGACTTGCGCGCTAAGCATGGGCACCACCTACGGGTTCATTTAGTGCCACGTGGTAGCTGCCCATGGGTTGCATCCAAGGACCTCCTTTTCCATAAGAGAATTGTAAAGAAAACCCCATTTTAAGTCAATTTTCTTGGTCCCCCTTGGGCAAAGTTTCCATTCTGCTTACTGACCCAATCTCCAAGCAGTAAAGACCTGATAAAACTTCTCATTTCCCTTTGTCAAAGCACCTGCCTCTTGCCACCTTTTGAGTTTTTAAGGACTGTCATTCGAGGCCGCAAAACAAGCCAAAAAACATCTGCCACTTTCCTCTTGGCATTACCCCCTGACTTCGTCTTGCCGCATCTAGTTGACCGGGTATCCAATTGATGGACCGCCATTTGTGCTAGCTCCACATGATGCACACTTATACCAAGAACTTTGGCAAGGCTGAAACGATTCCAGATGGTGCATCCTCCAATGCCGCCAAGTGGGCTCAGACCTAGCCCCCGAAAAAAATTTAATTGACCTCAACTTGCTATCCAGAGCTCTGATTCGCAATCCGAGAAGACCAGCATGCTTCACAACTCGAGCACTACCCATATATATACTAACATCACCTCGGGCCAGCTGTCCCCAGCTGCCCTGTCCGTCGGGGATTTGCTACACACTCTAGCTTTAAACTTGAGTATCTCACTCACCGGGGCTCCGTTTAACGGGTCGTCTGGATCGACGTCTAGAGCACACTAAACACTACATTCTAGGACACTAACTTGGCATTTTGGATAGCTTGATTTGCCATCCCATTTGGACCATCCTGTATCACTTTGGGCCTAAAAAGCCATTTCAAACATACTTTCCTACTACCCTTTGGCTGCCCAGGTCCTTGGCACCTGCCCTAGACTTTTGCACTACACTCGACTGTTGCCTCTGCCTGGCATAGACCATCTCCTAGCTTCGACCAACTTTGGTTGCACTAGCATTTCCAAAAGCTGTGAGAAACATAGCAAAGAGGATGCGGTCTTCACCGCTATGGTTTTTATAGCGTTTTGAAAATCTATTTAAAATACAACGGTGAGTAAGTATTCCTCACGATTATGGTTATGATAGGGTTTCCAAAAGCTGTCAATAGTGTATCATGAATGTATATGTTTAAAAAACGTGGTCTTATTTTATGTCTTTGAATAGCAGAGATCAATGGGTAGAAGTGGTAAGCGTAAAACCACTAAGCCTTCAACAACAGAAGAGAGTCCTCACAAAAATGATAAGAAGAGGCAAGCCACTACAAGTAAAGTGATAGATGTGAGAGAGGTCGACATTATTCCCTCTTCATCTTTGGAGAAAGAATTACCCCGAGAGGAGACTCTTGGAACCATAGAAGATGAAGATGATGGTGGAAACAATGTACTTGTATCAAGTGATATTCAGCTAGTTGTTGGTGGTGATGTCATTGACCATTGTAGGGTATTGGCGACAGACAAATGCCCTCGTATGCCCCTTTGTAAGTTTATGCCTTATGCCAAAGTGAGGGACCGGCCTTCGAAAAGATGTCACATCACTGAAAACTGCATTCTCAAGTGAAAATTATATGCGGGAGAAAGGAACATTTATAGTCTCTACTCACCTTTGTAATGGATAAGAAACCTATGTCACAGATGATGTACGGTCTTTGTGGGATCCAATGTGTCTTGAGGTTGATATAGAGTTTGAGAAGGAAGTTTCATCTAAAAAAGAACTCAAGTTTATGAAAGAAAATGTTCTATGTATGGGAAGGGGATCATCGGACAAAAGCTTAATGGAGGTCATAACTGAACTCTTTAAAGAGGAAAAAGGAAGGCATGTCAGGGTGATGTGCACTCTCAGAGATCCCAAAAAGGTTCTTGAGATAGCACTTCTTGCTTGTCTACAACGAATGAATGTGTAAGTATCTCTTTTTTGAATGCTCTTTTGAGTTGATTATAAATATGTTTTTTTAATTTCTCTTTAATTTTTCTTTAGGTTGAATGAGCACGCAGTAATCAAACCATTGCTTAGGGATGTGCTTATAAACACTAGCAATATTTGTGATAGTGATGCAAAGCAATATATTGATTCTCTAAAGGCAGAGGAGACAGAACTAATGACAAGTGGGAGAAACAAGGAGTCTTGGTTTCCATTTTGAAGAGGATACTTCGCAAGGCTTGTGTATCAATTATTTTATATCGTTTTCTTTTGTAAATAATGAAGCATACAATAATTGATCTTCAAAAATTTGTTCTTTTTTTAAAGGTTGAATATAACAAGGATATAGCATCATCTATGGAAACAATTGAGAGGACTATGCCAGAACCACAAAGGCTAGATGAAATAAGAAAAGAGAATTCAAAGATTCAGAAGCGAGTTTCAGATAGGATTGGCAAGGTATGTCAACTTTTATCATTAGATTGGTAAGATTTGATTTTTCTTGTTATTAGTTACATGGTAATAGAATACATGGCACAGGTTTTGCTTTGTTTGCGTCCCAAATTGGGTGAGCAATGGAAGAAAACTTTGTTT
This sequence comes from Adiantum capillus-veneris, assembly GCF_014529385.1. Classification (NCBI taxonomy): domain Eukaryota; kingdom Viridiplantae; phylum Streptophyta; class Polypodiopsida; order Polypodiales; family Pteridaceae; genus Adiantum; species Adiantum capillus-veneris. The sequence continues at coordinate 123,821,581 of NC_140938.1, read as the reverse complement.
GATCTTCAATTTGAGGGTAAAGATTCTTATATCACATTGGAGAAGCTTAGAATGCTTGCAACAGTAGAGATACAAGTTGAAAAGAGAGTGAAATTTCTAAAGCTACTAGAGGCTCCTAGAATCACAAGGGAGCAATATTTGACACCTACAAGAGAAGCTAATTTTAAAGGGTAATTGCATTTCATAATTTTAGTATCTTGGTGATTGTGTAAGAGTACTATATTTTGTTCTTAAGCTTTACACAACCCAATGTTCTTTTTTACAGTTGGTTGACGAGAGAAATATTTTTGGATAAGGTTGAAAGCATGGAATCATCTTTGTTAGAGTCTTTGCTTGAGAGTATGGAGGAACCACTAGTAATGCCTAATGATCCTACATTGCAAAAGTATTTGGAAGGAGTGAAGTTGGAAGCTCGCAAGCATATGTTTCAGGTTTTAAGAAGTAGGGACGCAAAGGGAGATATCAAGTCTATCAAAGGTAGTGCTCTCCATGGAGACCCAAAGGAGACCAAGTCTATGGATCTTGAAAAGGTAGGTCAAAGAATTGTTTTCAGGTAATTTTGTCAAAATATCATTATTGTATTTTTGGAGTTTGTGCAGATCTCATCTTCTTATAGAGTGATATACCCTTCTTTTAGGTACTTCAAATACCTTGTGTCTAAAAAGTTGCTTCTTGAAATATCCTCCGCTTGCAAAGCATGGTGTAAAGTGGGTGATTCTTCTCTTGTATGTATCCCATCACCATTTGGAGGAAGAAATGAAGCTGTATAATTTACATGCCACTAAGAAAGTCATGGGTTTGACTCATGAAGTGCAAAAAGAGTCTACAAAAAGAGGATCTAAGTGCGATACGAATAGCTCTTCAATAGGTTTGTTTTTAATCGCTCGATATCTAGAAAACATATGTATTTATCGTGATATGCTATTGGCTTCTGTTATGAACTTTTTTGATTTTCTTTACGTATTCATGTAGAGAACAATGAGAAAGGTAAGGCTGTAGAGAGTTTACAAAAGATTCAAGAGGAGGATACATGTGGTAAGTTGCATTTGAAATTATTTTATTTGTTAATATTTTTGTTCATATAAGGTAATATCATAATATGTGAAATCTTGATATGCATAATTTGCAGGACACAAGTCTTGTTAAAGAGGTGGTTACATAAATAGGTGCTACTTACACATACACATAATTGTGTTGTAATCTGAATAATTTGCAGGTGACATAAGCATTGCACAAGAGGTGGTGACATACATTCATGGTGGACCTTCCAAAATAGAGCCTCATAAGGTGACAGGTGTTTCTTCGATTTTTGGATGTTGTGTCATTGACTACATCGAGATGGGTAGAGACTTTGAGAAAGGACAAAGAAATGAAGCTTATGGAAAGTTGCATGAGTTTTTTTTTTTGCATGCCAGTGTGGATCATGATTACCATCATGAAGGAAGAGCTGTCAAGTGGGCTGCAGGACTTGTCTTTATAGACTTTCCTATAGGCATCGTGGGGATAAATGTTGGAGAGGATCTTCCTAGTTGGGATGTGTTGACGAAGGAGCATGTTCGCTATGGGTTCTCTATCGCAGCCGCTAGTCTTGAAGATATTGGATGGCTTGTTATGATCAGCCCATTGCAAGGTACTCACTTTGCATAATCTCTCTTTAATGTGTGTATGCTTTTTTTCTTATGTTTGGTGTGTTTGTAGATCCATGTCTTTCTTGGATAGAGAAGCATGCATACTCTCAAGGTCTAATGGTTGCAAGGAGAGTGGTGATTGGAAGCAAGATTCCTTATGAAGGCTACATACAAATGGAGAACATCCACAATGTGAGTGTTTGTAGTAGCTTTGTGTGTGAAAAGCTCAAATGAGTATGTTGAATGGCTATGGATCAATATGTTTTGTTTGAATTTGTATTGTAGGTGCGTTGCAACATTCTCTTGTTTGTCCATAGAGTGGGCTTCTCTCCATCTTTGTTTATTGAGAATAGCAAAGATCTATTCAAAGCTCTCTTATTGAAAAATAAAGAAGATTTTTGGGCTCATTATATGCCAGAGAGTAAGAAGACCCAACATCCGCACTCTTCTTACTTGATTCGTGGTGCCATTGAAAAGAGCATGGGCTTCATGGGATGCATACTTCACACTTGTTGTGATCCAGGTGGATTGGTGATCGAGGTGGGGTGTGGCACAGCTCCAATGTCACATGCTGCAATGATTTTAGGATATACATGCTTTTCCTTTGACAATGATAAAACTATCATTAAAGATGTGGTGGAGCTTGCTATATTATCTAGAGAGAAGAGACCAAGTGGACAAAAGCTATAGAGCAACGGGGAGGGGCACAAGAGTTTGTATTCAAGCCACTTAGAAATTCTTTTAGGGAGGATGACTAGTAAGTTTTTCTCTTTGGACATTAGTAGCCTATAATCACATCTCTATGAACTATGACTTGCATGAGATGACCCTTAGATTTAAGCTTTTTGTGCTCTCTTGATTTTCATGTCAAGTGATTATGATGTCTAGTTTTGATGATCTACTATCACTTTGTCTAAAAGAACTATTTATGTTATCACTAATCTTTGAATAACTTTTTTTTTTGGGAGCATACTTTTAGTATGCTTCCTTGTTATGCAGAATTGGAGGCTCAAGCAATGGTGGAGCATGAGTCATGTGACAATGATTTTGAGGTCATCCCAAGAAATAAACGAAAGAAATGTCATTTTAGAAATGACGAGTGTGAGGAGGGTGATTGATCATTTGTTGTTTGGTAGTTTTATATAAAGTTTCCTAACATGATTTGAATAATTGGAGGTGAGTTGTTGTTACTTTTCATGAAATAGACAAGTAATTCACTCATGACTTTAAGTTCTTTTGTGAACAAAATACACTAGTGAGCTAAGTTCAAAAATCTTTTCACATGTAAATGTTTATGTGAGGTTTAGATTAGAGGGATCTTGCAATCTCACTAGTCGAAAACATTCTATGGAATAAATCTCCAAAGATGGTATTATTGCTAATAGAAACATAAGTGCTTGGTATCAGTTCTTTAGTTTGGATGCTTTATTGAGTTTCCTTTTTCTCTAGTAGAGAATTTTGGTTTGGCTACTTAATTAGGTTTCTTTTTTATCATTTAAAAAAAAGAGGTATTATAAGAGTTCATGCAAGGTGATTTATGCTTGTTCTTTCGACCAAACATGGAGAGATGCATTGTTATTTTTCATAATATTCTCATGCAATTATGGCTTCAAGTCCTTTTGTCAACAAAATACTTACTAAGCTAAATATAGTAGGAAACTTTGTTTGGTTGCAAGCACTGGTGGAGCATGAGTCATGCTCCACCAGTGCGATAATGATTTTGAGGTCATCCCAAGAAATAAATGAAAGAAATGTGATTTATAGATGACTAGTGTGAGGAGGGTGAATGATCATTCATTGTTTCGTAGTTTTGTATGTTACCATATACATGTGGTAGTGATGTGTGTGAACACACTAGGACCGCTGGAGCATTGTTTCCCTCTTTAGAAGGTTTTTTCCCTGCGCATTGTATATACACCCATCACTCTAGGGCTATCCATCTTTCCATTGCATACTAAGTAACACACTCTCTATTGTGTGCCTTGAGCTTCCTTTGTCTTCTCCAAGTTGTGTGCGTTTCTCTTCAACCCTAATTCCAACAATTGATATCAGAGCAGTTTGCGCCCTCCCAGGCTTAGTCGCCAGCTGCTCCAGCATATGCCTGCTCACTTTCTCCGATTTCAGTGAGCTTTGGCAACCATTCGCAGGTCGGCAAAAATTTCGGGAGAACTCAAAGAGCTCAGTCTGCTCAGATTTTTGATTTGGGCTCGTTTCGGCCTCCGTTTCCAGTACAGGCAGGTCTGCACAGGCAATTTCGTCATTTTGTGCAGAATTTCTATCAGTGCCATTTTTTGTATAACAGGTGCCTCATGGTCTTCTACGGTTTGTGCTATATAACACGTGTTGTTCCTGCTCCGTTTCTCCTATTTTTGGGCAGTTCTCACATCAGGTGCAACATTTACAATTAATGGCTCACAACAACACAGATGTCTTCAAGATGTTTGCTGCTGAGGACAGGTTGGATGGGGACAATTACCCTATGTGGGCTTATATGATGCAACATGTTCTTGTGTCAAAGGGCATCTAGAACATTGTTCAGGGCATTGATGTACATCCTGGTTCTGAGGATGTAGGTGATATTGAGGATGTTGCAGGTCTTGTTGCAAGGATTGGTGCTATTAGAGTTGTTTTGCCTACGACAGAACAAGATCATTGGGATGTAAATGATGTGCAGGCTCATGCATTGATTGCGTTGTCTCACCATTGCTCCTCACATTCGTTCAACAAAATCTGCAAAACAGGCTTGGGATATTCTAGCAGGTCTTTATCCAAGCCGCAATGAGGCTAAAATTCCTTTGCTGCGTAAAGAGCTGAAGTCGAAGATTATGCATGAGGAAGATGATATGGACACTTTCCTTGCTGGTATCAAGGATATCAATGAGTAACTTATTTCTGCAAGTGAAGTCATTTCAAACAGTTCCCTTGTGCAGATTGGTCTTGATGCTTTACCAGATTCCTACCAGACTTTTGCTAGTACTTGGAGACTTATAACCCAAGGAAATCCTAAAGTTGTCAAGCTTGATGTATTATGCACATTGCAGTTGCAAGAGTCACTTTTTAAAAAAAACAGAACTACGCAGCGTGCAGTTGAACACGCTTTGATTGCTTCTCAAAGAAAGGGTGGCAACAGCAATGCGCCACTTCTTATGGTTCTGCTGCGAGTGGCAAAACTTCTGTTCCTAATGCTTCTATTGGCAGCAATTCTTCTGGAAATTCTGGTGATAAGGGAAAAAAGAAGATGTGTTGCCATTATTGTAAAGCTAATGATCACTTGATCAAGTCGCGTCCTAAGTTGAAGTCCAAAGAGGCTAAGAAGAAAGAGGGTGGTTCCACTGCAAACGCTGGTTCCACTACAAATGCAACCATTGTTGAGTCTTTTGCAAAATGGGCTTTTAGCACAGAGTGCACTTACAATCCTGTTGTCCATGATGCATGCTTGTCAGTTACTGTAGATTCACATGTGTGGTATTTCGATAGTGGTGCTACAAAGCACATTACCTCACATCGTGAATTGTTTACCTCTCTCAAGTCTGTCCCTCATGGGAATTAAGTCACTTGTGCCAACAATGCCTCTTATCCAGTTCAAGGAGTTGGAAAGATTGTGCTTACTGCTGCAAATGGCAGTTTCTTCATACTTGTTGATGCACTTTATGTACCTGGGATCAAGAAGAATCTCTTGTCTATATCCGCACTTGCTAGACTTGGACTTGTAGTCAAATTTGTGGATGACAGCTGTATAGTTCATGATCTCAGTTTTGGTGATGAAATTGTTACATTTGGCCTTTTGTGTCGTGGGCTGTATAAGCTCACTTTTGTATGCAAGTGTGGACAAAATTTTGCAAAAGCAGTTGCAGATTCAAGGACTATTTCAGATGCAAAATTTTGGCATGCACGGTTTGGTCATCTGAATTTTGCCAGTTTGCTACGTTTGCAAAAATCTGATATGGTTGCTTCTTTGCCACCTCTTGAATCACCTGTCAAACATGTTTGTGAAGGCTGTATTTTGGGCAAGATGCAGCGCTCTAAGTTTCCAAAGGATTGTTCAGTTCAGGCCACATGCAGGTTGCAGCTTGTGCAATATAGTGATGTTTGTGGGCCCATGCAAACTCTGTCCTTGGGCAATTACATTTACTTTGTGACTTTCATTGATGATTACTCCAGGCATGCATGGGTATTTTTGCTTAAAGCAAAGTCCGAAGTTTTTATGTGCTTCAAATGATTTCTGGCTATGGCTGAAAATGTCTCGAAATGTATTATGGACACCCTCCATTCCGATCGAGGGGGGGAGTATATGTCTCATGAATTTAATGCATTTTTCGCTAGTCATGGGATAAAACACCAATGTAAAGTGCCTTATACACCTCAACAAAATGGTGTTGCAGAGAGGAAAAACAGGTCACTGATGAAAATGGCACGATGTATGGTCAAAAGTCAAGCTTTGCCGCATTCTTTTTGGCTTCAGGCCATCATGTGGGCCACTTATGTACTTAACAGGTGTCCTATGAAATCTTTGCAATCTATTACTCCATATGAAGCATGGCATGATAGAAAGCCTTCTATTGAGCACATGCGTGTTTTTGGCTGTTTGGCATATTCTTTGGTGCCACAAACACAGTGTAGAAAATTGGATGATAAGGCTGTCAAATGTATTTCTTTTGGTTATAGTGCTGAAAGCAAAGGTTACAGGTTGTATCATCCGCAAACGAAGTGTATTCTGGTTTCTCAGTATGTAGTGTTTGTGGAAGATTCTATTCAGCCCTTGCTATCATGTACTAGAGACAGTAATGTAAGCTCACAGGACATTTATGACACTTTGTTGCCTCTTTTCAGTGGTGGAAATATGAATGTAATTTCCAATGAGGAAAATGTACAGCCTATGGGGGTTTCTTAAAATGTTACAGATCTTCCTATTACTAATGCATATGTACATGATGTACTTGATGAGGAAAAGGTTGAAAATGAGCAAGCTAGAGGTATGCCAAAATGGATGGTGTACACTTTGCGTGACAGTAAATTGGATGCACCTTTGTCTAGTCGTACTCAATCAGGCTATTGCCATGCATCTTATGCATTAGATTGTTATGCTTTGGCTGTGTCTAGCTTACATGATGATGAGGAGCCTCTGTCTTTTGATGAAGCACAGAATTCAAAAAATTGGATGGCTACCATGCAATCAGAATATGATGCACTTATAGAAAATGACACATAGACTTTATTTGATTTTCCTCCTGGAAAAAAGGCCATTGGTACGAAGTGGGTTTACAAGTTAAAACACAAGCCGGATGGTGAGATCGATCGCATCGCCATAAGGCTCGACTTGTCGTAAAGGATTATGCACAGCAAAAAGGCATAGATTATGAAGAGACTTTTGCTCCCACTTGTCGTATGACTACTGTGCGTTTTCTATGTGCATTGGCATCTCATTTTGGTTGGGATGTACATCAATTAGACATTGTTACTCCTTTCTTGAATGGTGACATATTTGAGGAAGTTTATGTAACGTAGCCTCGCGGTTTTGTCATAAAAGGACAAGAGGACAAAATGTGCAGATGTAAGAAGGCTTTGTATGGGTTCAAGTAATCTCCTCGTGCTTGGTATGAGAAAGCTGACACTCATTTGGTTAAACGAGGCTTTCGTAATAGTCCAACAGAAAGCACATTTTATGTAAAGCGTGAGGGTGATGTACTTATCATTGTGGTTCTTTATGTCGATGATTTGCTGATCACTAGATCAAATGAGAGACATATTGTTGAATTTAAGGCTGATTTCAATGGTACTTTCAAGATGAATGATTTTGGGTTGTTGCAACATTACTTGGGAATACAGTTTAAGCAGTGTGATGGTGGTATTGCCTTGTGTCAGAAAAGTTACATAGAGACATTGCTATGTAAGTTTGGACCTGAGGATTTCAAACCTATTGCCACTCCCATGGAAACAGGTTTGAATTTGAGTCTACATGATGTTGTCGATCCTACTCATGTCACTCTTTACCAAATTGTTGTTGGCTGCCTCATTTATGTATGCAACACAAGGCCAGATATTCATTTTGCAGTCTCATAGGTTAGCAGATTTATGCATAGCCCAGGGTCTAAGCATTGGCATGCTGTCAAGAGGATTTTCCGCTACCTTAGTGGCACTTTACATCTTGGATTGTTTTATCCCAAGGGGGGATCATTGCCGCTAGACTTACATGCTTTTTCAGACTTAAATTGGGCTGGTTGTTTTGACATGCGAGTGTCCACAAGTGTTTTTGTTTCATGCTTGGTAGTTCATGTATATCATGGTTGAGCAAGAAGCAACCTACTGTGGCCACTTCGAGTTGTGAGGCTGAGTACATGGTAGTCTTCACAGCTACGGTTGAGTGTGTATGGCTCAGACGCCTTATGGATGATTTGCGTGTTGGACAGGACACTGGCAACACTATCTACACTGACACTCAGAGTGCATTGGCAGTTGCGAGGAACCTAGTTTTTCATGCTCCCACAAAGCACATTGAGGTGCATTACCACTATGTCAGGGAGAGGCTCTCAGCAGGAGAGATCAGCTTGGCTTATATGCCAACACAAGACAACCTTGCAGATCTTTTCACAAAGGCATTGTCTCATGAGAAGCTTGAAGCTTTCCGCAAAGCTTTGGGCTCACTCCCCTTTGTGGACTGATCATTTCCTCAAGGCACGGCACTTCCCTTTACTCATGTGCTAGCTCTCAGTCACCGCATCACTCCAGGGGGATTTTTTACCACATACATGTGGTAGTGATGTGTGTGAACACACTAGGACCGCCGGGCCATTTTTTCTCTCTTTAGGAGGTTTTTCCCCCCGAGCATTGTATATACGCCCATCACTTTAGGGCTATCCATCTTTCCATTGCATACTAAGTAACACACTCTCTATTGTGTGCCTTGAGCGTCCTTCGTCTTCTCCAAGATGTGTGCCTTTCTCTGCAACCCTAATTCCAACATTTTATAAAGGTAAAGAAGATTAACTTGACATATGATTTTGGTAATTTTGTAGTGGATTTTACTTCGGTTTTTATATTAGGCAACTTTGTAGTATTTCATGCTTATTATTTGATTTAAACAAGGTGAGTTGTTGTTAATTTTGATGACATGGACAAGTAATTCACTTATGACTTTAAGGTCTTACTAGTTCTAAGCAGAGATTGCCTTAAGTGAATATCATGTTCTTCGTTCGTATTCCAGTGCTCGATTCAAGTCCCTCGCTCGCTTTTTGTTGCTCGATAAGTGGAAGCACCCTCAATCAAGGTACAAAGAATTTGATCTCTTTTACGTGGATAGAGATGTGGTGAATGCATGTGAGGAGTAGGGTGAAGTGCAAGCCGACATTCTTGATAAAGACCAAGTGGAGGAGTCCATGCCTACAAGTGATGATATGGAGGTGAAAACAATGTGCGGTGCCATGCTAAGGGCCATGATTGTGAAGATTGTAATTGAGTGTGCTAGGGTGGTGCAACAGGTAGAGAATTTTGATAGGAGGGATAAAGTAACCTTGATTATGGAAGAATAATAGGTGGATAGTGTGGTATGGTACGAGTTATTATCTTCTTTAGCTGAGGATGAATCTTTCAAGGTTTGAGGGAGAATAACCTTTTATTGATCAAAAGAAGAGTGAATTTTTCCTTCAAGATATTCAATACTTAGGTCATATTGTCTCTCAAGATGGTATTCATATGGATCCAACAAAGTTAGAGGTAGTAAAATGATGGCCTAATCCAAGGAATCTACATGAGCCTCAAAGCTTTATTGGGATGTGTGCATACTATAGATGCTTCATAGAAACATTTTCACAAATAGCAGGACCATTACATGACTTAGCAAAAGATAACGTTAAGTATACATGGACTACAAAGGTGCAAAATGCTTTTGAGAAGCTCAAAGAGAATCTTACCTCTCAAACATGTGCTTACACTACCGGATCTCTCAAAACCATTTGAGGTCCAATGTGATGCTTGTGGAGCTTTCCGTGCAGCGGGCTTTCTTAAAGAAGGTCTTGCCATAGCATACGAGAGTTGAAGATTCAATTACAATGAGTGAGTATTGGGCATATACAAAAAGGAGCTACTTCTACATCCCCTTGACACGTGTAAGCATTAGCTTTTCGGGACTCCATTCATCCTATGAGAGGATCACCAGACTCATAAGTACTTCATGACACAAACCAAGCTTTCCGACAATCAAATGAGGTGAGTAAATTATTTTTTGCAATTTAATTTTCATATTTTTAATTTTATTTTATTTTTTGCAATTTAATTTTCAATATTTCTCATATTGCTGGCAAGCACAATCAAGTGGCCAATGCACTATCTTGACCATCAAGAGTAATTGCAGTGTGTATAGTAATTCACAATGATCTACCTTCTATAATTGCACTGTGTATAGTAATTCACAATGATCTATCCTCTCCCTTTTTTTAATGATCCTATTTAGTGCTCTATAGTCAACACACATACGGTATGTGTCATTTTTCTTTTGCACTAAAAGGATTGGTGAACAAATAGGAGAGGAGCTAGGTTTCACCATCCCCTCATCCACCCGCTCATGTACTTGCCTCATAATCTTCTCTTGTTGAGCTTGAGAAACTCAATAAGGAGGTTTATAAGGCGGTGAGCTCCCAGCTAGAAGCTCTATTCTATGGTCATCATCCCCTCATTTGGGAGGTAACTCTTTGGATAAGACATTAGGATCATTTATGGGCTCTTTGACAAAAAATCACGTACGCAAAAATTGAGCTTCTCATTGACTTATCAAAAGAAAGTGTGTTTACAAGAGGTATAGTAAGAACTGACTCATTAGCATCTATGTACATGTTCTTTGCCCTATAGTTGAAATACATTCTCCTTTCAGGGAACTTCAAATTGACAACCATGCGGTTGAACCATGGTGCCCCTAGGATAACATCCTCATGCTTGAGATTGGAGATGAAAAAGTATTCTTTGTCGACATAGTCTTGGCATGAAGCCTCAATATCCCAATCAAGGGAATAACTGCAGATTCTTGTCCCTTGAAAGCTCCATCGACCATACTAGTGTCCTCTGTCTCATCAGCTTGTATGCCTAACTTACTGGCCAAATCCATTGATATGAAGTTGTCAGTAGAGCGAGGGTCAAAAAGGATAAAGGCATCATGCTCCCTCTCTTTTCCCTAGGAATAGGAAAGGGGATGATCCTTTGCAATGAGTATCCTCTTTTAGAGCTTAGACCATGGAAGCTCTAGGAGTCTCATTGCGTGAACTTCTTTTGGGGCAGGAATGATATCCATGTCCTTGCTCCCCACACTTGAAAAATTTATGGTCTTTGTGAAAAGCCTCTAAATCTTTGGGAGAGAGTTTATTTTTACCTTTGTAAACTCCTTTCTCCGTGGTCTTGTTGTTGTTGTTGTTGTTGTAGAATTTCCTTGGGAAACATTTTGAGCATTGTTCTCCCCCTAGGTTCATTTTGATCTCTAGTTTCCAGGGGCTTTAAATACCTTTTAGCCCCTTATTGAAAATTGATTCGCAAAGCGGCCATAGTATGGTGAATCACTCCATTGATGGTGCTAGGCCTTTGAGAGTTGACATACTCGACCATATCTTCAGGTAGTCCTGCACAAACTTGTTACTCTTGTTCAGTGAAGTCTATCTTTTGGTAGACTGTAGCTTTGAGATGTAGATCCTAAAACTTTTCCACATACTTTTGGTTAGACTCATTGGGAGATAGCTTCAAACTTCGCCATTTGGTAAGCACTTTGTCTTTGGAATCTCTTGTAAGAAACTGCTTCATTACTGAAACTCGTGGAGTTTTCCATATCTTTGGAGCTTCACCATTACCTCATAGACTAGCCCACCACTGCCAGGAAAACTTCTGAAAATGCATAGGGACATGAAATATCTTGGAGAGCTCCATGAAGCCCTCATCTCCAAAGACCGCATCAAATTGTTGGATGAAGGCCAAAAATTTGTCAGTAGAATCGAAGGTGCCATCATAGGCGAGAAAAGAGATTCTTCTTTCTCCCTCCTTGAACTTCTTAAGCTTGTAGGACCTTTTCCAAGCAGCATAGAATTTGCAATGTCCTCCCCCCTTGTAATCTCTATGAGAAAAACCATTGCTTTCATCGAAAGAGGATAAAGATGATGAAGATGGAGAAGGGGGTGACCTGTTTCTCACCTTTTTTTTCTTTTGATTCCTCTTTTCCTCTTGGAAGGAGTTGGGGATTGTCAAGAATGTCGTCTTCACAAAGCCACGTCTTTCAAAAAAGAGGAGATTCACTTCTTTCTCTTTCATAGGATTCCTCCTCTTCTCTCACCGAAGAGAGTCTTCTTTGAGAAGTCTCTATAAGAGGCTTCCTAAGCTCTCTCTCTCTCTCTCTTCTTGGGAAGTTTGGATAATCCCATGGGTGTGAAGTTGTTGGGCAACTTCGGCTTGTAAAGCACGATTGCCCATGGCTTGTTGCAACCTAGTGACATGATAGTTCACAAACACATGGACATCATTAGTAGCACCTTCATGTGCAAAATCAAAGTCATTATTATGCACTCTACTCTCTATATTATTGTCAACCATGCTAACTAAATTTATATATATGCTACTTTGTGCTTTGGCAACCTTAAAACTTTAGTTTCTACTCTTCTTAATGTTTGAAATTAGCTCTCAAGCAGCCTTTCATTTCATAGCGAAGAGGCCTTGGTGTAGGCTCTCTACTTCTCAGTCTTGGAGAAGGAGATGGAAGTCTTGATCTCAGCACATGAGAGAATGTGTGAGTATGTGAAAAAAGGAAGGCTCCCCTTGTCTCGGTCGACCCCTCTCTCCTTTTACTCTAGCTTGTCATTTCCAAGCTTGGTCGATCACAAACTATGGTCATATCAAGCAATAGGGGTAGCATTTGTACAAGTGTCCTCCTTTCCCCCTTTGAGAAAGAGAGATGAATTCATTATTTACATGCATCTAAAATCTCATTGGACCTCCCTAAAGGTCATCTAACAGGCTTTAGGCACATTGTGAGAGAAACCTAGCTAGCGGCTTGACATGTGTCATGTATGCCTCTTGTGGAGAGGGTGCCTCTTGAGTGAGTGTAAGTGTTCTCTCTCTCATCCCCTACTTCTTGAGTGAGTGTAAGTGTGTTCTCTCTCTCATCCCCTACTTCTAGGGATCAACCCCTCCTTTATAGGATCCTTGTTGAATTTCAAGCACCTCAAGCACCTTGGTCATCAAGCCACTCAAGCACCTCAAGAACCTTAGTCATGAAGCATCTCAATCACCTTAGTCAGCTCAAGCACAACAAGCACCAGCTCAAGCACAAGCCTAGCTTGCCTAGGGCCTAAAGTACCTAAAAGTCCTTTGTCTAAGGACTTTTAACACTAACCTTTGGAGGTTTTTAATGAAGCTAACCCTAAGGTCTTTTAAGCTCCATTAACTTCTCATTGCTCTTTGATAGACCTTCTCCTTTTTGGACCCTCAATGAGATGTAGCCTTCTCTCCCTTTGGTCCCGTTTTGAGATATATATAAAAGCACATGTCTATATTCTGTGGTTTTGATTATTCTTACAAGAATGTAAAGTTGATAGTCGAGACTAAGAGCTTCCAGCTTGTAATTTTGTGTTATCTCTAGCCTCGACCTACCTAGATTTGAGCTCATTTCACATTTTAAAACCTTTGGCTAAGGTATAAAAGCCAAAATCTGTTTAAAAAACCCTAGAATCTAGAAAGAGTTTTTATGGGTAAAACGCACACATACAGTCTCTGAGAATTGTGTATTCTCCTCTTTCTTCTCCAGCTCTTAACTCCTTCATGAATGGTCTATTTGGGCCTGTCCCATTGGGTTTGCTGAAGGTGGAAGCTCTATGCAACTTTATAAGTTTCTTGCAAAAGTTTCATGATGTTCTTGTAGCTAATCCTCTTTTTGATCTGCTCATAACCTAAGGTTTACAAATCCAAATCACATTTTATGCATAGGAAGGGTATTAGGATAGCATTGTTAAACCATAGAGTGCATCCTAAACCAAAAGTAGCTAGCTCAAATATGCCATGTAGATAATAAGTGCGAATTTGGCACGTGGTCAAAAGGGGGATTTGAGGCCATGTGCATGCGTCTTTAGTTATCGGCCTATCAGTTTGGACTTCATATGCTTCGTGAATCGCTGAGGATTTTTTACGGATATTTGGATTAGCTTTTGCTACTGGACATGTGGTTGAGTGGAGCTTTGAGTAGATAAGGATTGAATTTGTTTTCCAAGAGCCTAACAACCCCTTAGAGCCTCCATGCACTAGTCGTGTTGACTACGTCCCACGGTATGACATTCGTTTACGTGGTTCTCGCTACCCTTACAATAAGATAGAGACGCTTGGCAACCATTGAGCTCACATGCTCTCTTAACATGTGGGGACATGCGTTTCCATCTTCAAGGGCATGTGGTATTATGCAAGAACGTGACACGAGGGAAGGAATGCATGGCCACTATCTATGGTTGTTTTCCTCGAGTGAAAAATTGGCAGGCACTCTCTAAATACACTCACTATGTCAGAGCTAAGAAGAAACTCGTTGATTTCAACGAGTGTGGAGTGATGGCTTCTTTGATTAAAATCACTAATGCATATAGCATTATGTTGGTAGACATGTATGCTAATTTTGTCTATTCATTAAAGCATAGAAAGTGTTTGACAAACTTCTATCCATAATGTTGTCTCTTAGAGTATATTAACGGCATTGTGTGCCCAAGAAGGACAAGACAACAGAGAAAACATCAGTTGTTATTGGATGTGAAATGGTGCCGGGCCTAACCACTTATGCTTACAATTCAAAGGCATGTGCCATGGGGGAAAAAAAAATGATGCTCAAAAGGAAATGTTGTGCTTGGCAATTTCATGGTTAGCATATATGCCATGGATGCACAAAAAAGACATATCTACTCAAAAAAAGTACAAAAAGTGGTTCACAAGCTTCATGTTAGAATTTTGTCGCTGGGAGTGAATGGATTGTATGCTATTCCCAACGGAGGTAAGGCCACAAAGTAGTGCGATGATTTTCTATTTGGATGCAATTACCTATGCTCGCATTTTGAAGATATCATCATTTATGCAAGAAGTTAAAAGAGGAGAAAAAATTCATGATGAGATTGTTAGTGAGGGGTCCTTAACAAAAACATCATGATTGGGAGAGGAAGATTTAGCTCGTAAGTTGTCTTCTTCGGATGTATAGTGAGGGCATCTCTCCAGAGTCCAAATGGGACCACCTATTCTTGCATCTCGAAGCCACATACATGGATACATATACGAAAGGTGGGTTACTTGAGCAGGGAAAATATTTCAATAATCCCGTGGTTGGGATGCATGTCAAGTGAGGTTTACATATGTTTGTATTTGATGTATATTCAATTTTTCCTCTACCCATCATCCCCCCGCTCCCCCCCCCCCCCCCCCCAACCCGCAATTCAGGATGT
Organism: Adiantum capillus-veneris; assembly: GCF_014529385.1. NCBI lineage: Eukaryota > Viridiplantae > Streptophyta > Polypodiopsida > Polypodiales > Pteridaceae > Adiantum > Adiantum capillus-veneris. Next base: position 123,806,523 of record NC_140938.1, on the reverse strand, counting down.
TCAATCATGTGTGAGTTGGCATTTGTTGCCAACTGATCAATTTGATTGGCAAGGTTGTATAGTGGCAAAGCCTTGCAGAAGGCACCACACAATGGCAACATAGTGAGGTGCATGAATATGAAGATAGCAGTGCCAGGTAGGAGGCTGAGTTAGCTGTGTGTGTGTATATGTGTGTGCATGCGTGCACACGCACATGTGCAAGGATTGTTCCTACAATTTTTGTCTCCTCTTTGACAAAATTGCAAGAGGGACAATTGTGTAACCCTCTTACTCTATTGATTTGGATTGGATAGAGCCTTAGGGATGCCACTTAATGCATCCTATGGAGGTCTCTTCCTCAAGATTCTCAATATTCTGTATGTATGGATATGTCACCAAGCTATTGATTCGGATTGGATAGAGCCTTAGGGATGCCACTTAATGCATCCTATGGAAGCTTCTAGCTCAAGCTTCTCATTATTCTCTATGTATGGATATATCACCAAGGCAAACCTCTCTCCCTCCCTCTCTCTCTCTCTCTCTCTCTCTCTCTCTCTCTCTCTCTCTCTCTCTCTCTCTCTCTCTCTCTCTCTCTCTCTGTGCATCGTATCTTGGAGTCCCAATTGAATAGGACCAGCGTTTTTGCATTGAATTCCTCCAATTTCTTTTAGGTTTTCTCACCTTTAAATTGGAAATCTAGAAGTCAAATTAAAATTTAAGATCCTCACTGGCTACAAATGCAACTTGAGCCCTCAAAGGGAAAGATCCCCTAGATGGCCTCAACTGCATGAAGGAGAGATCAAGGAGCGTATAGCACAAAGCTAGCTCACATGAGTAAATGCACTACCAATGGTATGTAGTGATTGCAATGCTTCCCCAATCCTTTGAAAGTTACACGCATCTCAAAAGATAGGCCCAGTTTGGCAGTGCTAAAGCTTTTAGCTACAACAACTTTTGCTTTAAGTTTTTCATTAGTAGTGTCCCCTACTTCTTTGCTTATACAGAAACACAATACTGAAAAGTGAATGCCTAGTTTTTTAGGTTCATTTCTTTCCCTTTTTTTTTGTGGCAAAACTCACAATTGTGAGTGGATAGTATTAAAAACATCAGAAATATACACCAACCTCGAGCTCAGACCGAGCCTTAAGGGTCAACGTATTACAAGTTTTCGCTTGACAAAGAAACCACTACTACTCCTAGGCTTTACTTATTACAAGATGTTATTGTTCTAGACCACTTCTGTGAGGCTTGTTTGCCTCCGATCATGTGGATCATTACTATGCTCTCTTGTATGATTTCACAAAATCTTGCCATAGCCAGATCCCCCTCAAACACGCGTCGGTTCCTTACTTACCAAATATGGTGAAAGAAGTGGTAGCAGATTATTTGAGGGCAGACAAGGAGAGCATGACTTCCCAACCTGTTATTACAGAAGGACAGATCATTCTTGAAGAACTTAATTTGCCATGTTCTTTGAATCCACTTGCATATTTTCCTAGCCATGCCACTAATTGCCTGGCATCCCATGAAAAGGTGGGCTAGGTCTTCACTAGCTATTCTGCACCCCGAGCAACGGTCGGACCCGATGCCTCTTTCTTGTATCTTTACACCTATTGGCAGAGCACCCCACATCACTTTCCGCACAAATATCTTCATATACTGAGGTCACCTTGGCTTCCAGATGTTCTCCATGATTTTCTCCCACCATTTTTCCGTCCAGTGCCTCTTCCATAACTTGTTGAGGGGGCTACGCCAATTAGCCTTGTGCATTAATGCATTGTAAATGCCTTTACCAAAAGACGATACTCCCGGGCCATCTCCAAGCATCCCATTCAACGTTGGATTAACAAATTGGCATCACCACCTTATCAAGCTCTTTTATCACCCTGTAAACTAGTAAGATCTCAAAGCCATTCAGTTGAAATTGGATGGCTAAAGAGTCAACAGTTTTCCAGCACTTCCTGTTGCCATCCCACAATTTCTCTAGTCGAACGAGCCCCTTATTATTCACATTCCTGGCCATTTCTATCCAATAGGGGCTTTGCGGTGGCACCAATATTTTAGAGAGCCAAGGGGAACAATGCAAAATGGAGTTCTTGAAGTATCTAGTTACTTCCCCCATTCCAAAACCTCATCTGCACTTTTTCACTTCCTCATCAACTCCCCTAAGAGTCCACCAGATCTAAGATAAGACCACTTTGGTTCAAGAAGTTTGTCATGCATCACAACCCCCTTCCACGTTCCCCCTTCCGATCCCAATTTTAGTGCATCAAGCATTTCCTTGGTCATGATAGCCCAAGCTTGGTACTGTTTAGCCAATGAGACCATAAATTTGGCACAAAAGGGCCTCAGCATGGGATACAAGGTTAAGAATGCCGAGCCCTCCTTGGTCTACCAGGCGAGCAACTACCTCCCATTTAGCCCACTGCCATGGTCAGGAGGTTTTTGTGTCGTTCTTCCAACGAAAGCTTTTCACTGGTTTTAAGAATTCTTTCCAGTTACACTTAGCCATCTTGAGCACGGGGCTGAGGAAAGCAATATACGGGATCATAAAAGCATTAATTACTCTAATCCGGCTTTGGAAGGGGAGGAGAACAAATTCCCATCTTCTCATTTTTGAGCAGATTTTTTCAAGGACCCATTGCAATTTTTGACTGTGGGTTACGTCCACCCCTACGGGGGCTCCCAGGTGTCTGAATACACTCCCTTTGAGATAATCTCTCCTGTCCAAACTGCAGGGTCAAAAGAGTCGTTCTCCAACAAGGAGAACGACTAATCTCCAACAAGGAGATTAGTCTTGACTTCTCTATATTGCACTTGGATCCCGAGGCCACGACAAATGTTTGCACAATCTCCAGAGCTCTTCTGACAACTTGAGGGCATGCCTTCAAGAATATGAACGAATCATCTGCAAAAATTTTGGCCAGAAGCTAGTCATTGCCTGGTAATGTCAGACGTTGAATCTCTCCCCGCGTAGCACTGGCTTCGAGCATCGTACTGAGAGGATGCGACCCGATGGCGAAAAGCAAGGGGGCCAGGGGACATCCTTGCTTAATAGAACTTTTAACCTCAAAAGAGCCCACAATTCTGTCATTAAACAGGAGTTCGTTTCTTTTCCTACACCAAATTAGAATGTTTAGACTTGCTTCATCACCCAACTCATCTATCTAAACCTAACATAATACGGCGGAAGGGGTAGTCCTGTTAGGAAATAAGACGTAGCTAAATAGATAATTGAGTAGATTACTTAATGGAGAGAGACATATTTACATACACGAGATTATAGAGTAGAGAGAGAGAAAGAGAGTACATAGGATATACGTGGTTCACCCAATGTGGGCTACGTCCACGGGAAAGCAGCCACTCAATGGCTTTAGTACTTCAAAACAAGAAGTAGTTTACAAAGGGATTATACCCATAATGGAGCTCCCGCCTTGCTTCACTCTCACCACCTCACATTCACCTTGTTGCATCAACTTCACACACTATGAAATGTGTGTAGAAATGGCCTCCTTTTGTAGGCCAAAAGGGCTGCCCTCTCTTATGAGAGGCAGCCATGTGTAGCCGCCCTTGTGTGAATAAGTCCAAATCGGACCCTCCAATCCGCCCATGTGTGGCTGCCCTTGAGAAGACAAGTCCGCTTTTGAATTCGGCCACTGGCCATTGAATTCGGCCACCGGCCACCGGCTATTGACTACCAGCCACCAGCCAACCGAAGGTTGTTTTCCGACCACTTTCCGGCCGCTGTCCGGCCTTATATTCCGGCGAAAAGGAATAAAGAAGTCTCGGGGGCTTCCGCCCCCGAGGCCCCTAAAGTTGCCCCTAGTTTTTGACTGTGAAAATTTTGGTTTCCGGTGAGTGATTTACCTTCACGCACGATGGCTTCTACTGATAATGGGGGCCTTACAAATGTGCGCTTTTACCACAGAAAATTACAAGGGTAAATCAGGCTCCATACTTAACAATCTCCCACTTGGAGACTGATCTCCAAACCAAACTTGTGTGACTTCTTTCCATCCTGGCTTCTTATCCTTGAATGCCGATTGAAGATGAGCAAAAGCTCAACTTCTCCTTGTTGACCACCTTTGTAAACATGTCTGCAGGATTTTCACTTGTATGCACCTTTCCTAGCTTTTGTTGTCCCTCTTCCAAAAGAGTGCGTATGAAGTGATATCTCACCTCAATGTGCTTTGTCCTTGAATGAAAAGCTGAGTTCTTCGCAAGATGGATAACTCTTTGGCTATCACTGTACAAGACACAATTGTCTTGTTTGAATCCAAGCTCTTCTAAGAATCTGTGAAGCCACATAATTTCTTTGCTTGCCTCCGTCATTGCTACATACTCTGCTTCCGTGGTAGAAAGTGAGACCACTTTCTGCAGCTTTGAAGCCCAGCTTACTGCTATGCCTCCAATCGTGAACACATAGCCAGTAGTGCTCCTTCGAGTATCTTTGTCACCCGCCATATCTGCATCAGCATACCCTTCTAGAAAAATATCAGTTCCTCCAAAATACAAAGCATTTGTTGTTGTCCCTTTTAGATACCTAAGTATCCACTTCACAGCTTTCCAATGCTCTTTACCTGGGTTGTCCATGAATCTACTCACAACTCCCACTGCATGTGCAATGTCTGGCCTTGTCCATTCCATAGCATACATTAGAGAACCTACCGCTGTAGCATATGGAAATTTAGACATATAGGCTATCTCCTCTTGTGTCTTTGGACACATATCCTTCATTAGTTTAAAATGACTAGCCAAAGGTGTAGAAACTGGTTTTGCATTTTGCATTGCAAACCTTTCTAGTACCTTCTTGATGTAATCTGCTTGAGATAGCTTTATTGTCTTCTTCGTCCTGTCCCTTGATATTTTCATACCAAGTATCCTCTTTGCAGCACCTAAATCTTTCATTGAAAAAGATTTAGACAGCTCCTCTTTTAGGTCTTTGATGTCCTGCATGTTAGCACTTGCAATCAATATGTCAACAACATACAACATTAGGATGATGAATTTCCCATCTCCCAAATTCTTCGTGTAGACGCAGTGATCCGAGTTGCATCTTGTGAATCCATGATCCAACATCCATCAATCAAACCTCAAGTACCATTGTCTTGATGCTTGTTTTAAACCATACAAGCTTTTCTTTAATTTGCAAACCATTTTCGCCTTACCTTTTACTTCATACCCCTTTGGTTGAAGCATGTAGATTTCCTCCTCTAAGTCACCATGAGGGAATGTCGTATTTACATCCATTTGCTCGAGATTTAGATCATGAGCAGCCACAAGGCTTAAGACAAGACTAATTGAGTTCATTTTTACAACAGGAGAAAATATTTCATTGAAGTCAATACCTTTCTTTTGAGAAAACCCTTTTACTAGAAGCCTAGACTTGTACCTTTTCTTCCCACCTTCTTCTTCCTTCACCTTGTACACCCATTTGTTTTGAAGTACCCGCTTACCTTTAGGCAACTCAACCAACTCCCATGTTTGGTTGCGATGTAGTGAGTCCATCTCCACTTGCATGCTCTTCGTCCATTCTTCTTTGGATTCATGTTACATAGCTTCTTCGTATGATTCCGGCTCTCTAGAATCTGAGATCAAGAGATGGTTGAAGGAAGGAACAAATCTTTCTAGAGGTCTACTTACTCTTGTAGATCTTCGGGGAATAGAGTGAGGCTCCTCATTTGGTTGACGTTGTTGCACATTGTCACCGTTTGCAGTCCTTGAGTCTTCACAATCCTCAAGCTCCATGTACTCATCACCTGTTTCATTTATTTGATTTCTTTCCAAGTAATCTTTGTACATATTTTGTTCGTTAAAAATTACATCCCTACTCCTTAAGATTTTACCATCTTCAGGATTCCATAGGCGATACCCAAAGTCACCTTCTCCATAGTCAATGAAGAAACACTTTTTGGACTTTGCATCTAGCTTTGATCTTAGGCTTCTATCTATGTGCATGAAAGCCTCACACCCAAACACTTTGAGAAATGCATAATTCACTGGTTTACCTGTCCATGCCTCTTCTGGAACTCCCCCATCTAATGCCGTTGAGGGTGACCGATTGATTAAGTACACAGACGTACTTACAGCTTCCACCCAAAGCTCAAGCGGTAGGCCTGTATGTAGCCGCATGCTTCATGCTCGCTCCATGATTGTCCTGTTCATCCTTTCCGAAATCCCATTTTGTTGAGGTGTTCTTGGGGTTGTCCTTTGCCTCCGAATACCATTGCTAGCACAAAAGCTTTCAAAAGCTTGGCTGCAATATTCACCTCCATTGTCGGATCTGAGGCATTTAACCTTGGTACCTGTTTTATTCTCCACAAAGGCTTTCCGCCTTTGAAATATGGAAAATACATCGGACTTATTCTTCATGACATAAACCCATGTTTTTCTAGTCGCATCATCTATGAATGTTACATAGTACAATGAGCCACCAAGTGATGGTGTACTTGCAGGACCCCAAACGTCAGAATGAACCAACTCAAGTTTTTTATTTTTTCTTTCATTTCCTGAATTTTGAAATTTCACCCTCTTTTGTTTACCATAAACACAATCTTCACAGAACTCTAAGTCCACTTCTTTTAAACCTGGTAGAAGCTTCTTTGTTTGAAGGATTTGCATTCCTTTGGCACTCATATGCCCAAGTCGGTAGTGCCACACTGCACTGTCAACTTCTGTAGTTGTTGCACAAGTTGAAGGTTGCGTGCTAACAGTACACAAGTAAAGTGTACCGACCTTTTCTCCCTTGGCAACCACCAAAGATCCCTTTGAGATCTTCCACCGTTTGTTTCCGAATGCAATGTTGTGACCTTCATCATCCAATTGTCCTGTAGAGATCAAATTTTTGCGAAGAGAAGGAACATGCCTAACATCTTTAAGCTTCCATTCATTTCTGTTAGCAGTTTTGACAGAAACTGTACCTTTGCCGACAATCTCACAAGCTTCATCATCTCCCAAGTATACATACCCAAAATTACCTTTGGTGTAGTCTTGGAAATGTTGCTTGTGTGGTGTCGCATGGAATGAAGCCCCGGAATCTACTATCCAGGAATTGGACACATTGTCTAATGAGAGAATTAGAGCATCTTGCTCTACTTTATCTTCCACATTGGCCTCCGATGTTGGCTTGTTGTCTTGATACTCAGTCTCCTTCTTCTTCTTGGACCAGCAATCCTTCTTGCCGCAGTTTCAACATTCAAGAACTGACTTTGTGCGTGACTTGCTCCGTCTTGAGCGATCACGACCCTTTTGGTTTTTGAACCTCTCCTTAGGCCTTCCTCTTGTTTCCACTGACAATGCAGCACTTGTTGATTCTCTTGTGCTTTTCCTTCGTATTTCCTCGCTTAGGAGAACACCCACAACATCATCAAACGTAAGAGTATTTGTACCAGAGATAGAATTACTTACAGCCATCACAAGGCTGTCCCAACTATCCGGTAGAGATGATAGTATAAGGAGAGCTTGCACTTCGTCATCGAAATTGATTTTCACTGATTGAAGTTGACTTATGTTTGTGTTAAAGTCATTTAGGTGTTCTGCAACTGAACCATTCTCTGTCATCTTTAGATTGAACAAGCGCTTCATAAGAAATACCTTATTGGATGCCGATGGTTTCTCGTAGAAGTCGTCAAGTGAATTCATCAAGTCCTCCGTGGTCTTCATCTCTGAAACATTGAAGGCCACCGTTGACGCCAAGCTTAACCAGATTGTTCCCAGTGCCTTTCGATCAAGGAAAATCCATGCTTCATCTGCCATTGTTGCGGGCTTCTTCGCAAGACCGCCCAGTGGAAAATAGAGGTCCTTCTGGTAGAGATAGTCTTCAATCTGCATCTTCCAATGTTGGTAGTTTTTTCCGTTGAACTTCTCAATCTTGAGCTTCCCTTCCTCCGCCATTACTCCCACTCAATTTAAGGAATACTTTCCTTGAGATAATTTAGCTACGAGCAAACCTTGCTCTGATACCAGTTGTTAGGAAATAAGACGTAGCTAAATAGATAATTGAGTAGATTACTTAATGGAGAGAGACAGATTTAGATACACGAGATTATAGAGTAGAGAGAGAGAGAGAGTACACACGATATACGTGGTTCACCCAATGTGGGCTACGTCCACGGGAAAGCAGCCACTCAATGGCTTTAGTACTTCAAAACAAGAAGTAGTTTACAAAGGGATTATACCTTGTTGCATCAACTTCACATACTATGAAATGTTTGTAGAAATGGCCTCCTTTTATAGGCCAAAAGGGTTGCCCTCTCTTATGAGAGGCAGCCATGTGTAGCCGCCCTTGTGTGAATAAGTCCAAATCGGACCCTCCAATCCGCCCATCTGTGGCCACCCTTGAGAAGACAAGTCCGCTTTTGAATTCAGCCACCGGCCACCGGCCATTGACTTCCGACCACCGGCCATCGGCCATTGACTACCAGCCACCGGCCAACCGAAGGTTGTTTTCCGACCAGTTTCCGGTCGCCCTCCGGCCATAATATTTCGGTGAAAAGGAATATTCCGGCGAGGAAAAAAAATGTCTCGGGGGCTTCCGCCCTCGAGGCCCCTAAAGTTGCCCCTGGTTTTTGACTGTGAAAATTTTGGTTTTCCGGTGAGTGATTTACCTTCATGCACGATGGCTTCTCCTCATAATGGGGGCCTTACAAATGTGCGCTTGTACCATAGAAAATTACAAGGGTAAATCAGGCTCCATACTTAACAAGTCCTTTACACTTTTCGAAATCCGTGACATGAAGGCTAAACTCCAAAACAGAGAGAAGCCCATGTGCATGCGATAAAGAGGGAGAGAGAGTCCACTGAAGGCGGCCGGCCATACTAGTGTTTCATAATAAAAAGACATCCCTTAATTCTTGAAGCCACAGATGCCCTTGGCTTTTAATTTCTTTGTGTTCTATCGAACGGTGCGCTTCCTCTACCAATGTGGGCTACGAACAGTTCTAGCTTTGCCAGTGTGGGATGCTTGCAATGGTGGCGTGTGTTGTGAACTCCTTGAGATGGGGGTGATCAGTGCTGCTTTGAATGCGGTATTCCAAGCCTTGCCTTGAACTGTGGGCTATCCACAAGTGGACTATGAACAATTCTAGATATGTACTTGCAACGATGGCATGGGCTACCTTGAATTGTGGGGAACCATGAGGATAATGGGCACTTCCTTGAGTGCGAAATGCTAGGCCTTGCCATGAGCTACACGCGACCTTCCCAATAACCTATCAAATCTATGCTTAACTGGAAGGACGTCCAAACAAAGTCAACCTTCCCATAGATCAGAGTTGTGCTACCAGGTTGCATAAAATGTAGACTCAAAGCTTGAGAGCGATGAGTTGTTATTCCTAGTCCATGCAAAAGCTCCTACAACGGTTATGCACAACATGCGTAGCATGTGGAGGAGGTTGTGGGATTTCTGTGTGAGATGAGAACCTCTCTCTTTATTACTCTCTCTCTCTCTCTCTCTCTCTCTCTCTCTCTCTCTCTCTCTCTCTCTCTCTCTCTCTCTCTCTCTCTCTCTCTCTCTCTCTCTCTCTCTCTCTCTCTCCACCACACCATTAGCACGCTTCATAATGTACTCTCATCCATATGTGCCACCAATGAGTCTTATGCACAAGCAATAGTCATCTTTCACTTAAGTGGAAGGAGGAAGAGCAGGACAATGTGTGGCACTAGATATCCCAGAGAATCTTTCATCAGTGAATACCTTAGGAAGGCCTTCATGCAATGGCTCACAAAACAAGAATTTTTTACCATGTTGTCCATAGGCCTCGAAGATGCCAAGCAGTTTTGGGATCATGTGCAACAAAAAATGATGGAAACTTCTTCGACGAATCACCAATCATTGTAGCTAAGATCAACCCTCTGATGCATATACAAAGTGGGCAAATGATGCATCACCCCTTATTAGCAAGGCTATAACTGATTTCAAGGAGGAAAGATAGTGTTTTTTGGTTTAGTTAGTGTTTTCGATGAAGCCATGCACTTGCTTGACAAGCATACTGATAACCCCCATTTGAATTCATTCATCCCTATGATCAGGCGATATTCTACGCTAGCAATGTCAATATATGGTGTATATATGTTTTTGTTCATTGATACATCATTGCAAGTAAGTAATTCTACATATAGGACGTGGGATGACCCGTTTGACAGGGTGGCCGCAGGCGCCCTCAACCTAGCCCTACCAATATAGGCATCTTTTGCGCAATATACTTCATAGACCGATTGATAGAAGTTCTTCAAGCCTACAAGAGTGTTTTAGAACATTGTGAAGCCCGAGTGGTTTGTGAGATATGGAAGGCCTTTGTGGTGGGCATACAACTCTCTTCATCCTGTGGCGCACCTTCGCAATTGCGATTCCCCTTGGTGGCCTTGTCTTGGAGACTTGGACGGCCAAGAGGGCTTAGATGATGTGGACCCACCAAATTAGGATGATTCGAGAAGCAAGTCAACGCAAATGGTTTTTTTAGAGAGAGAGAGAGAGAGAGAGAGAGAGAGAGAGAGAGAGAGAGAGAGAGAGAGAGAGAGAGAGAGAGAGAGAGAGAGAGAGAGAGAGAGAGATGCCTTACCTATGAGAGTAGAGAGATAGACAAGAATTATAGAGAGAGCGAATAAATCAATACTTAGAGAGAAAATGCTAAAAGGAAAGATAGTGAATAAGAGAGAGATAAGAGGTCTAAATAGACAATAGAAAATTGAAATACAAAAAACTTGGTGGCAAGAAGTTGTGGTTGTTGGCGGCGATCTCTCTCTCTCTGTATATGTGTGTGTGTGGGTGTGTCTATGCGTGTCTCAAGGCATTTTACTAGCTCTTTTCAATGTTTTATTTTCTCCTCTGTATCAATCTATATTTATCTATCTATAAATATTTTAGCATTCATATGAAGCTACAATAATGCCTTGAGCAAGAGATCTAGATCCAGAGAGAGAGAGAGAGAGAGAGAGAGAGAGAGAGAGAGAGAGAGAGAGAGAGAGAGAGAGAGAGAGAGAGAATTTAAGGTGGCACCTTTATACAAATAGCTAAGAAATTTGTTCCACATAGCACTGTCGAACTAGTTACTATAAAGAAATAGGGAGAGTACTCTCTTCTTCCTTTAGTCACACAAGGAAATACTCAACAAATAGACACAATTCGCCACAACTGTTGCGACTAGACAATAATAAGGTTGGATTAATCAAGTCAACCGCTCAAGTCCTTGAGATGAGGGTTCAAGATAGTGAGAACTAAGGAGGGTTGTTTCAAGGAAGCGTGAAGTGACAATTTTTCTTGAAATCCGTGTGGAGGAGGATATTCATGGTAGGAGCTAGCCAAGAACTAGATTGTTAGTAGTGTTCTTAGAAAAGGCATTGTACTTGGCAATGCTATCATTGATATTTCTAACAAGGACAGTAAACTCCCTAGATAATGGTAAGGTTGGACCTACATGCAACAAAATATGGGTGAGATAGCCTTGGCCTCTACTTAGATAAGGGGATGAAATGGCTATGGCTATTTTTAAATAGTGTGTAGTGAGGGTTTCTCCCTTATTGTAGTTACTTAGAATATACTTCTAAGAAAATATGTTCAGCAAGACGTAGCCAAGTATTCATGACTCTAGATGTAGTCATTATTGTATATAACCTCAAGTCTGTTTTGGAAAGCATATGTGATTCCATGTCGAAAGGAATAGTACACATGTGATCCAAAATTTTGTTTCTTGGCATGCCCTTATACGTTTGCGAGGGGTGTTATCGTTTCAAATTTTGTGTGAATTATCTCTTGCTATGATGGAAGCAAGTCCATGCAGATAATTGTCCTTTTGTAGTTAGAGCCACCCCTAGCTGTGGATTATTTAGGATGTTTATGGGCACATTTGTAGATATATCTCCACTTCCGGAATCTTATCTCTTTTTATTGCAACCTTATTTTCCTTACTAGTTTCAACTAAAGTCAGACACTCCCCTTGTCAATAGTTGGCACATTTGTAGGGAGGTGGAATCAATGGCTCACATTAAGTGTCGCAAGGTGGGTGCAATCCCAGCCGTTCGACTGCTTTTTGAACTAGGTGTGAGCTAAGTGTGAATTTGAGATGTATGTGCACAACACCAAATTTGGAATGAAGGTAGTGAATGTGAACTAAATGTGAGCTTGGTGTGAACTTGGGAGGTATGTACGTCGCACCAAATCTAATCTAATGTGAACTATATGTGAACTTATCCGTGATGACGTGATCTATAAACTTAACACACACACCTTTCAACAAGTACGCAATAGCTTAACAATTAGAGTTAATTCCTATGGCGAAAGAGGGAGTGGGTACAAGTCTCAAATATGAAAAACTTTTGCATTCCGTGGACAATCCACCAACAAGCTGTCGATGTTGAAATGTTTATCCCATTGACTTGTAAACACTGCCGAAAGTTAAAAGTCTAGCGCAGTTCAATCGTGGAATGTTGATCCCTCCTATCAATCAGTGACATGTAAACCCTCGCCCAAATGCAAGGGCCCAAAGTTTGAAGTCAACCAAGCATGACAGCTAGGTGCTACACTCTAGAGCTAAGTTAGCTAAGTCAATTGTATCTCGGGTGCAATGGCGAGAGACTCGGGAGTCGGGGGGGAGAGAGAGAGAGAGAGAGCCGTATACTTTCAAAGTTCATCGCTGCAATAATGTAACGCCTCTGCTCTCTGATCCTGCTCATTTGAGCTTCCAAAAGCATCGTCATTTCCAACTGCTCATTTGCGCAAGCATCTTCAGAGGCAGGCTGTTCGTTCCTTTCTCTGTGTGTCTCTCGATTGATGCTCTAACCTTACACACCCACGCTCTCACTAAATATTGGACTCTCAAGGATGTGGCATCCCACTATGGTTGGATGTGGCATCCCACTATGGTTGTCTGATCACCCAATTGCCCCCCCCCCCCCCCTCTCTCTCTCTCTCTCTCTCTCTCTCTCTCTCTCGCACAGGTCTCTTGAGCGATGCAACGCTTCTACTCCTTGCACATGATCCTCGTCTGCCTCGCGTACCTTCTACTAGCGCACATCTCCTCCTCAGATGAGGCAAAAGCGTATGCGCTCTGCGAAAGCAACGATGTATTCAAGTGCGCTAATCTGGGCAACATAAGTGCTCCATTCTGGGGCGACTCCGAATGCGCGGCTTCGAAGAGCTTTGTCATCTCCAACTGCTCATTTGGGCAAGCATCTTGGGAGGCCTTTGAAGAGGCTGTTCATTATGACGCTGACACTCTTGTCAAGCTGAGCGCCCCCAAGTTGATAGGTATCAATAAGGTAAACTCCAACACCTACATCAACCTCACATGGGCACCGGATATCGAGACCACGGATGAGGGCAAGTGCGTAAAACCCCTCTTGTCTCAGGGAGTTGATCTGATACTACCTGATTTGATCAACTTGGCCACCTTTGCAAATGGGTCTTTCCAGTTCTCTCCCTACAACTATTTCGTGCTCTTTGGTTGTGATGGCAATCTCGCCGACGTCGCCAATCTGGTAGTGGACAACACCTTTTGTGCGGCTTACAAAGACCAGTGTGAAATTGATTTGCCGTGCGTGCTGTTGAAACCATTCCAGGAGCTCGCCCTTCACTCAACCTTGGATAAGCTATCCTGCACCCATTTTATGATTCTAGCCACAGGCACTTTGACGAATATGTATGTCCCTTTGTGGCGTACTGCAACGATGCAGCTCATTATTGGTGCTACTTCAACAACGAGACCCGCAACTTCGAGCAGTGCATCTGTGGGGCAAATGACATATCCAGCACCGACTGTAATTACAAGACGTCTGTCAAAAGCGGTAATTCATCTGCACTACTATATATAGTCAACAAGGTTAACAACTTGTTAGAAACTCACAAGGGCTCTCTCTCTCTCTCTCTAGCGAGCGCGCACGTGTGTGTGTGTGTGTGTGTGTGTGAGAGAGAGAGAGAGAGAGAGAGAGAGAGAGAGGAGGGGGGGGGCGGGGGCACTAAAGACCGCAGGATTTGAATGAAGACTAAGCCGTGGGATCGATGATGGGTAAGTAGACTATCTAAGTTTACTTTCGTTGGCCGAGTTTACTTTTTCTTGTTTGTGTTCATCATGTAATGGGATGCTTTTTCTTGAATGCCATCAAAAGGTATGCATCCATGTGGTTAGGACATCGGTTTGTAAATGGATAGGTTTTAGATTCGATTGTGACCTCACAAGGGTTGATCGCAAACTCTTTTTTGTTCATTCACCCACATCTAGATTCCCACGCTTGGCCAATGATCGTTGATCCCACCGCTCGGGCGTGATTAAGACCCCTTTATCTTCTCCATCTTCGTATGCATTATTTCGTGTGATTTAGTGTTGGGGGGTAGAAGACTACCCCAAGAGACTTCAAACATCTTTGATGCACCTTGAACTCAACATCTATTATCAAAGAGGAACTGGAATCCCATTTTATATTGACGAATAAAAACAAGTTAAAGAATTTAAAATTGGCTTTCCCTCAACGTTATTTAACACTAGGTTGGTAATGGGACACTTTTATGTCCTGGGACACTTTTATGTTCTGTGAAGTGACCATTTTCCTTGAATTATGTCAAGAGTTTCAAAATAGATTTTGAGGTGCTATCTGTCTAGAAAGTTGTCTCATGAGCTGAAAAAAACTCGACATTTTTTTGGAATATCAATTCCATCTTTAACCTTGTCCTTGCACAACATTTCACAACCTAAACTGTGTGAAAAAACGGGTCCTGTTTTTGGGTTTTTTCAACTTTTTGCAACTACACCACTCTAGAATTCATGTTTGTGAGGTCTATAATGCTAGAGAACTATCTTTAGTAGCCCTCAACATGTCCTGATGCTTCTAGGGAGAAATAAATGTTAAAGTGTTAAGTTATGACCAAATTACAAAAATGGTCAAATCCTGTTTTTTAGCCAATTTTAGCTCTTCTATGATTTTTTTGGTGGCTTTCATGATATCCAAATGCAGTTTTGATTTTCCATGTCGCATATTGTAACATAAAGCTAATATTCCTTGAGTTTTGGGGCACCTAATACACTATTTTTCATAGTAGACAACGATGGTTGATTTTTTCAATTATAGAAGAAAACGAAACACTCTAGTATATCAACTATAGCTTTTTCAATATTGTTAGCTTCTTGTGACAACTACATGCATTTTGTAGGTAGTAACTATATCTAGTCATAAGGATCAAATTTGGCTAGATATTGAATAGTTTCTATGGGATTCTACAACTCATAATGTTGAACCCAGTTTTTTCATGTTTGCTGTATTTAGCACTTCATCTTTGTCTCCAAGATTCCCCTTGGTAAGAGATGTATTATTCTTTTGACATGCTCCATGGCTTCTTATGAACCTAAAGGACAATAGGGAACTAAGAAAACATGCATATATTATTTGTATTGAGCGTGGCTATAGAAACTTTGATGATAGGTTTGCAGAATGGTAAAAATTCAACTTTTTTGTACCTATTTATTTTGGCAAAACAAAAAATAGTGAGTGAGAAGCAATCATATGTTCTGATCACCAACCCATTGAAGTTAACTAGGGAATTTATCTCAAGTCCTTCAAAAATCCCTAATCTTATTTTTATGCAACAAAACGTAAGAAATGACTGTTTTGATGAAAATGTACTTGTCCATCAACTTTGGAGGCTTGGTGTGACCAAAAGATGAGAAATTTTACAAGTTTCTTATTTTTTCCATGTGTAGTAGGTCTTGAACTATAACCTCATGAAAGGATTTCGCAAAATGAGTGGATCTACTATGGTTTTGGAGGTTTTTTTCAAAACCCTGAAAGGACACTTTTATGTCCTGTTAGGTTACCAACCTAGTGTTAACACGCTATGGGGTGTGTGAAATCAACAATGGAGGTTGAAATTGGCGGGCTTAGAGTATCTCCAACATTGTTCGATAAAAACTAAAAACTGATTTCAGGATGCAACAACTAATCATAGGATGCGCCACTCCCTCACACCAGAGATTTGAACCCTTGCCACTACGGTGAGACCCCGATGTCATAACCATTACATTTGCGTGCATCTTCTTGTTTTCAATGTGCCCTTGGAGTTATAAATCTAAAAATGCTAATTTCGAGATAAAAACTAGCCTTGAGATTTTGAGATTGATATTCAAGATCTACCCACGAAATCAAGTGATAGGGAAACTATCTCATAAGGACTATTTATCTCATGCATATAACCCCTTGTCAAATAAAATTGAGGATGGCTTGCCATAAGAAAATTCATGTTTAATGAGTAATGTTCTAAAGTGTGTGAACGTGTGTGTGGTTGTGAGGAGACTCTAGCTAGAGTTTGTGCAAGCCTCATGTGCAAGGGGTGAAAACCTAACCGTGTGTGTGTGTGTGTGTGTGTGTGTGCGTGTGAGAGAGAGAGAGAGAGAGAGAGAGAGAGAGAGAGAGAGAGATTGGGAACTATCCATAGCTAGCCAATTTTGGAGGTGGTAGCAATTGGCTCAGTTGGTAGTAGGGAGATAGCATGTTTGTAAAGTCCAATAAAATAGGATAAGTGGATGGAAATGGGATCATGTTAGCTAGGGTGGATGAAAGACAAACATCTTGCACACAAGTGAGTGTGTAGGCTAGATTATCACTCAAGCAAATTAGGTTCCAAGATAGTTTAACTTGGACTCGTAAACACGATATTGAGTAGTTGTTTACCCATCACAAGCTCACCATAAACATGAGAAATGTATCCATACTTTTCTCTCCTTGACTCATACTCTAGTATCTAGGACAAAGCTCACACCTTACTACAACTCTCCTTGATGTTTGGCCTAGAACAATACGTTGAAGATTCTTTATCCACTAAGGATGACACATAGTATCCACACAGGATGTCAATACATATCGAGTAAGGATGACAGATAATCTTCACTTGGGCTTTGGGCTACAACTTGATGAAGAAAGACAACACTTCAATCTAGGAGCACATACAACATACATCCCCAAGCCTGGAGACAAACATCATAGCACTCCAATCTAGGAGCCATACTCCAATCATGGAGCAAGAACGACGCTCTAATCCAAGAGCAAAATCCTAAAAACTGTCTGATTCACTCTAATCCAAGAGCACCTTCATCTTCTTCAATGCTTCGTCTTCAACTGCTTCATGGTCTTTGTCTTCTAGCTGCACCTTGCTGGTTCCAATGATGTCAATGTTGCCATAGCTTTGTCTTGCATTAGGGCCAATTTGGATGAAATAAGGGTTGTTTAGAATTTCTCTATTCTTGATCTAAGGGTCAATGAGGAGCCACATTTCCAAAAGTATGGCACTTTTGTACACGTGTCAAGTCTCCTTCACTTGGTTTTGGAATATATTGCACTATTTTAGCCATAACTTTTGCATATGAACTCCAAATTTAGTGCTCAAATGGTCCATGGGTGGCGCTTGATGAGCTCTATCCAATGAGTACTTATGTGGAATAGTTTGGGTAAGGTCTTCATGGTATTTTTTAGGGAGAATATTTTTAGGGCCCTAATGGAGATTTTATTGAAAACAAGGGCAAATCATAAGATGATAAAAGATGAAAACATGCTTAAATTGCATCCCCTTTAAGTGCATTTTTTCAATTCCCAATGCCTTGGAGTGCTTTGGAGTGGTCATTGCTCTTGGAAATTGTTCCAAGGCCAGTGTCTAAGCTCCTTATAATTGCACATATCCTTGGTGATAGATATAAAATCACACATTTGAAAATAGAGCTTGGTTGCAGGAATTTTATCTTTTAATTACAAGGGCAGGAAGATTTTTCTTTAAAGCTCGATGGAGAAGATTTTGAAGCTTGTGAAGCTCCTCTTCACAATAGAGGAGGAGTGCCCATTGCGTTGAAGCTTTGGTGAATGCTTGTAGAGTAGCTTGAAGCTTTGACGAAAAGAGCACTTCAAGTTCTTCCCTTTTGGTTTGAGTTTGAAGGCCTTTGAAGCTTTGTAAAGATTTGAATGTTGTCCTCTTTGAGTCTTCTGCTGGCGGGCTAAAAGCTCTGCAGGTGTGGTTGAGGGGAGAGCCCCTTAGGTAAGAGTTTGTAGGTTTTGAAGCTCCCCGTGGGAAGGTGTCCCTAGAAAACCAGGCAGAGTGGGAAACTTGGACGGGTAGTCAGGCGAATTTTGAGCAGGCGGGGTTATTTTGAGCCGGAGACCCAGACAGTTGGTGCACATGATAGAGACTTGTGGCATGGGAACTCCCGCTTGGAGAGCCGATGGTGCAAAATAAGGTTGGATTTAATACTATAGGACGGCCATTCCGCGTGAGTCCTTGCTTGTTGACCCACAAACCATACAACCCGCCAGACTCATTTTAAGAGTTAACTCTCCTAACCAAGTGGCCTTGCACTTTCCTTGTGGTAGGGCCTCAAAAAATAAACTTTTGTTCTCGGCTTTGCAGGGAGGTGCACCCACAAAAAACAAACACACACCATTTTTAGTGAGAAATTGGGGGTGGACTTTAAGGGGTTCCGATATCGAAATGCAGAGTTGAGTGTCTCTAATGGAAGATTGTCATGAAGGCTTCTCCATATACTCACAATGCATGAAATGCATAGGCTAAAATATATCAATCTTGGAGGAATAAATATGCAAGATGATGATGAAGATGACACACTTCTAATGTACCTAAATTGGCTCAAAATTGAGCTTTATTGATGCAAAAAAAGTTGATTAAGGGTCTTAATTGAGCATGAACAAAGCTGAGCACTAATTAGGCTACTAACTATCAAACATTAGTGGCCCAAGAGTTCCAAGACTCAAGAACATGTTCAAGATAACCATTAGAGCTCTAATTAGGCCTAGGGAGAGCATGGGAGAGAGCGAGAGAGGGTACTAATAATCAAGGATCTTAGAGCTTATTAGAATGTGCTAATCATGCTATAAGCTCTTATACCACTTGATGGGAATGGGATCTTGCTAGATAGGGTGGATGAAAGACAAACATCGTGCACACAAGTGAGTGTGTGTAGGCTAGATTATCACTCAAGCGAATTAGGTTCCAAGATAGATTAACTAGGACTCATAGACACGATCTTGAGTAGTTCCTAGCCCATCACAAGCTCACCATAAAAAAGAGAGATGTAATGAAAACTTGGATTGATTGTTTATTCATGGAAGGAACTTTAAGTATCTCTAGAGCCTTGCACCACTACATGTGGGAAAATTCCACCTTTTCTCTCCTTGACTCATACTCTAGTGACTCTAGGACAACTCTCACACATTACAAAGGTACCTACTTTACAAATACTTGAATTCTTTTCAATAAAGGGTCAATCAATTCAAGGGTAAGCAAGGAAACTCAAAGTATAATTCTTAAGAGTACTTCGGGGGCCATCCTACACCACCCTCAATTATATTAAACCCTCCCGTCGATTCCAACAAGGGGCCCCCTTTGGTATGGAAGCTATCCAGATGGCAAGGGAAACATACTAGAAATAAGAGGGTAGTAGTGACGAAAGGCAAGACAATTGAGGGAGAGGTCTCCCAACAAGACTACAACCTCCAGAACATGGCATAGTCAAGTGCCTACGTGCCATCTTCCTCTCCCAGTTCTTCAGGGTCTTTGGTGTGCACTCTCTTGATCAGTAAGGCCTCTTGAGAGGCATCCCAAGCTAGGAAACCTCACATAAAGACAGCTACCTCTTCTTCTTTATTAGATTCAACAAAGCCCAAACGGGCTACAAAAGAGCATTCTTTTCTCGCACATAAATTCACTCCCTCAAGCACATGAAACAAGAAGCCTGAAATGTAGGTAGAATCAAATGTCACTCCTAGCACAAAGGTTGGCTTGTTTGTGAATATTTCTAGTGACTGTATCTGTTTTCAAGATTTCAAACCCATGCTAGGAGTTTCTCCATGTCTTTAACCTATTGATTCTGATTATATTGTGGAGGTATTCTCATTCTTTCATCGTTTCACAAGGTAGTGCAACTACAGATGTTTACCTTCCATAGGTGGGGTAGTCATCATGAAGCTGCATGCCCATGCATTCCTTGAATCTATGTATATTCATGCATTTGAGAAGTATAACTCTAGTTCTCACATACTCTAGGCCTATATATATTGAAAAGTCATGTCCAAATTATACACATCATGCAGGTCCCATGCTCCTGAAACTTTCATGCATGTGATGGTTTATTGTGTTTGTGATGACCTCAGCATGATTAATTTATGTTGAATGGAAGACGTATTGATATCCTTAAGATTTGCATGTGTCATTTGAAGGAAAATCAGAATTCCATGATAAAGGTATAGGGACATGAAGTGCGTGACCTTTCTGGTTCAAGTGTGGATGCACGGACATTGTGCAAGCTATACATTAGTGATAATGAACTGGAAAGTGTTTTGAGGAGGTTCCAAGAAGGAGAAACAAAGTCAAATGTAGGGTTGTGAGGTAAGATTCGTAGCCCAGGATCTACACATCCTTCATGGCTATTTACCACGGACCTTCTAGCGATTATGGGATGGAGTTATCAAAAGTTTTCGTGAGGGAGTTTCTACTGAGAGTTGGAGATGCAAAATAGACCCAGTGGCCTCTACACCAATACTATGCACAATGCCTCATCATGGGAGGTACACAATAGGGGCATCATCTGTTGGGGTATAGGCGTCTGTGCCTTGCCCGGCCGCCCAGAGTCTGGGCGCCCACTGACTTGTATACCTTATACATAGCATAAGTGTATAGGGGGCTGCTCACTCTTTGGAGTCTCCCCACCCACATCGTGTGTGTGTCTCCTTCTCTCTCTCTCACTCTCCGTCTATGGTGCTCCCCGATCCCCTTCAATTGGTATCAGAGCTATGGTGACCGCGGAGAGCACAACGGCTTTGAGAGCTTCGAGGCGATAGCTCGCTCGCTCTCGACGGTGGAGTTCGATTGCGGAGTTTCACGGAGAGCGATTTTAGCTTGAGGAGCATTGTCTTTGGAGCTTAGGAGTTTGGTGTGGTCAAGCTTGGTCGAGGAGGCGGTTGCGGCTTCCTTGGTGAGAGGAGCTTTTGAGCTCAGTGGAGCTCGTTAGAGAAGTGCTCGGCGGAGGAGAGCTTGACATTCGAGTGCTTGGATGCTGTTGTGGCAGAGCTCTTGTGTTGGAGCTTGCATTGAGAGGACATTGCATCACTCAGAGTGGAGCAGGAGCAGGTTCAAGACTGTGTGCAGCTCGTTTTTGCCATTTTCGGGCTCTAAAACGCAGTTTTTTGCGTAGCTCCGTCATACAGAGTCAGGTCTACATGATCCAGGAGTCTAGGTCAAGGTTTTGGCACGCTCCGGACGCGATGGTGATGTCTATTTGCTGAAATTATGTTTTGAATTACAGCAGGTACAGCAGCAAGTTTATTTGTGCACTCTCGGGTCCCAAAAACATTGTTTTTGGCATAGCTTTCACACCCGGACTCGGATACATATGATCCAGGAGTCTACCTTGGGGTTTTGGCACGCTCCGGACGCGCTCGTCATATCAGAATTTTAAAATTCTGAACGCTGAATTTTCTGCAGCAGCAGTTGTTTATTGTGTGTCGAGGATTCCACACAAGGTTCGCTCTCAGATGTGAGAGTGATATTTGCTGCAAGTTTCCTCACAGGTGGGAGGATACGATGTATGCCTTATGTGGTTTGATGCTCAGGGAGACTAATGTGATTGCATTTTGAGCTCGGCAATGTATGCCTCGAGCATGTTTTTTGGCAGTCACAGGTAGAGCAGATATTTGTGTACTAGATTTGCAGGTGTTTGCAATGATGTATGCAAAATGTGGAGATTGGTGCATGCATTTGGAGTGTGATTTGACGTGCTTTGGTTGCTCATGGTTTTGAGCGTGCAGTCAGTTTGGTTACTGGTTTTGTGGCCGTTTTACTGACGAAACTCTGGCGAAATTTTCCCAGGAGTTTTATGCGCATCATTTATGCGATCTAGGTAGAGATTGCGGGTTGCACTCAGCATTTGTGTGCGGTGTTCTCTGCAGGTGGGAGATTTGTGCGTGTGTATGCATCGATACCGCATAGTGTGGGCTTGGTGATTAGCTCACAGATTGCAGTGTGATACTAGAGCAGGCGAGGCTTGTATTGACATTGCGGGAGCTCTATTTTGGAGTGTGTCTCACAAGTTTTACATTGTGTTTCTGGCCATATTGGTAGACAGTTTTCAGGTGTTGTTGGTGAGGTGGTTTTGCTTTCTAGTTTGCTACATTGTGCTCATGGCAAAGACAGGTGATCGATCAGATTGTGACCTCTCACAGATGCGCGTGTTTGATGGGTCAGACTTTGCGGCATGGAGAGAGTGTATGCTTGATGCATTGACACAGCGAGGGTTGCATCGACCATTGAGTGGTGTTGTAGGTAGACCTTCAAACATGTCTGACGATCAGTGGCAGGAGCTAGAGGAGATGGCACTATCTACGCTCTCTTTACACCTTGCGGAATCTGTATATGCTCTTGTTATGTAGAGACTACTTCGAGAGCACTTTGGCGCAGATTACATGATAGGTATGATAGATCTGAGTCATCACGGACTCGTGTGAGACATGTACATTCACGAGTACGCCGACAGGTGATATGTTGGTATTGTGGTCATTCTAGACACGGTAGACGGCGCTGTTTTCGTCGTATGCGACATCGTAGGAGACATGGCAGTCTCAGAGATGTATGTAGTGATGCCATGGACTCAGTTGCTTTGACAGTTGAGGCACATGTAGTGTCGGAGTATACTAGTGACGGGGATGTCACTTTTACCTCGAGCTATGCACGAGATGCTATACATGTGGATAGTGCACTCCCTTCGCAGTGGTTGCTAGACGCAGATGCTATGTTTCATGTCACGTCGCATCGTGCATGGTTTTGTAGCTATTCTAGCGGGATGCTTGGCAGTGTACGTTTGACCGATGGATCGGTGCATGCGATAGCAGGTGCAGGAGATGTGAGACTGTCATTACCGAGTGGTGCATCTTACTTGTTACGACATGTGCGCTATGTACCAGATTTGACAGTGAGTTTGATCTCGATTGGTCAGCTTAGAGATTGTGGATGTCAGATTTCGCTACGAGAGCGAGATTTTGTGATGCATTTGGGTTCGCTAGTGATTGCGAGAGGTGCCAGGAGTGGTACAGGTTTCCCATTGCATGTGGATCACGCGAGAGACGGTGTTGTCTCTGTGATCATGCAGCCAGGTAGAGAGCGAGAGAGCAGGCGAGTCTCTTTTGCTTGTGGGTTGCAGGATGCTTTGCATGGAGTACAGAGCAGTGACCTTGTTGTGCAGGTTGCATCTACGGATGCACAGGTAGAGCGGGACAGCTCTACTGAGTCACAGCAGGATGAGTCATCAGAGGTGATGACAGAGATGACTCACATGGATGTTGAGATGTCGACTATTGTGGAGTCATTTCTTGATATGCTTATGCCAGAGCTTGATGCAGATTCAGGACATATGGATACACTTGGTACACATGTGATATGTGGTGGGCACGAGGAGTCACTCCAGAGCTCGGAGTCAGAGTGCCATGGTCTCTATGATAGGGGACAGGATTGCCATGTGTTGAGTTCTGAGTTGGAGGTGGCAGAG
The DNA here is from genome assembly GCF_014529385.1 of Adiantum capillus-veneris. Classification (NCBI taxonomy): domain Eukaryota; kingdom Viridiplantae; phylum Streptophyta; class Polypodiopsida; order Polypodiales; family Pteridaceae; genus Adiantum; species Adiantum capillus-veneris. The sequence continues at coordinate 123,783,025 of NC_140938.1, read as the reverse complement.
GTTGCCAGGGTTGCATCAACGTTCGGTGTCCTTATGTACGAGATGCTGATCTCGAGGCCCGACATAGCAGCTGCAGTGGGAGCATTTGCAGCAGGGTTGATCAGTCGTTCAATGATTGATCTCGGCATAGAGCATAGGGGAGGTTTGCAGGTATTGCGTACATACTTGCAGTACGTGTGCGGTACGTCTGGTGGTGTATGGACTTACACGGGAGCAGGACAGCCGGATGCACACGATCACAGCCAGCCAGTGGGCATCGGTTGAGAGCGGTTTTCTCTCACCTTTTTTAGTCTTTAGACTAGGTTCCCTTGCTTAAAGGCACAGTCGCCTTTAAGTGGGAGGTTGTTGGGGTATAGGCGTCTGTGCCTTGCCCGGCCGCTCAGAGTCTGGGCGCCCACTGACTTGTATACCTTATACATAGCATAAGTGTATAGGGGGCTGCTCACTCTTTGGAGTCTCCCCACCCACATCGTGTGTGTGTCTCCTTCTCTCTCTCTCACTCTCCGTCTATGGTGCTCCCCGATCCCCTTCATCATCTAGCTTGGAATGCATCTAGGACACATGCTAAGGGATCGACACATAACACAAGAAGAATTTGGAATGCACCTAGGACGCATGGTAAGGGCTGGCACATAACACAATAAGAATTTGAGAGAAGGAAAGAGAGGGAGAGGAAGAGATGAGTAGAGCTTCATTAACATGGGCTTGATAACACCATACAAATATTCACGATGAGAATTTCACATAATCAACATCTCACAAACTCATGTGTACATGGTAACTCAAATCTCTTGTCCATTAAAAAATATATACACATACAAACACCAAAATAATCAACCATATCCAATACTATGCCGTAGTAGAATTATTTGTGCGTAGAGGTGCATACACAAGGATATACATGTGAGAGAGCAAGTGCTAGAACTTGATTGTGTGTGTGTCTGTAGAGAAGGCCTTCTTTTATAGACTAAGAGACTGATTAGGAAAGAGATTATGAGCAAGAGGGGTTATTACAAAGTAACCTCAATTAAAGGAATCCCCTCACTGAGAGAGCTCCATTTACCCTGCTTATTGACCAATTTTTTCATAATCGCCTTCATCATGACGAGCTTTGTCTCCATGCCACCTTCCATAGCTTGACTCCAAGAGTTTCCTTATAATATTTGAGAGAATCTTGAGAAAATAAGAGAAAATCCAGCAATAATGGAGAGAAATCTATAAGAAATTATGTGTGTGGAGTTAGATAATCATGCCTTCTTCTCCATGCGGGCAGATAGGCTCCACCATTTTGGCGAGATCTCCCAAACCGTAGCTCCAAAAATTATAAAACAAATAGGGGCAAAAAGGTCAACTCAATGCCTACAATTTTGCTATTAAAAACTTTTTAAAAATTAGAATGAAAAAATCCACAAAAATATGTATCTGTCGTTTTGTTTCTGAAAGTCTTCTAAGTGGTCCCCTCTTGACTCCATGTGCAAGATTTTTGTCCACAAGTGAATTATTATTGCATTTGATAATAATTTATTGAATTCAACTCCATAATGCATAAAATTCTCCTCCCTTTCACTATTGACTCTTATTCTTCACCTATAGTGAGACAGTCAAGTAGATTCAACATCGGGCAACTTTTTCCGTTCTCATAGGGTTTGTTTCTACCTCTCCTTATTTTCAAGATCCAAATGTGTCAAAACCATATCTATGTACAAAATATAAACATACATTTTCTTTGATTTTCATGTATCAGGTTCCTCCTCCTGTGGGAAGCCTTGAAGCCTTATTAAGAGAGGTGGACCAAAATTTGAAAAGCGGCCCTTATTTTCCCTCCCCCTAAAGCTAGAGGCATATATGTATGTAGTGTGCACTTGATTCTTCTTCTGTTGAGGTGGAGGAGTCTCCCTTATCAGGAATATCCATCATATATTCTTGATCAAACCTCAAAAAGTATTGCTTCAGCCTCCACCCCTTGACACGTGTTCTGTGGAGCTTACCATTTGCATCTATCAATCAATAACTACCATTTCTATATCACTTTCTAATGATGAATGGATTCTCCCATCGGGGTGAGAACTTCTTATCCTTCCTTGTGTCAAACATGCTATCACACCTTAGGACTAACATACCTTTCTTGAGATCTTTTGCCTTAAGTTGCTTGGTGAAGGTAAGTCGACGTTGCTCTATCTGTGCTGCATAATAATTGATAGCATCTTCTCTGTCTAGTTAAAGCCTCTCTAGATCAAGAATGTGGTTGTGAAGATGAGTATTAGGGAATTCCATCTTCCTAGCTAGCACTCTGAGACTAGCTAAACGAACTTTGATAGGTAAAATGGCCTCTTTACTATACACCAAGTGATATGGGGTGAATCCAAGAGATGTGCAAATGAAGTGCAATAAGCCCAAAGTGCAGCCGCAAGGTGATCATCCCAATCACCTTTGTGAATGTTGATTTGTTTACTGATGATCTTGCACATCATACCATTTACCTTCTCCACGAAACCATTGTATTGTGGGTAGTAGGGAGTTGAGCTTAATGGAGAGAGATAATTTTCACACATGAGAGATTATAGAGTAGAGAGATAGAGAGAGAACACACGATATACGTGGTTCACCCAATGTGGGCTACGTCCATGGGAAAGCAGCCACTCAATGGCTTTAGTACTTCAAAACAAGAAGTAGATTACAAAGGGATTATACCCTTTTGGAGCTTCTGCCTTGCATCACTCTCACCACCTCACATCAACTTCACAGTGCTTCACAATTCATTTTTGTGTGTAGAAGAGTCCTTCTTTTATAGGCCAAAAGGACTGCCCTCTCTCATGAGAGGCACTCGTGTGTAGCCGCCCTTGTGTTGACAAGTCCGACTTGGACTCTCCAATGTGCTCATGTATGGACGCCCTTGAGATGACAATTCCATCTTGAAATCAGCCACACTGGCCATTGAATTCGGCCACCGTCCACCGGCCATTCACTACCAGACATTGGCCAATCGACTGGTTGTTTCTGATCACTTTTCAGCCGTCCGGTCGGCCATAATTTTCTAGTACATATTCTAGTGAAAAGATCGAGGCTGACCGTGAAAATTTTGGTTTTCGAGAAAATGATTTTTCTTCATGCATGATGGCTTCTCCTCATAATGGGGGCCTTACAAATGTGCATTTTTAATATAGAAAATTACAAGGGGTAAATCGGGCTCCATACTTAACACAGTCCGACAAAAACAAAAAGTTCAAAATTGAAACTTATTTTTAAGGTACTTATCAATTTTTCTAACCACTGTTAGTAGCATTAGAAGTCAGAGCATGCTATGGTATGGATGTGATTTCCATGTACTTCATGTACTTATCTTGCCTACACTCTAGCAAGCTTTCAATGCTTTCGAGTAACCATGCCCCCAATGCATAAATATAGGTAGGGAGTTGTACTCCTAAAGACATTTCTTTTCCCTTCCGCTTGATAGAACAAGGAGGATACGTTGTCATGTATTTTTTGGATGATCATAATGTCACTAGGTCATGCCAGGAAGCTTGCCCACTAGCCTCGTGTATATATGTGTACATAGCCCTGCAAGCTTTGAAATTGGCTTTGTAAAAATTCATGTACAAGATGTGATTTTTCCAAGATTGAATGCTGATGTTTTGGGTTGTTAGAGACTCCAAATTTTTTCAATCGTGCTTTATATCTCGTGATCGCACTTGTACATCATGAGTTATGAGCATCTGAAGCGCGCGCTCTAAACATAGAAGGTGATTGCGGGTGCATGTGACAAGGACAACTGGGTCAACTTGGGGGTCTAAGATTATAAATGCTGAAGTTTTACATTTCTAGAGATAGCCGAGGTGATGGGCTTTGAGCCGTGTGTTACGGTGCGTCATTCCGTGATTGGAGCAGCAAATTATGCCTCGAGGAGAAGCTGAAAATTTTTGGGGAAGTTGGGATGCTTGAGGAAGTTGCCATGTGGCATGGGAGTAATTTCCCATGAGAAGAGGAAAAGGTAAAGTGGGGGTTATATAGGGCACATTGGGTGCCCACTAAGGTGTATCAAAGGTGAGAGGAGCTGTCTCCAGGCTTGGCTATGGGGGCTCGTGGGCTCATGGAGAAGGAGATGGCACATTCTTCAATCCACACTTAGCTGCCCAGGTGCCTCGCCATTTTTTTTTGGTCCCTGATCACTTGCCCCCATCCCATTCCTTGGTCAAAAGGTCACTAACAACTTATTCTTTGCCCAGAAGAGGCCTAAAAGGAGCGAACTAAAAGATGAGGGTCTTGTCGGCTAAGAAGAGAGAAAATTCTTGGGGATAAAAGATAAGAAATTCCCCATTTTTATAGCTGCAACACCTGCACAACTTCGAGAGAGCTCATTTTTTAGCAAGAAAGAGTGTATCCCTATTGAGATGTAGGGAGAAAGAGAGAGAGAGAGAGAGAGACAAGACAAGAGACACACCATATATGCTCCCAAAGACTGATTCATATTGAGCACACGATACAAATATATAGGTGAGACCAAGTTGCGTAGAGTGAGCCATATATAGCTCCAACACCCCCACTCAAACAAAGGTCTCTAGCTTTGGATGAAAAAACCCTTGGGGAGAGTTCAATGGAAAAACCCAAGCCCTTGTACAATGTGAAAATATGAACCAGTGATGATGATGTGAAAGTGAATTGTGCATCTATGTACAAATATACAAGTGACTCAAACATCACAATGTGCAGATGTGGAGTGTGCATAGTACATGGTACCTATAGGATTACAATGTCATATGTACAAAGCTATTACAATAGCAAAGATTCTAATCTAGAAAGAGTGAGGCCGAAGCAACTCCAAGCTCTGAGCGCAAGAAGATGAAATGTGACTCATTGAGGCCTTTGGTCAGAATGTCTGCAATCATCTGGTCACTTGGACAATGTTCAACCATAATGGTTCCTTTGTGTACTTCATACATGACATAATGATAATGGACAGCAATGTGCTTTGACTTATTATGTTGAGCATAGTCTTTTGCAAGACTAATAGCACTTTGGTTGTCACACCGCAAGGGTGTGCTAGAAAGAGGAGAGTGACCAATATCAAATAGCATTTGTCGAAGCCATATCAACTCACGAGCTGTAAGTGATTCCGCAACATATTCTGACTCAGTCGTAGAAATTGCAACACAACGTTGTTTCTTGCTGGTTCAAGAAACAAGACCACCATTTATAAAGAAGCAGTTTCCACTAGTATATCGCATAGATAAATGTGAGCTTGCCCAGTCTGCATCAGTGTAACCCAAAAGAGAAAGAGATTGTATAGAATCCGATGTGAGTTGTCGTCGATAGACCAAACCTAAATCTGTAGTGCCTTTCAAGTATTTCAACACACGCTTTGCTACAGACCAATGCTTAAGAGAAGGACGTGCAAGATGTTGTCCAAGATAATTAGCAACAAAGAGAATATCAGGACGATTGTTCATGCCAACAAACTGAAGACATCCAATCAGGTTAGCATAAGGCTGATTTGTGACAAGTTGATCGCCATTGTCAGAAGTGTTCTACATAGATCTCGCAAGACAAGGTGTGTTGGTTGAATGTGCAGATTCCATACCAAACTTTTGAATAGTATCTGCAATAAACTTTGACTATCGAAGGAATAAAATACCTTTTGTACGATTCCGTTGGATTTGAATGCCAAGACACGAGTGAATCTCTCCAAGGTCTTCTTTACCTAGAATAGCAAACCCTTCTGTTTGTTCCATGTAAATTTCCTCTTCCAAGTCACCGTTAAGAAAAGCAGTTCGCACATCCATTTGATGAGCTTCTAAATCAAATTGAACAGCAAATGTCAATAAAACTCGAACACTTGTAATGCGAACAACTGGTGAAAAGGTCTCTTGATAATCAACACCAGCTACTTGGGAGTACCATTTTGCAACTATACGTGCCTTGAACTTGTCAAAAGATCCATCTGCTTTTACTTTTGTCTTATACACCCACTTACACTTAATAGCTGTACGACCAGGAGGTAATTCAGTTAGTATCCATGTACCTTTAGAGATAAGAGAATCATACTCTGCTTCCATAGTCTCTTTCCCTTGATCCTTTTGTGGTGAAGAGATAGCTTCATCATAAGTAACGGGATCTTCAAAAGTAGAAAAAGCATTATCAACAATATCATCATCATAAACATGACATGAGCCATGTTCAAAATCAATAGGCAGATCAACAAAATATCAATATCATCATTGACAGCATTCAAAATGGATGGTTGTGAAGAGGATAATTTCTCTATAGGAAGAGTTTTATCATCTGAAAGAAATGGACAAACCTGAAGCAATGACTTAGTATCATCAGAATCATCCATGGACCATGAGCCTCCCATAAGCTGTTCGTTAAAAGTAGCATCACGATTCACAATTAATTTCTTGGAGGAAGGGTCATAGAATTTGTAGCCTTTGGAAGTGCCAGATCCAATAAAAATAACTTTAAGACCAGGAGCATCAAGCTTTGTTTGTGTTTCTTTGGGAACATGAATATATGCAATACATCCAAAGGTTCTGAAATGAGATACAGAAGGAATGTCACCTATCCATGTTTTGATGAGTATCTTACTAGAGGGTGCCGTAGTAGGAAGATGATTTTGAATAAATACTGCTGTCAAAGTAGCTTCAACCCAGAAAACACGAGATAAACCAGAATGAATCAGCATACATCTTACAACATTGAGAATAGTTCGATTCTTTTGTTCAACAATGCCGTTCTATTGAGGTGAATATGCAATAGTGTTTTCATGATGAATTCCCCTGTCAACACAGTAATTCACAAACTCTCGAGAAACATATTCACCTCCGTTGTCACTACGAAGCTTCTTAAGGCGACGACCAGTTTGAAGTTCCGCAGCCTTGTGGAATTGTTTGAAAATAGATAAGGCCTCATATTTTTGTCTAAGTAAAAATACAGTCGAATACCGTGAGAAATCATCAATGAAAGTAATGAAGTAGGGATATTGTGATCTCGAAGAAGGTAGAGGTCCACATATATTAGTATGAACAAGATCCAATATGTCATGAGAATGAGTTGTATTTGAAAGAGGAAAGGGTTTACGATTATGATTCCCAAGAGCACAAAACTCACAAATTTCCATATGGGGATGAGCTTTAAGATCCATGCCATGAACGAGATCACGACGCTGAAGATCAAGGAGTTTTGAGAAATCAGCATGAACAAAACGGTGATGCCATACTTTGCAATCATGATCACCTGGAGCAGTAGCAACATTTGCTACAGCATCATTGGGAGAGAGTTCAAACAAATTACCGTTTCGAGGAGCAGTAGCTATAGTCTATCCATCTTTCTCAATTCGGCATTCAGTATGATCAAATCCAACAAAGAGACCAAGATCAACAAGTCTAGCAACTGAAAGAAGATTACATTGAAGATCTGGTATATGTTATACTCCTCGCAAAATTCGAGTGGAAGAAGATAAGGTACCAAGATATAAATCTCCAATACCCTTTACTTGACAAGTCGTATCATCAACAAGATAAACAACACGTTGAGCTGGTAGTGGATGATAGTTATGGAGCCACTTAGACTGATATGTCATATTTCCTGTAGCACCAGAATCAACAATAAAAAGTGAACAATCACGTACATGAAGTATTCTATCTGGAGCAACTGAGGATGCAGCTTGTTTCTGGTACAATGTTGTTTCGATGTTCAGTGGCATATGCTCTATTACGATTTGTGTCGAATCGATGCTTATAGCACATATGAGTGGGATGATCAGATCGTCCACAATATTCACAAGAAGGAGAAGCAAAGTCTCTAGATAAACGTGGTTGTTTCGTGGTAATATTATGTTCTTCATCATATTGACATGCCCAACAATCATCTTCAGTATGGCCATTTTTGTTGCGTTAAGAACATTGCTTACTAGGAAATTTGAGACGAGAGAAAAAATTACCACGACCGCCACCTCTGCGGTTTCCTCTTTGAAATGGACGCCTTCGAGCATAAAAAACATGTTCCATCTATTGTGACTCAGTCTCCTCTTGTGAAATCATAGATGTATCATGACCAGCATTACGTTGTTCTTGATGTTGAGAGTATTCAATTAAAGACATGCAGGCTTGGTCGAAATCAAGACCATATTTATTAGAGAGAATAGTAACAATGTTATCATAAGAGGAGTCCTTCACCATATCAAGAAGAAGTGTAATCAGTTTCTTTTGTGCAATAGGATCACTGGAAACAACAAGTTGATTAATAATAGATTTGAAAGACTCAATATGTCCCGTTATGGAAGTACCAACTTCATATTATGGTTTATTAAGCAACCGTCTCAAATAAAGTATTTCTGTCATAGATTTCTTCTAAAAGTTTGCAATAAGGTACTTCTATACGTCGTGGGAAGTAAGCAGTTCATACATATCAATCAAAAGAGAATCACTAAGAGCAGAAAGAATATATCGACGAGCTACTTTATCACGTCGTTGCCAATCCGTATACGCAACATTCCAATCTTCAAATATAGGTCCTTCAGTGATAAGCATGTTATCATGATCCATATCAATAGGCTAAGGCGGACAAACACGATTTCCAAGGACAACATCAGAGAGTTCATCGCCTTCAAGAATTAACAACATCTTTGCTTTCCACCCTGGAAATCCTTGGCCTTGGAAAGGAGGAAAAGAATGCTGGCCAGAAGGAAAGCCGTTGACGAGAATAGTCATAGCCATATCTGGTTGCGAGAAGACGTATAAGATAAGTTCGCAGAATCTTCACACCATATATGGTGAAGGCTGCAATTGAGAACGAGAGAAATATAATGACTATGTTCTATCAACGATAGACGCAAGAAGGATGCTCAATACACGTGCAAAGATGTGAGAGACGTCATTCAAAAAAGCAGGGAAAAGGAGACGTCAATAATAAAAGAGTCGTCAAAATAGAGTGACGTGAGATACAAGATTGACGGCCACAATAAAGCTAAATTTGCTCAAAAAAGTTAATGCCAAATTAGAAAAACGATCGCGGATGCTTCATGAAGACGCACGATGAAGAAAGCTGCGTCAAGCTCAATTTGCAGTAAAAACAACATAACTTTCTGCTGCGAACACCGATTGACGCAAACCTGGAACTCAAATCAAAGAGCTTGAGGAGACAAACAAGTGTTGGATGAAAAGTGCCATTGCGCTACACTGCAAATTTCCGTTTCTCCAAATTTTGAGCAGAAGACTCTAAAAAATTGAGACGAAGTTCAGGGTGTCATCAACAAGAAAACGTAATCAACGATTAGATTGATTAGCAATAAACACCCCACAAAACACTAATCATATTCTTCTTAACAGAAAACAACCACAGTTAACAAGAATCAACGCTCAAAAATAAAGTTTGTAGCAATTTTGAATCTTACATGCGAATCGCATACACATATTGTTTTGTTACCATGAATTGAATCGGCGCGTGATCGTTACCGCTCTAAAACCATGTTGAGATGTAGGGAGAAAGAGAGAGAGGAGAGACAAGAGACACACCATATACGCTCCCAAAGACTGAGTCATATTGAGGACAAGATACAAATATATAGGTGAGACCAAGTTGAGTAGAGTGAGCCATATATAGCTCCAACATCCCTGACTTCGAGCAGCCATAACTCTTTCATCCTTCATCTGTTTTTTTGTCTATGGATACTCTACGGACATCTCCACGAGACGAGATTTTTCGTGATGTTTCCTGTTTCTCCTAGTTTTAAGTGTGTTACATTCTTGAAGGGTTTTTCATAAATCTCTACAGGTGTTTTCGACCGTGAAATAGTTCTTCCTTCCGACGGTGTGGCTCATGCAAGGCTATATAGGAATTCATTTTCCTTATCGTTTGCATGCTAACATTGTTTTGGTGTTCCCATTGAGGAGCAACTGCTCCCATGCTCCAATTCGTGTGAAATATGTTTATTATGCAGGTAGAGAATGTAAAAGGGATGTGGGTCCTTATGGACGACCGCCTATGTAAGTGAAAATTGTGGACAACACTTGAGGCGGTCATATGATTGGATTGCAGCCTTTGGAGGGTCCTGAGGTTTTGTGAAGCCAAGCACTCAGGACCGGGTTTCTTAGTGTGAGGTGGATTAGGTACTGGAGCGATCCATCGACATCCTTTGATCTTTCGACGTCATATGTAAGTTTTTTATGGGAATCAAACATGGCAGACGAGTTCCCACAGTTTCATGGATTGCCTAATGAAAATGCAGAGACTTTTATTGAAAATTTGGAAGTCAATTTCTTACTGCAAAATATACTAGACCAAGCTATATTGTTGCGGCTACTGCAATACAATTTACAGGATGAGCCAAAAGTCTAGTTACACAATTATGAGGATCTGGTGCATGCACAAACTCCAGGGATGGTTTTGGACTACAATCATGTGAAGCAAGATTTCAAATTTTGGGGTACACTCAGAAGGCTAATCAAAGTGTTGATGATTTTGTCATGCAGTTGATCTGTTTACGGAATAAATGGGCCCGGGCTTTGGGAAATGAGATCCCTCCATCCATGTTAAAGAAGGACCATTTTGTGGAAAATTTAAAAGAAAGTTTGAAATTCAAAGTTGAATTAAAAAGGCCTGCCACCTTCGAGGAGGCAGTCGCTATCGTCACAGAGAAAGAATAGAAGGCTCAAAGACTTAATGAGTATGGGAAAGTGGTCCCTATGCAAAATAATGGTGGCCAAAAGGAGGAGGATTGGGTAGAAGATGGAGGCCTACCTGTTCAACGGGCTACTAATATTGAATAGCTACAACGAAATATCCAAGACATGATGACCATGATGCAGGAATTGCAATTTAGTGTTCTTGGAGCTGGAGGCGGTCGTGATCGTGAATGTGGTAGAGGAATGCCCTAGGCATTTGAAACTAAACCTAATGCAAATGCGGGTCGTGGACAAGGTGGTTTTGAGCCGCAGAGGAGGTTCATCCCTACCTATTATAATTGTCATGAACTTGGTCATATTAGCACTTATTGTTCAAAGCGAGCAAGGATGGGAGGTGATATGTTTTCACTTCTCCAACAGATTCCTAACAAGGCTAATGATTATGCATCGGATATACAGGGAGATCAAGGTACTGAACTTGAAAATCAGGCCTCACCCTCTAGTGGTCATGTGGATATTATGCGGGTTGAAAAGAAAGAAGTAGATGTACTGCTCGTATGAAAAAGAGAGAGGGAAGGCTAAGACACGCCAAGACCTAGAAAAAAGAAAGGGAAAGAGAAAGAGAGTGAAGATGCGGAAGCCAAGAGGAAGAGAAGATGTCGTAGAAGATTTGAAGTGGTAGATTTACTTTTGGGAGAAGGCCAAATAGCTTACAGTTTAAAGGAAGACCTGATTGGCAGAAAAGTAAAATGTAATTTTGGACATTTGATGAATATGGTGCCCAAACTTAAAAGGTAGTGGAAGTCATTACTGAATCCAAAAAAGGAGCCAAAGCATGGACAAGTCAGAGTGTTCACTCTGGGAGAGTTACCGGACATTTTTCATGTGGTGAACCCTTGAAACAAACGTATGGGCATGGGAGAGGCCTACATTGATCAAGATGCTCAAGTTTGTGTGATCACATAGTCATGTGTCAAGAGACTGGGTCTCATTACATGCGGGATATTTGGGTTTTGGATTTGCCTAGCAAACCATGTCAAAGTGAAGTGTTCGGGGATGATTAAGAATTTGGAAGTTGAAGTCTTTAATGTGAAGGTTATAGTAAACTTTCATGTTATGCCAGCTGGCTTGGGAGTTTTTCCTCTCATTTTGGAACGACCTTGGTTGAGAGCTATTGGTGCTGTACAAGATTGGGGCAAGGGCACAATCTCTTTGTATGGTAGAAAGCGTGAAAAGAGGGTGTTTGATATAACTACCAAGCAACCTATGGCACTAGAAGATGTGAATGAGAATGATGAATCCGAAGTTATTAGTGAAGATAGTTCTAAAGACTCAGAAAGTATCACTTCTTTGAGTTCCAGTGATGAGGGTGAAGTATTATTCTTGTTGCTGGACAAGGAAAAGAGAGAAGTTAGTGAAGTGTTGCAAATATCCGGGAATATAAATGCTTCAAGCCATTTAGAGCAACTTGAAGAGTTGATGCAACCTAAACAGGAATTACCAGTGAAGAAAGAGTTGATTCAAAATATAATGAGTACTGATTTGACACAAGGAGAAAGAAGGGAGTATAGCAATGTTGGACAGGTTTCCAAATCTTTTTATCATTTCATACCAAGAAATAAGGGGTTTTGTCGGGGATCCTGTAAAGATCGATCTAGTTGAAGGGGCAAAGCCAATAAGATACAAATTAACAAGGATGGGTAAGGAGCAAATGAATGCTTTAAAGGAAGAAGTAGATAAGCTTTTGGATGCAAAGTTCATTGTGCCAGTGGATAATGCTAAATGGGTGAGCCCTGTAGTGGTCACTCCAAAGAAAGATGGGCATTGGAGAGTTTGTGTTGATTACAAGCCATTAAATGCAGTGACCAAGAAAGATCCTTACCATCTACCTTTCATTGATCAACTTTTAGATGCAGTGGCTGGTTTTGAAAAATATAGTGCCTGTGATGGTTATTCATTATATTTTTAGCTTATCCTTTCTCTTGAAGACCGGAAAAAGACTACTTTTATCACGCCTTGGGGTTGTTTCTGCTTTTGCTGCCCTCCTTTTGGGTTAACAAATGGGCCTACAGCTTTTGAAATAAAAGTGGATTGGATCCTTACCCCATTCCTTGGGAAGTTTGTCAAAGGATTCATAGATGATTTATGTGTATGCAATTCAAGAAAAGAGCATGTTGAGAAGCTTGAAATGATTTTTGCAAGGTATAATGAATGCGGGGGTCAGTTGAACCCTAAAAAATTTCATTTGGCGCAGCCACAGGTGAAGCTTCATGGACATGTGATTTCAAAAAATGAGATTGAAGTGGATCCAAAGAAAGTGGAGACTTTGTTGTTGCTGTCATCTCAAAAAGATACCAGAAAGTTGGCCACTTTCATATAAAAAATTAAATATCTATCTCATTTCCTACCTTTGGCATCACAACTACTATATCCATTACAACAAACAATTAAGAATGATCCCTTGGAGTGGTCTCATGATTGTGACGATGCTTTTGATAGAGTCAAAGATGTTTTGAGTACACTACCCATTATGCAAGCTTCTGACTGGGACAAGGAGTTTTATGTTAACCCATCACTGAGAGATGATGCCATTGGATCCATGTTGTTGCAAAAGGGGAAGGAATCTCACTATATGAAGCCTGCTCATTATGTAGCAGGGTAAAGACTCCTCATGGAAGATATTTTTTTGAAATTGAATTGGTGATTACCAGTATGGTTTATTCTTGCAGATGATTCAAACACTACTTGCTGCAAAATTCATTCACCTTTCTCACCAGTTATTCATTCCTTCCCCAACTGTTCGATAATTCAAATATATCAAAAACAGTGATGAGATGGGTTATTGAACTTCAGGAGTTTCAGTTTACTTTTTGGTGGAAGAGAGTACTTAAGCTACCGTAGCAGATTTAATCACTTATAAAGACACTCTTGTTTTGGTTAAAGAAGAGGTGGTGCGAAAGAAGAAGGTCGAGACTATTGCCATCTCTAATGCTTCAATGTTGTACTTTGATGGTTCTTATCAAAGAAGTCATGATGCTGCTTCAGGAGGCATTGTGGTTTATGATGCACAAGGGAAGCTTATAAGAAAGCAAGGGTTGAAACTTGATGCAAAAAGTAACTATGAAGCAGAGTATATGGCTCTTGAAGGTGGTTTTCATTTTCTTACAATTGAGAATTAGACGCTTGCAAATCAAAGGAGATGCCTTGTTGGTCGTGAAGCAAGTGTTGGAAGTATGGAAAAATAAGAATCCTAAACTGAAGAATTTATGCTTCAAAGTGAAATCATTACTCAAAAAGTTTGAAGCCTATTGAGAGGTCTCAAAATGAAGAAGCTCATGATGCTACCCAAGAATGATCACTTGTGTGTTTGTGATAAAGTGAAATGCCCCTTTATATCATGGGAGGGAAGTGTTATCAAAGGAAATAGATTTTCTGTTGACAGGTGTCCTACCTGAAGAGTTACCATCCTCCAAAAAGTATGCGTTTATAAGAAGAGCCAAGAAATACAAAATGCTTAATAATGTGCTTTACATGAAAGGAAGTGATTTGGTTTTGCTTTGTGTGCCCTGGAAAGAAAACAACTACAAGATCTTGGAAGAAAATCAGGAGGGATCTTGTGGAGGCCATTTTGCCATGAAGATCATGTTGCATAAAATTTTGCAAGAAGGCTATGTATGGCCAAGCATTCAGCGGGATATTAATCATTGGTGCAAGCCGTGTTTGCCTTGCAAGAAGATAGGAAAAAGAATTTTTAAGCTTGAATTGTGAAAAACAATTCTAGCTTTTGATGTGTTTGAAAAATGCAGTCTTGATGCTATTGGACCCTTACTTATGACTAACAAAAGAAATGCTTACATTTTGACAACAGTGGATTATTTGTCACGATGGGCAGAAGCCAAGGCTATTAAACAGATTACCAGTAAGGAGATGAGAAAAAAAAATTATGAGCATATATGCTGCAAATTTGGTGTGTCCCTAGAGCTACTTTCTAATAGGAGGCCAGGATTTAGAGGGGAGCTATTTGATTTCTTATGCAATAAACTCAATATACAGCATAGGTACAACTCTCCTTATTATCCACAATGCAATGGTCTCAATGAGAGGGTTTAATGGAGAGTTGATAAAGATCTTGACAAAGATGACCCAGACAGATGGGAAAACTTGAGATTCAGAGTTGCCTTGTGCATTATGGGCCTACAGGATTGCTATTAAAACGAGCACAATATTTTCTCCTCCCCACTTGATTTATGGCAAGGAAGCTTTATTGCCAACTGAAGTGGAGATTTCTACACTCAAATTATTGTCTTTGGGAGATGAAGAGCAAACAAATTCTTGGAAGAAAATATTATTGGATTTACAATGTTTGCAATTGGACAGAGTTTTAGCTTTGAGCTATTATGAGGAAATGTCAAAGAAGGCTCACTAAAAGCCAATGAATGCGTGGAGGATAAGAAAATTGAAAAAGATGATTTGGTGTTGTGATACAATAATAAGTTGGACAATACCTTTCAAAAAAAATTTCAAATCAAATGGGAAGGTCCTTTTATTGTTGTGAATAAAATTGATAATGGCACATATCAGTTGGCAGATTTCAACGGTGCACAACGTAAATGTCGTGTTTGGTGACATTGTGACAAATGAGATGCTATCAATAGAGGGAGACAATGTGGAAACATTTGAGAATGTAGATGAGGTTTCTGGGGATGAGATACATCAGTTATTCACCCTAGGAACCTCTACTTGTCTTGAATGATCAAGCAGGCTAGGAGGAGATGGCAAGCTATGTCAGACATTTTTTGGATGAACATAAAGTCACTAGGTCGTGCTTTATAGCTCGTGAATCGGACTTGTACATCATGAGTTATGAGCATCCAAAGCAGGTGGTCTCAACTTAGAAGGTGATTGCGGGTGCATGCGACAAGGGCAATTGAGCCAACTTGGGGGTCTAAGATTAGAACTGCTGAAGTTTTATAGTTTTGGAGATATTCGAGGTGATGGGCTTCGAGCCGTGTGTTACAGTGCATCATTCGGTGCTGAAGCAACAAGTTATGCCTCGGGGAATATTGTTCTAGAAGTCCTCTTGCTTGAGGGAGAAGCTAGAAATTTTTGGGGAACTTTGGAAGCTTGAGGAAGTTTCCATGTGGCATGGGAGTAATCCCACATGAGAAGAGGAAAAGGGAAAGTGGGGGGTATATAGGGCACATTGGGTGCCCAATAAGGTGTATCAAAGGTGAGAGGAACTCTCTCAAGGCTTAGCTATGGGGGCTCATGGGACTCATGGGGAAGGGGATGGGGCATTTTTTAGTCCACACAATTGCCCAGGTGCCTGGCCACTTTTTATTGGTCCCCGGTCACTTTCCCCCACCCCATTCCTTGGTCAAATGGTCACGGACAGCTCATTTTTTGCCCAAGAAAGGCCTAAAAGGAGACAATTAGTAGATGCCTTAAGAGAGGACTTCTTGGCTAAGAAGAGAGATAAAATCCTTGGGGATAAAAGATAAGAAAGCCCCCCGTTTTATAGCTGCAACACCTGCACAACTTCTAGAGAGCTCATTTTTTAGCAAGAAAGAGAGCACCCCCGACTTCGAGCGGCCAAAACTCTTTCATCCTTGATCTGTTTTTTTTTCCCATGGATACTCTATGGACATCCCCAAGAGATGAGCTTCGTCATGATGTCTTGTGTTTCTCTTAATTTTGAGTGTGTTCCATGCTTGAAGGATTTTCATAAATCTCTATAGGTGTTTACCACAGGTGTTTTTGACCGTGTAATAGTTCTTTCTTTCGACGGTGTGGCTTGTGCAAGGCTATAGAGGCATTCATTTTCCCTCTCCTTTTCATGCTAACAACGTTAAAGAGATACCGGTTGACATAACACACAAGCCAATTTATTACCTTTAGATGGAGCCTTGCTCCCATGATACATCTTATAACATTGTCATCCGTGGTATAAACAAAAGAAGAGTAACCCTGATGATTGTCAACCTTGTCAAGTTATATATCAAACGAGAACCTTAGAAGCATCTAGAGTAATTGTAGAAACAAAGTGTATCTAGGTTGACCAATACTGTTGGCATTTACTCTTCAAATCCTATTATATTTTTCTTGCTAACAGTGGGTTGAACATGACCGTTTCTGACTTCATTAAGGTGAGATATCTTGCCTAGGAGCCATGCCCTTGCAAATCTAAAACTCTGAAGTAGAGAGAAAGCTACCCTTTTACTTCTTGAATTGAAATAATTGGTTGGGGCCTTGCCAAATACCTTTATCTTACAAGTCACCAGCCGTGCGTGACTTGCTTTTACTCCCAAGTCTGCTTGACTTTTATAGGTTATCCTTGTTGGAGGCTTGTTCCTTAATCCAGACATAATCGCTTGCCGTACTTAGATAAACTTTCAAGTGGAAAGTTATGATAGCCATAGTACATACAAACTTGCCACACAAGCTTGATTGGGTCAAGGATCAACAAATAATTGACCTTGTCAAGTTGTGCGCTCATAAAGGAAGCATAAAAGAACTTGCAATCAATTGGTATAATCACATAATAAAACATACCTCTAATTTTCCAATGTTGAGAGAAAATATCTCAAGACTATTTGCGACCATGCTTGACCACAAAACTTTGCTAAACAAAAGCATATTTTGCTTGTCGTGCTGGTATTGTGGAGGAATCTACAAGATTTGATGAGTTCTTAATGGAAAACTATAAATTCAGCTTGCTTATCAAGTCTCACAAGCCCACTCATTGAGGTTGTTTATTGCCAAGGAAAAAACCATGGACTTACCCTGGAAAATTTCCAAGTGAATGCATCCTTGATTTCAAGATCTTTGCCTAACCATTTTCCAAAAGTATCTACTTGATTCTCGGCTCGTAGACTTGTGGAGAAAAGGAGGAGAAAATATGTAAAATTATTATTGAATTTTTTGAAGATAAAGTTCTAAACTATTAGAAATTTTGTAGCACTATTGCTGTAGTGATCTCTTCCCTTTATCTTCACCCCAAATTTTGTTCTCTCCTCCATACTTGCTAGGGGAGAAAGATGTAAGGGGGTGTGCCGGGTGGGCACACTCCCTTAGAGAGTTTTGTAACACAAAAGGTGTCTCCCCCTTTCCTTGAGGTGCCAAGTCATGTGAACCCTAAAGATACCAAAAGAAACATATATCTAGCTATGGAGGATCTATGGCTGCTTCGAAAGGCAAGGGTAAGCAGATGACTCTACTCTACTCCGTGCAAGATGCTCTAGGAACAAAAAATGGTCCTCTCATCGATGCAAATCCATAGAGGGAAACAACTTTTTGATCCATGCACTTTGATTTTGGCTTAGTTTCTTCCTAAGTGGGTTTGCACAAGGGCCTTGTTTCCAAGGGTGCCTTCATCTTCAACCCAAGGAATCTTTCCCATGTTGTAGCCTGACCACGAGAGAGAGAGAGAGAGAGAGAGAGAGAGAGAGAGAGAGAGAGAGAGAGAGATGAAATGATATATTAATTCCTTCAAAAAGGCAAAGTGACCAATGAGACAAAAGAGTTTACGAATGATGAATCTACTACAATGTCTATGAAAAAGACTGAAAAATTGAAACTGAAATGAGCTAAAGTAAAATGGAATGATGCAAAGGTAGGTGCAGATCGCCTAACCCACTGTGGTGTGGTGTTGAGCACCATAACCTTGGTCTTGCCAAGGTTCACAAATAAGCCACTATCACGAGCAAATGTGTGCAATGTATCCAAATGTTGTTGCATTCCCTCTGGTGATTGTGAGATCAACATGATATCATCTGCATATAATATCAAACAATGAGATCCAAGTCCCTGCTAACTATGCTCCTCTGTCGCCTCTCCTCTAAATGTAATCTAAGACCTCGTTCACATAAATACCAAATAAAGTAGGAGAGAGTGGACAACCATGTTTTATGCCAATAGTGGAGTGAAAAAGCTGAGACACCCCCTTGGGAGTGCGGACCTGACCCACAAATGTCCTCTCTTGGGGAGGTTACTAAGGAAAAATGTAACCTATCATGTGAGTTCCAAAGAAGGGTATCTAAAGCTCTTGAAGCATACACAAATATATATTTAGAAGGATATCATTTTTCCAAATTTGAAAAGGATACCATTTTCAAATTTATATTTAGAAGGATATCATTTTTCCAAATTTGAAAAAAAACTTACAGACTTTAAAAGGGTACATTATATTTCTAAAAACACTCATAGATAAGGGGTTTTACAACACACGTGACATGATAAGTTTACACATAGTGAACCCCCGAGTGTCCTGTACAAAGCCACGAACCCCCAAATCAGCTCTGTGGGAAAACCCATCTGTTGTAACCTGAGCATCAGTCAAACTCTAGGGACTATGTCAAATGATTTACGAAAGTCCACAAAAGTACAATAAATCCTCCTACCATGTGATTTTCCCTCCTCAATAATAGCTTTGAGTGTCAATATCCCTTGGGGGATGCATAGTGAGATGTGCTTGGTGGAAAGTAGCATATTGCAATGTAAAGTGGCTTCCGAGTCTCCGCTCTCACCTTGACCCACATATACCTAGCATGCTCATCTCTACGCACAATACAAATGAGGGACTCCAACTCCTCCCTAAATACAATTACCACACCTTCTCACCCATGTCCTCTATACTTTGATCTCACCTCCCATCTACAAGTAGTCTCCCAATAATACCCTGACACTCTGGGTAATGTGCCACCGGGAGTCTCATGTGTCTTTGACCAAAAAATAATATCTCTTCCTTTGAATCTATCCTCAAGGCTGCCCACATGTAGCTTCAATGACCCATTACAATTCCATGCTGCTAGTTTTGGGCTTGTCCCATAGGTCTGGCACCACCATGCGATGCTTTTTTCCAGAATCACTACTCTCCCTCCTTTGTAAAAATAGAATTTTACTTTCTCTATGGCTACCTTGATCTATGACATCTTCTCTTGCATGTGTGCTATTTGTGGCAGGGTGAGATCATTCCGATCAGAGAGAGAGAGAGAGAGAGAGAGAGAGAGAGAGAGAGAGAGAGAGAGAGAGAGAGAGAGAGAGAGAGAGAGAGAGAGAGAGAGAGAGAGAGAGAGAGAGAGAGAGAGAGAGAGAGAGAGAGAGAGAGAGAGAGAGAGTATGCATAGCCATGCAAGGCAGATTTTCCCCTCCTCCATAGCTCCCCTCCTACCTAAGATCTGATACCAATCTAAGACCGTGGGGGATTGAACCATGCAATTATCCACCCAACCTCTCTCTATCTATATAGGCTTGTGGCCGTCCAAACATAGATCCCCTTGACCACATGCCTGTACTGACCATTGGACTGCAAGGTCTTACCCGAGGCATGACAAAATGAGGATCCATCCGGTCTTCCATGTTTCACTTTTGGAGTTTTCAATGCTAGATTCTTGGGAGATGCTCTTAGACACCACCCCATAGAGGTTGATGGTTGTAAATAATATGAAGTTGAGTATATCCTTGACTCTAGAATCTCTCGTGGAAGATTTTAGTACCTTGTACAGTGGAAAGGTTATGATGTTGAGCAAACATGGGAAATTGTATCTAGCCTCCATCACATACCAACCATATTTTGTGAGTTTTATCAGCAGAATGCATCGAATTCTACCCTTACATCAAGAGGGCTAGCCGCTCCTCGTGCAACTCATCACTAGAGGAGGGGGTATTGTCACATATGCAAGCTCTTAGAAGAAATCTAGATAGTACTATAATAATTCTAGCAAATTGAAGAAGAATCTAGAAGATTGCAAAAGGTTTTGGAACATTATAGAAACATTTATAATCTAAAAGGTTCTAGAAACGTCTAGATATGTCAAGAAGATTCTAGAAGGATTTAGAAAATTCTAGAACCTTAAGAAAGAGCTTAGAAAGTTCTAGAAGTGCTGGAAGGTTCTAGAAGGAAGAACCTAAAATGTTCTCAACCTCCTTAGGATTTAGTATAAAGATAGATCTTCAACAACACGCCCCCCTCAATCTTTCCAATGCCATTTGTAAGGATTACTCAATGTAAGCCCTCTTTCAATTCTAGTCTTGTGTTTCTTGTTATGAAGTTTTGTCTTGTACTATTAGTTTTGTAATCAAGTTCTATTAACAAGTATTAATTATTCTAATCAAGATTAACATCATTATCAACTTTCAAGCTCTTGTACATTGTGAGCGCCTCCTCTCTCTATGTTCTAGCTTGAGATGTTGATGGATTTTGGATCTCTCTCAACCAGAGCACTCCACATGCAGGAAATACTTTTGTGAAGCATGAGGGATATATCATTGCAAGTGTTAAGAGTGGATACAAGCTACATGTCGAAAGGTCTTTGAATATAAAGGATGACAATCAAGCAGATAAAATAGTTTAGCAATCATAGAGAGAATCCGCCCTTCAAGATGGTGGCGCGATACAACTTTCCAAGTAGATCCTTGGGCAAGTAGCAAAGTTCGTGTATGGTAAATAGAGGACTAGTCATGTGATAGAGAAGATGATTCTCTAATAAAGGCCATCAGATAAGATGGTCATCATATATTGGACCTTCATTCCGATTAGGCAAGGCCAAGACCAAGAGAGGATAGTGTTGTACATTTTATATATGAAGAATCATTTGGAGTTGAGCAAGAGGCAGGGATGGAATTTATGAGAAGATGGATACAAGGGGCTATTGCACACTACTGTGGATTTGAGGCATCTTAGTGAGCATTGGAGAATGCTTAAAGGCTGTTTGAGGATTTTGGTGGGAATTAGCTCTTCTTTAAAATAATTTAAAGAGCTAAAAAAAGAAATTATCAATTTGTAGTGAGCTGGTCTCTTGCAATGATTGAGGGGTATGGGATTTACGTGGAGCTACCGACCATGGCGAAGGGGGGAGAGAGAGAGAGAGAGAGAGAGATGAGCATGGGTTGACATGCTGAGAAACATCTCGGGGCAACCAAGTTGATTCATAAAGGGAGTAGGGAATTCAAAAGGGTGTCAACTTCATCAAAAGGGGAGCTGGCTACATAGGAGAGGGGCATGCTTAATAAGGGGATGTCAGGAGGGAGCTTGTTGGAGTGAAGGGGGTGCTATCCAGATAGAATTTTAGTAAACAAAAAGAGGGCCGAGAAGAAGGCATCCATGACAAACAGAAAAGAATGGGTCATGAGTTGTAGAAGGGTGATGGGCCAAGGTACAAAGGAGAATGGAGAAAGCTGAGGACTAAAGTGGTTCACTGTCCAGTACTCCCCTATAGAACATACATTCGCAAGGTATTAAAAAAACCCTCTTTTAACATGTTTGAATGCATAAAATGACCCCTTTTTAAAAAAATTTGAATATAAAAAACTCTTATTCACCTAAATCTTTTTCATTTTAAACCCCCCCCATTCCCCCCCCCCCCCCCATTGAACTCACGTTATACATTAACATGATTACACAATGGACTACGCAAAACTAAGGAGCAACCCATGGAGTGGTCTAGTTTGGGTAGCACCAAGAAAGAGATGAAAGGATTTGGCTCAAGAGAAAAGAACTATGGAGGGGGTAGAGCATCAACTAGCTCAGGGAAGAGGATCTCAAAGTGTTGGAGTAGGAGGCCTCGTAAACAACTTGTAGCCACAAGCAAAGGGGTGTATTGATTTGGAGTATCGGATTGTCCTATAGAAGGTGAGATGAGAAGCTGCAAGGAAGAGGAATCGGGACAACATTGGGGAAGAAGTAGTAAAAGGGAGCCACCATCAGGACAAGAGATCAAGAGGAAAGGGTGACTATCAAGGGGCAGTCAAGCGGCCATCTACAAGATTGAAAAATGTAGGAAGAGGGCCGTACTGAGGAGCTCTCTTGTGAGAAGAGATTGACAGTTTCCTGAGGATTGGATGGCCGCCAGTGGGTGAGAAGGGTAGTCAGCAGGAGGCGTGGACGACTGCACAAGGGTGGTGATGGTAGAGGTCAGCTACAGAGAGGAAAGTGGGCCTAATTTGAGGGCCGAGGGCCACACAAGGCTGCTCAGGGAGCTCGCCAATTGCAAGGGTGACCCCTGAAGGAGCTTAAAGTGCTTAAAACAGACTACAGGGCTCGTTCAAAGCTATGTGGGAGAGAGGGATGAGCAACGGGTCAGGATGCGACTCGTAGTTGGAAACGATAGCGCTACAGAGGCCTTCAAAGCATGCGAGTGTAGAAGAGGGCGACACCTGCATGTTCAAGGAGAGAACTAGGCTAGGAACTGCTGGTCGTGGACAACTTTGGAGCTTCAAGAGAGCACTATTGCAGGGGATGGAGAAAACACTACACGCTAGGAGAAGGTGGAGGCTAGCTAGGGGTGCTTGATTGGAATAAAAAAGGGAATTTCAAGTACATTTAAGGAGGATGTTACCTGCAGAAGGTAGTTGCCATGAACTCAAGCAAGGGAAGCATGAATCCATAAGGGGAGTGTACACGAAAAGGATGAAGGCAGGCTCCATGAAACTAAAGAACACCGTGGACAAGACGATAATTAGCCCTTGAAAGCCAAAGAGCGATGCCATATTGAGTGAAGGAAGCATGGAGTCGAGCGAGCATAGAAAGTGGGAGGCCTTTAGCTTGCTTGGAGCATCATCATTGTACACTCTCTAAATGACGCCAATTGCATCAGTGTTACCACAGCCTTTATATTTTCGGTGCTCATGTGAATATTTTTCCTCTCTTGCTCTCGTATCCATTTTCTTGCCTCCATATATGTGTGTGAGTATTATATTTTTGAGGGGTAGCAAAGCTTGTGGGTAATTTGTATGTGTGAGTCCCTAGTGGGTTAAGTGAGTATATGCTCCTTATATGGATGTTGGTGTGTGCAAGTCTACAAGCTTTCAAAAAAAACATGTGCATACCAAAGATATGGTAGGAGTATGGGTTGTCTAAGTTTGAGCGTATGCAGTAGTTGACTTTCATATCAGGTTTGGGTGTGAGTATTAACTAGGGATAGGGGTGTTGTGGAGTCATCGGGCTATACAAAGGCATTTACTATGTTTGTCTGAGTCCCATAACCATGCTAAAAACACTTAGCAAATAAATCCCAATTTACCAGCCCCTTTATAATTCCATGTAGTGAGCCTGACACTTTTCAAATTTATTTTGATCCACCTCTCTCTTGGTATGCACTTGATGGCAAGGCTTCAAGGCTTCACGGGGGTGGAGGGACCTGATGCATGAGAATCACAAAAACTTTATGTATATATTTTGTACATAGCTATGGTTTTGACACTCTTAAATCTTGGAAATAAGGAGAGATAGGAGAGAACCCTATGAGAATGGAAAAATCATTGGATGCCGATTATACTTGACCGTCTCACTACAGGAGAAGAATAAGAGTCAATAGTGAAAGGGAGGAGAATCTTATGCATTATGGAGTTGAAGTCAACAAAATACTATCAAATGCAATCATAATTCACTTGTGGACACAAAGATTGCACATGGAGTCGAGAGGGACCACCTGGAAGACTTTTGAGAAGGAAAAGACATATATGTATTTTTGTGGGATTTTTTTCTATTTTTTTCATTTCAAATTAAAAAGTTTCCAACAGCAAAGTTGTAGGCATTGAGTTGATCTTTTTGCCCCTATTTGTTTATAATTTTTGGAGATAGTAGTTGGGAGGGCCAAAATGGTAGAGCCTATATGTCCACATGGAGAAGAAGTCATGATTATCCATTTCTACACACATAATTCTTATAGGTTTCTCTCCATTATTGATGGATTTTCTCTTATTTTATAAAGATTCTCTCAAATATTATAAAAAGCTCTTGGACTCAAGCTATGGAAGGTGGCATGGAGACAAAGCTTGTCATCATCAAGGCGATTATAACAAAATTGGTCAATAAGCAGGGTACATGGAGCTCTCTCATTGGGAAAATTCCGCTGATTTAGGTTAGTTTCTAATAACCCCTCTTGCTCATAATCTCTTTCCTAATCACACTCTTAGCCTATAAAAGGATGCCTTCTCTTTTGTAAATGGACACATACACAATCAAGTTCTAGCACTCACTCTCTCACATGTACATCCTTGTGTATGCACCTTTGTGCACAAATAATTCTACTACGGCATATTATTGGCTATGGTTGTTTGTTTTGGTGTGTGTATGTGTATATGTTTCTTAATGGGCAAGAGGTTTGAGTTACCATGCACACACGAGTTTGTGAGATGTTGATTATGTGAAATTCCCCTCGTGAATGTTTGTATGATGTTTATGAAGCCCATGTTAAAGAAGCTCTAATGATCTCTTCTTCTCCCTCTCTTTCCTTCTCTCAAATTATTCTTGTGTTATGTGTCGACCCCCTTACCATGTTTCCTAACTACATTCCAAGCTAGGTGGCATTGGTTGTGCTAATCGCAAATCAAGATCATTAAGAGGGAGGGCTACGGGGTGTCATCACTACTGTCAATCAAAGCATTTTGTCAATGAGTGCCAATAGAGAAGGTGAAGAAAAGATGGCGAGTTTTACTTTTGATAACCGCATCAGCACTCTCACATCAGTTAGATTTTGTGAAGCACCAAGGGTTTTCTCTCCAATTGTTGAAGAAGAGTCATTAACTACATCAACCACAAAATCCAAGCCACAAAGTATAAAGCATTGAGTGGATGCACGTGGACCTACACTCTGTCTATGCCTAGAGAGTTTAAGTGAAGTACAACCACCCAAGTGTCACCACTGCATGCAAAATGGAAAGTTGATTGAGGTAGACTCTTCTCACCCAATCAATTTGGAGCCCAGTATGGAGGATAATGTGGGATTCAACAAGAGGTAGAGTCTTGTGGTGAAGGTGTCACCTTGTCAACACTTAAGGTATGCAATTATAGTCTTTGAAGCCTTGCCCTACTCCCAAAATGGATAATACCAATAGGTCAGAAGTCTTTCCTTTTTGTTCCTTGCAGCACATGCATATTGATAGAAAGATATTCTACCAGCAAAAGATTGTTTTCTTATTTGAAGAGATATGCTTGATGAAATCCTTAGATCCCCATGTCCCATCATCGTGCCCATTCTTGTTTGCTACCACTCTTTGGATGTAAGCATATTTATTCTATTCTAGCCTTGTTCTCTTCTTGGCCCAGCTCTAGTTTCTCAGCCCTATATAAAACTGTATGAATCACTAAGTTATTCCCAAAATAAAAGATTTATAATTGTTTTCTCATTGATTTACTACCATGGCAAGTGTCACTTTTTTCACAAAATATCACCACTTATTTTTTGAATACCTTTGGTATTGCTTGTGTGGTTTCCAACAAGGATGATGATGTCTCACGACTAGAAATATTGTCTCTATTGATGAAAGTAGAGGCCCAATCTTGGCACAATTCTTTGCCCAAGCTACCAAGGATGCATGGGGCTTACTATGTGCTTCATTCGTGAAGAGGCTTTGCAGAGGCATAACCTTGGAAAAGTTATGGCAACTGCTGACAGAGTTAAAGCAGGGACATTTGACAGAGTATGCCCCACTTACAAATTCAAGTTTGTGGATTTGTGGGACTAACGGTTTGCCTCATTGGAGGAAGGTGACGGAGTACCTAATTTCCTGAAGAAGGACCATTTCATTGTTGGCCTCTAGTCGCCGCTTTAAAAGAAGGTGAAGGGGAGATTCCGCGAAACGTATGAGGGCAGTGGAAGTAGTCTACCTTAAAGACAAGAATCTACACATGCAAGAAAGAGTCAATGAGTCAGAGGAATCAAGATCCGTGCCTGACTAACCCTAGTTACTACAAACAGCCGCTCAGAGGACCCAACCACAAGAGGCATCGGAAGAGCATCAAGACCTATTGACCTACATCACTACTCAGCTAGAGAATCTTTCTATTCATTTAGTGCAACAAGTTCATACATTGAAATGAAGAGCAAGGGAGATGAAAATAAAGTCAAAACGAGGAATACCACTGCTAAATTTTGGAGAAGATGGCTATGGTATGTATTACTGTCCACACCCAAGGAGGTAGGATTTGAAAAGAGGAGCAAGGAAAAACCAAATTTCATCACTGAAGAGAAAGACCACCACCACCCAGACCACCCCAACAAGCACCACCCGTGAAAATTCTACATCCATTGGGTCAACCACACCCACCACCACAAAAAACTCTCATTCCACCCTTACCCTCACCACCAGCCGCAACCATGCAGTAAGTGTCATCAGCCTTGAAGGTAAGGGAGAGACAAAAGTGGAGAAGGATATTAAAGGAGTGGCAAAAGGTAAGACCAAGGTAGAAGGAGTAGATGCCATGGGTGTAAAGCGCGCTAGGCATGGTGAATCTTCCCAAAAGGAATAAAAGATGAAAACTAAAGGAAAAACTTGCAAAAATCTATCCAAGTCATGACGTAAAATTGACATTGCAGATTTCTCTTTGGGCGAGTGTTCTAACCCGTATGATTTTGCTCAAGATGTTTCTATGCAGGGCCCAAAAATCACCTGGCCTCAGCTACTCCACCTAGCACCTAGGGTGAGGAAACAATGGAAAAAGATGGTTAGCACTAGAAGACCAAAGCAAAAGATAGATGGGGCTATCTCTAGGAGGAATCTAGATGACATACTACCATCGATGATGGATGCTCACATCAAAGGGCAACACATCTCCAATATCTACATTGATGGTCGCACACAAATATGTGTCATGATCGAGTGAAAACATGATGCACCATTTGGGTTTATAGGTGAGTAGGCGGACACCATGCCAAGCCAAAATGGCAAATAATATAAAATTTCAATGTGTTGGTATTATAAATTCAGGTAGGGTAAATTAAAAGCGTTCAACACCAAGGTGGATGTGGTATATCTTTGTTATGCCACATAAGGGGGAGGGCTATCCTATCATTCTAGGGAGGCCTTCGCTTATGGATATGAGAGCTAAGAAGTACTAGGATACCGGCATAATCCAGATGAAGGATGCCAACAGAAAGCCAATAAATTTATGACATGAAGATAGGACGGCAACGTGACATGGATCTAGAAACCTCTTCAACCACTTTAGAAGAGGATTCAACAGTGACTGAAGAAAGAGACAATAGCAGATGGGGGTCATTCTCAAGGACTTTAAGAAGATGGAGCAATGTGACACATCATCATCAAACCAAGGGGAGCCACCATGTATAAAACCTCTAGTAGAAGCAACTAAGCTACATTAAATGCTCTCTAGTGAGTTGTGTGGGAAAGAGCATGAAGATTATATTTTGATGCTAAATAATTTTACCACATTGTTCATTGGTGAATACAATAAAACCAATGACACACAGTAGTTCAAAATCACATTAAGATCAAGGAGGGAAGTAAACTTGTAGTGTAGAAGCTCAGGCAGCTGGGAGTACCTCAACAAGAGGCCTTGCTCAAGGAGGAAAGGAAATTGCTAGACGCAAGTTTCATCTATCCTATTGAATACTCAAAGTGGTTTTCTCCAATGGTAGTCACACCAAAGAAGAATGGTAAGTGGAGGGTTTCTATTTATTACAAGCTCCTTAATGCAACCACAAAGAGGGACCATTTTCCTTTTCTTTCCAAGATGAAATTCTCACTGAGGTAGCAGGACATAAGCGCTAGACGGTATGTGATGGTTACTCAGGCTACTTCCAAATTAGCATCACTAAATAATATCAAAAGAAGACAACCTTTATCACACCATGGGGATGTTTTGCTTAGAAAGTTATGGCTTTTGGTCTCACTAATTCCTCGGCCACTTTTCAACGCTATATGACATTTTTCCCTCAACCATTATTTTAATCGATGTTTTCATTGATGACTTTTGTATCTATAGATTCCACTCTATTTATTTGGAGAAAGGCTATGAAGGTCTAGCTAGGCTGCAAGATTTGGGTGCCCAACTCAACGTGGAGAAATGACACATTGGTAAAAGCAAGGTTACTCTTCTTGGCCATGTGATCTCTACCAAGGTCATTGAACCTGACTGAAGCAAGGTTCAAGCCATGGTGGCTTCTCCCTCTCCCACCACAACAAAGAAATTGGTCTCTTTTGTCAAAAGGTGAGGTATTTTAGTAGGTTCATTCACCTTCTCTCTCACATGGTTCTCCATTTACAACAAGTTACCCATCAAGAGATCTTCACGTGGAGTGAAGAAAATGAATAGGCGTTGAATGAGGTAAAACAAATTCTAGCCTCACTTCCCACAATTGCACCTCCAAAGTGGGATGAGCCATTTTATGTAAACCCTAGTGTGGGCAATGACACACTTAGGGAGGTATTGATGCAAAAGGATCCTCAAACTTCTTTCACGTGTCCTATCTACTTCTCAAGTCTCATGATGACTCCATAAAAAAAGGGATACACGGAAGTGGAGCACATGGTACTTGCATTAATATTTGCTACTATCAAGTTTTGCTCTTATTTATTGTCTAGACCATTCATAATATTAACCATGGAAGAAGTATTTCCTTATGTAATGCAACACATGGATGTTTCTTCTAGGATTTCCAAATGGCTCACAAGGTTGCAAGAGTTTGATTACACAATGCAAGTGGAAAGCTCCACAAGAGATAGTTTGAAAGTCATTCTCACTCATCGCCAGTATGAAAAGAAGTTGAAGATCAGGACAAGTGACAAAGAAGTAACACCTGAGTTGGAAGTCCCTCAGATAGCGAGGGCTCACTCTCTTTTCTTTGATGGAGCTGATAAGAGGACATTGGACAAAGCTACAATTGGCATTTCTGTCTTCAACGAGCAAGGGGAAAAGATATTATCCATTGGATTTCCACTCGAACAATGAGGAAAAATATGCAACCTTAACTCGGTTAGAGTGGTGTGTGAAACAGAAGGTATTTAACGGTTCAATGTATTTGGTGATGTCATGCTTTTAATAAAACAAACACAAGGAACTTGGGCTTGTAAAAATCATAGATTGCTAGGCCATTCTCACCAAGTTAAGAAAATTGTAGGGAATTTTCAAGTATTACAATTACATGATGTCCCTTGAGCATAAAATCAAGAAGCACATGCTCTACCTCGAGAGAAACTACAAGATGTTCCAATGGGTGCGATCAAGTTGAACCTTCCTCTGATGCTATGCCTGACATCATGGGTTTCTTGGGCACAAGAGAGTGTCCGAAAGATCTTACTAAGGGCCAAATGCAGTGGCTTCTACACAAGGAAAAAAAAATACCGCCTTATCAAAATGATGACCTCTACTGCAAGGATAGGGATCAAATTCTTAGGCGTGTACCTCTCTCTAGAGAGATCACCAAAATCATTTCAAGTTTCCATGATGGTGTTTTTGGAGGGAACTTTGCACGTGAAATCACATGTATAAAGGTTCTACAAGATGGGTGTGTGTGTCCTAGTTTGCAGAGAGATGTGCATCACTGGTGCAAAACATGCAAAGAGTGTCAGAAGGCTAGTGATAGAAGACTAACATATGAGCCACAAACTGCTATTATCTCTTATGGACCATTTGGGAAATGGGAAACTGATGCTACTGGGACTTTTCCAACAATCCAATCATGAATAGGTGGACTTGATGACTAGGTGGGCCAAAGCAATTGCTACCACCCAAATTACAGCTAAGGAAGTGACTAAGTTTGTATTTGAAACCATTTGTTGTCGTTTTGGCACTCCTCTTGAGATAATTTCTAATAGGGGACCAGGTTCTACAAGAGACCTAGTAGGGGAGCTAATGGAGAAGCTGAGTATCTAACGATGACACTTAAACTACTCAATTATCTACTTAGCTACGTCCTATTTCCTAACAACCGGTATCAGAGCAAGGTTTGCACGTAGCTAAAGTATCTAAAGGAAAGGATTCCTTAAATTGGGTGGTAGTAATGGAGGAGGAAGGGAAGCTCAAGATAGAGAAGTTCAATGTCAAGAACTACCAACACTCGAAGATGCATATTGAAGACTATGTCTACCAGAAGGACCTTTATTTGCACTAGGTGCTCTTGCAAAGAAGCCCGCAACAATGGAAGATGAAGCATGGGTTGTCCTTAACTGAAAGGCATTAGGAACAATCTGTCTAAGCTTGGCGTTAATGGTGGCCTTCAATGTTTCGGAGATGAAGACCATGGAGGACTTGATGAAGTCAATTGAAGGCCTCTACGAGAAACCATTGGCATCCAATAAGGTATTTCTCATGAAGCGCTTGTTCAATCTAGAAAATGGTAGAGAATGGTTCAATTGCAGAACACCTAAATGAATTTAACACCAACATAAGTCAACTTTGATCGATGAAAATCAATTTTGATGATGAACTGCAAGCTCCCTTATACTATCATCTCTACCAAATAGTAGGGACAACCTTGTGATGGTTGTAAGTAATTCTATCTTTGCCACAAATACTCTTAAGTTTGATGAAGTTGTGGGTGTTTTCCTAAGCAAGGAAATGTGAAGGAGAGGCACAGGAGAATCATCAAGTGGTGCACTATCAGTGGAAACAAGAGGAAGGCGTAAGGAGAGGTTCAAAAACCAAAACGTCATGATTGATCAAGGCAGAGCAAGTCACGTACAAACTCAATTCATGAATGTTGGAATCGCAACAAGAAGGGCCAAGTCAAGAAGGATTGCTGGTCCAAGAAGATGAAAGAGTTGGAGTCTAAAGACAACAAGCCAACATCGAAGGTCAATGTGGCAAGTAAAGTAGAGCAAGATGCTCTAATTCTCTCAGTAGACAATGTGTCTAATTCCTCGATAGTAGATTCCACGGCTTCATGCCATGCGACACCATACAAGCAACATTTTCAAGATTACACTAAAGGTAATTTTGGGTATGTATACTTGGGAGATGATGAAGCTTGTGAAACTGTCGGTAAAGGTAAAGTTTGTGTCAAAATTGCTAACAGAAATGAATGGAAGCTCAAAGATGTTAGGCATGTTCCTTCTCCATGCAAAAAAATGATCTTTACAGGATAATTGGACGATGAAGGTCACAACATTGCATTTCCAAACAAAAGATGGAAGATCTCAAAGGGATCTTTGGTGGTTGCCAAGGGACAAAAGTTGGTACACTTTACTTATGTACAGTCAGCACGCAATCTTCAACTTGTGCAGTAGCTATAAAAGTCGATAGTGCGGTGTAACACTATTGGCTTGGGCATGTGAGTGCCAAAGGAATGCAAATGCTTCAATCAAAGACTCTTCTACCAGGTTTGAAAGGAGTGAACTTAGTTCTGTGAAGATTGTGTTTATGGTAGACAAAAGAGAGTAAAATTCCTAAAAGCAGGAAATGAAAGAAAAACTAAAAAAAACTTGAATTGGTTGATTCTTCAAGTACACCATCCCTTGGTGACTCATTGTACTATGTAACATTCATAATTGATGCAACTAGAAAAACATGGGTTTTATGTCATGAAGAATAAATCCGATGTGTTTAGGTTCCAGCAAGTACACCATCCCTTGGTGTCTCATTGTATCATGTAACATTCATAAATGATGTAGCTAGAAAAACATGGGTTTATGTCATGAATAATAAATCCGATGTGTCTTCCATATTAAAAAGGTGGAAAATATTTGTGGACAATGAAGCAGGTACCAAGGTTAAATGCCTCAAATCCAACAATGGAGTTGAAATTTTGAAAGGATGATTAGAACATTCATGATGCGAGGACGAATCATGTGGCTACATGCAAACTTACCGTTTAAGCTTTGAGCGGAAGTAGTAAGTATGTCTGTGTATTTCCAATCAATCGATCACCGTCAATGACATTGGATGGGGGAGTTCCAGAGGAGGCATGGAGAGATAAATTGGTGACTTATTCATTTTTCAAAGTGTTTGGGTGTGAGACTTTCATACACATAGATAGAAGCCTAAGATCAAAGCTAGATGCAAAGTCCAAAAAGTGTTTTTTCATTGGCTATGGAGAAGGGGAATTTGGGTATTGCCTATGGAATCCTGAAGGGTTTCTTCGTTGGCTATGGAGAAGGTGACTTTGGGTATTGCTTATGGAATCCTAAAGTGTTTCTTCATTGGCTATGGAGAAGGTGACTTTGGGTATCGCCTATGGAATCTTAAAGATGGTAAAATTTTTAGAAGTAGGGATGTAATTTTCAATGAAAAAATATGTTCAAAGATTATTTGGAAAGAAAAAAAACAAAAGAAACAGGTGATGAGTACATGGATCTCGAGGACGGTGAAGACTCAAGGAGTGAAAACGGTGACAATGTACAACAATGTCAACCAAATGAGGAGCCTCAACCTATTCCTCAAAGACCTACAAGAGCAAGTAGACATCATAAAGGTTCATTTCCTTCAATTATCTTTTGATCTTAGATTCTAGAGAGTCGGAATCATACGAGCAAGCTATGTAACAAAAATCCAAAGAAGAATGGATAAAGAGCATGCAAGTGAAGATGTAGTCATTACATCGCAACCAAACATGGGAGTTGGTTGAGTTGCCTAAAGGTAAGTGGGCACTCCAGAGCAAATGGGTGTACAAGCTGTAGGAAGAAGAAGCTATTATGGTCTCGATAAGGCCAGACATTCCACATGCAGTGGGACTTGTATGTAGGTTCATTAGACAACCCAGTTAAAGAGAACTCGCAAGATTTGAAGTGGATACTTAGGTATATGCAAGGGACAACAACAAATTCTTTGTATTTTGGAGGAACTAATATTTTTTTGCAAGGGTATGGTGATGCAGATATGGCAAGTGACAAAGATACTTGAAGGAGCAATACTAGCTATCTATTCACGGTTGGAGGCATAGCAGTAAGATGGGCTTCAAAGCTACAAAAAGTGGTCTCGCTTTCTACCACGAAAGTAGAGTATGTAGCAATGACAGAGGCAAGCAAAGAAATGCTTCACAGATTCTTAGAAGAGCTTGGATTCAAAAAAGGCAATCGTGTCTTGTACAGTGATAGCCAAAGTGCTATCCATCTCGCAAAGAACTCAACCTCTCATTCAAGGAAGCAAATGTTGCTTTGATTAAGCATTAGGGAAAGTTTGGACTCTCAAATGGGCCCTATAAGGACTTTGACTTTGTCTCTTGTGTCCAAAGTGGACGCACAATAAAATTTTTACAAATGAAATCAAAAGTTGTCTTTTGGATTTAAAATGTACTCATCGAGATCTATCCATTGATATATAGCATGCCATCAGATTCCTTATATTCTAGAAGATTCCATTTTTTGATGTGACAACTCCGTCTTATAAATGGAATCTCCCCACATTTTAGCTTCAGTGGGGAGGCTATAACTTCTACAAATCAACTCCAAATTTGTTGGAGTTTGGGGATTTAGAACCTACTTTCTAAGATATTTCCAATGATATGTTGGCTGATAGGGTTTTGACAAGCGTTAATGTACTTGGTTGCCCACTTTGGACAAGAGAGGCAAAGTCAAACCTCCTTATAGGGCCCCTTTGAGAGTCCAAATTTTCCCTAATGAAAACTTTTCAAGTTTGATGATATTTGATAGCTAAGCTTGACATCTATCTATTGTAATATTGGGAAATTTCATGATCCTCAAATAGTTACAAGATTGATCAAGGCCGTTTCTCTATAAAAGATCGACAATGTTGACGCTCTCTTACTGTGACATTTGTGACATGTCAACAAGCAAGCTTGATAGATACAAGCAACACTCACTTGTTTTGTCTCACATTTTTGATGAAGTTATGTGAGCAAGGATTCACTTCAGGGAATATTGCATGTAATCTTTCAAAGATTGAGATATCATATTAGCATACGATCTTGGGAAATCTTGTTGACATGTCTATCTGATATTTTCTTGGACATTGGTATGAACCAAGCAACAATGTCATGCAGGGTACATCCGATAGCACTAAATTCCTCAGCAGATATGTCTATGATCTCGATTCAAGCAAAGAAAACTGCCTCTTAAGGGGCAACAAGCATAGACATTTTCAAGTTCTACTTGTATTTATGTCTTTAGCATTTCATTTGAAAAGAATTTATCTGACATTCAAAATAAAGTGCTTTGATAGACTTACTATAAAGCAAGACTTCTATTCCTTGCCACAATATCATTCATTGACTTAGGATCAAGGATCTAATGGCACACATGCTGGACAATATGAGAATATACACTCATGGTTATGGTTTGCAATGACCAACTATGATTTATCCATGTCAATACACATCGTGCAAGGTGCACATATGGTATTTTCTCACATTGTGGAGACCTTCATTGGTGGCAAGGGCTCATCACATTAGTTTTTTGCTATGCATGCATGGAGTGCCAATATTGTAGACTCATTCCACTAAAACATAGTTTACACTTCTGCTATAACATCATCTACTCTAGTTAAAAAGAGTTGAGGCTAGTATCATTGCTTGTGATCGCTGTATATGATTATAGTGATGATCAATTTCTATGTAAAAGATGCTATCACTACAAATGAATTTATGTATGGGTAGCAAGTAGGCATGGCCTTGCTATCAAGCACATAATTCATGAGACACGATGAATAGATTAATGGAGCCTCTGAGTTGGTAATCTTTTACTGCAACAAAGAAAATTTAGTCTCTCTACTTATTTGGGATGTTAGGAATCATTCTCTTATATCCATGGAGATATATGATTATGTTGTGAATAAGATTCCAACTCAAGAAGAGATGTTGCTTAGTGACATTGATTATGTCTCTAGGAGAGGTATTTTTAGATATATGACCCATCTAATACACAATCGCTTCATCATTGTTGAATGTCATGGCTTGACCTCATCAAAATTTTTCTTTCAAGGAAGGAAGGTCGTAAGGGATAGTGGACAAGCTCAACTTCCAAAGTTGATTCCAATCACTATTAGACATGGTAGATTGTGTTGGTCACCATTGGATCCTAGTTTGAGCCGTTTCCATGCAAAGTCTAACCAAGGGGTTTTACAATGTAGATTCCAACCAACAAATATGTTTTGGTTTATTTTTCCAAGTTGGATGTATACAATTAAATATTTTCATCCATTTTTCTCTTCTGAGACATGACAAGGTCATGTGGGAGCAAAGTATTTTGAGTCGTAGTGTCCAAATTACATTTATTCATCATGTAGATATGGACCTACATGTAGGCTTCGATTTGGCAAAGGTGGTCACATGGGATACATGGTCTAAGAACTCAAGGAGTTCAATTTAGCCAGTGTGGAGTAAGGATAACTAGACTCCCTCTCACTCATGTTGCAAAGTGTTTACAGTTACCTCCACACACAAGTACATCTCATGCTTGTAGGATGTTCTTTTCTAGATATCCTTACTTGAGACATATTCCACATGTGAAGAATATAAGTCTTTGGGATTGACAACTAGATCCTCTTATTTCAATTATGTGTTGCAAAAAATTCCCCAGATGCTAGTCAAATCCGTTTATTAGACCACTTTGAGCACATTGTATTAGGAACAAATTATGTGGCCAAAAATGGTTGATGAATCCTTAGTAATACTTGTTAAGGTTACAAGTAGTGTTAAACAAATTTAGCAGATGGTAGTTTAGACATGTAGCAAAGTTATGTTCTATTAATAAACTAGTTTATCTGGCACCTAGATGTGATGGATTTTCACATTCTATTATGGTCCAAATTGGTTAGCAGAGTTTTCATGTCAAAAATATTTAGTTCTTCTTTCGAGATCCATGAGCATAACATTAGCCATAGGAATTGGAAAGTAAGGTAATGAATATGTAGGTTTGGATCTGCTTTTGCTAAATGCATGCACACTAGGTTTTATGGGCCCTAATGTTAAGCAAAGGCTGATTTGGAGAGGCATGTACATTAATGACATTAACACCTCCTAAAGCATGTCGCACACTATGTGCATTATCTCTATGAGATTAATATCAATCTATCAATCATCAATAAATATCATGTCTTGGTTTGGGTTTTTGTAGATGAACTCATTATAGTTCACCCAGGTGCTTATTCCTAAGATTATTAATTAAGCAACAATCATGCAAGGAATCATGATTCTCGTTTACCAATCATTTTAGAGGACTGTCTATAAACGGTGGAGAAACACACCTCCGTACTGTCAGTTATCCAGAGAGGATAGGTATTTTATAAGTAGTGATCTTGTGCTAAAGGATATGATGAGTGCATAAATTAGCATAAACCAACCCAATTAGAAATATTATTTCTCTAATAGGAGTTTGCTTATCATGAGACAAAGCAGGTTGCGACTAAGTTTAGCATCTCAACCTTGAACACCGATTATGATAGGGTGGTTTACTGATGAATAATGATATTAATTCAAGGCCTTATACGTTGTTGATGAGTTATGTCAGCCATTTCATTAGGTGAAATTTGGACTCACAAAGGGTCCCTTTAAGGAGTTTGACTTTACCTCTCTCTACCAAAACGGACGCATGGATAAATTTTTGCAAACAAACTCCAAAGTTGGCCGAGGTTTGACAGTTAGAATGTCCTCTTCAAGCTCTATCTACTGATATATAGCACGCCATGAGTTTTCTCATATTTTAGAGGATTCTTTTTTTTATTCACGTATGATGTGACAACTCTATCAGAATCTAAGTGAATCAAAAAAATAATCTTCTAAAATATGAGGAATCTCATGGCATGCTATATATCAGTAGATAGAGCTTGAAGAGGACATTCTAACTGTCAAACCTCCACCAACTTTGGAGTTTGTTTGCAAGAATTCATCCATGCGTCCGTTTTGGTAGAGAGAGGGTAAAGTCAAACTCCTTAAAGGGTCCCTTTGTGAGTCCAAATTTCACCTAATGACTTTCATAGAAAGTGAAAAGAAGCATTCTTTTTAGAAACATCTTACTTGTAATAACTCGTTTAGCATACGCAAGTGAGTTCAATTGGAGTTTGTACGCTATGTTGGCGGATATGGGTCAGTTACACAAGGTTGCAAAGGGACAACAATGTGGGAAATCAAGATGCTCTTCTTGATTCTATTGAATCCTATGACTTGTTTTGTAACTTTACTTCCATAACCCCCCATAGTGTATGACTTTTGTAATAAAATAGGAAGAAATGTCTCTTTTTCACTCTTGTAAACTTGCAGTTTAGTTTGTTATATGCTCACATTCAATTTGTCTTTAGTATTTTGCAAATTTTTTGTGTTTATGTTTGCACTTTATTTTACAAGTGTCATATATATAAGATAAAACTACCAACTTTAGTATATAGATAACAATGGATTTAGCCTACTCTTGGAAAGCAAAGACCACGTTATTACCCAGGTGCCAACAAAGTATATGGCAAGTACTCCTACTACATTTTTACTTGGGATGTGCATAAGGTAGTGGTTTGTGGGCTAGTATGAAAGGCCAAAGGGTGGATTGGCGTACTGCTATCCTCCCAACCTCCCTACTTATAGCCCTTGGTACTTGCAAGTAGTATCCTTAACTTATGCATGGCCCTCAGCTCCTAGCCGCACTGAGACATTCAGTTCTTTGGACCTTGGCCTGGCATTACTTCCTCCTTGGAGAAGCGTTTTTGTCCATGAAAACAAAAGTTGTGAGACCTTCCTAGGAAGACTGATGTTTTCTGCAGTGGGATCCTTCATGGATTCAATTGCTCGTTTGACCCGGAATACATTTTAGAAGGAGGTTCAATGAAACCAAGACTAACAACTTGATTTTTCACATTGTTGTCCCTTTGCAACCATATTGTATGACCAGCCTATATCCAACATAGTTTGTAGACTCCATTTAGAACGCACATGAGCATGCTGAATGAGTTATCATCGCAAAGATCTACTCCAAAGAATAACTCTTTTCACTTTCCATGAAAGTAACATGCTGACGCAACTCATCACTCAAACTTAATTCATTGGCTCTTTATCTTCTTGTATCAATAAACAGCCTCGTGATAACTAGTGTTCAATATTGAGATCTTGACTTATACATGAAGAGACTAACCCTAGGGTCACAAAACATGCTTTAACTTAAAAATAGAAAACTCCAACTAAAGTAATAAATGCTTTCTAATTGGATTGCTTGGTGCTAATGTATGCACTTCGCATATCCTTTAGCACAAAATTACAATTTGTAATCTGTACGTCCCCTTAAACACATACAAAATTGAGGTTTTGTAATCTGCCTATCTGCTGGATATTGACAGTACTGAGGTGTGTTTCCCCATAGTTTACAAACAGTCTTCTAAAATGACTGGTAAATAGAAATCAGTGTTTCTTATAACATTGCTGAGAAATCAACAATGTTATGAATAACCGTCTTGGTTAGCTTGAAAGATCTACAAGCACTCAAACAATTGATACATGACCTCTATTGGTGATTGTTAGATCTATGTCATGAATGTGTATGTTGTTCCAAATTAGCCTTTGCTAAACACTAGGGCTCATAACACCTAGTGGGCATGC
Organism: Adiantum capillus-veneris; assembly: GCF_014529385.1. NCBI lineage: Eukaryota > Viridiplantae > Streptophyta > Polypodiopsida > Polypodiales > Pteridaceae > Adiantum > Adiantum capillus-veneris. Next base: position 123,744,198 of record NC_140938.1, on the reverse strand, counting down.
ATTCAACAAGAACAGATCTCCAGCGTATCCACATTGATCGTGGCCCTTGGCTTGACATTGGACCATAATAGTGTTGGAGATGGGGCTAGGGAGGGTGATGGCGAGATGTAGCCATTGTGAGGTGTAGCGTGCAGAAAAGCAGAGAACAAGACAAAAAGAGAAAGAGTCTCGATTGTAAAAACAAAAATACGCTATATATGTTGTATCAATAATAAGAAACTTCCTTCACATATAAAAGAAGACTTGTCATGAAAACTACCATAAGAAAACTGGAGTTCATATGCATGCCTTAGGAGGAGTTTCCCATGGGCTGGACACACTAATTGGACCCAGGCTTGAATACCCCCCCAAAGCCCAAACCACTGACAATGGACTCAAAACAGACCATGGTAGAGTTCAGTCACTTGAAACTATGAGTAGAAGCCCCCCCTTAACAACAACATAGGTATGTGTGTGTGCACTTCCCTCAAACAACTATTAGTGTGAGACAACAAGAACTCAGAACCAAACATAAATGGGTGGTCTTACCACTGATGTGTGGCAGTGTCTATTACCCGTACAATTTATTGACAAATGGCTTGACATAAAAAAGACAACATAAAAACAAAATGGAAGAAAAACTACAAAACATCACATCGGTGCTTCGCCGGTTTTTCCACAGTCGAAACAAAGATTTTGGTTGAAACAGTCCTTCGTTTGATGATTTTTGTGGTCACAAATTACACAAGGTCTAGTGCTGGTTGAAGTTGCATTTGAAATGCAACCACAAGATACATATACAATAGGTATAGCAAAACTAATACGTGGTACTGATTTCTCTTATTCTTGCAATTAATTAACGATAGGGATTTAATATTCACATTATCACGTGAAATTTCTTTTGATCACAATTTTTATTATTACATTCACATAATCACAATTAACGTCATCAAAAAAATTCTGATAAGTGGTGATGTGGCAACCCCCCTAAACTCCATCAAGGTATATGCTTTTATTGATGGGCCCACCCAGGAACTACAATAATGCTAAACCAAGCCCACCAAGAAATGAAAATATCCCAATGGGCTTACCGAAATTGGACAATTTTTATGGGCTAAGGGAAATTCATGTGAATATTTAATGTGATTGCATATTTTGAAATGTGATCACTCAACATTATTAACGTGTTCATGCATTTTGTGATCATGTTAATGAAATCCCTTAACATACCGTCCAAAGAAGGCAATGGATCCTTCTCTTTTCAAATAGTTATAGTTTTGCAAAAATATACAGGAGGCTACTAAGGAAAACAAATATAAGATATTCATCTGGCACAGGGGCTTCAACATAAATTAACTAAGTGTGGATGCTTTTCAATCTATTACCTAAAGCTGCAAAATTCTCATCATCATGCATGGAAAGGGAATAGAGCTCCATTTTAAGCTCATTTTGGAGTACTTGGATTTAGGACCAAAAACATTTTCTAGTTCCATCTAAGCAGCATTCGAAGATTGCACATCATCCAAATAATGAATAAGGTCATCTTTGAGAGATGTCAAAATAATACCTTGCTCGTCCTTGCATTGTTGCTCGGCAAATAGCACTCTCATAGCTACAACGGATGTGCCAGCTTCATCTGTTGATAGAGGCTTGACCATGCTCCAGAGATTCTTGCGCATTAGATAGCTCGTCACTTTGATTTTCCAGGTGTGGAAGTCGGGTCCATTAAATTTATTGACTTTTGATGCCATCTTTGAAGAATTCAAGAAGATCTTGGTGATGACCAAGCCTTCAAACCATACGATAATTTGAGAATCTTGCTTGTTGACTATCTGCTACAACAGCATTTTGATATGCTATTGTTGGGGGCCAGTGTTGTGAAACTCAGTGAGAACAGCGAGTAGCATTTTGGGGCGTAATGGGACTGATATCGAAACTACCAACCATAGACAACATTTTGAAACGATTTCTAGAGAGAAGTATTAGCCAAACTTGTCGAAAATTTCCCTATTTTCAACAAGAGTGTTTCAAAATGCCTTCGTATTGTGTTGCCTTCTTTTCTATGCCAACCAAAAACGTTCTCCATTCTAGAACGCATATAGTCACACCTAGGAGGAGGAGGACAACGACGCTTGGTTCTGCATGCTTATTAGATGCAGTCTTTGGATGACCTTCTTCTCCGCGTGTAAACCTGTCATCTAAAAGCCTGATGCTCTGATACCAGATGTTGGAGATGGTGCTAGGGAGGGTGATAGCCATGTCAAGGTGTAGCATGCAAAAAAGCAAAGAATGAGAGAGAAAGTCGATTGTAAAAACAAAATAACACTATGTGTGTTGTATTAATAAAAAATATCCTTCACGTATAAAAGAAGACTTTCCATGCAAGCTTCTAAAAGAGAATTGGAGTTCATATGCATGCATTAGGAGGAGTTTTCCACGGGCTTGACAGACTAACTAGACCAAGGCTTGAATACCCAACAAATAGCATGTGAAAATTACTCACATCTACGTACCAATGAAACATGTTTATCACTAGAACAAAGACTTTCAACATATATAAACAACCATCCACTAGAGTTTTTTAACAAGACTTTTACGTTAACAAGCAAAGAACGAGAGAGAAAGTCGATTGTAAAAACAAATAACGCTATGTGTGTTGTATTAATTAAAAAATTCCTTCACATATAAACAAATACTTTCCATGAAAACTTCTAAAAGAGAATTGGAGTTCATCTGCATGCATTAGGAGGAGTTTCCCATGGGCTTGACACGCTAACTGGACCAGGGCTTGAATACCCAACAAATAAAATGTGAAAATTAATCACATCTAGGTACCAATGAAACATGTTTATTACTAGAACAATCACTTATACATATATACATGACCATCCATTAAATTTGTTTAACAATACTTTTACGTTAACAAGTCTCACTGGGTATCCAACACTTTATGGCCACTAAAATTGTTCCTAATGGTCTGGTAGATCGATTTAACTAGCACCTAGGGACTTTGTCGCAACACATCATTGAAGTATCAGGAGCTAGTGTTAGTTCGTGATACTCATTTTCTCCTCATGTGGAATATGTCTCCAGCAAGGATGGCTAAAAAAAGAACATCATTCATGTACGAGATGTACTTGTGTGTGGAGGTAGCTGTAAACACGTAGTAGTGTGCGTGAGAGGGACCCTCATTAACCTTGCTCAACACTAGAAAAGCTGAACTCCTTGAGTTCCTGGACCATGTTGTATCCCATGTGACAACATGTGCCAAATAAACCCTTCAAGTGAGGTACTCGCTCATACATGACCTTGTCATGTCTTTGAAAGAGTAGAATGGATGAAAACGTAGAAGTTTATGCATCCTAATTTGAATAGTAAACACAAACATATGCAAAAAATAAATAAAACCAAATCAGATGTGTACCTAGAGGTTGAACATAACGTCTACTTACCTATAGTCAATTGCATATGACCAGTTATCTCACCTGAAAAGGTGTAGTAACATTAATAAAAGATTAGTGAAAATCAAGCTATATTGCACTAGGAACCCTGGGTGTTTCCTTTGCAATCCAAACCCCTTGGAAAGAATCTACGTAGTCAAACCCCTTAGGAAGACCCTACCTAGAAACTGTTCAACTAGCAAGTAACAGTGACCAACACAGTCTACTGTGTGTAAAAATATTGGAAATCAACTTAAGAAGTTGAATTTGTCCACTATCCCTTGGTAGATTGTGGACTTAGTCCTTCAAAGTATAATTGTGATGAGAGCAAATTTTGATCCTCAACACCTATGTAGTGATTGTGTAGTAGATGGGCCATACACCTGGAAATACCATCCCTAGAAACATAGTCAATGTTGCATCCAAGCAACAAAGCTTCTGCAGTTGGAATCTTATTCACAACTAAGTCATTAGAGAATCTTCTTCCACCATGAATCGAGAATATCTTCAAACCCTCTAAAGAAAAATAGTCATACTAGATTTTCTTAGGTATTTAACACAAAATATTACTTGCGTGGAGGGCTCTCTCTTAATCTTTCATGGCTTTCCATGAGTTACGCTGATAGCTAGGCCATGCCTACTTGCTATCCATAGAATTTTTCATTGGGATTGGCTACACCTTGTGCATAGAGCCAATGATGTAAAGTACTCACCACATTATACATTTACAACGATCATAAGTTCATGCCCAACAGCCTCAATTTGTCATGAACAGAATAATTGATGCTATCGTTGAAGCGTAAGAAATACTTTAGTGGAAAACACCCATCATATTGGCATTCCATGAACATATATTACAAAGATAAATTGATAAGCCCTTGGATTCCATGATAGTCTCAACATTCTGAGTTACTACTATACGTGCCTTGCACAATTACCTGGGCCTAGCCCACATTAGAGTGCATCACTGCGAAAATTGTGAGCTTATATTCACTTAGTTCCAAATATGTGTGCCATTATCCTTGATCTAAAGTCAATGGATAATAGCTTGGAGCTTGAGAGAAGCCTTGCTTTGTGTGGAGTCTGGCAAAGCACTTTGCATTGCACCATAGATAAATCTTTTTCAAATGAAGATTAAATTATGAAAAAAAACTTAACTTGAAATTTACTAACATTATCGCCCCTTTGAGACGAATGTCCATTGCTTAAATTTAGCTCATAACCAGATCCTGAGAAATGTAGGGTTATCACTGATGTACCCTGCACGCCATTGTGGCTTGGGGCATACCGACCTCCAAGAGAAAATTGGCTAGACGTAGTGCGAAGTTTCTCGAATTCCATACGCTAATAGAATAATCTAAAATTTGGAAAGCATCTTGCCCTGGAGGGAAGCCTTGCTCCTCCTAAGTTCATAAAAAAGATGAGACAAACACAGCCTGGGTACTCAAAGCATGTGCTCCTATTTAAAACCGGTGTGCTTATTGACACGCATGTGTCAAAGAAAAAAGATTTGACCTTGTCGAGCTGTCGTGAAGAAAATTGGCCTTGCCAAATGTACATCGTATTGAGAATCCTTAGACTACCCAATCTTGAAATAAATATTTTAGGAATATTACTTTATGAAATTGCATCGTACTCTGAATCACTACTAGAACAAAGCAACTTTTTTGTGTGAAGGTGGTAGTATAATATTTCTTTGTCAGTATGTGAGCAAGCTGGAATTGTTAATTATGGATTGAATTCTACACATAGATATGGAGCGATGCTCCTGGAAGCCTTGCTTCGTAATAGTAATGCAAGAATTTATTATGCTCATAGCTATTTATGTGAATAACAGAAGAAACATCACCGTGAGTATATAGCAATCAACCTTAATAAGAGTCAAAGAAAAAAAACACCTTAAAGTTTCTAAGCTATATACACTATATATATCTATCTATTGTATCCTATACAAAAAACAGAACAAATATATACCTACTAAACGACATAGAAAGACTACTTGCTCTGATATTTTTCCATGCAATTGAAGTATAATTACGACAACTTTGCTCGTTTAAACTCTATAGCGAAAAATCTTATTTTGGCCACGTTGATTGGGACTTTTTTAACCTCTCCCCCTTGGGAAGTGATTGTATCCTGTGATAAGTATGAGAAGACCAACTCTGTGAGTTGTTCGATCTGAGTAGCCAGCAATTGAACTCGAACGACTAGCTTGTAAAATTGATCTTCCAAATTTTGGAGATCACGTCGCATGACGTACTCCTTTTCTTCACGAAATTGCTAGTATCATCCAAAGTTTCCAATACACTCTAGGGAGGAGGAGTCAATTCTCTTGAAGAAATCTCAAAATCGGAACGGTGATTCTCGGGCAACTCCATGTCCAAAGACTAAAACACAGGGTCCATCATAGAGGGTTTGCTAAAACAAAAAATCAATAAATACCTTCAAGAAACCAATGTGCGGTAGCAAGCCATTCTAAGTAGTCTTGACTGCGAAACTTTGGTGTGATTATGTCTTGAATGTTCCAATCACTTTGAATCCTTGTTTTCATGTTGAACTCGCCCATAAATAACGTCGATGTCCAGCCAAAACCACGACTTTGGTTCAATCACGTTAATAATGTATTGACGCTCTTTGAAAATTTCTCTGAAATATTTCAAGAGAGTGCCAAAATCTACATCGTATGGATTTACACGAAGGAAACAAACTCCATTATGTATTCACCAAATTCGCTTTTGAAAAACTCGCACACAAGCTTCTTGTTGACATACTTCTTGACTTTATTAGTGGCACACACATGTTACTCATGACTCTTCGACTAGGAGTTTCTCCTGCACTATGAGGTGCTATAATGTCACAACATACACCCCCCCCCCCCCCCCCCCCCCCAACCACCACCATCAACTATCAATCTAATAATGTACGAAATAGAAGCTAGTGTTCAAATTAATTGGACTTGAAGATGGAGACATACACACACACACACACACACACATATCGTGGTCTGTGGGTGCTTGGCTAGACAAGCCCCAAGTGTAAAAGTTCATGTGCAAGCCAAGGTGATGGCACTTGGTTGTACATTTGCAGAGAATTTCATGGAAAGAATGAAGCAGATTTCAAGAATTTTCATTGGACCGCATGCATCCAAAAATGAGGATAGCCCATATTGGTATTCGTATGGGAAGCCAGGTATACATATTGAATCAAAAGTTCAAGTTTTTATGTACCTAAGGTCAGGCCATTTTGTTGTGAATCAAGGATATAACAAAAAACCTGAGAGTAGAGAATCCACATAATAAAGTGCAAACCAAGGGATACCTTTAGAAACAATAACGAAATAACTGCCAGGCACTTACTCCGACTCAAGTTTCAAAATGTCTTCCACCCAATCAAAGACTGTAACCTCACTCAAGTTACAAAACATTTTTACCTTTTATAAGAATAACAAGCACGAGGCTCAAATTTATCTAGATCCTAAAGAGGAATATGTCATGAGGGTAGATGACCATTACTGTCGAATTTGAAGAGCATGTTGGAGCGAACAAGCAAGATACCTTATGCATGGACCAAAACGGAGTGTAAAAAATCTTGACATTGTAGACCGATGGGGATTGGAGGTTCATTTTGATTCTAAACATGACTGTGAAGGAAGGATCGTCAGTGTTCAGTTAGAAGGATATGATCGAATAGATACTAAACCTCTAAAGTGCATATCTATCGACAACCTGAGGCTTGGAGTCTATTTTTGGGTGGACAACAATGTGACATACTTGATTTGGACTTCTCATGCCAAACCAGGATAACTGCCATCCTTGAGAACCATGTATATTTTAAAGGTAAGGGAGAAGGGTTTGGTAGAACTTTGTGTCCACCTCTTTAGGGATTGTTTTAACAAAAATTTTGTCATGATCACTTAGGAAAAGAGTGTATTTTATTTGTCCAAAATTCGCAGATAAGAAGTTTTAAAAATATCCAAGAATGCACGTGCTCCAGGGGTTCTTATTTAGTGCCTCCCTATATAACGTGTGTTCGTGGGGTATTAAAATAACCCCTCTTTTAACATTTTTTAATGATTTAAATGATCATCTATTTTATAATTTGTTTCTAAAATTGAATATAAAAACCCCTTATTTTAATGTAACTCCATCAAATTGCCTCATTTTTTTGTATTTTCAAACCCCTCCTTTCAAACTCATGTTATACATTAACATGAATACATAGTGCACCCCCTGAGTGCACGCGATATAAACAATTTATACATAGTAACTTTCTCATAATAATCAATGTCTAATTCTCCTAAATTATTTTCCCATAATAATCAATGTCTAATTCTCCTAAATTATTTTCTCATATTAAACTGATCATTTAATGTGGGGAAGTGCCAGGGGTGAAAAAGCTAGAATATTGGTTAAGCTAGAAGAACGGCCACAATAGGGAACCAAAGGAGGGAAAATAGGGATCCAAAGGGGGGGCCATCTGCAAAAGAGCCATGTGCAACAATGGGCTAAAAAGACCCTAAGGTTCAGCCCATTAAGACTTCCAAAATGCTAAGGTTCCAAAATTCAAAGGTTGTGTCCAAAGGGTTAAAGCTTAGGGGGAATTGGATGCTTTGTGTGCTCTCCAGAGTCAACACATATCCCTACATGGGAGGGGGCGATCCCTTCTTCTAGGGGATGAGAGAGAAAGCCACACACACACACACACACACACAAGCCCCCTTTACACAAAGGGAATGAGGGACACATGTCAGCTCCCTAGCCCAGATGCCCACAAGGTGTGCCCAATTCCTATTGGATGACCCTTGAAGTGGACCAATGAGAATTAGGCTAGAGTAAATTTAGCCTAACTAATTTTAAAACACTTAATAAAAAGAACCAATGAAAATTAAGTCTCCTGGATGATTACTGGACAGCTTGAGAAGGGGTCCAATAGGAATTGAGCAGGCCAATGGGCTACTTAATTCCTATTGGTCAGAATGGGGAAAGGTCCAATGGGGATTTAATTCATTTAAATCAATAAGGTTTAATTGATTAAGCTCTCACAAAAGGGGAAAGGGGGAACATGTCAGAAGGCTATCACTTATGCTGCTTAATAGCCATTGGCTGAGCTTGGCATTGTCCAATAAGGAGCCTGCAAGAGCAAATAGCAAGGGGGCTCGCCCAAGAGAGAGAGGGGGATGATTTTTGGAAGGAATTATCACACACAAACTCACACACAATCTCATGTGTGAAGAAAGAGAAGACTATCTCTTCCCAAGCTTTGATGGAGAGCTCATCACCTACTCCAAGCTTATGAGATAGAAGCCTACATCGACACACTCTTGGCTTGTGGATGCAAATCCAACCAAGAGCCAAGCTTCAATGCTTGCTCATCTCCTCTACCAAGCTAATTACTAAGGTAAAGCTATGCTAATATAAGTGATTATGTGAGGAGATGTACATCTTTCTCGTAAGATACTCCTTCTTCCTCTCAATCTACTCTCATACCTTGCTAGCTCTCACCATCTTCGAAGGTGTGTCGGGTCTTGGGTTTGAGAATGGGGATAATTCAAGTTGTGTTTGCTAAGTGTTTTGCTTAGTGCATGAAGCTTTCATCTTCATTGCACTAGCTAGTCTTGAAGGAACACAAAGAATTGTATTGTACAATGTCTCTCTTGATGGGAGAAAACATAATACAAAGCCTTTTGGAGGGGGGACTGGCTCCATGAAAATCCGGTCCTCAACTGTTGTCAATAGCTTAATTTCTCTCTCTTTTGAAAGTATTGTTGATGCTATCTAACTAGGTGTTATGCTTTTTGTTGCTCTCTCCACCCAAGCACTCTTGATCTTGTAATTCTCATTAGGAATCTATTCTAATGAAATGCCCACTATGTTCATGCTAATTTCCGCTACACAAGTTTTTAGACCATTAAATGTTACATTGGTATCAAAGCACAAGGTTCCTCTTTTCTTGCTCAATAAGGGAGGTCCTCAAGCTAGCTACAAATGGTTGGTATTATTAATTGCCCGAGTAAGTAGAAAAGGGATATTTCAGCCTTGCAGTGCGCCTGCCTTTGTGCAGTTAACGGGGCATCACCGTCGAGAGCTATGGTCTTAATAGTGGAGTCCTACGGGGCTTGCCTACGGCTTAAGCACTATTGAGCTATTAGAAGCTTGCCAGGATCCGGTGATGTTTTGGTGTCGAAAGACCCTCTCTTCTATTCCTTGCAATTAATAGTATTCTAGCCGTGGGTACAGTAGCTTGAGTGCTTTTTCTAAAGGGTTAAAGAGGAGTAGCAACTAGGGCATGAAGTGCCAAAGTACACCTAAAAGTTGTTAGAATGGATGACAATAATAAAGAGAGTGAAATTAATGTTGATAACTTTGATTTTGCTTATGAGCAAGCTACTAATGATGCTTCAATGCTTGTTAACTATCTTGTTTCTAGGCTTCAACAAGCCATGGGAAATCCATCTCTCCAAAGTGAAGTGCAACAGCAGCTCCGTGCTCACGGGATTCTCCAAGCTCATCACCATGACGAGAGAACACCTAGGAAGCCTCCTTGTGAGACTACCAAAAGAGGTCTCTCTCCGATTCGGGAAGAAGAAGAGAATTTATACGAAGGGCTCAAGAATTTACTTCTTGAAGATGCATCTCCTTCCCAAAGGAGAACTCAAGAGCCTCCACCGAAGGAACGAGAAAGAAGTGAGTCTCCCGCCACCTCGATGGAGATGGCTCCACGAAGACGGCGGGCTAAACGCTCTCCATCACCACCAAAGCGGAGAAGACCATCACACTCTTCTCCACGCCATAATTCAAAGAGGGATGATAAAAAGCAAGAGAAGAAAAAGTCGAGAAAGAGGACACCCTCTTCTCCATCTTCTTCATCCTCTTCCTCTTATGAAAGCTATGGTAGAGACGACGAAGATCAATACAAGAAAAAGGCAAGAAAGGGGTTACCCTCTTCTTCACCTTCTTCAAATTCTTCACCTTCTGAAGAAAGTGATGGTGCAACCTTTGAACCATCAAAAAGAAGAGGCCATAGGAAATCCTATGCCGCATGGAAGAGTTTATCCAAGCTGAAGAAATTCAAAGAGGGAGGGAAGAGCATCTCTTTCCTTACCTATGATGGCACCTTTGGTGCTACGGACAAAGTCTTGGCCTTTATCCAGCAATTCGATGCGGCGTTTGGAGATGAGGGCTTCACTAAGCTACGCCATGTAGCTATGCACTTTCAAAAGTCTACTAGACAATGGTGGTCTAGCCTACGAGCCAACGGTGAAGCTCCACGAACATGGAAAGCTTTAAGAGCTTCCATTATGAAGCAGTTTTTGGCCACCGATGCCAAAGACAAGGTACCCACCGAATGGCGAAGCTTAAAGCTCTCTCCCAATAAATCCATCCACAAATATGTAGACAAGTTTTGGGACCTACAACTCAAAGCCACTATCTTCAAAAAGTTGGATTTTGGAGAGCAAAAGCAACAATTTTGTGCGGGCTTAACCGAAGAAATGGTGGAGTATGTCAACTCCCAAAGGCCACGTACCATATCAGCGGTAATACACCATACTATGGTGGCCTCTCGAATCAATTTCCAAACGGGGGCTAAAAGAAATAATAAGCCCCCGGAAAACAAGGGTTCCAATGAGCCTAAGAGAAAGGACAATGTCCAAAAGTCTCCTTAGGGCAACTCCAACAAAGCTAAAGAGAAGGGACTTTACAAAGGTAATAATAAACTCTCTCCTAAAGAGCTTGAGCATTATCGTAAGGATAACCAGTGTTTCAAGTGCGGCGAACAAGGGCATGCGTACCGCGGTTGTCCCCAAAAGAACAACCGCCAAGATCCTCCTAGAGCTTCCTTGGTTGAAATCCAAGAGTAGGAGACTCACCAAACTCACCACAAAGGATCTCCTCTATGCCATGCTTGGGTAAAGGTAAGAGAACATGATGCTTTTATTCTGTTTGACCTTGGTTCTACTCACAATTTTATATCTATGGAGTTAGCCACCAAGCTAGACATACAATCCTACGAGATGGGAGATGTCCTACCCGCAGACAGTGCCTTCAAGGGGCAAGAAGCTTCAATCACTCCCTTAATTGGGAAATTGAGGCTTCATGTCCAAGGCTATGTGGACAAAGAGGACGTCTTTATCTCTCCTCTCAAGCATGAGGATGTAATCCTAGGGGCACCATGGTTGACTGCCTGGCTGTCGATGTAAAATTTCCTGAAAGGAGAATCTCCTTTAAGTTCAGGGAAAAAGACATGTATATAGATGCTAAGGAAATGGGTAACACTATCCCCATTGTACATACACCAGCTTTCAACAAGTCAATAAAGAGCTCTATTTCCGTGTACATGATTTCTGTTAAAGATTTTCAAAATGAACCTAATGCTTTAGCAAAAGAAAATAAAAGAAACCAAAAGGAATTAGAGTTATCCAATTTTCTCAAGGGGTTTCAAAATGTTTTTATTGACGACATCCCTTGTGAGCTACCTCCTAAACGAGGTAATGATGACCATGCAATTGAACTTCTTCCAGGAAATTCACCGCCTAACAAACCTCCTTATAGAGTTTCTCAAGCTCAACAAGAGGAGATTATGCGGCAAGTGCATGAGCTAGTTGAGAAGGGTATGGTTAGGCCAAGCTCATCTCCATTTTTCTCACCTGTGCTATTAGTGCAAAAGAAAGACGGCACATATCGTATGTGTGTCGACTATAGAGCACTAAATAGGATCACTATCAAGAATAGGTTTCCCGTTCCACGGGTAGAAGACCTATTTGATAAGCTAAAAGGATCGACCTACTTCCATAGGATTGACCTAAAAAGTGGCTATCATCAAATAAGGATAGTTGATCGAGACATTGTAAAGACCGCATTTCGCACCACATTTGGTCTTTACGAATACATTGTCATGCCTTTTGGATTGACCAATGCACCAGCCACATTCAACCGCTTGATGGAGAAAGTGTTCAGGCCTCATCGAACCTTCACTGGAGTGTTCTTTGATGATATTATCATCTACTCTAATTCATTGGAGGAACACAAGCAACACCTCCAAGTAATATTTCAAGTTTTGAGAGAGAATAAACTTTATGTTAATCGAAAGAAAAGTGAATTTTTCTTGCAAGAGATTCAGTATTTAGGTCACATTATCTCTCCAGATGGCATTCAAATGGATCCATCAAAATTAGAGGTAATAAAAGGATGGCCTAAACCAAGGAATCTCCATGAACTAAGAAGCTCTATAGGTATGTGTGCATACTATAGATGCTTCATAGAAAAGTTCTCACAAATTGCGGGACCATTACATGACCTAACAAAGAAAATCGTTAGGTATACATGGTCTGCTAAGGAGAACAATGCTTTCAAAAAGCTTAAAGAAAAGCTTATCTCTCAACCTGTGCTTACACTACTGGATCTCTCAAAACCATTTGAGGTCCAATGTGATGCTTGTGGTGATTTCCTTGGAGCTCTTTTGCTCCAAGAAGGGCGCGCCATAGGCTATGAGAGTGGAAGGCTCGACCCTGTTGAGCAAGCTCTAGGCATATATGAAAAGGAACTCCTTGCAGTTCTACATGCCTTAGACTCATGGAAGCACTATTTATTGGGGACTCCTTTCATTCTGCGAACGGATCACCAAAGTCTTAAGTAATTCATGACTCATACTAAGCTCTCCGACAAACAAATGAGGTGGGAAAATTTCCTTTCGCAATTTCATTTTCATATTGCTCACATTGCTGGAAAGCATAATCAAGTAGCTGATGCACTCTCAAGACGACCGAGAGTGAATGCGGTTTCCATAGCCACTCACAATGATCTATCTTCAATGATAGATGAGTACGCTATTGATCCCGATTTTAGAGATGTGATTTCAGCCCTTGCATTAGGGAAGAAAGAAGAACCATTTACTTTACAAGATGGTTATCTTCTCTATGGCAATAGACTATGTGTTACTAACTCACTACGTGAGAAAGTAATGTATGAATCTTATGCTCCACCATATGCGGGGCATAGAGGGATTCAGTCTACCTTAAAGGGAATTGAAACATATTTCTATTGGCTTACCATGAAAGTGAACATACAAGAGTACGTTTCTAAATGTGTAGTGTGCCAAAAGACAAAATTTGATAGAGGGAAGCAACTTGGATTGCTTCAACCCTTGCCAATCCCTAATTCGCCATGGGAGAGCATATCCATGGATTTTATCTTTGGATTACCTAAGTCTATCCATGGGAATACGGGAATTTGGACGATAGTAGACAAGTTCAGTAAACAAGCTCATTTTATACCTGTCAAAAAGACTATCAAAGCCCATCAAATGGCAACCCTCTTCATTTCACAAATTTTTAAGTACCATGTCTTGCCAATGTCCATAGTGTCGGATAGAGATCCTAGAATGACGAGTAATTTCTGGAAGGGTCTCTTTGAGAATTTAGGGACAAGGCTAAACTTCTCTTCGGCCTATCATCCACAAACGGATGGCCAAAGTGAAATAGCTAACCTAACCATTCTCGATCTACTAAAAGCCTATGTAACGGAAGTAGATCAAAGATCCCAATGGGAGAAGTACTTACCCTTAGTGGAGTATGCTTACAATAACATTGTACATACTTCCACGGGAAAATCACCTTTCGAGGTAATTGAGGGAAGATCAAAAAGTCCCTTGCTACTTAAGGTACATGGGAAGATCTTCGCTGCAGATGAGTATAGCCGAGACCTACAAGAATCTTTCCAAAAGATTAAGGATGCTATCTCTATCTCACAGCAAAGGCAAAAGGCTGCTGCTGATAAGCACAGAAGAGCCCAAGCCTTTAAAGAAAACGATTGGGTCTTGTTAAAGTTTCCCAAGGCTTGATTAAGACACACGACGGGCAAGAATCCTACGGGCCACCAAAAGTACTATGCTAAACTAGCAAAAAGATACTATGGTCCCTTTCAGATTCTTAGGCCAATCAATGAGATGGCCTATCAACTCAAGTTGCCCAATCATTGGCTCATACACAATGCTTTCCATGTGAGCCTATTGAAGCCTTACAAAGGAGAGCCACCTCAAGAACCAACTATTGAAGACCCACCGGAGATCGAGGACCAAGAGGAAGTGCTGCAGCCCGCGAGTCCATTCTCCGACATGAATACAAGGTATTAAGAGGCGGTAAGACTATCCAACGATATCTTATTAAGTTCAAGAATTATCATTTTGAAGATGCTAGATGGATGCAAGGCATACAATTAAAGGATAACCTAAACCTTGTCAATGCTTACAATGCTTCCCAAGAGTAAGCAAATGTACAATCTGTTAAAAATGAACAAAGTTTTTTGTCTTATAAGACTCTCTTTTTCTTTATTGTGCACAAAAATGAAGTAGTATGCATGCTTAGATCAAGTTTGCGGAGACGATGTCTCCCAAACACCAAGTAGAGCTTGTCACTCTACTATGGAAGACTGATAGGACTAATGTGCAGACATGCTTGCGACAGCCTCAGGATCTCAAGCACCAAATGGACTAGTCATCCATTGTGGAATGATGGCGTAGGGTAACATAGGGATCCTCTACCCGCTAAGAAAAGGACTCATGAATATGCTTTATCTTCTCTACACCATAGTCGAGGACGACTATGATTTCAAGAGAGAGGTAATGTCATAATAATCAATATCTAATTCTACTAAATGATTTTCTCATATTAAACTGATCATTTTATGTGGGGAAGTGCCAGGGGTGAAAGAGCTAGAATATTGGTTAAGCTAGCAGACCGGCCACAGGAGGGATCCAAAGGAGGGAAAATAGGGATCCAAAGGGGGGGCCATCTGCAAAAGATCCATGTACAACAATGGGCTAAAAAGACCCTAAGGTTCAGCCCATTAAGACTTCTAAAATGCTAAGGTTCCAAAATTCAAAGGTTGTGTCCAAAGGGTTAAAGCTTAGGGGGAATTGGATGCTTTGTGTGCTCTCCAAAGTCAACACATATCCCTACATGGGAGGGGGCAAGCTCTTCTTCTAGGGGATGAGAGAGAAAGCCACACACACACACACACACACAAGCCCCCTTTACACAAAGGGAATGAGGGACACATGTCAGCTCCCTAGCCCAGATGCCCACAAGGTGTGCCCAATTCCTATTGGATGACCCTTGAAGTGGACCAATGAGAATTAGGCTAGAGTAATTTTATCCTAATTAATTTTAAAACACTTAATAAAAAGAACCAATGAAAATTAAGTCTCCTGGATGATTATTGGACAGCTTGAGAAGGGGTCCAATAGGAATTGAGCAGGCCAATGGGCTACTTAATTCCTATTGGTCAGAATGGGGAAAGGTCCAATGGGGATTTAATTCATTTAAATCAATAAGGTTTAATTGATTAAGCTCTCACAAAAGGGGAAAGGGGGAACATGTCAGAAGGCTATCACTTATGCTGCTTAATAGCCATTGGCTGAGCTTGGCATTGTCCAATAAGGAGCCTGCAAGAGCAAATAGCAAGGGGGCTCGCCCAAGAGAGAGAGGGGGATGATTTTTGGAAGGAATTATCACACACAAACTCACACACAATCTCATGTGTGAAGAAAGAGAAGACTATCTCTTCGCAAGCTTTGATGGAGAGCTCATCACCTACTCCAAGCTTATGAGATAGAAGCCTACATCGACACACTCTTGGCTTGTGGATGCAAATCCAACCAAGAGCCAAGCTTCAATGCTTGCTCATCTCCTCTACCAAGCTAATTACTAAGGTAAAGCTATGCTAATATAAGTGATTATGTGAGGAGATGTACATCTTTCTCGTAAGATACTCCTTCTTCCTCTCAATCTACTCTCATACCCTGCTAGCTCTCACCATCTTCGAAGGTGTGTGAGGTCTTGGGTCTGAGAACGGGGATAATTCAAGTTGTGTTTGCTAAGTATTTTGCTTGGTGAATGAAGCTTTCATCTTCATTGCACTAGCTAGTCTTGAAGGAACACAAAGAATTGTATTGTACAATGTCTCTCTTGATGGGAGAAAACATAATACAAAGCCTTTTGGAGGGGGGACCGGCTCCATGCAAATCCAGTCCTCAATTGTTGTCAATAGCTTAATTTCTCTCTCTTTTGAAAGTATTGTTGATGCTATCTAACTAGGTGTTATGGTTTTTGTTGCTCTCTCCACCCAAGCACTCTTGTAATTCTCATTAGGAATCTATTCTAATGAAATGCCCACTATGTTCATGCTAATTTCCGCTACACATAAGTTTTTAGACCATTAAATGTTACAAACTTACTTGGGTTTTCAGGAGCCGCTTGGAAAGATTCTAATTTTCAAATCTATTATCTACAAGGAGAAAAAAAAAATGAAAACACTCCTACTGCATACAGATTTCCTCCCCCATCACTACACATTGACCCAGTGTTTTAAAACGTTGAGGGCTAGTAGGTGTTGGTATACACTTGTCTATTGGAAAGATCCTTGGAGTCAGGGATTTCATTAACGTAATCACGATCGGCGGGTGATTACTGTTGAGCTTATATGTGAAGCTACTCAATTTATGGCTTCTCTATATATGGCACCCAGGTCCCCTCTATATATACATCATCCTCCCTAAGAAGATAGCTTAATACCTATCTTTTCAGAGGCACTAGCACCGATTCAACATTGAAGAATTTTTTTCTTTTTGGCCAAAAATAGGCATCTTCTTCTCCCACTATTCCCTGGAATGACTCAGCTTTTAAGGGCATCCTTACTCTTGAACTAAACGCTTAGTTTGTTCCAACTCTCTCTTTGTTGGGCACACCACATTGATCGAAGAGATGGACACTTGCCGGCTTGGTTCTTGATTTTGTTGTTTTCTTAGGGAACCTCTAGGGCAACAATGGCATTCCATAATACAAATTCTAGTTATCATCTGGAAAAAACAAACGGTGTAATTACTTGGTGTTCATGCTTGGCACACACACACACACACACACACACACACACACACACACACAGAGAGAGAGAGAGAGAGAGAGAGAGAGAGAGAGAGAGAGAGAGAGAATGTTGTCTACATAGAGGGTTGCTACAACTACCCTCCCGTATGTTGCCAATATGCTCAAAGGCCTCCCTCACCCTTCTACACTTGTGCTCACCCTTCGCTACCAACAAACACACCTAGCTTGCTGCCTTCCTCATCAAAGAATTACAAAGAGACATTTTGTTTTGCCACTTTGCACCCTTCTTTACATTACCGATCGAAAACAAGCTCTGCTACAGTAAAATTGTAACTTCATGTAGCCCTTCACATTCCAATTGCTCTACACCTTCATGATCTAGCCCTCCGATTTATGCTACGTTTCACCTTCATACACCTACATTTCCTTGCATAGCCTATGTCTCCCATCCCACAACAAGAGTCCACTGTTTCAAAAAGAAACGATGTTGCTTTGTTCAACAAAAGGTAACCAAAAAAATTTGCTTAGATAAGAAGTTTTGTAGGAGGAGACCAAATCATGCTTTTTTATTTTTTTGGTTTTTTTGGGGGGGGGGGGGGGGGGGGGGGGGGGGTTTGCCGCTTGGACTGAACGAGAAACGGGGGGACTTGTGATTTATCGCAAATAAGAGATGCATGCCCCAAAAATCTCATATGATCCCTTGTCGCTCTAAAGTAGCCCTTAACTACTTAACTTGTCCTTCCTTGAGTAGCCACTTGTGTTGCGATAGCAACTTGGTGTAGTGCATATGTTGAGATGTTTTTTCCTGCTCTTGTCAAGTCTAGCCCTCTAATTCATTCCTTCTTGTCGAGCGAAGTCCCCATTAGATAGAGGCCCGAGTATTGAAGCAGTTGTATGATCACTCCCCAAGATAAGGGGTTGGAGTTGATCCCTTCGTGTAAAGTCGCCTGCACCTTCATAAGGATCAGCAGCCTTCCTCTTGAACGGCACGCTTAATTAGTTTGGTCCAACTCTCTCTTAGTTGTGCACACGGGCCAACAACAAATATCACAACATATATCTGAAGAGAGTCTGACCCAGCTTGCACACACTCATCATTTCGGTATCTTTTAATTGTGTGCTATTTTTTGTTGAATTACAATTCAAAGTTTTTGGCTGAATTGTAGGTTGTTCGGGTGTGCTTTCGTGCAATAGACTTGTGATTGCAGTGGGACTAACAGTAGCGACTGCTGTGTTGATCATTCTTACCCTCTGCTGGATTGTCAAGGCAAAATTATTTAAGAAACCGGAAGACGTTATCACATCCAAGCATCCATTTCCCTACCCGGATCTTGACAATCTCACAGAGCGTCCAATTGAGATGTCATACTCCTCCCTCGTATCTGCAACAGACAACTTCATCAATACTTTGGGTGAAGGGGGCTTTGGCGTCGTATACAAGGGATCTCTGACGGCTGGCGTGCACATTGCTGTCAAAGTTGTCGCGGTGGCCTCAGAGCACAGAAAGAAACATTTTATAAATGAGGTGACTACAATAGGAAGGATTCATCATGTACATGTTGTGAGGTTGCTCGGCTTTTGCATGGAAGCACAGCATAGGATTCTGGTCTATGAATATGTGAACAATGGCTCTCTTGATAACTGGCTGTTCAAGCACAAAAATGATCCATTGATGTTCTTGCAATGGCAACAAAGGTACGACATTGCGTTGGGCATCGCAAAGGGACTAGGCTACTTGCACGAGGAATGCAGGCATCGGATCGTACATTGTGACATTAAACCGCAAAACATACTTTTGGATGACCATTTTGTCCCAAGATTGCAGACTTCGGGCTCGCCAAGCTGATGGCCAGAGACGAGTGTCCAGCCGCAACCTTAGCCAGAGGCACGCCGGGCTACATGGCACCAGAATTTTGGATGGCAGGCGAGGGCCAGATGAGTACAAAGTTTGATGTGTACAGCTATGGTATGGTGTTACTGGAGCTGATCAGTGGGCACCAAAATTTTAAGAGTGGTTCCTGCTTTCCAGAAGAGGCTTTTGAAGCAGCAATCAATGGTGATATACAGTCTATTATTGATGTTAAACTGGGTATCACCATGCCAGCTGACGATAAGCTTCCTCTATCAAACATCATGGAGGAGTGGCAGCACGTTCGAAGAGCTTTATTTGTGGCCCTGTGGTGCATTCAAGACCATCCCATGAATAGGCCTCACATGAGCGAGGTAGTGCTGTACCTCGAGGGCAAAATCGCAATCGATGAAAATCCTCCCCGACCAGCAATTGCCTCCATCCTACTCAGTCTATCTCGTCCACAATCGTGTCATAGCAATCACCGAGGCCTTGCCATTATTCCAATGAGTGGCCGGTGAGACGACTGATCTTCTAGCTGCTCAGTGTGGTCAAAGGACACATCATTTCTTACAATCAAGAGTGCTGGTTAAGAGTCTTATTTTGCAAGGGTCTTTTTGATGCCAGGAGGCATCAAGCCTTGTGAAGAAGCGTTCATAATTAATAGGAAGCATTTGTAGAGTACTCCACTTTGTATCATATTCTAAGCGGCATAGGATAAGATACCTTGGCTGTGCTCCAGTTCGGATCAGCAATAAAGCAAAGGGAGATCCCTTATGCCTGCAAGTCTCAGAAGTTGTATCGATTCTAGGCTCCCGCCCGATCAATTGGTCTTCTTTATACACGGGCTTTTCAAGCCTTGTAGCATCAAAGCAATGTTCTCTCCCATTCTTCACAATCTCTTGGTGCGTACTGTAGCTGTCATGGCGGATAAACGTTTAGAGCTGGGTCTAAACGACATAGGATACACAGCAGGCTGACTGCGAAATGTTAGACAATAGCCGCTCTCCAAAAACGCTGTGTGCAGATCCGCTCTTCATAAGAACTAGTAAAATTCACTCACAATTGTGAGCTTTGCTAATTTTTTTTAAAAAAAGAAAAAATAAATTTAAAAAATTAGTAAAATTCTTAAACTTAAAAAATAAATTGAACGCAGGGGCATAGCTCCCGATATACAATATACCGTTTTGTAGAGACTACACGTGCGCAATGTTTGAGAATTCATTACTTTTCTCCCACTTTTCTAGGGTAGCCCACTTTTTATTTTGCTTCCTATTTAGGTAATGTCACTAACACTAACACTAACACTAGTTCAACTCAAGTATCTTGAGACGTTAAAGTGTCTTGTTTTTTCAACATCTTGTCTTAATTATAGGTCATATTTATGCCTTAATTTAATTCAGTTATGAAGTGAAAAATATAGTCAAATTTTTATTTTTTCAAAATTAATCATATATTAAGATTATGGCCATAAATTTTAACATAAAAAATTTATAAAAATTTAGCGTAGTTTTAACAAAATTTTAATAAATTGAATATAATTTCGCATCAAAAAATAAAGAATTTCATAGATTTCACGGTTTTGGGATAGGAAAAAGCTTGTTATAACAAGAACTCAAGTTTCATCATTTAGTTCTTAGACCATATTTTTATCATAATAAAAGAACCAAAATCTTGAAAATACTGAAAAAGAAGAAAATTTTGGTCTTTCAAAGCTTCTTTCATTAAGACGAGAAAGCTATGGGAAAAAATTTAAGGTTTATAATATGATTAACGTGAACAAGAAGTGACTATCAGTGATTGAAAGACTTCGTGCTTCGCCACAAGAGAGCGATGATGAGATCTACATAAGCGATTCTGGCATAAAGTTGACGTTGTCAGGCATTCTGTGGATAAGCATGAAGTCACTGATTCATGCTAAAAAGCTTGTCCACTATCCTCATGTATATATGTGTACGTAACCCTACGAGTTTTGGAAGTGGCTTTGAAAAAATTCATGTACAAAGGTGTGATTTTGTCAAGCTTGAATGCTGATGTTTTGGGTTGTTCGAAACTCCAAAATATAGTTTTTAATAAGTATTTTCAGCCGTGCTTTATAGCTTGTGAATCGGACTTGTACATCATGAGTTATGATCAACATCCGAAGCGGGCGGTTTCAACTTAGAAGGTGATTGCAGGTGCATGCAAGAAGGGAAAATAGGCCAACTTGGGGGTCTAAGATTAGAAATGCTGAAGTTTTATATTTATGGAGATAACCGAGGTGATGGGCTTCGAGTCGTGTGTAACGGTGTGTCATTCGGTGACCGGAGCAGCAAGGTATGCCTCGAGGAAAATTTTCCAAGAAGTCCTCTCACGCTTTGGGGGAAGCTGTGCATTTTGGGGAAGTTGGGGAGCTTGGGAAGAGTTGCCATGTGGCATGGAAGTAATCCCACATGGGAAGAGGAAAGGGGAAAGTGGAGGGTACATAGGGCACTTTGAAAATCCATTATGGTGTATCAAAGGTGAGAGGAGCTCTCTCAAGGCTTGGCTATGGGGGCTCGTGGGCTCATGGGGAAGGGTGGTGAAATTTTTAGTCCACACTAGCCGCCTAAGCGCCTGGCCTCTTTTTTGGTCCCCGGACACTTGCCCCACTCCATTCCTTGGTCAAAGGGTCACTGACATGTCTTTTTTCATCCAAAAAAGGCCAAAATTGGACCAATTAAAAGGTGCTCAAAGAGAGAACCATGTCGGCTAAGAGGAGAGAGAAATTTCCTTAGGATAAGAGAAAAAAATTTCCCCTTTTTAATAGACGCAATTCTGTGCACAGCCTTTTTGCTAAGAGAGACTAGCTTTTTTCGAGCTTTTAAGAGATACCCCAACTTCGAAAGCTTGTAACTCTCTCATTTGTTGTCGGAATCAAGCATACGGGTACTCTACGGAGGTCTACATGACACGAGGTTCATCTTATGGTCTTGGTTTTCATCAATTTTAATCATGGTTCAGGTTAGGGCTATTTCCTACCCGACTTTATAGGTGTTCGACTTAGGTGTTTTCTGCAGCTTTATGGTGTTTCCTTCCGACGGTGTGGTGTGTGCAAGGCTATGTCTGTTCTCATTTTCCTTCTTGTTTTCATGCTAACAATGTAGAGCGCATACACGATGAAATGGAAGAGAGTATAGTGAGAGAGATGGCCGTTGTTGTTCTTCTCGTAAATGAGAAAATGATTCTTATATAGACGACGATGAAGAGCTTCCACCACCTCCGTATAATACGTACGTAGTATTTCATTGTATTCTATGCAACCTTCAACATCCAAAATTCAGTATCAAAGCCCTTCATAAGCAAGTTTTGCAAGATGGGATGCTTCCGAAGGCAAAACTAGGCACCCCCTTTTGGCCTGAAATTTAGCTCCTAGCTTTTTGGGACTTGTGCTACTATAAGCATGGCCTTGATTTTGGACATCAATTGTGGCCAAAGCCATCTAATTTTCTTAGAGCAACTAGATCAACAAAGTGGTATCTAAGTAATCAATGAGCCGTACGTAAAGTAGACAACACCGTGATAGCCCAATATAATCACGATACTTACCATACCATCTCGACTTATTTATGGTAATGCTTTTTATATCGAACATGTTTTCCAACAGAGTGACAATCTCTTGTAGCCTTCACGCACTACTGGCATTGACTTCGCCTCACAAAATGGCATATGTGTTCATGGTTCTCACTATCTCTACAATAAGATAGTTAGGTTTGGCAAGCAGAGGGCCCAACATTTTGGTGCCATTGCCAGGGACGAGGTAATCTAGACTAGAGAAAACCTCAGAGTTCTAGTAACATTGTCCAGAGGCTTCCTCTAGGTTTATCTAGAGTAGAAAACCATCATTTAGAAATCGTGTTGTTGAGGTGTGTCTACTTTAGATGTGTAGAGGTGTCTTGGGAGTAGTCATGCTCTCCAAGGAACTTTTGGGTAGGGTTTCTGCGAGTGGTTCATGCATTAGGCTATGTCAAATTCTAAGGGTTGATGCTCATTTTATTACGAAAGCAAGAAAAAACTAGTGTTGGTGGACACTTTCCAGTACCATTGTGGCTGATTTGACTAGGAGTAGGGTAAGTAGATATCAAGGTGTGTTTTTGACCTATCTCACCACATGAGGTTTCATCCTCGATTTATCTAACGAAATTTCAAAGATTTCAAGTCCCAACCCTTATAGCTAAGCCAAAAAAACAGCATTTCAAATCAGAGCTAGTATGGGGAAGCCTATGGGAAAGCTTTGTTGAGCCAAGAACCAGCTTTATGAGAGGCTTTAAAAGTTTGACCAAAACATATATTATTATCTCCTTGGTGATTAATGCTTATGAATTTAAATTTTTCTAGCCAAAAGCTTTTGAAATACTCTAAATGAAATCTGAATGATGTCAAAATTAAGATAAAAAAGTTGTATGTGCAATCTAGTAGATAATAATCGGGATTATTATCTTTGACCCAAGGAAGTTACTTCAGCTCTACCAACATCCTATCACGTAAAGACAAAATTTTTTTGCAAGGAATCTGAGGACTTGGATTTCATTTGAGTGTGAATTTTTATAATGACAACATCTCTACCTCGACAACAAAAAATCAATAGGTGAGTGACTCAAACTGAATCCAAACTTGACAAGACCTTTAGAGAAGCTTTAGAGCTTTTTGTATTGCAATTTTGTGTCACAAAAATCAGAAAGAATTGTGATTGTGGCCAAGAAGATAATAATCGCGACTATTATCTTTTACCTTGAAAGTGCAAAAAATTCATCCATTGACCATAGATGAGTCTAGAACATAGTGCAAGGTGACACCGATTTAAGTTTGAAGCCATTTGGCCTTATAAGTTGCCGGTCAGACCTAGATTTCACTGAAGTTCAAAAATAGACCAAACTAAACCAAAACAAACTTCATGAAACTTGGCAGAAGAATTGTTTAAGTGGTATACATTTGGTCCAGGTTCAAAAAGTGGGACAAATCCTTGATTTTGACCTCAGAGATAATAATTGTAAATATTGTTTCTCACTATTGAAAATCCTCTTTTTGGAAAATTTTCAAATGAAATTTGATCTCTGATAGTAGTAGAGTGTTTGTGTCAAGTTTCAAGTGATTTGGATTGATATTGACTAAGATTGGCAATTGTGTGATCTCTATTTTTGCAAATCACATTAAACTTGTCCAAATTTGTGAAAATTTGACGTAGAGAATATTGCAGATACACTTAACCAAAGAGAGCCAACAAAGGTGGAAAATATTGGTTTTTTTGATCGAGTAGATAACCTGCTAGCCAAAAAAAGTAAATTTTAACATTTTTTTGTCACCAACATTATTAAACCCATCATACAAGTAGTGTGAAAAATTTGGAGTCAGTTGGACAGTGTTTGCTACTTGACATTAATTTTTATACAATTGAAGGTTGCTGATTGAAATGGTTGACTGTTTTGACAGGATTGAATCAAAAGTTTGCAGCAAGAGTTCCTGTATCTCTATGTGATCCTCGAACTAACCTATACACTTTTGGTTCCACAGGGAGATCATAAAGAAGTTGGAAAAATACCAATCTGAATTGACTGCATCTGAAACGTATGGTATTGGTACGGGAAGCTAGGTATACATTTTCATTCATAAGTTCAAGTCTTTATGTAGCTAAGGTCAAGTGGTTTTTTTGTAAATCAAGGATATAACAAAAAAACTTAACAATAGAGTATCCACATAATAAATTGCCAAAGGGATACCTCTAGAGACAATAGCGGAAGAAGTGTTAGACACTTACTTCGACTTAGGTTCCAAAATTTCTTCCTTTTCCACCCAATCAGGGGCTGGAACCTCCTCGGGTTTAAGCACATTTTGACCTTTTATAAGAATAACAAGCACGGGGCTCATATTTATCTATATCCTAACGAGGAATATGTCATGAGGGTAGATGACCATACTATCAAATTTGAAGAGGAGGCTAGAGAGAAAAAGCAAGATACCTTTTGCATGGACCAAAACAAAGTGCAATACGTCAAAATACAAAATCTTGACACTGTAGACCGATGAGGATTGGAGGTTCACTTTGATTCTAGACATGATTGTGAAGGAAGGATCGGCAGTGTTGGAGTTAGAAGGATATGATCTAATAGATACCAAATCTCTAAAGTGCATACTTAACAACAACCCAAGGCTTGGAGTCTATGTTTGGGAGGACAATAATGTCGCATACTTGATTTTGGATTGCTCATGCCAAACTAGCATAACTGCCATCCTTGAAAATCATGTATATTTTCAAGATAAGGGAGAAGGGTTTAGTTGAACTTCTTGAGCACCTCTTTAGGGATTTCTTTAACAATTTTTTTGTTATGATGACTCCAAAGGAGATTGAATAGTCAAATATCAAGCATCCTCAATTCAAAAATTCATTATGGGAACAATACTTGAAACAGAACAGAACTTGGGGCCAAACGAGAGAGCATTTGGTAGCATGGCTGATCAGTAGGGAAGTATGGCCCGAGGTAGTCATCTGAATGATGGAAGCTAGGGTAGAAGTGTGGAAACCACCTTTAACATGGGAAGAGTGAGTGACACTAGGATAGGTAGACGTCCACACAAGTCACAACTACAAACTATTGGTTTGAAGGCCTAATGGGAGAAACACCATCTAGGAGAACGGGTGCAAAATATCATCGCAGCATCAAAACAGTAGATTTAAAGAAATGGTTCAATAAATACAACGGGTTAGGGGATCCATATGATCATTTAGCAAGCTTCATACAAGTTCTAAGAGTTGAACATATAACATGCCAAATTCGACAATGTGGAAGCATAGAAACCAAGGAGAATCAACACGAGAGAGAGAGAGAGAGAGAGAGAGAGAGAGAGAGAGAGAGAGAGAGAGAGAGAGAGAGAGAGAGAGAGAGAGAGAGAGAGAGAGAGAGAGAGAGAGAGAGAGAGAGTATGCATAGCCATGCAAGGCAGATTGATCAACCTTGGCAATGAATAATTGAATGTGTATACAATGGAGGAAAGGGGTCGCTTATATTGCAACCTCAATAAATTTGTCCTAGCCAAACTTAGACAAATAAGTAAAATTAATACCTAAAAGCCAAAATAAATAATGGGATCACATTGGGAAGTTCACTTGAGATTCCAAAACTCTAACACCCTCCCTGCATCTCATAGTGGACATATGATCTAGTGCAACCAAGTCAAAGAAGAAGCTACGATGGACACCCCAGCAACACCAGTAATGTTGGATACACCTCAAAATTGATACCCTCAATTTTGTACCTTAAAGTTCTATCTTGCGCATTTGTTGCCTTTGTAGAGATTTTGAATTGTAAACCACACTACATCCGAGAATCCCCATTCGTGAACTATGAACACATCACGTCTAAAATATACTACTCATAGATAATGAACTATGGGACACATCGTGTCCACGAATCGACCGAGAACCATGGATTGGTGCAATCATTAATAGTATTCTAGATACGTCTGATTGACTCCATGCCAAATGCATAACTCCCACCTATAGGTTTCCAACACTGATAACTTGAACTCCAACACAAGGGTCCATATTTATTATAGGGAGCCTTGTTTGCCCCTTACTGCCACTCACAAGCCTTTCTCGGGTTGAAGATGATGGCGGGACTGATCTCCATGTGACTAGAAGGCAAGAGCCCTTGCCAATGTAGACTCCACTACACCAGCAACTGCTTTGCTATTCTTCCCCGAGTCAATATCAATGTTTTCCTCTTGATGCTTGCTTTTACCATTTTCCTTTGTAGAATCAGAGAAGCTCTACAATCCTTGGACGAAATGACCACGCTTTCCACAATTGTAATAACCTCTTTCCAGAGTCCAAAGTAGCCATGGATTTCCCATGTGCTTCCCCATCTATCTCAAAAATCTGAATTTTGACTTGAGTTATCAACTCTGCTTCCTCCTCAATGAGAAAAGAGAAGATATCATCAAGTTTCAGCTTTTCCTTCGTGACTTGTATACAAAGTGTCGTAGAAACCTTTTTATACTCCTTAGGCAGCTTCATGAGAATCAAAGCAGCTAATTGAGTACTTCTCAATGCACTTTTCATAGCCAATAGTTGATCATGAATAGCTTTAGCCTTCATAAGAAATAATTTCATGGAACTTCCTCATGGAAATTCAATTGCAAATAATTGTCCAAGAACGGTGATTGGTCGCATCATAGAATCCCAATTAGAAATTCCTACGAGCTTGAACAACATATCTTTGACAATTGTTAAAGTCTAAATAGATGGTCAAAGGTCCTTTGTAAGATATTCCACAATTGCCGACATTGCCTTTGCATTAGATGCATCCCAATCGACACACGATTTGAGATATTCTTCATCTTGAAGGCAGGTGTATTTGTTGTGGGATCCCTCTTGGGATGAGGCTCCAAGCCATTGTGAATGTTCCATAAGCCTTTCCTTGATAATCATAGTCTCATGATCAGATTTCAATGAGCATAGTTATTTCTAATCAATTTGTCTCTAGCACTCGAGCAGGGGGGGAGCATGATAAATTTGCAAAATCTGGAACTTTTGGAAATCCTTCCCGTAGTCCGAGATTCTCCACTTTTCTTCTTATCCCAAATAGCTTTGCAAAGTCTACTATCCCTGTCTTCAACTCCCAACATGTGGGATGGGTTTCTAAACTCACTCCTATCTTATTATAGAAATAAGGAGAACCACGAACATAATTGTCAATCCATGGGACGAAGCTGAATTGACTAGTGCATACAGGCTACAAGAGGGTGTCAATCTCTTGGAAAACAATAAACAACTTGCATCTAACACAAGCTACACTCAAATGACCTAAGTCATTAAAAGCTAATCGCTAATCGGTAAACAAATCATAACCGTTATAGCATCAAACTACACCCGAATGTTACGAAACTTCGAGGACATGTATATAAGACCTAAGCACACATGCTTATGGTCTCAAATATCACTTTCAATAAGATGAAAAAAACACGATTATTAACAGTAGTGAGATTTTGACCTAGTTGTTTTTGACCCCGAATGCATCTAAATGCTTAGCAATGATGTCCCAATACCCGCCTATGCTTACTTTGTGATTTCCTAGCTTAAATTCCTACTTATGATGAAATTAGGCCCCAGGTTGGCGACGTCAAAAGCTATGGACTATCATGATATGTTTACGTCAATGCGTAGAGCTGTTACCTGCGGCTGCAACGCAACAGACGGCACTGCAATGTGACAATTAGGAAGGCGTAGGAAATGCGAGAAGGAGATAAGTGAGTGCGGTTAGCTCACGCTGTGTATTCTATTATAAAAAACTTAACAATAACTTACAAAAATTGGCTTTATACCTTAGCTAAGGTTTCTTTGGTCAAAAGCTAAGGATCTGGGAGCTCTAACTTAGGATAAATTGATACAATATGGAAGCTTATATCCCCGGCTCATCGATTATAATATCCACTTGGAAAATAGGAGTTACATATTTTTGTTTTATCAAAAGAATAGGTGTTTTTACAATAAAGCTCCCAAAAAATGTTACATGGATTATCTTGTTGCCTGCTAACATTTCCCCCCTCCTTGATTGTGTTTTTCCTTGGCAAAGTTTCATGGACTAAAATAGTCTTTGGGTTGATGGATGGCGAGACGGTCTTTAAGTGCGTGTAGAGATTTCTCATATATGATGCGTCGTTCTTTATGAGGGACTTGCAAAAATTGAATAGTGACTTTGTTTTTAAGCTCTATGGCAGAATAGACAGATGTCATTTGTTGATCACTGGTCTCAATATCTTTGTCCGCCATGTGAAGAATCCTGTATAAAAAGCCTCTTTGAATGCCAACATATTGCTTGATGTTAGGAACATACATCTGGCATAGAAACCATAGAGGACTAGTTTCGAAGGCTGTCCAGTCAAATCATAGCACAAGCCTTTGTTGCCTTCTAAGTAAGACATCCATGGGCTCCTGCTTGCTCGGGCTCAAGAAAAACTTGAGTGCATGTGAGCAGCATTCTGTAGATTTTATAGAGCATCGCACATGAGAGGTCAGGGAGGCTCCTGAAGAAGTTCATGGCGCCTGTTAGGGTTTTCAAAATGTATTTCTCAGTTGTTGGTCCCTGCTTTGGAGCTGGCAGTTGCGGGTAATTGAGCCAAGTTAGCCTTTTATTCTTTATTGCTTCATGTGCCTGCCACGTCCTTACCCTAGCTATTAGACATAATGTCGGGTCTTTCTGGATTACTGCAGGTGCTCTTGTAAACAAAATGAGGTACCTTGAGTTCTTGTTGAACCAATTTTTTCTCCATTTGGGGAAGAGAGTATCTCAACCTTCTTCATGCATATCCTTGTAAAGTCTTTCTTTGACTTGCAGTAGCTCCACTTTTCTCAAAGGGTAGGGTAGTGACTATTGATACCATCGAACATTTGTTTGGTTGGGAGCGAGTTGTGTAACATTGATTGAGTGGAGAACTCTCAACTCCCAATCCATTGCTGCTTTCCATTCATCATCTACATCGTGAACAATGTGTTCTTTTAGTGCATCTTCTTTAGCTTTAGGAAGCTGGACCATTGGCGCTTGTTCTTCCTCAGTGATTGGTACTTGGAATTCAAAATCTCCTACTAGCCCTTCTGTTGGTTGTGTTTTCATATCTCCAAAGGAGACTGATGGTATGTCTATAATTGTCTGTTCAGAGGTTCTAGCCTCCTCTTGAGCTTCTGTATGACCTTCTCTCAGCATCTAGTTGGATCTCTTTAATTCCTCTATCTCCTTAAGCAACCGCTCTTCTCTTTGTACCCGGATTAAGGAGAGGTCTCCTCTTTGTGCCTGTTCCAACTCCAAATCAAGTTTAAGGTCCTTGTTTCTCTTTTCCAAAGTCTTGTAGACTTCATTTGTCCCCTTGAGTGAAGCCACGGCCGGGTTTTCCCTGATATGCCTGAAAGAATGCCGCTTGGTCATTGATTCTTTTCTCACATTGTTGCATGAGGCATTTGCTACATCTGTACTTGGAGATTACTGACATAGTAGTGCTCAAAATTTCATATGTTACTTCAATCAGCTGTTGCTCCTTGCTTTTGCATGCATCTGACAATTTTGTGAGAAGTTCTCCTAAATCTTCCATCTCATTCTGTTGCCTTTCCTTGACAATTTGGTGTTGTTTTGCTTCATTTTTTATCTCTTTGATCTATCCTTAGAGATCTTCAATGATGTTCATTCTATCCTCGAGCTCACTTTTTGTAGAAAATCTGTTACATGTTCCAGCTCTCGAGCTTTGGCACTACTACTAAGCGCTGATGTTCACATATTTTTTGTCATTAGCTGCACTATGCATTTACCTGATGACCTCATTTGTTGTTTCCCATTCTTCAGATTCTACCTGAGGCTTCTTAGAAGTTCCAACAGATTCGGCTTGCGACTCTTTTGATGGTGCAACGGATTCTGCTCGCCTTCATTGGGTTTGGTAGTTAATGAAGGGCTTAGACTCGGCATTGGATGGTCTTTTGGTTCTGCAGGGGTGAAGTGGGTCATGGAGAAATCTCTCCTTGTTCATGTTGTGGTTCAGGTTTTTGTGCATCTTTTGCTTGCCTTTGTTGTGCAACCAACTCTTCTCTCATTTCCTTTGCGCCTTTAGAACTTCTTGTATCTCAAGGTTTCGGCTTCAACATATTCGCTCAAGTAAATCCTTCGAATCTTCTGGGACCTTCTTCTCAGGGTTCTTGATCCTTGGACCCTTGATCTCCCTTGGGATCCATGATTCCAGGTTTTCTCCTCCAACTTGGCGGCTTCTTTCATACGATTCCTTCTATCTTTTGAACCTGGCTCTTTTCTACTGAGGTTCTTCCTCATGAGCTACCACTACTTTCTTCTTCATTTCTTCTCTCCTTGTCCTCTTTTCGTCATTGTCAAACCTTTCATTGTTGTGTGCTTCAGGCGAGATTTCTATTGATTCTTCATCTAGTTTATGTATTATTTTTTGCTTTGATCTAGTGGTTCGTGGAGAGGGTTGAGCAGAGACTATACATGTATTCTGATATGGGGCTAGCCGCAAGTTGTTGGCCATTCCAATATCGTGGTATGTGATTTGTGTTAGAAATTCTAGAGCTCCCAGATATGTTATCTTTCCTTCCTTCTTTGTGATCTTGAGGAATATGAGAACTTGGAGTTCATTTGAGTGTGAATTTTCATATGTAGAGCATCTCTACCTCGACAACAAAAAATCATTAGGTGAGTGCTTCAAACCGAATCATTAGGTGAGTGCTTCAAACTGAATCCAAACTTGACAAGACCTTTAGAGAAGCATCATAGCTCTTTGTATTGCAATTTTGTGTCACAAAACATAGAAAGAAATGTGATTGTGGTCAAAAAAATAATAATTGTGATTATTATCTTTTACCTTGAAAGTGCAAAATTTTCATCCATTGACCATACCTGAGTCTCGAACATAGTGCAAGGGAACACTGATTCAAGTTTGAATCCATTTGGACCTATAAGTTTCCAGTTAGACCTAGATTCCATTGAGAGTAGAGTATCCACATAATAAAGTGCAAACCAAGGGATACCTTTAGAGAAAATAGCGGAAGAAGTTCCAGACTCCTCCTCCGACTCAAGTTCCAAAATGTCTTCATTTTCCACCCAATAGGGAGCTGAAACATCCTTAGGTTGAAGCACATTTAAACCTTTTATAGAATAACAAGCACGAGACTCATATTTACTCTAGATCCTAACGAGGAATATGTAGTGAGGATAAATGACCATACTGTCGAATATGAAGAGAAGGTTAGAGAGAACAAGCAAGATATACTCTCCATGGACCAAAACCAAGTGCAGTACGTCAAAATACAAAATCTTGACACTGTAAACCAATGGGAATTTGAGGTTCACTTTGATTCTAGACATGATTGTGACGGAAGGATCGCTAGTGTTAGAGTTAGAAGGATATGATCTAATAGGTAGCAAATCTCTAAAGTGCATACCTATCAACAACCCAAGGCTTGGAGTTGATTTCTGGGAGGACAAGAATGTGACAAACTTGATTTGGATTGCTCATGCCAAACTAGCATAAGTACCGTCCTTGAAAATCATGTATGTTTTCAAGATGGAAAAATCATAAAAATTTAGCGCAATTTTAATAAAATTTCAATAAATTGTATATAAAACACCATATTAGTATATTTCGGTATTTCCCAATTCCTACTTTCAAAAAGAGCTTAAGATTTGACCACATGGTCAATTATTAGCCAAATTTTTTAGGGCATGGCTAAAATGATCTTTTCAAGTACTACCTTGTGAAAAAAAATGATCTTTAAAAAAGTTTGAGATTTGTCCATATGGCCAAATCTTTAAGACATCGGTGATTCCCAACTTGGCTATAAAGTCTCAAACTCTCTAATATGGTGTTATAATTTCTTATCAAAATAAGACTGTGAATAGATTTCACGATTTTTGGATAGGAAAAAGCTTGTTATAACAAGAACTAAAGTTTCATCACTTAGCTCCTAGAACATATTTTTTATTATAATAAAAGAACAAAAATCTTGAAAAGGCTGAGAAAGAGGAAAAATTTGGTCTTTCAAAGCTTCTTGCATTAACATGAGAAGGTTGTGGGGAAAAATTTAAGGTTTATAATATGATTAATGTGAACAAGAAGTGATTATGAATGATTGAAAGACTTCATTCTTTGCCACAAGAGAGCGGTGATGAGATCTATATAAATGATTCCGGTACAAAGTTGACGTTAGAGCATATACAGGATGAAAATGGAAGAGAATACGGTGAGAGAGATGGTCCTTCCTCTTGTTCTCGTAAATGAGAAAAAGATTCTTATATAGATGGTGACACAGTGCTTCCCCACCTCTATATAATACATACATAGTGTTTCATTGTATTGTATGCAACCGTCATCATCCAAATTGAGCACTAAAGCCCTTTATAAGCAAGTTCTACCATCTGGGGTGCTTCCCAAGGTAAAACTAGGGACCCCCTTTTGGCCTGAAATAGTTCCTAGCTTTTTGGGGCTTGTGTTGTTAAAAGGATGGCCTTGCTTTTGGATGTCACCTGTGGCCAAAACTATTTAATTTTCATAGAGTAACTAGGTCAATAAAGTGGTATCTAAGTAGCTAATGAGTGGTACGTGAAATAGACTACACCTGATGCCCCGGTATAATCACGATACTTACCATACCATCTCAACTTATTTATGGTGCTTCTTTTTATATAGAACATGTTTTTCAAAAGACTAACAATCTCTTGTAGCCTCCGTGTACTACTCGGATCGACTTCGTCCCACGGTATGTCATTTATGTTCATGGTTCCCACTATCTGTACAATAAGATAATTAGTCTTTGAAAGTAGAGTGTAAGGACATGGGTCCTACGGGCAAGGCCACCGGAACGGTCGGACAGTGTGTAAGCTAGGGGGAGGCTATAAGATAGCACGGTTGGGTGGAGACTAGCACACGCATTACCACCACCCGTTCACTGGTGTCATGTCTATTTTGGGAAAAAGGAAAAGCAGCTTGCATGTGCATGCAATGTACTTCTTATCTCCCACGATTCCCAGAGAGCGACGTCTCCGTTGTGAAGCAAAAAGAAGATGGGCATAGTCTCCTGTGCACAGTGCGCAAAGGCAGTCAACGACAGTCGACCGTCACCTCCCCACCTACGCCCTCAATAGCGCACGACTAAGGCGGGCAACCAAGGCAAACTCGATCGGAAACTCTACAGCACGGAGCCTCCGAAGGCTTCCGTTAGCACCGCTTGGATAGGAAGGCCCGCTTAACCCTTGCATGAAGGAGGGTTGAGCCAAGTATCTTTCCAAGTATCGGGAAATCATATTAAAACTAGAAGGTCTAGATGAATTCCAAAAGATACAAGGTTTCTATAGGGGTCTTGACAAAGACTATCGTCTTCATGTCAAGACCCAACACCCCAAAACTTTGGAAGAAGCCATCGGTCATGCCCAACGATATAATGATAACCAAGAGAGGAAGGGAAATGTTCCCTACGCTAAGAATACTTTTTGCTAAGAGCAATGTGGCTAAGAGCCAATGGCGAGGTAGATCTCCCACACATTCCAAGAGGAATAGGAGACAACCTACCTGCACGCCCTCAAGAGGCTAAGAAGCCTAACCAATCACGAGATACTTCACATGGGTTTCTCAGCACTGCTGATTTGGAGCATGCAAAGAAACACAAATTGTGTTTCAAATGTCTTTCGGACCAACATAACAAGAAGGATTGTCCTCTTTTGCAAGGCAAAGAAAAGGCCATGCACATGACACAACGCCTCACATTTGATTCATCTCCTAAATATTGTGGTGTAGAGGTTCTTCACAAGGAAGAAAAGCATAAGTGTTGTGTGCCCACTTGAATATGGAAGCCCACCTTTGGTCCCCATGAGTTGATTCTCATGCATGGCACTATTAACGGACAATGTGTTTGTATTTTAGTGGATGATGTTCATAGCTTTTTGAACTATAAGCTAGTCAAGAAATTGAAGCTTACACAGACTCCCTACTCTCACAAGTATGTGGTAGAACTGATGTCTGACAATGATAAAGAAGTATGGGACACGTTAGTTCAAGAGGTTGACCTTATTGTTCAAGACATATGATGACCCTTGACTTTCAAGTTCTGAACATGGACCGTGCTGATTTAGTTTTAGGATGGGAGTGGCTGCATGGTAGATGAAAGACATTGCACACTAGTTATGAACACAACTCCTTATCCTTTATGGACAATGATAAACATGTGCTTTTTTTGGGTGAGAAAAATATACCATCTGCACCTCTTATATGTATAGTCGAGCTTTCTATTTTACAAAAAGCAAATTTAATAGATGAAGTCTTTTTGTGTTACTGCTTGTCTTCAAGTCTTATGAACTCTCAAGTCAAGGTGCTATGAATTCTAGTTATGGCATGCAAAGTGCAATGAATTTTAATGATAAGCAAAGTGTTAACAATTCTAAAGAGCAAAGTGCTCTCAATTTTAATTCTATTGAGCAACGTGCAACTGTTGTAAAACAAACATTCTAGAAACTACAAGATTCTCCATCCCAGTATAACTCTAGTTTACTTTGTCATTTTGCATGGCAAAAACTGACCCACTTACTCACGGAGTATAGTGATGTATTCTCAAGTGATTTACAACCGGGTTTACCCCCACAGGTGATGTGCAACATGGAATAGATGTCTTGCAAGGCACTAAACCGGTGAGTAAACGACCTCATCGTATGAGTGCTAAAGAAGTCAAGGAGGTTGAGAGTCAGTTGGCTAACTACCTCGCCCGTGGTTTCATTAGACCTGCCACTTCGCCATGGGAATCACCAATTCTATTGTTAAAAAAAGAAAGATGGTACTCTGCGCATGTGTGTAGATTATCGCGGATTAAACGCCATAACCATCATAAACAAGTATCCTCTACCCTGAGTAGATGAGGTTTTTGATGAGCTCCACGGGGCAAGATACTATACAAAGATAGATATTCGTTCAGGGTACCACTAGGTGCGTATCGTTTTGCAAGATATTTCCAAAACTTCCTTTAGAACATGGTTTGGGCATGTGGAATTTTTATGTTATGCCTTTTGGTTTAACGAATGCTCCAGCTATATTTATGAAACTCATGGATAGTGTCTTACGTCCCTATCTTGGAAAATTTGTTGTGGTTTTCCTTGATGACATTCCCATTTATAGTAAAATGGCTAGATAGACCTAAAGAAGGTTCTACATGTGAGAAAGTCTTCGCACTTAAGAAACGTTTTCCTACATTCGTTTTTGAGGACGAAAAGGATTCTCCAAGGGGGGGGTAATGTAAGGACATGGGTCCTACGGGCAAGACCCCAGCATGGCCGGATAGTGTGTAAGCTAGGGAGAGGCTATATGATAGCATGGTTGGGGGGAGACTAGCACACGCATTACCACCGCCCTTTCACACAAGGCCCAACATTTTGGCACCTTGGCCGGGGACGAGGTAATTGAAACTAGAGAAAACCTCAAAGTTCTAATAACATTGTCCAGAGACTTCCTCTAGGTTTACATAGAGGCAAATACCATCATTTAGAAACCGTGTTGTTGAGGTGTGTCTACTTTAGATGTGCTGAGGTGTCTTGGGAGTAGTCGTGCTCTCCAAGGACCTTTCGGGTAGGTTTTCTTTGAATGGTTCACTCATTAGACTATGTCAAAGTCTGAAGGTTGATGCTCATTTTATTATGAAAGTGTTGGTGGAAACTTTACTCTACCATTGGCTCATTTGACTAGGAGTAGGGTAAGAACATATCAAGGTGGGTTTTTGACCTATCTCATCACATGAGGTTTCATCAGTGAGTTATCTAAGGAAATTACAAAGATTTCAAGTCCCAACCCTCACAAGTAAGCCTAAAAACCCAAAAAATCAGCATGTCAAATCACACTAGTGTGGGGAAAGCTTTGTTAAGCCAAAAACCAACTTGACGAAAGGCTTTAAAAAATTCACCAAAACATATATTATAATCTCCTTGGTGTTTTATGCTAGTAAATTTGAATATTTCTATCCAAAAGCTTTTGAAATACTCTATATGAAATCTGAATGATGTCAAAAGATCAAAAAAGTGTATATGCAATCCAGTAGATAATAATTGCGATTATTATCTTTGGCCCAAGTAAGTACCTTCAGCTCTACCAACACCCTATCAGGTAAAGACCAAAACTTTTTGCAAGTAATATGAGGACTTAAATTTCATTTAAGTGTGAATTATCATATTGACAGCATCTCTACCTTGACATCGAGAAAAATCAATACGTGAGTGATTCAAACTGAACCCAAACTTGACAAGACCTTTAGAGAAGCTTTAGAGCTCTTTGTATTGCAATTTTGTGTCACCAAAAGTACAAAGAATTGTGATTGTGGTCAAGAAGATAATAATCACAATTATTATCTGTTACCCCGCAATTATTATCTTTTACCCTGAAAGTGCAAAATTTTCATCCATTGACCATACCTGAGTCTAGAACATAGTTCAAGGTGACACTAATTCAAGTTTGAAGCCATTTGGACCTATAAGTTACCAACTAGACCTAGATTTCAGTGAAGTTCAAAAATAGACACAAAACTTGGTCTATAGAATTGAAAACTAAACCAAACTTCGTGAAACTTGGCAAGTGAAGGGGTAAACATCCAGTACAGGTTCAAAAAGTGGAAAAAATCCTTGATTCTGACCTTCGAGATAATAATCACAATTATTATTTCTCACTATAGAAGATCCTCTTTTTGGAAAAATTTCAAGTGGGATTTGATCTCCGATAGTAGTAGAGTGTCTGTGTCAAGTCTCAAGGGAATTCGATTGACCAAGATTGACAATTGTGTGGTCTCTATTTTTGCAAATCACTTAAGAAAAGGAAAATTTGTGCAAAACTTGTCCAAATTTGTTGAAAATTGACCCAGAGAATATTGGAGATACACTTAACCAAGGAAAACCAACAAAGCTAGAAAATATTGGCTTTTCTGACCCAGTAGTAGATAATAATCTATCTCTTGCTAGCCAAAAAATAAATTTTCACATTAAAAGAATATTGATTTTTTGACCTAGTAGATAATAATCTATCTCCCGCTAGCCAAAAAAGGAAATTTTCACATTTCGTGGTCACCAACATTAATAGACTCATCATACAAATATTAGCGTGAAAATTTTGGAGTCATTTGGACATTATTTGCTACTTGACATTGAGTTTTCTACAATTGAAGGTTTAATGACAGGATTGAAGCAAAAGTTTGCATCAAGAATTTTTGTATATCTATGTGATCCTCAGACTAATTATACACTTTTGGTTCCACAGGAGATCGGAAAGAACTTGGAAAAAAACCCAGATTGAATTGACTACATCTGAAAACTATTGGTACTGGTACGGGAAGCCAAATAAACATTTTCATTCATAAGTTCAAGTATTTATCTACCCAAGGTTAGGTCATTTTTTTTGTGAATCAAGGATATAACCAAAAAACTGAGAGTAGAATAGCCACTTAATAAAGTGCAAACCAAGGGATACCTTTAGACAATAGCGAAAGAAGTGCCAAACACTTACTCCGACTCAAGTTCCAAAATGTCTTCCTTTTCCACCCAATCGGGGATTGGAAGCTCCTCAGGTTTAAGCACATTTTGACCTTTTATAAGAATAACAAGCACGGGGTTCATTTTTATCTAGATCCTAAAGGGGAATATGTCGTGAGGGTAGATGACCATACTATCGAATTTGAAGTGGAGGTTAGAGAGAAAAAGCAAGATAAATTTTGCATGGACCAAAACAAAGTGCACTACATTACAATACAAAATTTTGAAATTGTAGACCGATCGGGATTGGAGGTTCACTTTGATTCTAGACATGATTGTCAAGGAAGGATCGCTAGTGTTAGAGTTAGAAGTATAAGATCTAATCAATACCAAATCTCTAAAGTGCATACCTAAACAACCCAAGGCTTGAAGTCCATTTTTGGGAGGGCAACAATGTGACATACTTGATTTAGCATAACCGCCATCCTTGAAAATCATGTATATTTTCAAGATAAGGGAGAAGGGTTTAGCTGAAATTCCTGACCACCTCTTTAGGGATTGCTTTAACAAAAAACTTTTTATGATGACTCCAAATGAGATTAAACAAACAAAATATCAAGCATACTCAATTCAAGAATTGATTCTGGGAAAAATACTTGAAATAGAACAAAACTGGGGGCCAAACGAGAGAGCATTTGGTAGCATGGCTAACACAAGTCACACCTACCAAGCTATTGGTTTGAAGGCCTAATGAGAGAACACCATCTAGGAGAGCGGGTGCAAAACATCATTGTAGAGTAAAACCAATATATTTACAGAAATGGATCAATAGATGCAGCGGGTCAGGGGATCCATATGATCATTTAGCAAGCTTCAGACAATTTCTGAGAGTTGAACATATAACATGCCAAAGTCGACGATGCTAAAGCGTAGAGACCAAGGAGAGAGAGAGAGAGAGAGAGAGAGAGAGAGAGAGAGAGAGAGAGAGAGAGAGAGAGAGAGAGAGAGAATCCTAAACAAATTGATCAACCTTGGCAATGAATAACTGAATGTGTATACAATGGAGGAAAGGGGTTGCTTTTATAGCAACCTCAATACATTGTCCTAGGCAAACTTGGACAAATAAGTAAAATTAATACCTAAAAGCCAAAATAAATAATGGGATCACATAAGTTAACTTTAGATTCCAAAACTCTAACACCCTCTCTGCAACTCTTAGTGGACATATGATAGTGAGATCAAGTCGATGAAGAAGCTACGATGGACACCCCAGCAACACCGATAATGCTGGATACACCTCAAAATTTCTACCCTCAACTTTGTACTTAAAGTTACAAAATATACTACTCATAGATAATAAACTCACGGACACATCTTGTCCATGATTCCACCAAGAACAATGGATTGGTGCAATCATTAATAGTATTCTACATACGTCTGATAGACTCCCTGCCAGATGCATATGCCTTGAACTCCCACCTATAGGTTCGAACACTGATAACTTGAAGTCCAACACAAGGGTCCAAATTAATTTTAGGGAGGATGGTTTGCCCCTTGCTGCCACTCACAAGCCTTTCTTGGGTTGAAGCTGATGGCGGTATTGATCTCTATGTGCCTAGAAGGCAAGAACCTTTGCTAGTGTAGACTCTACCACACCAGCAAGTGCTTTGCTATCCTCCCTGAGTCACTATCGTTGCATTCCTCTTGATGCTTGATTTTATCTTTGTGCTTTGTAAAATCTATGTCTTTTCCTTAAGCTCTACAATCCTTTTCCAAAATGACCATGCTTTCCACAATTGTAACAACCTCTTTCTAGAATCCAAAGCAGCAAGTGCTTCCTCATGTGCTTCCCCATCTGTCTCAGAAATCTAAATTTTGACTTGAGCTCCTCCTCAATGAGAAAAGAGATGATATCATCAAATTTCAGCTTTTCCTTCGTGACTTGTATCCAAAGTGTCCTAGAAACCATTTCATACTCCTTAGGCAACTTCATGATAACCAAAGCAGCTAATCGAGTACTTGTCACTATAGTTTTCATAGCCAATAGTTGATCATGAATAGTTTTAGCCTTCATAAGAAATTATTGCATAGAAATTCCTCATGGAAACTCAATTGCAAATAAATGTCCAAGAAGGGCGACTGCTTGCATCATAGAATCCAGATTAAAAAAGCACATATCTTTGACAATCACTAAAGTCTAAATAGCTGGACACACTTTGTAAGAGATTCTGCAATTGCCGACATTTCCTTTGCATTAGTTGAATCCCAATCGACACACGATTTGAGATATTCTTCATCTTGAAGGTAGGTGTATCTAATGTGGGGATCCCTCCTGGGACAAGGATCCAAGCCATTCTCAATGTTCCATAAGCCATTCCTTGAGAACCATAGTCTCATGATGAAATTC
Organism: Adiantum capillus-veneris; assembly: GCF_014529385.1. NCBI lineage: Eukaryota > Viridiplantae > Streptophyta > Polypodiopsida > Polypodiales > Pteridaceae > Adiantum > Adiantum capillus-veneris. The sequence continues at coordinate 123,703,652 of NC_140938.1, read as the reverse complement.
CAATGAGTCATAGTTTTTTCTGTACAATTTGTATCTGGTGCTCGAGTAGGGGGAGGGGCGGGGCGGGGGGGGGGGCATGATGAATTTTAAAAATTTGGAACTTTTGGAAATCCTTCTCACACTCCAAGGGTGGCCGCACAAACCGAGATGAAAAATAGTCCAAGCTGCTTCACTCCTCTTCTTATTCCAAATAGCTTTGCACAATCTACTATCACTCTCTTCAACTCCCAACTTGGCCTCTTTGTCTCCAAAGCCTTACCAAGTGTGTCTCCTTCGATGCAACTCTCTTGTTCTCTGAGTCATCAAAGAATTGACTCTAAGGACCTTCTCAACAAACAAGTGTACATGAACACCCACTGGACCTCAGCATTTTAAAATAGTGGGTCAATGTGTGGTGATGTGGGAGAAATGACGTTGCCAAACAACACCAAAGAGTCGGGCATTTTAGAACGCTGCAGGGGAAGAGTGATGTTTTTGCCAAGGAGGGGGTTTATCCCAAGCTGTGCCAATAGATAGTGTTTTGAAATGCTCAAGCAAGGGATGGGGGCACCAAGCAAGGTCGCTATCACAAGCACTACCGACAGATAGCATTTTGAAATGTTGTCACAAGAGGAAGGACGGCCTAGCCAGTACTGCCAAGTAGCATTTCAAAACGTTGAGCCTCGCGGGTATTGCAAGTAGAAAGAACAAGCTTTTTGAGAAGCTAGCAACAGAGGGTTGAATTTGTCACCACTATAATGGTGCATTTTAGAACGCATAGACGGAAGGGAAGAAAAATTCCAACCGCAATGGTAATGCTCTTCTTCTCAAGGGACCCTCTCTGCTATGCAACTTTTCCTCCACGAAGGCTTTGATACCATGTCAAAGTCGATGATGCAAAAGTGCACAGACCAAGAGGGGGGGGGGGGGGGGGGGGGGGGGGGGGGGGAGAGAGAGAGAGAGAGAGAGAGAGAGAGAGAGAGAGAGAGAGAGAGAGAGAGAGAGAGAGAGAGAGAGAGAGAGTCTTCTGAATCAATCAACCTTGGCAATAAATAATTGAATGTGTATACAATGGAGAAAAGGGGCTGCTTATATAACAACCTCATTAAATTTCCCTACCAAGACTTTGGTAAATAAGTAAAATATATACATGAAATCGAAAAGAAATAATAGGATCACATTGGGTAGTTCACTTGAGATGCCAAAACTCTAACATAGCACACTTCCACACACAGTTTGAGGGGTTTGGGATGACTTTAGAGGGTAAATCTTTGACTTGGTTCTAGACCATACCTCCTGGATCAATAACTGATCTACCAACTCTAGCAATGAGATTTTTTGCTGCTTGCTAAAAAATGGGAATCAAACATAGCATTGTGGCACAAATCTACAACTTCAAGAGAAAAAAAAAGAGAAACCATAAGAGATTTTGTGAGTCGAATGAGGAAATACATTGATAGGTGCTCATAGATCAAAATTCCAATCGAGGAGAGGCTTGTATCATTATTTCTAGAGGGACTGCTCAACACAGATTTACATGCAATTTTGTATAGTAAGAAAGATACAACTTGGGAAGCCTGCAACATGGATGCAAATTACTTGGGTGACAATTGCGATATTTTTTATGAGGAAAGCACTATTAGAGATGCGTTGAGAAAGCAGACCACACCTACCGTGCCATCACAAGTAGGATTAATTGTGGCAGGTCTGGTCAATGATATGGAGGACATGCATAAACACATAAACAACATGCAAAGGATGCAGATGAGAGGACCAGGACAGGTTCCACCACATGACCACCTATGACACAACTTAGATCATTGAAATGGTGTGCCATCAAAGGGAAGTAGGAAAATCACTAAATGAATGCGTGCTATTATAAGCCTAAGTATGAAAAAAATGTCCAGTATTTTCCATTACGACAACAGAGGCAACCTCTGCATAGGCATCCACCAAACATGGCACCAATTCAGAAATTGCCTATGGCTATGGAGATACCACAACCCATATTAGGCCAAGCAGTCGTCACTTCCAAGAAACAATGTTGTACCATTTAAGTACATGTTTCTTGAAGGTCAAGTGGATGAGCAAGGTCTAGTACCGATCACGCCATGTAATGAAGCCAGTTCTACAACAATGGGAGGAGAGGGAGAGTGGTACATTCAGTCAATATCCACCATGGTAGAACAAGTTTTATCAAGCACCTTCAAACACAACACCTGTTTACTTCATTGCAAACAAGGGAGGTAGACATTTGATGATGAAACCAATGGCTAGGCCAAGAACCACAAATTTCCATAACTACAGGGATGATGACCATTGGAAAATGACTATCGTGAGCCATATAAGAATGTTAGACCAGTAGACGCATATTGTGTGGAGTGTGGTTGCAAGGGCACATGAAAAGCATTGTGTTTGAGCCAATGATTGGGTAACTTGAGCTGATTTTCCATCTTGTTGATTGGTTTTAGGATTTGAAAAGGACCATGTAAGGACATGGGTCCTATAGGCAAGGCCACCGGCACGGAAGGACAGTGTGTATGCTAGGGAGAGGCTATAAGATAGCACGGTTGGGTGGAGACTAGCACACGTATTACCACCGCCCGTTCACTGGTATCCGAGCTATTTTTGGGTGGAGGCTAAAAGCAGCTTGCATGTGCGTGCGACGCCCTGCTTCTCTTCCACGTCCCGTAGCAATGATGTCCCCGCTCTGTAGCAAAAAGAAGAAAGACACAATTTTTTGTCCAACGTGTGGGCAGACAACAACAGTCAACTGCGGTCACCCCATCTACGTGGGCAACCAAGGCAAACTCGACCGGCAACTCGACGACACCTTTGGCTGTACACGTAGGAAGGCCCGCTTAACCCTTGCATGAAGGAGGGTTGAACCCACCCCATGAGGGTAAGAGGCCAACACTTTACCATCAAGCTATTGGCCCTTGTTGTGTATAACAAGGAAAGATAGTCTAATTGTGTTGAAAGGAAAACTAGAAGGAAAGGGAAAGCTTCAAACTTCAAGGAAGTAGCTTTACCCTTCCTTTTCACTTCTTGGAGGAAGTCAAGTTTTCCTCCAACAATTCTTTTTTCCTCAAGAAGGTAGCTTCAAAGTGAAGAAAAGCCTTCACAAAAACGACGAGTCTTTATGAAGAATCATCAAAGGTGTTCTTACAAGGAACGACAAGTGAAGCGCTCAGATTCCCGCATGGCGAGGTTCGCATGCAACGCAAATTGCGAAGCATACAAAACACAAAGACTTCAATTTCTCAAGGTAAAATTTGTCGTTTCTTTTTCTCTCTTTGCATTAGTGTATATTTACCATGGCCAGTGAGGATATCCCACCTACACACACGTTTGATTTTGAGCACATAGATCAAAATTAGGGCACCACGGGTGCTGCTGACACTAATATGCATGATGATGATGATCTAGGAGATCATGGGCTTGTAGCTATGGATTCTTTCAAGAATTTGGAAAATCGCCAAAGCGTACTTGAAAGAAACCTCTTTGCACTCAATGCAAATGTTACCAATATTACAGAGTAAGTTGTGAAATTCATGAATTCACAAACAACTCAAGGAGCCACAAGTGGCACAGTTCAAGGGAACCAAGCTCGCAGACTCAAGGAGTCCAAGAGACAAGTGTTGCAGAAGGTAGCAATGCATTACTTAAGACTATCACTATTCTAGAGTTTCACGGGGAAGAGCGTAATCGCAACAAGGATGCGGTCAATACGTTCTTACACAAATGGAGTGATATTCATAGATTGAGACATACCACGGATATAAATACGGCTATGGAAACAAGTCTATCTCTTAAAGACAAGGCCTATAAGTGGTGGATGACATTTCCAATAGATGCTCATCCTTCGTCTTGGGCTACGTTTCAAGCTTCTTTCTCCAAAGAGTTTTTGGACTCCAATGAAGGACATAAGAATTGGTTAGCATGGGATGCATGCCACATGTCTGACCTCTCTCTCACACAGTACCTTTCAAAGTATCGGGAAATCATATTAAAACTAGAAGTTCTAGATGAATTCCAAAAGATACAGGGTTTTAATAGGGGTCTTGACAAAGACTATCTTCTTCATATCAAGACCCAACATCCAAAAACTTTGGAAGAATCCATTAGTCATGCACAAAGATATGATGATGACCAAGAGAGGAAAGGAAATGTTCCCTACTCTAAGAATACTTTTGCTAGCAATGTGTCTAAGAGCCAATGGCAAGGTAGATCTCCCACACGTTCCAAGAGGAATAAGAGACAATCTACCTCTCCACGCTCACAAGAGGCTAAGAAGCCTAAGCAATCACGAGATACTCCGCATGGGTCTCTCAACACTACTGATTTTGTGCGTGCAAAGAAATACAATTTGTGTTTTAGATGTCTTTCGGACCAACATAACAAGAAATAGTGTCCTCTTTTTGCAAGGAAAATAAAAGGCCATGCACACGGTGCAATGCCTCACATTAGATTCATCTCCTAAATATTGTGTTGTAGAGGTTCTTCACATGGAAGAAAAGGACAAGTATTGTGTGCCTCCTTCAATGTGGCAGCCTATCTTTGGCCCCCATGATTCGATTCTCATGCATGGCACTATTAACGGACAACGTGTTTGTATTCTAATGGATGATGGTGCAAGCCATAACTTCTTGAACTATAAGCTAGTCAAGAAATTGAAGCTTATACAGGCTCCCTACTCTCACAAGTATGTGGTGGAGCAGATGTTTGGGAATGATAAAGAAGTATGGGACACGGTAGTTCAAGGGGTTGAGCTTATTGTTCAAGATCATACGATGACCCTTGACTTCCAAGTTATGAACATGGACCGTGATGATGTAGTTTTAGGACAGGAGTGGCTGCATGGTTTAGAAAACACATTGCACACTAGTTATGAACACAACTCCTTATCCTTTATGGACAATGATAAGCATGTGCTTTTTCTTGGTGAGAAAAATATACCATCTGCACCTCTTATATGTATAGCCGAGCTTTCTATTTTGCAGAAAGAAAATTTAATAGAGGAAGTCTTTTTGTGTTACTGCTTGTCTCCAAGTCTTGTGAATTCTCACGAGCAAAGTGCGGTGAATTCTAGTAATGGTATGCAAAGTGCAATTAATTCTACTGATAAACAAATTGTTAACAAATCTAACGAGCAAAGTGCTATCAACTTTAATTCTATAGAGAAACGTGCAACTATTGTAAAACAAACATTACAGAAATTACAAGATTCTCCATCCCGGCATAACTCTAGTTTACTTTCTCCTTTTGCACGGAAAAAGATGACTCACTTACTCACAGAGTATAGTGATGTGTTCTCAAGTGATTCACCACCGGGTTCACCCCCACACGTGATTTGCAGCATGGCATAGATGTCTTGCCAGGCACTAAACCGATGAGTAAACCACCTTATCGTATGAGTGCTAAAGAAGCCAAGGAGGTTGAGAGTCAGTTGGCTGACTACCTTGCTCGTGGTTTCATTAGACCTAGCACTTCGCCTTGGGCATCACCAATTCTATTGTTAAAAAATAAAGATGGTACTATGCGCATATGTGTAGATTATCACCGATTAAACATGATAACCATCAAGAACAAGTATTCTCTACCTCGAGTGGATGAGTTGTTTTATCAACTGCATGGGGCAAGATACTATACAAAGATAGATCTTCGTTCAAGACACCACCAAGTACGTATCCTACTACAAGATATCTCCAAAACTGCCTTTAGAACATGGTTCGGGCATTTGGAATTTTTGGTTATGCCTTTTGGTATAACCAATGCTCTAGCTACATTTGTGACACTCATGGATAGTGTCTTACGTCTCTATCTTAGAAAATTTGTTGTGGTTTTACTTGATGATATTCTCATTTACAGTAAGACTGAAGATGAACACACAGAACACTTACGATTAGTGTTTGAAAAACTACAATCTCATGCGCTGTATCTAAGCAAAGCTAGTGCAATTTCTTTAAAATAGAGATACATTACCTCGATCATATGATCTCTTATTCTGGCATCAAGATGAACACTGACAAGGTCGCTGCCATTGTTCGATGGACACATCCCAACACTGTTGAGGAGCTTCAAATATTTTTAGGCATGGTTGGAATTTATTGACAATATATCCGTGACTATGCCAAAATCACTCTTCCTATGACGGATCAACTTAAAGAAAAAGGTAAGACCTTTTGTTGGGAAGAAGACCAAAAGCACAGTTTCAAACAGCTCAAGGTAGCTATAGCCACTGCTCCCATCCTAGCAATTGTCAACCCACTTAAGCCGTTGGTGGTAGAGACTGATGCTAGTGATAAAGCCATCGGTGCGGTACTTCTCCAGGAGGGAAGACCTATAGCCTTTGAAAGTAAAAAGTTAGATAGTGCTCCACAGAATTATTTTGTCTATGAGAGAGAGCTCTATGCCATAATTCACGCTTTACGAAAGTGGGGACACTATTTATATGGTGCCGAATTTGAAGTAGTTTTTGACCATGAGAGTATCAAATGGTTTACTACTCAAACGACTTGAAGGTCTGTAAAGCTAGATGGGAAAAAATCCTTCAAGATTATGATTGTAAGATACGATATTGCAAGGGGCGATATAATGTAGTAGCGGATGCACTAAGTTGGATGCCTCAGATTAATTCACTTGCTTTCACGGAACTAAAGAGTGGATTTTTGGAGTCATTACATGGCAAGTGTGCACAAGATCAATCATATGCTAAAGTGTGGAGTGCAATTTTAAAAAGGGATCCCTCACACCACATGTCTCTGAACAGCCAGATCAACATGTCTCTACATGCGCAGATAGAAACTCCAACACACAGAGCTCCACCCCTACTCAGGAAGAGCTTAAGCGATGGTAGAAAATTTCCATTGATGATGGCTACTTACTCCACAAAGGTAGAGTATGTGTGCCAAAGGACTCAGACACTACGCACCAAATCTTATTTGAGTGTCAGGATAGTCCAAGTGCTGGTCATCCAGGTATCTATAAGACGTATGCCTTAGTTTGACGGCAATTTTATTGGTCGGGCTTACATCATGATGTTCAAGAGTACGTACTGAACTGTCAACAGTGCCAAGTTAATAAGGCAGAGTGCCTCAAGGTAGCTGGCCTTTTACATCCTTTAGAGATTCCACAAGGTAAGGGGGAGAGTATCTCTATAGATTTTGTAGTAGGACTACCTACTACAAATCATGGCCATGATGCCATTTGGGTATATGTAGACCGTCTCACAAAGATGGGTTGATTCATTCCCACTAAGACTACGAATAAGACAGCGAAATTAGCATGGCTATTTGTAGAGCATACATATAAACTCTAAGGTCTTCCAGCTAGTATCATTAGTGACAGAGATCGAAAGTTTGATAGTCACTTTTGGAGAGCTGTGTCCCAAAAGTTGGAAACTAAACTTAATCTAAGTACGGTTGATCATCGAGAAACGGATGGTCAAACAAAAAGAGTTAATCAAGTGCTAGAGGATATGCTACGACGTTAGCAAGAAGCAAACCAATTGGGAAGACTGCTTACCTATATTGGAATTTTCTTATAATAGTTCAAAGCATGTGACTACAGGGTTTAGTCCGTTTATGCTTTTGTATGGATTGCAACCTAGATCACCCATTACGGTGGGGTTGGCTAAGGAGAAGATACAGCAAGCGAAGGATTTTCTCCAAGACCATTTGGACATGCTTAGAGTTTTTTGACACAATGTTAACCAAGCTCAAGATCGATATAAGAATTACGTAGATGAGCATCGACGTCTTGATACTTTCGAAGAAGGAGACAAGGTTTTCCTCAAATTTTCGGAGCATTCAAAAAGTTTGAAGACAGGAAAAGTGGCTAAACTTTCACCATGCTATTGTGGACCGTTTACCATTCTCAAACGTACTGGTCAAGTGGCCTATAAGTTAGCTCTTCCAGAGCACTCACGAGTTCATCCAGTTTTTCATGTTAGCCATTTACGACAATTGCTAGGACAGCATGATAATGTCATTGACACAGGTGTGTTGGTTGACCTTATTGCACTGCCAAGCATTCCTCATGAGCCCAAAAAGATTTTTGATTCTTGTGAGCTTCGCACTAGACATCATGTTAGACAACAGGTGTTGCTAAAATGGCTAGATAGACCTGAAGAAGGTTCTACATGGGAGAATGTCACTGCACTTAAGAAACGTTTTCCTACATTTTTTGAGGACGAAAACGATTCTCCAAGGGGGGGGTAATGTAAGGACATGGGTCCTATGGGCAAGGCCACCGGCACGGCCGGACAATGTGTACGCTAGGGGTAGGCTATAAGATAGCACGGTTGGGTGGAGACTAGCACACGCATTACCACCGCCATTTCAGACCATATTATCTTTTTTCTAACTAGCATAATACTTTTGGTGGCCCGTAGGATTTTTTCTCGTAGTTTGCCTCAATCAAGCCTTGGGAAACTTGAGTAGGACCCAATCCTTTTTCTTGAAAGCTAAGTTCCTTCTGTGCTTGTCAGCAATAGCTTTTTGCCTTTGTTGTGAGATGGATATATCTTCCTTAATCTTTTGAAAAGATTCTTGTAGGTCTCACCTATACTCATTAGCAGTAAAGATCTTCCCATGTACCTTAAGCAACAAGGGAATTTTAAGCTTCCCTCAATGATCTCCAAGGGGGGCTTCTCTGTAGTAGTATGGACAGTGTTATTGTATGCATACTCTACAAGGGGTGGATACTTCTCCCATTGTGAGTGTTGATCCACTTCCGTAACATAAGTCTTGAGGAGATCTAGAACCATAAGGTTGGTTATTTCACTTTGGCCAACCGTTTGTGGGTGATAGGCTGACTAGATTTTCAAAGAGACCTTTCCAAAAATTACTGGTCATTCTAGGATCTCTGTCTGACACTATGGATGTTGGTAATCCATGGTGTTTGAAAATATGGGATATGAAGACGGTTGCCATTTGATATGCCTTAATAGTCTTTTTGACAGGTAAAATGTGTGCTTGTTTGCTAAACCTATTGACTATTGTCCATATTCCCGTATTCCAATGGCTAGACTTGGCTTGTAATCCGAAAAAATCCATGGATATGCTCTCCTATGTTGCATTAGACACTGAAAATGATTGGAGTAATCCAGGTTTCTTCCCTCTCTCATACCACACATTTTGGAACATACTCTTGTATGTGTACTTTCATGTTAGGCCAATAGATATATGGATATACTCCTTATAGAGTAGGTTGAATCCCTCTATGCCCCGCAAAGGGAGGAGCATGGGATTCATACATTACTTTCTCATGAAGGGATCGATAGAGTAGGAAATTGAAGCTAACAAGAAGGTGGTGATGGTGGACCTTGAAGGGACAATTGACAAAGAAGGGCTTGATGATGCTGGAATTGAGTGCATTACTGGTGAGGAGGAGAGCATGGGTACCATGCTGGAGGAGCTTCTAGTGGGGCAGGCATGCTCCAAGATAGATGACCATGCATTACAAGTTGCAACTTTGTCCAAACTTTTCAAGGAGGCATGCGAGTCATGGATGAAAGCAATGTTGGTAGTGCAACTGTGCAATGGGCTATACGTCAAATACAAGGTGCGCTTGAGGAGGACCTCACTTTACATGGCTGGGAGGGAGGGTCAGGTATATGCCATGGCAGTTCAGGTATGTGTATGTCTCCTAAAAGTGATGATGTTCTTGATGATGCTTTGTTAGAGATGGATAGTATGCTTATGGATGCGTGGAGTGATGGAGGTATGCCATGGGTAGTTTGTGTATGTGTATAGCTATGTCCTAGGGTATGGCACTATAGAAAGATAAAGCAGGTGGATGGATGTGATCAAATCCAAGTGTTTGACCCAAGTGGAATCCATGATATGAAGCAGGGGGGTGGGAAACCCGCTTGAGCAAAGGATGTGAGTGGAAGGAGCCAGTTTTTGTACATATGGTAGTGGTTTTGTGGGTGTAGAGAGTGATTTTTTGGTAGTCTAGTTTTTTTAGTTCAATAAGACGATGTGTGTTTGAAGAAAAATATTCAACAAGGGTATTGGGCAATAATGGTGCAACCAAAGTTTTTTAGAGCTAGGAAGTGAGGCTATGCAAAGGTATGGGTGTTTACAGGTGCAAGACCAAGGGCTAAAACGGTTATGTGGAAGACCTGGGCAGACAAATGACAGTGGAATGCATGTTTGATGCGGTTCTTTAGGCCAAAAGTCTCCAAGGGGAGCTAATTGGGATGAAAGGTACACATGTCTAAAGTGCCAAGTTGGTGCTTTGGAATATGGTGTTCAAGATTCTCTGTGACTAGCCAATTGAGACAGCTCCTCAAACGGAGACCTGATGAGAAAGTTATGGTGGTTCAAAGATGGGTTGGTTTATAAATTCTCGATGGATAGGGTAAATTGAACAGGTGGCTAGAGCTAGAGTGAGTGATAAGATGCAAAGTGATCAAGTTTTGTAAGCATGCCGGTCCTTTTGGATCATCAACCGGAGCTCAAATGGGCGAGATATGATGAATTGAAGTTTTAAAGGGGGATAGTTATGTGGAAACTTGGTCGCATTTGGGAGGTGTCCATCTAGAGAAATTTTGGTGTCTGTTAGGTTTGGTAAGAAAGTTAATGATGTGTGTACCATGTGGGATTTGATAGCTCATCAATCCAATTCCCGGTCACCGAGATACGATGAGTCAAAGTTGAGAGCTGGTCAAAATGGGGGGTACGGGTGGTTTTCCAATTTTTAGACGCCTCGTTCAAGGTTGTGGTGATGAGGAAACCCGCCAATGTTTTCACGGCTCAAAGTTAGCGGGATGGAGTTTCCGTGGGATGTGATGGATTGAGCATTGGATTCCTAAGTAGGGAGTTGGAGAAGGTTAAAGAAGGGCACACAAAGGGGATTTTTGATAGGTTTTGGAGGGTTCAAAGGGTGACTCCCCTAAGGCGCACTATGTGGCGCTTTGTTCAATCCACATATGGAGCTGGGAGAGCGGATGGTAGTGTATAAAATTTGGAACATATGGCGATGATACGTGGTGGCCCTTTTCCTTTTGGTGCTACATTCAATGTCGCTGGGCTATATCTAGCAGCTTTTGGTGGAGGGACAGTGCATCGGGGTGGTGCTAAGTGTGGCCAGCAATGTTGTGCCATCAGAGGGCAACCAAACAAAGTGATGATGTGGCTACCCGCAAGAGGTCTCAATCCCACAATCCAATGTGGAGGTCACCACTTCCCCATCTCTCTTCAGTGCGTCAAGTAGAGAGAGAGAGAGAGGTGGTTGTGATGGCTCGAACATAAGTTCCAAAGAAGCAGATCAAGGTGGTCAAAAGTGCAATCAAAGGCCATTCAAAAGTAGCTAAAAGCCAGTCAAAAGGAGGGCTCCCAAGGTGGAGAGAGAGAGAGAGAAGGAAGTAAAAAAATAAAAACTTGGAAATGCTAGGGACACAAGCAATGTTTCTAGTGCACCCACCCTCAAGAGATAGCCGAAAACTCCAAGCAAAGGTGGTTACCTCCCTTCCAAAAAATTCCAAGCAAAGGTTGTTACCTCCCTTCCAAAATTTCCCAAAGAGGTGCCCCTTTCCAAAGTGGACAAAGACCCCCTACATAAGTCCATTTTAAAAAATCATTTTTAATGCTTTCGGGCTGCCGTTTGCAGGAGATCCATGATGAGTGTGTAAGTTTTGAAGGGGGCTTCTTTGTGTAGACGTGTATGCTTAAAGATCCCAATGTGTGCCTGTGTTGCTCATTGCTCCCTCTTCTTGGTACTATCGTGCTAAGATCCTTGAAAAAAAATTGCACAAAAAAGTTTTGATTGTCCTATACAAGTTTTCCTTGGAACCATGAGAACTTGTAGCCCTTGTCGCTATACTACCTATGGGGTGGGGCTCTTACCCAAAAAAGGGCACCCACTTCGTGGAAAATAGAAAAGAAATTTCTTGGCTACAATGGAATACAAGCTATAGCTCAAATGAGCTACAATCAAGGATCTCATCATGATAAGCTTGGCATACATGCTCAAGCATCATGAAAGAATATGGCGACATGTGATGAATTTTTCTGCGTATACCAACAATGACATGGTTGTAAGGTTTTCCATTTCCTACTTTATGTGGGTTTTGTAATTACTCAATATATGATTTTTTTGTAGAGTTGTATGCATAGATTTTTAAAAGTTTTTTTTTTAATGTAAAGCAAGGCCTATTGTTGGCATTGATCATGGGCATAATGATGTTTGGCAGGGCGGGCTCTTTAGGGCGGGCTCTTTCCTATTCAAGATGTTGGAGAGAAGAATGAGGAACACACATAATACACACGTAAAATGCCTCTATATAGCCCAAGGCATTCATGACACCCCTCTCCTCTCAAAAGACACCTTCAAATGACATACAACCACATAAGAAATGCACACTTGTGCTTAACTCAATGCACACATGCTTGTGTGGACCACAACTCACCCCACACCCACAAATGCCCTCAAATGTTGTTGATTTTTGCACAAATGCACTACTCTCTCTCTCTCTCTCTCTCTCTCTCTCTCCACACACAACATCGAGGGGGCACCACTGCCATCACACACCCGGAATCACTTGCAATAGAGCAAAAGAGAAGGGGGAAGGGAATGAATGTGACACAATGACACAATTTCAAAGGGGTAACTCTCAATTCACCAACCAAGAACCATATACAACCTTCAAAACATCGTCATAGCTGCAGCTCTCTTGCAATGAGCATAGGCTCAACAACCTCTCCCTATGGATTCCTCACATAGAGGCACACACATCCGTGGTGGTGATGAAAGACCTCCTTCTTCAAAGGGAAACACTCTCTCTTGGGATCCCTTATCTTAGGACATGGCAAAAGACCGAAGGAAAAAAAAAAAGCCTTCTTAAAAAAAGAAAAAACTCTCCTCTTTTTGTTTCCGAAGGTGTTGCCTCTCCTTTTTTCTTCACATTCACTTACTGAAAAGGACTTCCGTCATGCGTTTGCACAAACAATTGCTTTATACCACCCCACTTATTTTTGTCATCTCCACTTAAGTGAACTACTAGTATGTGACCCGCGCGATGCTGCGGACAAGAAGAAGATGGTACAATCTTGATAAATATCCTCTCTCCCCCTCCCGAGGCGACATCCAAGTAGTCTCTATGTCTGAGTGCTTCATTGTGAAGCTCATGAGATCAAAAATATTTTTGAGTGGTAGTATGGTTTTCCATTGTCTCTCATATTTCTTTCAATCATTTAATTATTTGTAATGTAAAGTCAACTTCTTATGACAATGAAAAAGTGCAAAGACAATCGAACCACAACTAAAGTATGTGACCAGCAGTGGTACATAGCAGAAAATACTCCCATCAATTCCATTGAACCTCTTAAATCTATGGTGGAAATTTAGTTTTAGTCACTCATTTATGCATACAAAGTAAGCTAAAAAAGCATTTTTAATGGTTGCAATTTATGAAAGCATTTGTAACACAAATATAAAAATCTAGAAGAAAAGGCAATGCCTAATTTTGACATTCTCAATGTCTTTTTTGAAAAAACAAAACTCCAAATGTGATGCCAATGGACCTGCAAACAACAAAATATGTAATTCATACTGACATTATATATTCCATGCAAAATATCAAAACTATTAGAGAACGGATGAAACAGGCAGTGGCATACCATTATCATACAATGGATGCCTTGGTGGAGTCGCAGGTGGTGGCAGATAATAACAATAACATTAGCCAAGTTCCCTATACCTACCATACATTGTCCACCTTTCTTGCAAATAAAATCCCACAAACTCTATCCTCTACCATTCATTTGATTCTTCCACAAGGTTTTACATCATAAACGCCTTGTGGATGCACATCATAATGTTCAATGGACTGCTCCATGATTTCCGATGTAAAACGTTCCATAGGAGGAACTCTACTGCTTGCAAACATGAGACAAACTTCAACCATATACATATCATCATTGCACCCAAAGACCTAATCTCTACCACACCCACACACACCCTTGCTTACTAAATATAGATACAATTCTCTATTTCGGCCTTGCTCCAGTCACTACCTAGTTAATAATAATGTGTGTGTTTTAGGATCATAAGAAACCATTGGATCTACATATCCATTGATACATTGTTAATCTTTTGGCTAAGGTTTTGAATCCACCTCATCAATAATAGTGTGGGAAAGGCATCCCTAGTTGATCTTTGTATGAAGGCATCCCTGGTTGACCTCCCTCACCTTGGTACGGTTCATCAATCTAGCTTCACCTACCTAGCTTTCTGGTGGGTGGATAAAAATAGGTAGATATAATTTGCTTACTCTTGGCCATGGTTGGCATACATGCTTTAAATGGATTTTCAGTGGCCCTCTTCACACCTAATTTCTTGTGGGTGGTGTAGGAGCTTTTAAAGCCGGTGGAACACATGCATGAACATTCCCTTGTCTATTGTCGGTTTGCATCTGACGGGTACTTCGCCCTTTCTTTGGTGCTTGCTCTCAAAAGACACCCCTCTACTCACATGCACTGGAAAATTGCTATCTCACACACGTTCTCTTGGGCAGGTAAGTATCAGGTCATCCCGAGGCAATCCTTATCCCCGGTGAACAAAGGCCGGTGCTTGATAATGGACCCTCTATTTCTTGTATTGAGGTTCATTTATATGAACCCGTTGGATTTCTCTGCATACTCAGAAACCCTTTTGGGTCCCGTGCTGCCCTGTGAGCAAACGTGCACATACACGCGTACACACACATGCACAACAAAGGATCTCTCTCTCCCCACACACCTTATCTCCATCTAACTCACTCACGATTATTGCTCATTGGGAGGCTCTCTGCATATGGGGATGCTCATGCTCCATCGTTCTCTTCTTCTACATGCCTATCACAAGGCGCTACACCCCCCCCCCCCCCCCCCCCCCCCCCCCCCCCCCCCCCCCACACACACACACACTCTCACACTCTCACCTTATCATGGACACGCGCACACACACACTTTTTGAATCTAGCTTGGGAAACGAGCCTCATACTAGGAATGCTGGACATATCATTCTTAGTCTTCTACTCTATAGAGTACCCATACCTGCATAAGTGATCACTTGCATCTGCAACTCAATAGCTATCAATAACTCCTTGGACTACTCGTGACAATACAATTGACTGTTCTATCAACGACAACCATATAGGTAGGTGCCGTTGCACCTACTCAGTCAAACTTTGGTTAAATTTGAGCTTAAAAGCTGCGTATAAGATTGGGTTTCATGGCTAATTTACCTGCAATTTATGATGGATACTGACATTTGTAAACCTTTGGTGTAAACGGTTTTTAATTGATTAATTGGATCTGTATTCAGTCATGCTTGCATAGGACATTTTTATGAGGTCACTACTTGGTTTTTATACATGCTGTGACCTACATACAATAATTCAACTAATGGCATCCAGAATCGTATGTATAGTCATAAAACAGAGCAAAAAAATGCCAAAACATACTAACCAAACGATATATACCTAGTGTATATATCATACTTTTGATATGATTATTGAGTGGTTCTAACTTTTAAACGGTACACTTTGGTTGCATGTAGTTTCGGATTGAGAATCGGTGGTATCGCATAGATAAAACTTCAATATTCTGGGACTTCAATAGTGATATATATAGGACTCAAGATGGATAGATTTGGGTTAATGTTAAGTGCTACCCTACTGCTGATTGAAATTCCACCAACAATAATTTTACATAAACTTTCCTTGGACATAAAGCTCGTTTAATTTTATCTTTTTATGCAAGAATACACTCTGGATGAAGCTAAGTATATAGTGGTCAGAGATATTTACTTGCTCTTGGGACTTGACAAAAGTAATAATAAATGTATGGAAGTGGAATGATTAGCATTAGCATAATAGGTATGACCATTGGGCTTTGTTTACTGTTCAAGACTGGCCTAACTGATGATTGAACATACATGGCTAGATTACTGCATCATAAAGAGAATTTTTGTAGACTTTAGAATTTGGCATGACCAGGTTTGGCATGATGGATTTTTTGACTTGAAAATAACACATATGTATTGATTGCTAGAGCCTTAAACCTCATGTGAGGGTCTGAGCAGAGATAGCATTAAACCTCATCTGAGGGTCTGAGGGTATGAGCAGAGATAGCATTCATGCTGCCCAATTTTTTCTTTTTAGGCATCTTTAATACCAAAAACAGGGAATCATTTCAAGGCTACCTTACCCAGCTTTATTAGCTTGGAACTAACTTATCTTGTGTTCAAGGCTAGTAAGAACAGATGCATAGCTGTAATCATGGTTAAAGAAGGATGCAATACGACTTACTGCAGATACTAGTACAAACCAATTTTCTTAAATTGTACTTCTATACAAGAGCTCAATTTTGGTAAAGGTAAGTATATAGTGGTGAATTCACAGGGTTGTTTGATGCTATCCTTTCTTGATGAATAAATGCATAATTTTTGAAAGAAAGGGTTCTAATTTGCTTTGCAATTAATCCAATGATGGTTAAAAGAGCCTTAATGCTCCAGTGGGGGTCTCTGAGGAGATGGCATTAGACTGGACTTTTTCAAAATTGATCCAATTTACAAAGGAGATGGTGTCCGATTTTTTCTGGAATGAAAAGATGTAAAACAATATCGGAAATAAATTACTCAATCTTTTAATATAATATTCGATCTATGTTATGTTGTTATTTTTTGTTGTAATTTTTGACACCAATAACAAGAGGAGGGAGTCGTTGACACTTGTCTTGCCAAGTAACGCTAGTTTGGACAGGCTTGTATTTCGTGGATGGTGGCAGGTATGAGATTCTTTCCTTGGGATTACAACGAAAACTGTAGCAGTAATGGAAGATCGTCCAATGTACCAGCTGGATCCTTCTACATGTAGATGTAGTGGAAGCTCATCCCAAAGGATGGGCACATAAGATACAACACTAAGATATTATATTGTAATGATCAAAGATCAAATTTTTGATCTAAATGATTGTATTATCCATTAGATACAGAATATTGTATTGGTGTATATGAAATGATTTATGACATCTTGTTTTAAAATATTTCTATTTAATATAATATCTAATACAATTGTCTAAGTATGGTTCAATTATGAGGGGATTTTTCATACTTAAACACACACACACATTTTCCCTACTAGTCTTTGGTCGGACTAGTGCCACACTTAGCAACTGGGATAAGGTCATGTATCAGATAATAATATAGCTACTCCAATTTATCCTGACTTCAATCAAACGGTTTTTGTCAGGATATGGATATTTATACTCTAAGAATTGGATTGCCTACTCTTTAATACAAGTGACATGATTATTAGCAGGATCAGAGTATTTTACAGTAACCAATGTTACGACATATTCCAAAAATTTGGAGTGACATCATCGAAATCATGAGACATCAGGTATGTAGATTTCATAATACCTTACTCTCCTCCTTGGAGGACCCCTTTATCATACAACAATTGGGTGTACTTACATCTAAGTTCCATTCAAACACATTACAAATGAGTAATCTCGCATCTAAACCTTGTTAACACCGTACAAGTGACTGAGCTATAAAACATGGAAATTTTTAGGAAGCCATTACTACAATTTGTGGGGGATTGGTCCACTTGGTGGACCATCCTCCACCAAGTGGATCTCTCCTCTGGGATGGGGGAGGGCCAAACACACACACACACACACACACACACACACACACACACACACACTTATCTAGCTGGCAAGTTTTTGGTTAACCCTTGGCTGATAGCTTCCCTCTCTGTTGTGCTAATCTAGAGTTGCTATTCTCTAGAAAAGTTTCACCGAGTCTCTCGAGAAGACCACATGTAATTGCTCATGGTACCAAATCTCTACCACACCCACACACACCCTTTCTTATTAAATATAGATATTATTCTCTATTTCGCCCTGCTCCAATCACTACCTGGTTAATAATAATGTGTGTGTTTTAGGATCATAATGAAACCATTGGATCTACATATCCATTGATACATTGTTAGTCTTTTGGCTAAGGTTTTGAATCCACCTCATCAATAATACTACGGGAAGGCATCCCTGGTTGATCTATGTATGAAGGCATCCTTGGTTGACCTCCTTCACCATGGTACGGTTCATCAAGCTTGCTTCACCTACTTAGCTTTTTCGTGGGTGGATAACAATAGGTAGATATAGTTTTCTCACTCCTTGCCATGGTTGGCATACATGCTTTAAATGGATTTTCAGTGGCCCTCTTTACACCTTATTTCATGTGGGTGGTGTAGGAGCTTTTAAAGCCAGTGGAACACATGCATGAACATTCCATTTTCACTATTGTCTGTTTGCATCTGACGGGTACTTCTCCCTTTTTTTGGTGCTTGCTCTCAAAAGCCTCCTCTCTACTCACATCCACTGGAAGATCGCTACCTCACACACGTTCTCTTGGGTAGATAAGTATCAAAACATCCCCAGGAAATCCTTATCCCCAGTGGACAGAGGTGGGTGCTCTAGAAGCTCGTCCAGGCGACTCGTCAAACGGAGTCCCGGTGTGAAAGATATGCCAGTCGGAAGTTAGAAGGCTTCGTAGGTCCCGACGAGCAGAGCAGGCACAGATTTGCAGACAAAATCTAGATCAGTGGATACACATGAAGTGTTTGAGCTGTGGAGCATGTCGATCTTTTCGGATTGTCAATCGGGTCTCGAACGAGCAAGTTATGGCCTGTGGAATATTTGTCGGGTATGTGCTCAACGGGCTCCGTTGGTAAGCGCGCCGACATAAGTTCTTTTCAGCTCGCTAGAGTTCTAGAAAATGGCATGAGATCTAGAAAGTCAACCGATGTATAAGGCTCGTTTACTCGAGTTATGGGCATCGAGATGGGCCCAGTTCAAGTTGGCAGGCGATTACGAGGAGAAGGCATCGGATGTTTTTTTAGTCTCTTGAACAAGTTGTCCGAGGCCAAGGTATGGAATGGTAGGCAAGCGTGAGGGTTCAGAGCCGACAGGTGGATTTCCCATGTGGCATGATCGAAGAGCTTATGGGAAAGCCTGAGCATGTGAAGCACCGGCACCATGTGAAAGAAGTGCAAAAGAAACCCTTGAGCTATAAGTGCAAAAAGGAAGGGTGAACTGGGGTTTTTTGTGAAAAGTCAAATGAAGCCTCCAAAGGCTAGTGGGGATTTTAAGGAAAAAGAAAAGAGAGGCTTGGAGCAGTAGCGCTAGGCGCTATTGCTAAAAAAAAAGAGAGATATTTTTCTTGGCCTTAAGTAAAAGAAGAGAAAGAGGTGGGAGAGGGGCGACGTTTTTTGAGGGGAGGAGGGTTTTTTCCTTCTTGAAAAAGGGAGGTTTTTTTTGTGCGCTCGACAATCGAAGTTGGCACGTGAGGTGTTTTTCGTGAAGTGGATCGAAAGGGGCGAGGGTCTGGCAGAGGAAGCAGCCAGCGAAGGCTACCAAGAGGAAAAGATGTTGTCGAAGCGAAGCCAAAGTGAGTTTTTCTCATCGAGGTGGATACCAACGAGAGTCGAATTTGGAGGGAGGCGTGTGTCCCTCTGTATTTTGTGGTGATGGCCATGGTGCAACTAAGAGCAGACTACATGGGTCCTATACATGTGTTTTCTATTTGAAGGAGAAATTTTCATTGTCGATTTTGGCGTCGTCTTTCTCCCCTTCCCCCCTTTCTTCTTTGTTCGTCTCCAAGGTGTGCGGTGCCGGTGTGTGTGAGCGTGTGCGCCCCCCCGGGCCCCCTGTGTGTGAGAGAGAAAGAGAGAGAGGTGTCGAGTAGTGGAAGTGCGAGAAGCGGAAAAGATCGGTGTGATCATTGTCTAGCGACTGTGGAGGTCGTCCGTGAATTGGGCAAAGTGTAGGCGAGGCCCTGCTAGTGTGAGTTGCTTATTTTGAAGGTGTTTTCGAGAGGATAGGGGTTCTGTGAATACCCTGAGCTATATAGGAGCCATTGCATGTGTGTCAGGTGTGTTCCCCATTCCCCCTCTCCATCTTCTGGTGCCCCCACTGAGGAGCGCATGATGCTCCTGTTTGAAGACAAAGCGATGATTTTAGTGATGCCAAAGGTGCGGTCTTTGAAGAGCAGGCGCTGGTAGAGAAGTAATGGCTTAGACGGGATTTCCCATTTTCACTGGGGTCGAAGATGCAAGAACCTGGCTCCAAGACTATGGGTTGTTTGTGCTGGAAAGCAGTTTGTCGAGGGAAGAAGGTGCGGTACAGGTGTTTCCTCTCCTGGTTCATGGTAAAGCGAGGCGATGGTTCGATGGCCTATGTGAAGAAGAAAAGAACGATTGTGAAGCTCTAGAAGTGGCTTTTCGAAGCAAATATGTAGCAGATATGCAATTGGATGAAGTAAAGAGAAGGCTGGACAATTTGAAGCAAGGCTTGGAAGCGGATTTTCAAGCGTTCCTATGGGAGTTTGAAGTCCTTTGGGGGAAGCTGATAAAGGTAACTGCTGCTGAGAATGCTGCATTTTTTAAATTGAGCAAGTTTTTGGATTGCCTGCATGAAGAAGTAAGAGACAAAGTGGAGATAGATGGCCCGATGTCATATGCAGAAGAGGTAGCTCTAGCAAGAGGGCGGACCAAGAAGATTCTCAAGAAGCATGAAGCTAGGTAGGGTCTGCAAGGCTCTGTGATGCCAAGACAGTGTGATGTGGTGGTAGCCAAGCCACAAGTAGTATAAAGAGAAGTGCATGTGCAAGAAGAACCAAGGGTTATTTGGCTATAGAGAGACAGGGTGATTCCTATGCCAAAGATGCCGGCTAGAGCGGTTCCAATTGTGGAGGATGTACAAGTAGTTCCAGATCAAGCAAACGATGTGATGCCAAGCTTAAGTGTGACTATAGAATCTACATCAGAGGGTAATAAAGGTCAAAGGGTGCGGTTTGTAGATGAGATCGAAGTGGTGAAGATAGAGGAGCTTCCCGAGCTTGAGACAGAGGACGAGGTTGAGCTAAGTGAAAGTAGTTCTATGGATGCTGACACAAGTTGGGAGACTGAGTCGTCTCAGTCAAGGTATGATGAGTTTGATCTCTTGCAAGTGGGTGGAGATACAGTGAATGTGTGCGAGGAGCAAGGATCGGTGCATACCATTATGCTTGATGGAGACCAAGTGGAGGAGCCCGAGCCTACAGGTGATGATATGTAGGTGAAGGTAATGTGCGGTGCCATGTTAATGGCCATGCTGATAAAAGTGGCAGTGGAGAGTGCCGTGGTGGTGCAACATGTGCAGGGTTTTGCCAAGAATGACAACGTGGGCTTGCTTATGGATGAAGATCAAGATAAGGATAATGGGATAGAGAATGAGCTTCTCTCTTCCTTGATGGAGCATGATGCAGCAGTAGAAGAGATGCTTGAAGAGCAGGTAATGGAAGTCGACAAGCAAGTGGTTCTTGTCAACCTTGAAGGGCCGATTGATGAGGGAGATCTTGATGATGTTGGAGTTGAGTGCATGGCAGGTGTGAAGGTGAGTGTGGAGCCAAAGATAGAGGTGATTCCTATGCAGCTAGTGCACTCTATGGTGGCAGAGAATACGGATTCCCAGATTGTGTCCGAGATTTCTAAAGGGATTTATTTGTGAGTGGTGGTTGATGGGTATGTTGATAAAAGCAGTTGTGAAGTGGGCTGTCGAGCAGGTACAAGATTTGCTTGAGGAGGATCTTGCGTTATATGGTTGGGAGGGAGGGCATGATATGTTTTGTGTCAATGATGATATGTCTGATGTAAGCGGTGATGCTTTTGGTGGTTCTTTTTTGGAAGTGGACAATATGCCTATGAATGTTGGGAGCATTGGAAGCATGCCAAGAGAAAATTATGTGGATGATTGGCTATGTGCTGGGATGAAACACTATGGGAGGTTGTGGCAGGTGGATGGAGGGGATCAATGCGAGGTGTTTGATCAAGGTGGATGATGGCAGGTAAAACTGGGGGCTGGGCAACCGGCATGAACAAAGGCAATCGGTAGCAGATGCCACGTTTTGTACATATGTTAGGTGGTTTTGTGATGTGCAGAGAGTTTGTTTTGGTGTGGCAGGCTTTTAGTGCAAGAAGCCTGTTTGTGGTTGAACATGAATGTTCAACAAGAGGGTGGGTAATGATGGTGCAACCAAAGTTGGTTCGTGCTAGGAAGCGTGTAATGCAATGATGTGTATGCTGATAGGTGCATGGTAGAGGGCTCAAGCCAGTATGGGAGACCTCAACAGGACAGTGGCAACGAAAATGCATGCGTAAAGGTTTTTTAAGGCCGGGGGGGGGCCTCTAAAGTGAGATAATGATGATGGAAAGTCAAGGTGTTCAAAATGCGGGAAATGTGTCCCAAAATGTGGTATTCAAGATGCTATAGAAGCTCATCCAAATGGCTCGTCAAACGGAGTCCCGGTGTGAAAGAGATGCCAGTCCGAAGTTAGAAGGCTTCCTAGGTCTTGACGAGTAGGAAAGGCACACACTTGCATAGAGAATCTAGATCAATGAATACACATGAAGTGTTTGAGCTGTGGAGCATGCCCGTCTTTTCGGATTGTCAATCGGGTCTCGAACAAGCAAGTTATGGCCTATGGAATATTTCTCGGGGGTCAAGTATGTGCTCACCGGGCCCCGTTGGTAAGCGTGCCGACAGAAGTTCTTTTGAGCTTGATAGCGGGAAAAAGAGCAGTGCAATCGGGTGGCCTCTGTACTCGTGCACACTCCACAAACCACGCATCATGCAAACAAGCAAAGAACAAAACAAAGGGGGCACCACCCTAAATTAAGAGGTTTAGGGACCTCACACATAGTGCACATAGGCAAGTGAGAATTCTGGCATTATGATGGCATCAAAACATATGGAAAAACACATAGAAACGAAGCTTAGGGACCTTATGTAGCATATATATACACAAGACATCAGCTTAACAATACAACGGCATCTGATCATACATAACAAGGATATAGAGAAGCAAGCCAAGGATGGCATAATCCCTTGTCAAAAACAATCAACCCAGCAAGTAGGTATGATCCTACTAGCAACACATCAATACCTTAGAGAATGATGGCGAGGATGGTGGCCATGGAGCATGAGAGAAGACTCCTTATTTAGGTCTTAGGGCTAGTAATGTAGCATACTAGAGGGAGAGAGAGAGAGAGGGAGAGGGAGTAGAGCTCCATACATAGCTCCTCGTTGTGAGCAATGTCGTCATAGCTTCGTTGCTTCGTGAAGTGGGTGAAGTGTTGGTTTTGAGTGAGAGAAGGCCTCCTTATATAGGTTTCTGAGAGGGTTTAGGATTAGGGATAAACATGCTTAAATCCGCTGATTGGGGTTACTTTTTGCTTAGGGTGGTCAACAGATTGAGGTCACCTGATATGTCACCATCAAGATATTCTCTAGAGTGATGTGAGAGGGGAGGGTAAATGCTGATTTTTGTGATTGTGACACATGGGGATAAGGCCTTGACCAGCATTTAAGAGCAGGTAAGGTGGATGTTGGAACTGGAGGTTCTGCACATGTCAGGGGGGGACCTGCGGGGGGGAGGTGGCAGCTGGGTCCTCCTGAATATCAAATTCTCAAAAAATCCTCAACCATGGCTTCTTTTGACATGTGTTCTTTGAAAAAATCAGCATGTCTCTTTTCAACTCAAAAGTCTTTATCCCTGTTGACTCACCTTTACCATAAGATTTTCCCCTTTTCTCCTCCTGTAACTGCATTGTTGATGCCCAATCACTGCTTCTAGTAACAGTGAACTGTTACCTACCAAATACTTATGGTGCAGTAAAAAATATTTATCATGGGTAAAAAAAGTTACTGTAGGTAAAAAGTGATTTGTATTTACCATGTAGGTGAAAAATATTTACTGTGGGTAAAAAATATTTACTGTGGTAAAAAATATTTACTGTCGGTAAAAAAGTGAAAACAGAGTATGCTGTGCTGTGAGTCCACACGAACATCCTCGTGTAAATTTCACTAGAAATTCACACCTAGAATGGGCTATTCTGTAAGATATAGGTTGTAGGCATGCATAAGAGCTCGCTCCCACGTATCTTCTGTCCATGGCACTTTTTACTCTTGGTGCTTGTGAAGTAGATTTTTCTTCTCTTTCGAGATCCCTTGGACTAGAGTATCCTCATCTCCCCAACAACTGACTGTGCCTTTATTGCATCTTCAGAAGGGGTCCTAAAAACCATGCATCATATAGCCCTCCCCCTTAAGCTAGAGGTATTTGATGCCTCTAGCTGTAGGTTGTGCTACAATAGGGTTCTCTTGAATACTTACCTACCTGGTACCAATTGAATTTGCCATGTTACTGCTTTCTTGGCTGATGCACCCTGTTTAGTCCTTTCTGATGAATAATTGTATCCATCCATGACTAACAACTGGTCTCCTAGACCCTTGAAAGCCATACCCCATCCATTGTCAATATCCGCTTTCACTGGTAGCATTCTCTTTTTTTCTTTTTTTCTTCTCTTTTTTTCCTTTTTTTTTGTCTTCCTTTTTTTTTTTTTTGAAACGACTATGTACATGATTGTTACCTTAGTTGGAGCTCGAATATGATGAGCTCTCCTCTGAACCATCCTAAGCATTGATTTCACCAACATATGGCTGTGAAAGACGACATTGGTAGGCCTTCAATCGCCAACCATTTACCGGGGTCTGATGTACCTTACCATCTAGGTCACCTAGTTGGTAACTACCATTTGAGAACCTCAGTATCACTACAAAAGGGCCTTCCCACTTAAGCAAGAACTTACCATCCTTCCTGCGATCAAAGCGATTGTCGTATCTGAGCACTAAAGAACCTTCCTTGATACCTTTCTTGACAAGGTTGCGATTGAACTTCTTTCGTTTCTTCTCTGCCTGGGCTGCATAGTACTTCACTGCTGACTCTCGATCTAGCCCTAACCTCTCCAAATCGATGATTCTTCCTTCCACCTGCTTCTCTTGACTATCCTCTTGATGTGCTTTTAGAACTCGGAGGCTCGCTAGCTCCACTTCTATAGGAAATAGTGCCTCTTGCCCGTAAACCAAGTGAAAAGGTGTATACCCCAAGGATGTTTTAAAGGATGTTCTATAGGCCCAAAGTGCTGCATCTAGGTGTTTGTCCCATGCCTTAGGATTTAAATGCACTTGCTTAGTGAGCACTTTGGGCCTACAGAACATTGCACTGAGGGTAGTATGGTGTAGAGTGCCTGCGCTTGATTTTTAACTTGCTTATCAATTGCCCGACTAAATCAGCTCGAAATCCCGGTCCCCTATCCGAGAGAATCTCCAAAGGTGTGCCAAAACGGCAACAAAGGCATTCAAAAATGAAATCACTCACGTCCTTGGCTGTGATGCGCTTTGTGGGACGAGCTTCTGCCCATCTGGTCATGTACTCCACCCCCATAATGATGTATTCCTTCCCTGATTGAGTGCAAGGTAGTGGCCCTATTGCATCTATCCCCCATTTTTCAAATGGCCCGTAGGTTTTGATTGGATGCTGATTTTCATGTGTAAGACGCCTTGGTCCAGCTTTTTGGCAAACCTCACATGTGCGGCACCAATGTTGTACATCTCGATGGAGGCTTGGCCACGTGAACCCTGCTTGTAAAATCTTTCTGCTAGTGATCTCTTGCGCAAAGTGGCCACCACACACACCTTCATGACAACTAAACAAAATATCCTTTATCTCTTGGGATGGAGGAACTCTCCTTAAGACAGCATCTTTCCCTCTACAATACAAGTCCTCATTCACTAAGCTATAGCTGGTAGCCTTTTTTGCCAACCACCTACGTTCACTTTTACTCATACTAGAGGGTGCTTCACAATGCTCAAGAAAGTAAAGTAAATCATGCAGCTCCTCCTTTCCCTGGTATAAAGGACTTTTCACAAGGATAGCACCTACTATGAGAGTTTGTAGTTCTTCACCTGCTAAGGCATCTGCTTCTCGATTTTGATCTCTAGGTACAAAGTGCACTCGAACTTCTACAAAACCCTTCAACAAGGCCTTTGCTTTCCTCATCTTAACAGACAATTTGTCATTTTTACAGGCCCATACACCAACCATTTGCTTAACAATCAACATGGAGTCACCAAAAAAATTTAGCTTTGTGATGCCCTTGAAAGACAACATTGCAACCCTAAAACAAGGGCATGGTACTCTGCCTCATTGTTAGAATGAACCTCTTTCAGATGAAACCCTTTTGCAAAGATCTTCTCCTTATCTGGACCTAATATTACTATTCCTTCTGATGCCTTGTCTTTGGTCCTCTTGTAAGCCCCATCAAAATACAGACTGTGTGCTCCTAGTAGAACTTCAGGCTCCGGGATAGGCGGTACCTTACTAGGTGCCTCTTTCTTGGCCTTCTCATAACACCTTTGTGTGAGGACATCTGCCAAACAAGCACAGGTGGAATCCTCTACTTGTAGTGTGTAGTCAAACTCTTGAAGCTGCACCACCCACTTTGCTATTCTTTGAGACAATTCCATGTGTTGTAGGGCATATGGAAAAACCTCCTCAGTTGTGATCACCACAAATTGTCTCGGAAGTAAGTAAGCCCGAAACTTCTCCACTGCAAACTTAAGAGCTAGCACCAATTGCTCAGTTGCATTGAAACCCTTTTCAGCAGTTGTCATCACTCTACTAGAGAAGTAGACTGGTCTCATGAGAGATGTCTTTGGGTCTTTTTGCATCAAGACAGCTCCTAGAGCTTCTGGACCTACACTAGGATTTACATAGAATAATTCACCCCATGTGGGTTGTAGGACGACAGGCAATGAGCTCAAAATGGTTTTAACTTCTTGAAAGCACCTTTCACCCTCCTCACTCCATGTCAATGTAGTGTGTTTAGTGAGCTGCTGCAAAGGGATTGCCTGAGAAAGGAGATGTATGAATCGTCCCATGTAGCGAACCTTTTGAATGAAGGAGACCAGTTGCTTCACGTTTGAAGGAGTAGGTAAAGCTAACAATGTCTTTACCTTTTCAGGGTCAGCCTCAATACCATCTTGAGACACAACATGGCCTAGTAGAGTGACCTTGCTCTCACCTATGTGGCACTTGTCTTTATTCAATTGCCCACCCAATTGGGCCAGACGGGTGAAACCTTCATCAAACTTGGACAGATGTACTTCCCTAGAACTGTAAATGCAAAAATCATCAATGAAGACTCGTATGGACTTACCAAAGTAAGGTTGAAACACCAAGTTCATAAACCTCTGGAAAGTAGCTGGGACATTAGTTAAACCAAAAGGCATAACTCTATAAGCAAAACACCCCTAAGGTGTTATGAAGGTAGTCTTTCTTTGGTCTTCATCTGCAATTCTGATTTGGAAGTAGCCTGAGTACCCATCACACACTGTGTACCTTTCATGACCAGCCACTTCATTTAGTATTTCATCTTGAAAAGGCAAAGGAAAATGGTCCCTTTTTGTGGTTGCGTTTAGAGGCTTGTAATCCACACATACCCTCCACTTCCCATTTTTCTTTGGTGCTACCACAACTGGAGACACCCACTCAGAATCTTCCACTGGGTAGATAAATCCTGCCTTGAGTAATCTTTTTACTTCTTTTAAGAGTGCATCTTGTTGCACTAGCCCTAGTCTCCTTAGCCTTTGCACCACTGGTTTGGCACCTTCCTTTAATTGGATACGGTGTTGGGTTACCGTCACTCCTTTAATGTGCTCGTAATCAGTTATAAAGAGGCCAGCATTCTTCTTTAGTACCTGCAAATAGGGTTCTCTCTCTTCTTCTAGTAGGTCCTTATCTAGCATCTCCTCTAAGCCTGTGGCTTCTTCCTTGTTTAGAGAGTCTTGACCACCTTCTCCTTCTGGGTTTCGCAGTATTATACCCATGACTTCCAAAGAGCTAGCATCCTCCTCAGATGACTCATCCTCAGATGAAGAGCAACTGCTTGTGCTCCATTCATCCATAGAAGTCTCCATCTCTAGATCTTGTTGTCTACCCTGCTTCATGTCATACACAATTTTTTGTTGCTTGCCACCTACCTCAATCTTGCCTAGCTTTCAATCTTGCCTAGCTTTCATAGCCATAAGCCAAGGTCTTCCAAGGATTAGCGGATAGCCCTCCCCCTTAGTTGGGATCACATAAGCATCAATTGAGATTGCAACACCAAAAGCTGAAACCTTCACTCCATTAACCTTTCCCACACAAGCCACCCTTACATTATTTTCCATCTTAGCTTGTAAGGAAGTTTGCTCGTTTACTTCCAAACCCAACCTGTGCATTAATTTCTCTCTCATAACACAAATCTCGGCTCCACCATCTACGTACACATTGGAGACTCGTTGACTCTTAATCTCTGCATCAATGACTGGCACGATATCCTTCATGCCTCTTGCACTAATAGACCCAACTGACTTTGCCTTAGCCCTCCTGGTGCTGACCATCTTAGACCAGGTTCGACGCATCTTTGGGGAAAGGTGGAGGAGTTGCTGCCATGAAATCTTTGGTCCTTGCTTACTCACATCTGCTACCAGGTCGTAAGGTATGGATCCTATCCCAAGTGGAAAGTCTTCTACTCCTATGTGCCTCCTTGACCTACTCTTCCTTTTCTTGTCTCCTATCACTTGGGAGGAACCCTCATTCCCTTTATCCGTCTCTGAAGCTTCCATTTCATCAGTTCTTTGTCTCCTAACTCTCTTTATTGGCATGGCAACAGCTTCCTCCATTTTTTCTTTCCCTTTATCCTTACCATTGTCAAGACTTATGACAGAGACAGCCCTGTCCTCCCCTCCCGATGGTAGTGGAGGGATCTCTGCTGGTGCTTGTGGTGGTGGAGGAGGGGGTCTCAATATTTGGATTGGTGGAGCCACGTGTGCATTTTGTCCATTTAGTGGCCTAGCTCGAGGAGGAGTGACTTGCTGGCGAAGAGGCCGTATTTGATTACCATTTCCTTGATAGCGTCGTGGATGGGGGCAATAATACATGCCGTGACCTACCTCTCCACAATTGTAGCAAATGTACTCACGTGCTTGCCATTGTCCTTCTTGTCTATTTCGTTCATTTCCTGGCTGGGGAGCCCTTACACCTTGAACCAGATTGATGGACAAGCTCTCTAGTTGATTGGTGATTTGTTGAAGTAATTCTTGTTGAGAGGACTCTTGGTCTGTTGCTCCTGTCCCTGCTACTACCCTTGCCGTAGGTTGAGCTAGCGGTGGAGGCTCCATTCCCCCTTGTAGTTGAGCTTGGAATTTTAACTTCCTATCATTCTCCCTTGCATAAGTCATAGCTTTATCAAAGGTATTTGGGAATTTACCTTTTACCTTTTCTCAAAGGATGGGGTAAAGCCCTGCCAGGAAACAGTCCTTCTTTAGGCATTCTGGCGCCCTTTCTCCTTCACCTAGTGATGCACACCATTTCTCCCACAGGTTGGAAAACTTTCCTTCATAGCTTCTACAGTCATTGGGTGATGTTTGGCATAGCTCTAAGAGCTGTCTCCATATCTCCTCTGGAGGCTCATGGCGGCGAAATTCTTCGATGAAGGCCATCTTTAAGGACTCCCAGTCTCTTCTTTCTTCAGGTGCCAAAGTTTGATACCATAATTTTGCACCTTCCCTCAAGACCAAAGGAAAGGCCCTTAACTTAGTAGCTTCGTCATCCCTTCCCGATACCAGAAAGGCCATTTCCAAATTATCCAAAAAGTCTGGAGCAACCTCCCCAGGCTTACCATAAAAATTAGGGAAGGCCATAAGTGAGAGAGTAAACAATTACAAAAACAGCTCCAATTTATTTTAAAATAGAGTATGGTAATTACAATTTGGAGCTTTAGCACAACTTAGCTAAAAATAGGATGAAGATCGACACATCAAACGAATGGTAATAGTCTAGTAAGGGTAGAATGACAGGATGAGGAGAGCGCAAGATTTCCCCAAGTCTCTCGGCTCCAAACAACAGGGCGATTCTTTACTGATAAAAGATTTTTCTATCAATACAAATATTCACATGGATATGACGCACAAAATGGAAAGAAAACATGCGGGGATCATCATTCTCATTATTGGCATCCATTCTTACACACAAGAGCCTAGCTTAGTTGCACCACCTTGGGACCAATGAGCCTGATCAGCCACAGAAGGTCAGCACCTCGGATCACTTCGACTCTTCCTGATGCATCTGTGAAGACGTAAGGCGTGATGGCAACACTTTGTACAATGTTGAGCCTTTTAGCAAGCAACAATTGGATGCTATTACCATAATCAGCATGACGAATGAAAGTGACACCATTAATGTGCAGCACATCATCAACTAAGATAGTTTCCTTAGATTGAAATAACTTCTTGAAAATTAGCAGCAAAGGTAGGGCAAGGAGGCTTTTCACCCGGTCTCCAAAGCACTTTGGACAATATCCAAAGTGATCTTCACACGGACAGGAGGTTGGCTTGGGATTGGTGGTGTCTGGATTCACAAAGTGCACTGGGAGCACTCGCAGACGGGCCGCAATCTTGTAGGCAAGCCTTCGCCTCTTTGCTTCAGGAGGATTTAGGGGTGAGAGTCGTGGTTGCAAGTTGGAAGTTGAAGTTGGTTGCTCACTAGCCTTTTTCTTGCCTATAGTGGTCATGTAATCCCTTATTAATGAGATTAAGCCAAATGTTACCTTACGCTTGAGCACGCGCTGCGGCCTTGGGCCACTTAGGTGTAGAGGTGATCTTCCTCCTCTTAGTCGGCTCCTCAGGAAAGAGAGGTCTAGTGATGCTTTCTCTTCCCTTAATGTGTGTCACAGTACCTTCGTGTATGTTGATGTAGAATATTTCAAGCTCGTGTGCGTTGGAGGTTTCTGGAGCACTCATAGGTCGAGAGGAGAGGTATATCAAGCTCTTCTTCTTACTCTCCTTCCTTGGCGACGATCACGAACAAGGCATGTAGAAGAACTTACATCTTGAATTTCAATGACACTGCAACCTGGTAACAAGACCTCGATGAAAGCTTTTAAGGCCTCTAAAGCCTCCTCCTCTTCTGTTCTCCACTTTGCAAACTCCGCACACCATTCGTCCATGTTGTAGATTGCACATCTTCATTGCTTGTGGACTGAAGGTCTGTGTAGCCCTCCTCCGTGGGGGCACCAAAATGATAGCGGGAAAAAGAGCAGTGCAATCGGGTGGCCTCTGTACTCGTGCACACTCCACAAACCACGCCTCATGCAAACAAGCAAAGAACAAAACAAAGGGGGCACCACCCTAAATTAAGAGGTTTAGGGACCTCACACATAGTGCACATAGGCAAGTGAGACTTCTGGCATTATGATGGCATCAAAACATATGGCAAAACACATAGAAACGAAGCTTAGAGACCTTATGTAGCATATATATACACAAGACATCAGCTTAACAATACAACGGCATCTGATCATACATAACAAGGATATAGAGAAGCAAGCCAAGGATGGCATAATCCCTTGTCAAAAACAATCAACCCAACAAGTAGGTATGATCCTACTAGCAACACATCAATACCTTAGAGAATGATGGCGAGGATGGTGGCCATGGAGCATGAGAGAAGACTCCTTATTTAGGTCTTAGGGCTAGTAATGTAGCATACTAGAGGGAGAGAGAGAGAGAGGGAGAGGGAGTAGAGCTCCATACATAGCTCCTCGTTGTGAGCAATGTCGTCATAGCTTCGTTGCTTCGTGAAGTGGGTGAAGTGTTGGTTTTGAGTGAGAGAAGGCCTCCTTATATAGGTTTCTGAGAGGGTTTAGGATTAGGGATAAACATGCTTAAATCCGCTGATTGGGGTTACTTTTTGCTTAGGGTGGTCAACAGATTGAGGTCACCTGATATGTCACCATCAAGATATTCTCTAGAGTGATGTGAGAGGGGAGGGTAAATGCTGATTTTTGTGATTGTGACACATGGGGATAAGGCCTTGACCAGCATTTAAGAGCAGGTAAGGTGGATGTTGGAACTGGAGGTTCTGCACATGTCAGGGGGGGACCTGCGGGGGGGAGGTGGCAGCTGGGTCCTCCTGAATATCAAATTCTCAAAAAATCCTCAACCATGGCTTCTTTTGACATGTGTTCTTTGAAAAAATCAGCATGTCTCTTTTCAACTCAAAAGTCTTTATCCCTGTTGACTCACCTTTACCATAAGATTTTTCCCTTTTCTCCTCCTGTAACTGCATTGTTGATGCCCAATCACTGCTTCTAGTAACAGTGAGCTGTTACCTACTAAATACTTATGGTGCAGTAAAAAATATTTACCATGGGTAAAAAAAGTTACTGTAGGTAAAAAGTGATTTGTATTTACCATGTAGGTGAAAAATATTTACTGTAGGTAAAAAATATTTACTATGGTAAAAAATATTTACTATGGTAAAAAATATTTACTGTCGGTAAAAAAGTGAAAACGGAGTATGCTGTGCTGTGAGTCCACACGAACATGCTCGTGTAAATTTCACTAGAAATTCACACCTAGAATGGACTATTCTGTAAGATATAGGTTGTAGGCATGCATAAGAGCTCGTTCCCACGTATCTTCTGTCCATGGCACTTTTTACTCTTTGGTGCTTGTGAAGTAGATTTTTCTTCTCTTTCGAGATCCCTTGGACTAGAGTATCCTCATCTCCCCAACAACTGACTGTGCCTTTATTGCATCTTCAGAAGGGGTCCTAAAAACCATGCATCAGAGCTCGCTAGAGTTCAAAAACGTGGCATGCGATATGAAAAGTCAACCGGAGTTTAAGGCTCGCTGATTGGAGTTATGGGCATCGAGATGGGCCCAGTTGAAATTGGCAGGCTTTTACGACGAGAAGGGATCGGATGTTTTTTCCGTCTCTTGAATAGGGTGTCCGAGGCCAAGGTATGGAATGGTGGGGAAGCGTGAGGGTTCGTAGCCAATAGGTGGATCTCCCATGTAGCATGATCGAAGAGCTTATGGGCAAGCCTGAGCATGTGAACCACCGGCACCATGTGAAAGAAGTGCAAAAGAAACCCTAGAGCTATAATTGCAAAAAGGAAGGGTGGAACTGGAGTTTTTTGTTAAAAGTCAAATGAAGACAGGCTTGGAGCAGTAGCGCCCGGCGTTATTGCTCAAAAAAAGAGAGACTTTTTTCTTGGCCTTAAGGAAAAGAAGAGAAAGAGGTGAGAGAGAGGCGACATTTTTTGAGGGGAGGAGGGTTTTTTCCTTCTTGCTGGGGAAGGAGAAGAAAGAGAATTGGAGAAAAAGGGACGTTTTTTTTGTGCGCTCGACAATCGAAGCCGGCATGCGAGGTGTTTTCCGTGAAGCGGCTCGAAAGGGGCGAGGGTCTGGTAGAGGAAACAGCCAACAAAGGCTACCAAGAGAAAAATATGTTTTCTAAGCGAAGCCAAAGTGAGTTTTTCTCGTCGAGGTGGGTACCAACGAGAGTCGAATTTGGAGGGAGGCGTGTGCCCCTCTGTATTTTGTGGTGATGTCCATGATGCAGCCAAGAGCAGACTACATGGGTCCTGTACATGTGTTTTCTATTTGAAGGAGAAGTTTTCATTGTCGATTTTGGCGTCGTCTTCCCCCCCTTTCTTCTTTGCTCATCTCCAAGGTGTGTGTGAGCGTGTGTGCCCCCCTTGGCCCCCTGTGTGTGTGAGAGAGAAAGAGAGAGGTGTCGAGTTGTGGAAGTGCGAGCAGTGGGAAAGATCCTTGTGATCGTTGTCTAGCGACTATGAAGGTCGTGTGTACATTGGGCGAAGTGCAGACCAGGCCCTGCTGGTGTGAGTTGTCTATTTTGAAGGTGTTTTTGAGAAGATAGGGGTGCTCTGAAAACCCTGAGCTATATAGGGTCCATTGCATGTGTGTCGGGTGTGCTCCCCATTCCCCTCTCCAACGATTTTTAACTGATTATTTGGATTTGTATTTTGTCATGCTTGCATAGGACATTTTTATGATGTCTGCTTTGATGTCACTACTTGGTTTTTATACATGCTGTGACCCACATACAATACTTCAACTAATGGCATTCAGAATCGTATGTATAGTCGTAAAACAGAGTAGAAAAATGCTGAAACATACTAACCAGACGATATATACCTAGTGTATATCTCATACTTTTGATATGATTATGTAGTGGCTCTAACTTTTAAACGGTACACTTTGGTTGGATGTAGTTTCAAATTGAGAGTCGGTGGTATTGCATAGATAAAACTTCAATATTCTGGGACTTCAATAGTGATATATATAGGACTCAAGATAGATAGATTTGGGTTAATGTTAAGTGCTACCCTACTGCTGATTGAAATTCCAGCAACAATAATTTTACATAAACTTATCTTGGATATAAATCTCGTTTACTTCTATCTTTGTATGCAAGAACACACTCTTGATGAAGGTAAGTATATAGTGGTCAGAGATATTTACTTGCTCTTGGGACTTGACAAAAGTAATAATAAATGTATAGAAGTGGAATGATTAGCATTAGCATAATAGGTATGACCATTGGGCTTTGTTGACTGTTCAAGACTGGCCTAACTCAAGATTGAACATACATGGATAGTTTACTGCATCATAAAGAGAATTGTTGTAGACTTCAGAATTTGGCATGACCAAGTTTGGCATGATGGATTTTTTGACTTGAAATTAACACATATGTATTGGTTGATAGAGCCTTAAACCTCATGTGAGGTTCTCACCA
Organism: Adiantum capillus-veneris; assembly: GCF_014529385.1. Taxonomy (NCBI): domain Eukaryota; kingdom Viridiplantae; phylum Streptophyta; class Polypodiopsida; order Polypodiales; family Pteridaceae; genus Adiantum; species Adiantum capillus-veneris. Next base: position 123,669,146 of record NC_140938.1, on the reverse strand, counting down.
GAGATGGCATTGATTGGAAACTTGAAATATTGTCCGTTTTACAAAGGAGATGCTGCCCAATTTTTTCTTTTAAGGGATCTTTAATACTAGAAGCAGGGAATCATTTCAAGGCTACCTTACCCAACTTTATATGAAGGCATCCTTGGTTGACCTCCCTCACTTTTGTACGGTTCATCAATCTAGCTTCACCTACCTAGATTTCTGGTGGATGGATAACAATAGGTAGATATAATTTTCTCACTCCTTGCCATGGTTGGCATACATGCTTTAAATGGATTTTTAGTGGCCCTCTTCACACCTAATTTCATGTGGGTGGTATAGGAGCTTTTAAAGCCGGTGGAACACATGCATGAACATTCCCTTGTCTATTGCCGGTTGGAATCTGATGGGTACTTCTCCCATTCTTTGGTGCTTGCTCTCAAAAGCCTTCCCTCTACCAACATGCACTGGAAGATCGCTACCTCACACACGTTCTCTTGGGAAGATAAGTATCAAGACATCCCCTGGCAATCCTTTTCTCCAATCAACAAAAGTGGGTGCTTCATAATGGACCCTTTAGTTTTTGTATTGAGGTTCATTTATATGAACCCGTTGGCTTTCTCTGCATACTCACAAACTCTTCTATGTCCGTTTCTGTCCTATGAGCGAACGTGTGCATACGCACATGAACAACAGAGGATCTCTCTCTCACCACACACCTTATATCCATGTGACTCACTCACGGTTATTGCTCATTGGGAGGCTCTCTGCATAAGGGTATGATCATGCTCCATCATTCTCTTCTTCTGCGTGGCTATCATAGGGCGCTAGAAACACTCATGCACACACACACACACACACACACACACACAACACACACTCTCACACTCAAACCTTATCATGGACACGTGCACACACACACTTTTTGAATCTAGCTTGGGAAACGAGCCTCATACTAGGCATGTTGGACATATCGTTCTTAGTCTTCTATTCTATGGAGTACCCATAGCTGCATTAGTGATCATTGGCATCTGCAACTCAACAAGTATCAATGAGTCCTTGTACTACTCATGACAATACAATCGACTGTTCTATCAACGACAACGGTACAGGTAGGTGCCGTTGCACCTACTCAGTCAAATTTTGGTTAAATTTGAGCTTAAAAGCTACGTTTAAGATTGGGTTTCATGTCTAATTTACCTGCAATTTATAATGGATACTGACATTTGTAAACCTTTTGGTGTGAAGGATTTTTGATTGATTAATTGGATATGTATTCAGTCATGCTTGCATAGGACATTTTTATGATGTCTGCTTTGATGTCACTACTTGGTTTTTATACATGTTGTGACCTACATAAAATACTTCAACTAATGGCATCTAGAATCGTATGTATAGTCGTAAAGCAGAGAAGAAAAATACCAAAACATACTAACCAGATGATATATACCTAGTGTATATCTCATACTTTTGATATGATTATTCAGTGGCTCTAACGTTTCAACGGTACACTTTGGCTGGATGTAGTTTCGAATTGAGAATCGGTGGTATCGCATAGATAAAACTTCAATATTCTGGGACTTCAATAGTGATATATATAGGACTCAAGATGGATAGATTTGGGTTAAAGTTAAGTGCTACCCTATTGCTGATTGAAATTCCAACAACAATAATTTTACATAAACTTGTCGTGGACATAAAGCTCGTTTACTTCTATCTTTTTATGCAGGAACACACTCTTGATGATGGTAAGTATATAGTGGTCATAGATATTTACTTCCTCTTGGGACTTGACAAAATTAATCATAATTGTATGGTATTGGAGTGATTAGCATTAGCATAATAGGTATGACCATTGGGCTTTGTTGACTGTTCAAAACTCGTCTAGCTGATGATTGAACATACATGGCTAGTTTATTACATCATAAAGAGAATTGTTGTAGACTTCAAAATTTGGCATGACCAAGTTTGGCATGATGGATTTTTTTAACTTGAAAATAACACATATGTATTGGTTGCTAGAGCCTTAAGCTTCGTGTGAGGGTGTGAGCAGAGATGGCATTGATTGGAAACTTGAAATATTGTCTGTTTTACAAAGGAGATGCTGCCCAATTTTTTCTCTTTAGGGATCTTTAATGCCAGTAGCAGGAAATCATTTCAAGGTTACCTTACCTAGCTTTATTAGCTTGGAACTCACTTATCTTGTGTTCAAGGCTAGTAAGAATAGATACATAGCTGTAAACATGGTTAAAGAAGGATGCAATACGACTTACTGCAGATATTAGTAAAACCAATTTTCTTAAATTGTACTTCTATGCAGGAGCTCACTTTTGGTAAAGGTAAGTATATAGTGGTGAATTCACAAGGTTGTTTGATGCTATCCTTTCTTCATGAAAATAATGCATAATTTTGGAAACAAAGAGTTGTAATTTTCATTGAAATTAATCAAATGATGGTTAAAAGAGCCTTAATCCTCAAGTGGGGGTCTTAGAGGAGATGGCATGAGACTGGACTTTTTGAAAACTGATCCAATTTACAAAGGAGATGTTTTCCGATTTTACTCGGAATTAAAACATGTAAAACAATATTGGAAATATATTTTTGCTTTAACTTTTGACACCAATAACAGGAGGAGGGAGTCGCTGACACCTGTCTTCCCAAGTAATACTAGTTCTGACAGGCTTGTATTTCTTGGATGGTGGCAGGTAAGAGATTCTTTCCTGGGGATTACAACAAAAGCTGTAGCAGTAACGGAAGATTGTCCAATGTACCAACAAATGTACCAGCTGGATCCTTCTACATGTAGATGTAGTGGAATACTGAGATATTATAGTGTAATGATCAAAGATCAAATTTTTTATCTAAATGATTGTATTATCCATTAGATACAGAATGTGGTATTGGTGTATATGAAATGATTTATGAAATATTGTTTTAAAATATTGTTATTTAATAAATTATCTAATATAGTTGTCTAAGTATGGTTCAATGGATTTTTCATACTTAAACACACACATTTTCCCTACTAGTATTTGGTCGGACTAGTGCCATATTTAGTAATTGGGACTAGATAATATATCAGATAATAATATAGCTACTCCAATTTATGCTGACTTCAATCAAACGGTTTTTGTCAAGATATGGGTATTTATACCCTAAGAATTGGATTTCCTACTCTTTAATACAACTTACATTATTATTAGCTTGATCCACCCAATCCAAAGGGATAGGTAGGGCTCTCAGCTCCTAAATTGGTCAAGCATCTACATGTTTACATATAATCCATATACTATAAGCATTGACCACCCTTGAGCAGGTGTGGATTTTCAAGTTATCTTGCAGGATCGGAGTATTCTACAGTAACCAATGTCATGACATATTCCAAAAATTTGGAGTGATATCATCGAAATCATGAGATATCACGTATGTAGATTTCATAATACCTTACTCTCCTCCTTGGAGGACCCTTTTATCATCCAACAATTGGGTGTACTTACATCTAGGTTCTGTGTAAACACATTACAAATGAGAAGTCTTGCATCTAGACCTTGTTAACATTGTACAAGTGACTGAGCTAAAAACCATGGAAATTTTTAGGAAGCAATTACTACAATTGGTGGGGGATTGGTCCACTTGGTGGACCATCCTCCACCAAGTGGATCTCTCCTCTAGGATGGGGGAGCGCTACACACACACACACACACACACACACACTTATCTAGATGGCAAGTTTTTGGTTAACCCTTGGCAGACAACTTCCCTTTCTTGTGTGCTAACCTAGCGCCGCTATTCTCTAGAAATGTTTCACCGAGTCTCTGGAGAAGACCACATGTAATTGCTCATGGTACCAAATCTCAACCCCACCCACACACACCCTTGCTTATTAAATATAGATAATATTCTCTATTTCGGCCCTGCTCCAGTCACTACCTAGTTAATAATAATGTGTTTGTTTTAGGATCATAATGAAACCATTGGATCTACATATCCACTGATACATTGTTAATCTTTTGGCTAAGGTTTTGAATCCACCACATCAATAATACTGATCTTTGTATGAAGGAAACCTTGGTTGACCTCCCTCACCTTGGAATGGTTCATCAATGTTGCTTCACCTACCTAGCTTTCTAGTGGGTGGGTAACAATAGGTAGATATAATTTGCTCAGTCGTTGCCATGGTTGGCATACATGCTTTAAATGGATTTTCAGTGTCCCTCTTCACACCTAATTTCATGTGGGTGGTGTAGGAGCTTTTAAAGCCAGTGGAACACATGCATGAACATTCCCTTGTCTATTTTCGGTTTGCATCTGACGGGTACTTCTCCCTTTCTTTGGTGATTGCTCTCAAAAGCCTCCCCTCTACTCACATGCACTGGAAGATCTCTACCTCACACACGTTTTGTTGGGCATATAATTATCAAGCCATCCCCAGGAAATCCTTATCCCCAGTCAACAAAGGTGGGTGCTTCATAATTGACCCTCTATTTTTTGTATCGAGGTTCATTTATATGAACCCGTTGGCTTTCTCTGCATACTCACAAACCCTTATGGGTCCCGTTGTTCCCTGTGAGCGAACGTGCGCATACGTGCATGCACACACATGCACCATAGAGGATCTCTCTCTCCCCACACACCTTATCTCCATTTGACTCACTCATGGTTATTGCTCATTGGGAGGATCTCTGCATATGGGTATGCTCATGCTCCATCGTTCTCTTCTTCTTCATGGCTATTATAAGGTGCTACACCCCCCCCCCCCCACACACACACACACACACTCTCACACTCAGAACTTATCATGGACACACGCACACACACACTTTCTGAATGTAGCTTGGGAAACAAGCCTCATACTAGGCATGCTGGACAAATCGTTCTTAGTCTTCTATTCTATGGAGTACCCATACTTGCATTAGTGATCACTGGCATCTGCAACTCAACAGCTATCAATGACTCCTTGGACTACTCGTAACAATACAATCGAATGTTCTATCGATGACAATGGTACAGGTAGGTGCCGTTGCACCTACTCAGTCAAAATATGGTTAAATTTGAGCTTAAAAGATGCGTTTAAGATTGGGTTTCATTGCTAATTTACTTGCAATTTGTAATGGATACTGACATTTGTAAACCTTTTGGTGTAAACGGTTTTTAACTTAATTGGATTTGTATTCAGTCATGTCAGCATAGGATATTTTTATGATGTCAGCTTTGATGTCACTACTTGGTTTTTATCCATGCTGTGACCTACATACAATACTTCAACTAATGGAATCCAGAATCATATGTATAGTCGTAAAATAGAGTAGAGAAACTACCGAAACATACTAACCAGACGATATATACCTAGTGTATATCTCATACTTTTGATATGATTATTAAGGGTTCTAACTTTTAAGCGGTAGACTTTGGCTAGATGTAGTTTCGAATTGAGAATTGGTGGTATCGCTTATATAAAAATTCAATATTTTGGGACTTCAATAGTGATACATATAGGACTCAAGATGGATAGATTTGGGTTAATGTTAAGTGCTACCCTACTGCTGATTGAAATTCCAGCAACAATAATTTTACATAAACTTATCTTGGACATAAATCTCGTTTACTTCTATCTTTGTTTGCAAGAACACACTCTTGATGAAGGTAAGTATATAGTGGTCAGAGATATTTACTTGCTCTTGGGACTTGACAAAAGTAATAATAAATGTATAGAAGTGGAATGATTAGCATTAGCATAATAGGTATGACCATTGGGCTTTGTTGACTGTTCAAGACTGGCCTAACTCATGATTGAACATACATGGCTAGTTTACTGCATCATAAAGAGAATTGTTGTAGACTTCAGAATTTGGCATGACCAAGTTTGGCATGATGGATTTTTTGACTTGAAATTAACACATATGTATTGGTTGATAGAGCCTTAAACCTCATGTGAGGGTCTGAGCAAAGATGGCATTGATTGGAAACTTGAAATATTGTCGTTTTACAAAGGAGATGCTGTCCAATTTTTTTTTTTTTTTTAGGGATCTTTAATACCAGAAGCAGGGAATCATTTCAAGGCTACCTTACCCAGCTTGATTATCTTGGAACTAACTTATCTTGTGCTCAAGGCTAGTGAGAACAGATGCATAGCTATAAACATGGTTAAAGAATGATGCAATACGACTTACTGCAAATACTAGTAAAAACCAATTTTCTTAGATTGTACTTCTATGCAGGAGCTCACTTTTGGTAAAGGTAAGTATATAGTGGGGAGTTCAGAGGGTTGTTTGATGCTATCCTTTCTTGATGAATACATGCATAATTTTTGAAACAAAGGGTTATAGTTTTCTTTGAAATTAATCCAATGATGGTTAACAGAACCTAAATCCTCAGGTGGGGGTCTTAGAGGAGATGGCATTAGACTGGACTTTTTGAAAACTGATCCAATTTACAAAGGAGATGCTGTCCGATTTTTTTTGGAATTAGAAGATGTAAAACAATATCAGAAATAAATTGCTTAGTCTTTTAATATAATATTTGATCTATGTTATGTTGTTAGTTTTTGCTATAATTTTTGACATCAATAACAAGGGGTGGGAGTCGTTGATACCTGTCTTCCCAAGTAATGCTAGTTGTGAAAGGCTTGTATTTCTTGGATGTTGGCAGGTAAGAGATTCTTTCCTTGGGATTACAATGAAAACTGTAGCAGTAATCTTGCATCTAAAACTTGTTAACACCGTACAAGTGACTGAGCTATAAAAACATGTAAATGTTTAGGTAGCAATTACTACAATTGGTGGGGCATTGGTCCACTTGGTGGACCAATCTCCCACCAAGTGGATGTCTCCTCTCGGATGGGGGAGGGCCACAAACACACACACACACACACACACACACTTATCTAGTTGGCAAGTTTTTGGTTAACCCTTGGCTGACAGCTTCCCTTTCTGGTGTGCTAACCTAGAGCTGTTATTCTCTAGAAAGGTTTCACCGACTCTCTGGAAAAGACCACATTTAATTGCTTATGGTACTGAACCTCTACCACACCCACACACGCCCTTGCTTATTAAATATAGATACTATTCTCTATTTTGGGCCTTCTCCAGTCACTATCTAGTTGTCTGTGTTTAAGGATCATAATGAAACCATTGGATCTGCATATCCACTGATACATTGTTAATCTTTTGGCTAAGGTTTTGAATCCACCTCATCAATAATACTGCGCGAAGAAGGCATCCCTGGTTGATCTTTGTATGAAGGCATCCTTGGTTGACCTCCCTCACCTTGGTACGGTTCATCAATCTAGCTTCACCTACCTAGCTTTCTGGTTGGTGGATAACAATAGGTAGATATAATTTTCTCACTCCTTGCCATGGTTGGCATACATGCTTTAAATGGATTTTTAGTGGCCCTCTTCACACCTTATTTCATGTGGGAGGTGTAGAAGCTTTTAAAGCTGGTGGAACACATGCGTGAGCATTCCCTTGTCTATTGTCGGTTTGCATCTGACAAGTACTTCTCCCTTTCTTTGGTGCTTGCTCTCAAAAGACTCCCCTCTACTCACATGCACTGGAAAATTGCTACCTCACACTCTTTCTCTTGGGCAGGTAAGTATCAAGCCATCCCCAAGAAATCCTTATCCCCAGTCAACAAAGGTGCGTGCTTCATAATGGATCCTCTATTTTTTGTATCATGGTTTGCTATGCATACTCACAAACCCTTTTGGGTCACGTTCTGCCCTGTCAGCAGTGCGCATAAATGCGTGCACACACATGCACAGCAGAGGATCTCTCTCTCCCAACACATCTGAATCACTCACAGTTATTGCTCATTGGGAGGCTCTTTGCATACGGATGTGCTCATTCTCCATCGTTCTCTTCTTCTGCGTGGCTATCACAGGGTGCTACACACACCCACACACACACACACACTCTCATACTCGGACCTTGTCATGAACACGTGCGCACACACACTTTCTGAATCTAGCTTGGGAAACGAGCCTCATGCTAGGCATGCTAGACATATCGTTCTTAGTCTTCTATTCTATGGAGTACGCATACCTGCATTAGTGATCACTGGCATCTGCAACTCAACGGCTGTCAATGACTCCTTGGAATACTCGTGACAATACAATCATTTGTTCTATCGACGTCGATGGTACAGGTAGGTGCCGTTGCACCTACTTAGTCAAACTTTCGTTAAATTTGAGCTTAAAAGCTGCGTTTACGATTGGGTTTCATGGCTAATTTATGTGCAATTTATAATGGATACTGACATTTGTAAACCTTTTGGTGTAAATGGTTTTTAACTGATTAATTGGATCTGTATTTAGTCATGTTTGCATATGAAATTTTTATGATGTCTTCTTTGATGTCACTACTTAGTTTTTATACATGTTGTGACCTACATACAATACTTCCACTAATGGCATCTAGAATCGTATGTATGGTCGTAAAACAGAGTAGAAAAAAGCTGAAACATACTAACCAGACAATATATACCTAGTGTATATCTCATACTTTTGATATGATTATTCAGTGGTTCTAACTTTTAAACGATACACTTTGGCAAGATGTAGTTTTGAACTGAGAATCGGTGGTATCGCATAGATAAAACTTCAATATTATTGGACTTCAATAGTGATATATATAGGACTCAAAATGGATAGATTTGGGTTAATGTTAAGTGCTACCCTACTGCTGATTGAAATTCCACCAACAATAATTTTACATAAACTTGTCTTTGACATAAAGCTCGTTCACTTCTATCTTTTTATGTAGGAACACACTCTTGATGAAGGTAAGTATATAGTGGTCAGAGATATTTACTTGCTCTTGGGACTTGACAAAAGTAACAATAAATGTATGGAAGTGGAATGATTAGCATTAGCATAATAGGTATGACCATTGGGCTTTGTTGACTGTTCAAGACTGGTCTAACTGATGATTGAACATACATGGCTAGTTTACTGCATCATAAAGAGAATTGTTGTAGACTTCAGAATTTGGCATGACCAAGTTTGGCATGATGTAAGTTTTGACTTGAAAATAACACATATGTATTGGTTGCTAGAGCCTTAAACCTCATGTGAGGGTCTGAGCAGAGATGGCATTGATTGGAAACTTGAAATATTGTCTGTTTTACAAAGGATCTTTAATACCAGAAGCAGGGAATCATTTCAAGGCTATGTTAGCTAGCTTTATGAGCTTGGAACTAACTTATCTTGTGTTCAAGGCTAGTAAGAACAGATGCATAGCTATAAACATGGTTAAAGAAGGATGCAACATGATTTAGTGCAGATACTAGTAGAAACCAATTTTCCTAAATTGTACTTCTATGCAGGAGCTCACTTTTGGTAAAGGTAAGTATATAGTGGTGAACTCACAGGGTTGTTTGATGCTATCCTTTCTTGATGAAAATAATGCATAATTTCTGAAACAAAGGGTTGTTATTCTCTTTGAAATTAATCCAATGATGGTTAAAAGAGCCTTAATTCTCAAGTGGGGGTCTCAGAGGAGATGGCGTTAGATTGGACTTTTTGAAAACTGATCCAATGTACAAAGGAGATGCTGCCCGATTTTTTCTGGAATTAAAAAGATGTAAAACAATATCGGAAATAAATTGCTCAGTCTTCTAATATAATATTCGATCTATGTTATGCTGTTAGTTTCTGCTGTAATTTTTGACACCAATAACAAGGGGAGGGAGTTGTTGACACCTGTCTTCCCAAGAAATGCTAGTTCTGACAGGCTTGTATTTCTTGGATGGTGGCAGGTAAGAGACTCTTTTCTTGGGATTACAACGAAAACTGTAGCAGTAACCAAAGATCGTCCAATGTACCAGCAAATGTACCAGCTGGATCCTTCTACATGTAGATGTAGTGGAAGCTCATCCCAAAGGATGGGCACATAAGATACAACACTAAGATATTATATTGTAATGATCAAAGATCAAATTTTTGATCTAAATGATTGTATTATCCATTAGATACAGAATTTTGTATTGGTGTATATGAAATGATTTATGACATCTTGTTTTAAAATATTCTTATTTAATATATTATCAAATACAATTGTCTAAGTATGTTTCAATTATGAGGGAATTTGTCATACTTAAACACACACACACACACGCACACACATAGAACACACACACACACACACACATAGAGCACACACACACATCTCTCTATCTCTCTCTCTGCCCGTTTACTATCTGGGCGGACTTCCCCCCCCCCCCCCCCCTCTCTCTCTCTCTCACTACAAGAGGCTCTTCATATTAGCGACGCTCAAAAAAAAAATTCCCAGCGTCGCTATGAGCGTTGCTATAAGCGTCGCTATGAGCGTTGCTATAAGCGTCGCTATGAGCGTCGCAAATTTCTTTGTAAATTTGAGATGCTTATAGCGACGCTCATAGCGATGCCGGCTGGGGTAAAAAAATAACCGAGCGCGTCCAAAAACTCAGATCTCAGATCTTAGTTTTTCGGCACCCTCAAGCAAGGAGCAGGTAACGCTCTCCCTCACTCTCTCTCTCTCTCTCTTTTTCTTCTCCACACACACACACACGAGGAGAGGAAGGAGAGCCAGGTATGCTCCTTCCCTCTCCTCATTCTCATGTTCCCTTCCCCTCTTTCTCTCTCCCTCTCTCTCTCTCTCATACACACACATACACACACACACACATAGTGTTTTTGAGAGAGAGAGAGAGAGAGAGAGAGAGAGAGAGAGAGAGAGAGAGAGAGTACAAACAAAAACAAAAACGCACACACACATACATAAACAAAGAATGCACACACACATTGAGAGAGAAAGAGAGAGAGAGAGCATGCATAAACAAAAAACGCACGCATTGAGAGAGGAAAAGAGAGAGAACATGCATAAACAAAAAACGCAGACATTGAGAGAGGAAAAGAGAGAGAAAACATGCATACGATCCAAAAAAATGCACACACATTGAGAGAGAAAGAGAGAGAAACTAATTTAGCGTCGTAGGAAACTAATTAAAATTAAAAGACCTAAAGATCTAGCCGACGAGGAGTTGAACTCAAGACCTATTATTCAAGAGGGAAATGGCATAATCAATCTATCATACTTGGCATGGGTGATAGAAAGGTTATACCATTTATCTCTTTTTATTGGCACACACATCCACACACGCGCACACACACAAGAAGAAGAGAGTTATAACGTCGTAGGAAACTATCTTAAAAGACGTTAAAGATTAGGTTGTATGTAGACTTACATTAAATTAGATTTAGGTTTATTTTTAACTAGATTTACGTTTATTTAAGCTAGATTTAGATTTACGTTATATTAGATTAGATTTAGGTCTCCATAGACTGCGATGCCTGCATGAAGCGGGTGAAGAAAGCCCTCAATGGAATATAGGGTATTGCTGCCTTCACTCATGGTGGGCTCCGTCGATCCAAAAGTACTGGTGAAATGTCTTCAGAAGATAGGGAAGAAGGTGGATCTTCAGGGTGGCAAGAGTCACTACATCCCCGACACAATGACCATCTAGACAACCTCTAGTCATTAGACTTACGTTGAGCTTTATTTTTAGTTAGATTTACGTTTATTTAGATTTACGCTTATTTACGTTAGATCGAGTCCACGCAAGAATTACTTACGGTTTAGGGTTTATAGTTAGACGAACAGTGAAAAGATCTACTGTGAAAAGATGTTAAGATGAAGTGAAGTGCTACAGCTAGAGAAGAGGCAAAGGGGTTTTGTCCACTACATGCAGTATCATGTAGACGTGGGTGTGTAGATTTCTTGTACCCACAAATATAGGTATTGACCAATAAAGACGAGATTATAACCCGGTGGTTCTCATCTCCGTGCACCTCTAGACCGAGGTGTGCGGGGATTGGACATGACTAGAGAATGTGAGGTAAAGAGAGAGAGAGAGAGAGAGAGAGAGAGAGAGAGAGAGAGAGAGAGAGATAAGACGAAGAATGCCAATAGAATATTAAATTTGTTGTCCAGGTTATAAGTTTTTTATCCTCATTATGAGTAGCGACGAGGATGTGGGACCGTCCAACCGAAACACCTATCTCTCAACGAGGGTCTTATGTCCTTGTAATCAATGCAAGCATGCTGTGCGACGGACAAGACGTGTTTCTTTGCAGCACGTTCGCAAATTTGGCGAGTTCGATCCATCTATTATAGATCAAGTTGTTGCCAATTATAACTCGTCGGACTCTGACGCTGGCCAACAAGCAGCAATCTTGCAACCCAATAGACGTGTTCGCAGGCGCTTTGGTCAAGCAGCATATGTGAGGCCACAAGATGTAGCCTTTGACAGCTCGGGGGATGATCATGCAGAGCACATTCCCAACGAGGCAATGTTTGAGCCCGAGATTGATGAAATGATCGAGACGATCATGGATTTAGAAAGGCTTATCTATGATGATATGAAAAGTGAAGCCGATACGCCATTGTATAATGGAGGACGTATGTCTAGATTGAAAGCACTCCTGGTTCTTCTCAACATGCAGGCAAAGTTTGGATGGAGTGACACTAGCGTCACAACGCTTTTCAGGTGATCTATTACAATTAGTTTACTTTAATAAAACTCTAAATGTATAATGATCTGATAGATTTTTACACGACTGTATCATATTTTTATGTTGTGTAGATTGCTGAAAGAGCACATACTACCAGCTGACAATGTGATGCCAGATTCTCGAGATGAAGCAAGAAAGATTTTGCGAAACTTGGGGATGGATTACAATTCTATCCACGCTTGTCCTAATGACTGCATTCTTTTCAGAGGGGAATACATAGACATGGAGAAGTGTCCGAAATGTGATTCTGAAAGATATCGAGTAGATCTCCACGGGACAAAAATTCCACAAAAGGTTTTGCGACATTTCCCTCTGCTTCCTCGCATCAAGCATTTCTTCGAATGTAAGTCCATGGCCGCCCTAGCATCATGGCATGAGGAGAATAAATCTTCGGATGGTGTGCTACGAATTCCTGCAGATTGCGTAGCGTGGAAACATATATAGATGGAACATGGTCGGATTTTTCCAGGGAAGCTCAAAATTTGCGCTTAGGCCTGGCTATGGATGGCGTAAATCCATTTGGTCAAAGATCAACATCTTACAGTGTATGGCCCGTAGTCATCGTCAACTACAACATTCCCCCGTGGTTGACTACGAAGAAGGGGCACCTATGGCTAAGCTTGATTGTGCCAGGGCGATATAAAGTGGGGAATATGGATGTGTATCTTCGTCCACTATTGGAAGAGCTACAACAATTGTGGATTGGCATAGAGGTGGTGGATATGAGCCGACACACAGGACGACGGAATGCTTTGATCAGAGGCATTCTAATGTGGACCATGCATGACTATCCCGGGCTAACAGAATGCTCAGGTGATCATTGACACTCCTCACTCAGACACTGTAAATCTTGTTTTTTCCCATAGTTGATCTATTATCATGTGTATACATGCAGGGCTTCAAACAAGCGGATACAGAGCATGTGTCACATGTGGACCTAGACTGAATGCACGTAGGGCACCCTCACTGAAGAAGCAAATCTACGAAGGTCATCAAGCGTATCTTCCAGAGAATCATGTGTTACGCGACGGCTTTTTGGGAAGAGAGCCACCAAGGATGTCTGCACAAGCATGGTTAGAGCAGAAGGAGATGTGCGATGACGGATTGCCTCCAGGGATGAAGAGACTATCTCTATGGTACGAGTTACCATACTGGCCCCGACTCATGATCAATCACTTGCTTGATCCAATGCACATATTCAAGAATGTGGGTAATCTACTATGGGACCATTTGACCGGCAAGAAAGATACTTTGGGAGCCAGAGTTGACCTTAGAAATGTGGATCGTATGGAGCAATATTGGCCGCAAACAGCGTCTGATGGATCGATAAAACTCCCTAAAGCACCATGGATTTTCACAGGAGCCCAAGAATGCAAAGTAAAAGAGACCATTCGATCTTTGCGGACCCCCACTGGCGTAATGCACTCGCTCCGAACATGTTTTACTAAAGAAGGAAAGTTTACCGGTTTGAAGTCACACGATTGGCATAAAATGTGTCAGGTACGTTCATAGTGGACTTTAATATCATTGCATAAAATGTGGACTTTAATATCATTGCTGCACATACTTTACAGTTTATTTTACCGGTTGCCATTGAGGGATGTTTGTCTCTCGACATCCGTAACACAATCTACAAACTTGCAAAGCTGGTGCAATGGATCTCACAAAAGGAGATCAACGTAGACTCCATACCATTCGCCAAACTAAATGCTGCGGAGCTTGTGTGCATGTTTGAGAAACATTTTCCTACTACAATGCTAACCATTCAGGTGCATCTTCTTGTTCACATAGTTGATGTGGTGGAAATAGCTGGCACAGTTCATTCCAGATGGATGTTCTTCTTAGAGCGTTTCATGAAAACGCTTAAGGGATATGTGCGCCAAAAGGCACGTCCGGAGGGTAGCATGGAAGAAGGTTGGTTGGTATCAGAGTCCCTAGTGTACATTGGAGAGTGGCTAGACGGATTTGATAAATCCCGGGACACGCTATGGCGAACCATAGATGATGAGCGCATATCTGGGATTGTCATGTGCAATCTCGGTGTTGAGAAGAAGATGACGGAAGATCTAGAGGCTAAAATCAACCGATTTTGCATGCTTCACAATCCAGTGATGCAAAAGTGGATTTCGCAATATGAGGATGCAAAGCAAGAGCGACAAAGGGCACTAATCGAGTGGAGATGGGGAAGACCACCACCGATGCATTATCCAGCGGTTCTAGAGAGCCTACTAACCTTCATGACCTTAAGATGGTTGCACAACCAATTGAAAAGCGCACAACAATGCGGTGACGAAGTGACTGAAGAAGAGTGGGAGTACTCTCGGGGTTGCGCGACCAAGGTAAGTTTGCAATGTACGACTAGCAAGTGACTTTATTTATAAACGTTTGAACGGCCACTCATAACCTTTGTTCGTTGTAGTATAAGTCATACACAGCAGCATGGTGTAAAGGTCGACATTTTAGGGTGGAACGAATCGACAAAAAGCGTTTTACTCAAGATTGTGGAATCATGGCAAAATTTGAACAGTCTAGTCGACGACGTTCCTCTGATGCAGATCCTGTGGTGGCGGAACTCACTTACTTCGGCACGCTGCAAGAGATTTTGAGGATCGATTACAGAGGATTTTTTGTCGACTTGTTCGACGTGCAATGGTTCAAGATAATCATGGAGGGTCGCAACGCTACTGTGCGTAGAGGAGAGTCTGGTTTTCTTGAGGTGGATTCTACTAAGAAATGGACTGACCTAAGAGAATCTTTCGTACTACCCGAGCATTGTGAACAAGTAAGTATGTAAATAGTTAACATCCCCCTTTTACAAGTTATGTGCTTGAAAGCTCTCATGTAAGTTATGTGGCTCTGGCAGGTAATATTTCATCCTACAAAGTCTACATCAAACTGGTGGTACGTCATAGAGGTAGCCCCTCGTAGTGCAAGGACGTATGAAGGCTACCATGTGCCAATCACAATGACATCAATGGAGGAGATCAGAGAAGATGCTCAATCAGAAGCCGCTGCGGTGGTGCCAGACGAGCATCAAGATGCTACTACTCTATATGGGGTGCATGCAGAGGAGCTACAAAATGAAACAGAGGATATGTGTTTAAACGGAGAGCTCTATATAGATATAGGAAGTTATGCTGAGTTATGCGAGGATGAGAGAGAGATCTCTTAAAGCCACAAATATTGTATTTGAACAATTTTGCTCCGTGTTGTAAAAGCTCTGGCTCTCTAAGTACCTTCCATGGTGTATCACGCTCTTTTCTACTCGCGCTCACATCTTTTGATTGAAAATTCTGAGTTTTCGACTTGCCTCTTCTATCACTCGATTCATTGCGTCATTGTATTTATATGCGTCATTACGTCATTGTATTTAATGGTCTTTGCATCATTGTCTACTCTATTCATTCAATATTAAGTTTAAATATTCGTGTGTTTAATGCAGGTATGGATGATGAGGAGTTTCTTTCTTCTTTGTCACCACAGCAGAGACAGTGGTACGTGGAGCGTCATCGCTCTGGCGCATCATCGTGCGTTCCTACTCCATCCGCATCTCCCTCTCTTTCGGAGCATTCGGCGCGCTCTGAAGCTTCGGCGTCGACGAGACGAGCTTCACACTCGTCTAGACACCGGCGCTCTAGTGGTGGCAGTGGCGGTTGTTGTGGGGATTCCGCCACCGATGCCTCCACACCGCCTCGTGTTCGACGAGGCTCTTTACCCTCCCCTTCTTTGCCCGCCCCCACACCAGCCACAGCATCGCCATCTACACCAGGTTTTGCACGGCTGACTGTTCCTAGAAGCTACACACCTCTACCTACTCCGCCAGGAGCCACCCCACTCGACACTCCTCGCTTCGGGGCCCAGACGCCGGTGGAGACACCTGACGTCCGTACCCCCATCGACACGCCGCTAGAGACCCCTGCCGGGACACCCAGGTTCACGCGTCACCGGCCAGAGGGCTTGCCTTACTCCGTCGACATCAGCGGCGGCATCATCATGGATGATGACGGGAAGAAGGTGATCTCGCGCATGCGTGGTCTTTGCTCTCAGCTGTTTAGACACTACATACTAAACAAATGGAGTGAAGTACCAAGTGATTTAAAAAACAGAGTCATCAGCATACTTCATGATGAGTTTCCCGTTCCAACACGGGATCAGCGCTTCAATGAAGACCTGATGAAGATTCGAATGCGTGAATACTGCAAACACAAGCGTTTCGAAGTGCAAAAAGCAATCAAGAATGGGTGGAACAGGCCAGATTGGCTGGCCAAAGAAGATTGGAAGAATGTGAAGAAAGCAGCGCGCGAGAATCCCGACAAGTGGAAGCAACAAAAGGATGCAGCCAGAGCGCGAGTAGAGGCAGGGAACTCGCACCACTTGGGGAGCGGTGGATGGGCATCATTTGAGGCCGATTTTGTAAGTGTTTTCACATTGCTCTTTATGCATGTTCGATAGTTTAGGGTTTATGAGTTTTTTAGTTCTAACATAATGAAATCTTTGTATGTTTTGACAGTGGTCGATGACAGGACGTGATCCCACACCGTACGAGCACGAGTACGCAGGCAGGAAGGGCTTAAACGCCCTGATGGACATTCTCAGTTCTCGCGGCAGCATGGTTAGTATTAGGGTTTACTCTTTTTTATTTTTTGTATTGTTTTATAAATGTCGTTATATGTTTATACTTACTGAAAGCTGTCTTATTGTCTTTTTTTGCAGAATCCGACAGATACGCTGCTTGGACGCGATGAGACGTCTGGCTAGACGACGTCAGTTTAGCCGTAGCTAGATAGCATTAGTTTAGGGTTTCTCATAGCTTATGTATCATGAGACGGATTTTATACGTCTTTTTGAACCATGTATATTATTACATTTGTCACCGCAGTTCCTTTTGCCAATCAATTCTTTATGCCTATGATGTTGTACAATTGTCATTATTACATTTGCCAATCAATTCATTTTGCCTATGATGTGTACAATTGTCAATTTTGCAAACAATGCGTCTTGTGGGTGACTATTTTGGGTCTATTATCTACCTTTGCACTTTTTTTTTAAAAGTGAATCAAGTACAATATGGTTGATGGGTGGCAGGGCATTCAATGCCCTGCCACCAAAAAAAAATTCTCTCGGGCGTCGCTATAAGCGTTGCTATTTATGGCTCTGTAGCGTCGCTATGAGCGTCGCTATAGTCTTCTGTGTAAACGTCGCTATAGGCGTCGCTATATGCATCGCTATATAGCCACGCTCGTAGCGACGCATATAGCGACGCCTATAGCGACGCTCTCATAGCGACGCTTGTAGCGACGGTTTTAGCGACGCCGGGGGTTATAAAAACCCAGTGTATTTCGGTCGCTAACAGCGTCACAAGAGCACACAACCTCTTGTAGTGTCTCTCCCCACCACCACCTACTGCATGGCATCACCCGCCCTCTCAAGTTACTTGAACAAAGACAATTTTCGTCTCAAAATAGCTTGAACAGAAGGAAATGCATGTCTCTGTTGTTGTTCGCTTTGGCTTGCAATTTTTAGTCTACCCCCTCTTCCACCTTGCGATTGCTTAGCAGGTATGGCACCTCAATAGCTCCTACACTCTCACGCAACCCAACCTCACAAGAGTATTCATCACCATGGCCTCTCGAGCATTATCCCGAATCATCTTGGGCCAGCCACAACTTGTAACGTCTCCAAACATCTATGCCTCCTCCCCTCTCCTACATCGGCTGCCACACCATCTATACTTGATCTGTCCTTCAGGCTCTTCATCTACATTAATTCAGGCTCAGTCATGTATGGAGGTGCCATTGTTTGGACTACGAATCGCCTTCATCTAGTCACTACAAGCTCCATTTCTCTCCAGCTCACCACAATGGAGGTCGTGAAAAACCCTTCTGCGTAATTCCAACGGGTATGTCATATAGTTTTTGTATTGTTGTCCTATCGCGTGCTCTTGCAGTCTTGCATATAGCAGCTCAGCCTCTTGTTCACAGCGACCTCCCCACCCTTGGCGGCCCTGTCATACCTTTGTGCCTCCAGGAGATAGGAAGCCGGTTTAGGGTTGTGACTGTCACTCTCTCTCTCACACACACACACACACACACACTACAGAAGCAACAGAGCTCTCTCTCTCTCTCTCTCTCTCTCTCTCTCTCTCTCTCTCTCACACACACACACACACACACACACTCACACACACACATACACACAAACAATACAGCAGTAGAGGATCTCTCTCTCTCTCTCTCTCTCTCTCTCTCTCTCTCTCTCTCTCTCTCTCTCTCTCTCTCTCTCTCTCTCTCTCTCTCTCTCTCTCTCTCTCCCCCTCACACACACACACACACACATACACACACACACAGGTTGCACGCTGAGCTGCTTGAGTAGGGGCTGCACGTGCATGAGGCGACTAAAGTGGCGAAAACATAGGACAACAGGCTGTCGGTGTGTGGTAGCACTCAGTGTGCGATTTTTTTTTAAGGTCAATAATAAAGTAGTATAGATTGATCTCCCCTTTTATTTCCCAAAACCTCCAGCCTCCCTTTTTCCTTTTAATTTATAACCAAGGGGGTTCCTACCCTTGTTTCCCATGTTGTCTGTGCTCCAGGTAATCTTCTTACAACTCCCCACTTCACATGCAACCTTCAAGACCGTTGGCGAGCTCAAAAAAATCCTCTTCCTCTTGCCTACCAACACAGTATAGTTGGCGCACAGCCGCCCCCCCCGCAAATCTTCCACATGCCATAACTTGCCATTTGAGACCCGATTGATGATCCAAAAAGACCGACATGCTCCACAACTCAAGCACTTGAATCCTATTTGATGACTCCATCTCCGATCATATATCCATGTCTTCCCTATCCATTGGGGATCTCCAAAACTTTCCACCTTTGAGCTAGCATATCTTTCACACGGTGGCTCCTTTTGAGGAACCGTTTGGACAAGCCTCCAAAGCATCTCAAAAACTACATTGCATGTCCCAGTCCCCGTACTTAGGGAATTTTGACATGCCATTCCAATTGGATCTTTTTGGAGCCCTTTTGGCTTGAAAAACCGCAAGAACTATATATTTCCACTGCAACTAGCCTTCGAGGGCCTTCGTACCTTCTTTAGCTCTTCAACTTGAACCTGTAGGCACCCTTAGCCTAGCATTGTACATTTTCTAGCATCGACCAACTTTGGTTGCACCATTATTACCCACCCCCTATTTGAACGTTTATGTTCAACCACACATATATTTATTGTACTAAAAAATTGCACACCCAAAGAAGCAGTTTGTACACCAAAAAGTGTGCTAGAATATGTACATGACTTGACTCCTGCCACCCGCATCCATTTCTCAAGCAGGCTGCCCAACCCCTTGCTTTACAACATGGAAACCACCTGGGTTAAACACCTGGCATTCATCATGCCCATCCACATGCATCATGCTCACATAGTGCGGCACCAATGCATATAGATAAACACACACCCAAACTGCCAATAGCATATCCTCATTGCACCAAGCACCCACCCACAAACTGCCCATTTCAAACAAGGAGCCACCAAGCATACCATCACTGTCATTAGACATACCAGCACTTAGACTAAACATATTATGCATACCTGCCTCCCAATCATGTAAAATGAGATCCTCCTCGAGTAAATCCTATAAGGTGGTAGGCATGAGAAAAAAAAGGTTTAAATTTATGATTTTTTATTTCGATACATGATATTTGTTGCACATAGTTTTAACCATTGTTTCTGACAAGTATGATTTTCACATTAATGACTAAATAACTAGTTAATGCAACAAACAAGTGGAAAATGTATAAGTGACCCATGGAAAATGCAAAAGGATATCAATTTTATTGATATTCATTCCTAAAGAGTTTTTTATGAGCTATGGTCACATTATGTCAACATGGACGATTTGTTCTCATTTTGAGCATTTGAGAAATCCATAAACAAATATGTGAAAGAGGAAAATGCCTATTGTAATTGTTCTATTTATTCTTCTCCCTTGTCACCTCTCCTCTCTCCATGCCTGTGTGGAACTTCTCTAGGAGATGCACTGGCTCTTGCTCTTCCTTACTCTCTCCCTTTCACATCTCTATCTCTCACATTGTACATAGCTTTGATTATGGTGCAACTATGATGCATCAAGTATGTAGAATCAATAGTTTTATTTGTTGCAAGCATGGTATTTTGTTTCCATTACATGCCTCCTACACTCCTATTTGTACCATGCTACAAGCATGATATTTTGTGTATTTTGGAGGCCCTCTACAATCCAATTTGTATCAATAACTATCTTCAATCTCCTCCATGCATTCTATCAACTTTAGGGCCTCGACTTTTTTAATGAGGGACTCTGAGGTATCTTTCTATGTGACTTTGTGCTTACCCTTGAGCTTCTCTTGGGATTCCTTTAGGTCCTCTCATAATTGGGCAATTTGCTTTTGGTAATCTTCTTCTTTGTTCATAAAGCTAAAAGAGAGCTCCCTTCTCTATGTCTCTTCAAGATTAAACTCAATTTCTAAGGCTTTATCTCTCTTTTCCATGGAGTGGTAGAAAAGACCCAATTATTGGAGAGTCGAGACAGTGGGATTTGACCTCAATTTGTCTAGCATCTTCTTTTGGTCATTTATTGAGATTTTTCATGTAGTGCATTCAATTCTACAAAGAAGGCATCTACTACTTCTAGACTCACACTTAGGTGTTGGTTTGAGGCCTCTACCTTTCTTAATCTTGCTTTCTCAATAATATATCTCAACCTTTATATTTTCAATGATGTGGTGGGAAAGTGGTGTATATTATTCTAATTATTTCATGTTGTAAGGCTGTCGAGATGTGCTTGTTCCCGGATCCTCTATCTTTTCTTCTTATTTTTAATCATCCGACTTTGGAATAATATTATTCTTCTTTTTTTTTCTTGAATGTCTGTCTCTTCAGCCCTTTGCTTTGAAGCGTGGCCTTCTTTGTCAGCCTCTAGCTCTAAAGCTTGAGGGTTGTGCTCCTTTGCTCTCTCTAGTTTGGTAGCTTTTTGTATTGATTCTTCAATAATGACATGCGGTGGAACTTTTTAGCCTCTTTGGACTTGTTTCTCCTACCTTTTACCCCTTCCTGTCTCTTTATTGTTATATTCTTGAAGAACACTCTTAGCATATGTTGATCTTTAAAATCTAGCTTCTCCATTGGGCCTTTGTCGCTTTCCTCATCTTCATTTTTAGGCGGCTATGCTAGCTTTCTGTTTGATCTTCAATTCTTGTAATTAGAGGGGTAGCATCCTATTCTTTCTCCTCATGCTCTTCATTTTTTACTCTAGCTATTAAAGCCAGACATTTTGGTTAGGGGTAGGAGGGAGATTGTTTTGCATTCCTACCACATGATATGCAATCCAAGTGAGAACCTCTAGAGCTCCCAAGTATGTAATGCCACTGATTTTCTTTGTGATTTTTAAAGTGTTCAATGAATGAGATGCATGTTCGATTGGCATTGGCATGTATATCTTTAAGGCTATGGCAAATGCGGATGCCACCTCATTGTTCAAGCATGTGTATCTAGCTACTCATTCTTTTTGTAGAGAAGTAGAAGTGTTTATGGAAGATGTGGATGGGTTGCTTCATTGGCTTAGGTATCATGTCTTGAAATGTAATAGCAGCCATGTTTTTGGTGAAGATACCTATCCTCTTCTTATCCTTGGACATCATTGACTCCCCTTGTATGGACATTTGCATGCTTATATCAGTATCTCTTTTGTGATGCTAGATTCTATGGCATGGCCTATGGAACCTATGATTCTGGTTGTACCATCCTCTTGAATAGAGATAAGAATCTTGTAAGCTCTTTGTAGGTCTACACAAAAGGGATTCATTTGGTAGAAAGGTAGCATTATGAGCTTGTGGCATGATTCTTTGACTTATGGAGTATAGGCTACAACATATATCTCTTTAGGAAGCATCTACATCTCCACACCTTGGCTATTAATGCTCTTGAGCCTGCCATGGAATATACCCACATTGTTCATTTCTAGCTACTCCTCGCCAACATAGGTCTTCTTAGGCACTTTGATAGACTCTTATTCTAGCTAGTACATTGGACCTGGTAGTTCTTGGAGATTTTGATTTATGGTCATTTTGTTTAGTGCAATAGGTGAACCTTGCATTGATCCTGAAGTCAATACATTGGATTTTGGCGTTAGGTACATTTCAAAGTAAAAAATCCTTCTCATGCCCCATTTGAGCTACGATGAGTCAAATCCAACTTTAAACACAAAAAATTACAACTAAAATCCATTAAAAAAAAAATTCAATCACCAAATATCAATCTACCAAAAATTTAGATTCACAATAATAAGCGTAGTTAGTATCTTGGGCTAGATTTTGGCAACATAACTGAACTTTGGCCATGCACATGGTCTCTAGGCATTGAACATAGGTAGGATTTTGGTTTTGAGAAATTTTGGATACATAAATGCTAGGTCAGCATCACTTTTGCCTGAAAGAATTCTAAACGTGACTAAATATTATTGCAAATACCAATTTTTCCAAAATTGATGTGTAAGCTTTTGATAATATATCAAAGTTGATGGTGACAATATTTTGGGAAAATGAGCTCGTCCTAGCATCAAAGACACTAAGTGCGCTTATCATCTATGATGGCATTTTTGCTTCATGACGTGATTGAACATCATGTTCCCATACCTTACATGTGATTTTGCAAGTGTTTGGGTTTGGGGGTGTCTCCTTTGGCTTCTAGAAGCACAAGTGCATTTTTTGAAGTTGGGAACATCAAGAAAATAGGAGTTACAATATTCTCGATTTATCAAAATAATAATTGTTTTACAAGGAGAACTCCGAAAAATGGCGTCCACGCTAGCTTGCTGCTAACACTTGTCCTCGTGTGAGGACCATAGAAGGCATTGCATCTTGTTTCTCTCTCCGCACGCTTCCTTGCTCGCTGCTCATGCCATTCCCCGCTCGCTGCTCACGCCATTCTCCCCTTTATTTTCTCCCCCATCCACACTTTAATCCCAAGTTGGGAGGCCATCGTTTGCCTTAGTGGGTGGACATTTTCTTTAGAACTTGGGTGGCCTTTATCCCTCATAACACACCACATTTGGCATGCACACCAAAGCTTAGCATCACATTTGGCGTGTTTTTCGGCCAAGGCATTGCTCTGCTAAATATTCAAATCTCATTGAGATATTAATATGATTTTGTGAAGCCATCACATTTGGTCTATACATCACCCAAGAAAATGCTAAGCATAGAATTCGGCTCCGAGGGCTTCTAGCATTAGTGTAAATCAATGTGAACCTCCCTTGACATTTCCCTGTTTGGTATATGTATCGGCCAAACTGCTCTTAAGAAAATCATTTTCTTCATTAGCCAGCCATGGAATTCAATTCAACGCGAGCACTAGCTATTAATGCACTACAAGAGATTAAATTCTAAATAAGTGTTAGTAGCAAGCTAACCCATGTGACATTTTTTGGGAGCTTTTATTGTAAAAACACTTATTCTTTTCATAAATTGGAAGTATTGTAACTCCTATTTTCGAAGTGGATATTGTAATTGATGATCTGAGGCTATAAACTTCCAGATTGTATCAACTTATCCTTAGTTAGAGCTCCCAGATCATTAGTTTTTGACCAAAGAAACCTTGTCTATGGTATAAAAGCAAATTTTCGTAAGTTATTGTTAAGTTTTTCGATAATAGAAACACAGTGTGAGCTAACAGCACTCACTTCTCTCCTTCTTGCGCTTCCTACTCCCTTTCCAGTTGTCACATTGTAGTGCCGTCTATTGTGTTGCAATCGCAGGTAAGAGCTCTACACATTAACGTGAACATATCATGGTAAATTGTAGCTTTTGGGATCACCGATCCACGACCCAATTTGATCATAAGTAGGAATTTAATCTATGAAACCACGAAGTAAGAATAGCTAGGGTATTGGGGCATCATTGCTAAGCATTAAGATGCATTCCGGGTCAAAAACGACTAGGTCAAAACTCATTGCTGTTAATAATTGGGTTTTTTGAACTTGACCTAAAGTGAGATTTGAGACCACAAGGATGTGTGCTTAGGTCTTATATACATGTCCTAGAAGTTTTGTAACATTCGAAAGTCGTTTGATTCTCTAACGATAATGATTTTTTTGCCAATTAGCGATTAGCTCTTGACGATTTAGGTCATTTGAGTGTAGCTTGTGTTAGATGCAAGTTGTCTATTGTTTTCCAAGATATTGACACCCTCTTTTAGCCTTTATGCACTAGCAGAGTCAACTTCGTCCCATGGATTGACAATTATGTTCGTGGTTCTCGCTGTATTTGCAATAAAATAGGAACGAGGTTAAAAACCCATCCCACATTTTGCACCCCTGTCGGGGACGAATAGACATAAACTAGGAAAAACAATCAGGTAGAATTTGCAGAATCGAAAACGACGAATGAAGTGATCATCCAGGTTGTCGGGGGATATGTGTTCGCTACGTGAGCCGGGCAGGCGCCGGGCCTCTTGCTGTGGGAGGTGTAAAAGAGAGAGAACAAGAACAATAGATAACTCTGGCAATCACCGCAATCATCAATTAATCGATTAATACATCTGAGTACAACTTAATCTTTAGCTAAGGCGGGCTGTTAACAGCACCGTCACTTGGATCATTTGCTAATTAGGAGTTTAAGCTCCTGTTTACAAGATTAGCCGATCCGTTAACGACATCGGACTTAACAAAATGCTAATGTAATCTTTAACGGATGACGGTGATGGAAATTATCTCTTGTCGCTTTATCTGCTTCAAGTTCAATTAGATTCTACAAGCATCAAGTCAGTTCACTGCCTCAATCATCAAGCCTCAATTATTATCGATTATCCTATAACTTCTTGCTTTGTGCGCTTTGCACTGCCTTATCTGTCGTTCACGACCTCAACTTCTCCTTTAACCAACTTGATTTTTTATTGCCTTCAAGCTCCGACTCCCTTCCCAAGTCGCTTCAATCTTCCTTTCTTGATTACCTTCTTCTACTCGAAACCTTTCACTCATTAGATTTTCTCTTCTTAGTTGAATGTCGAGAACAAGAGAGAGAAAGAGTCTTCTTGCTTTTGCACAAGAACAAATCCTTTTGCTTATCTGAGAGAGAGAGAGAGAGAGAGACAAATTAACCCTCCTGGTTCCCCTATGTCGCCATGGCAGAGAGAGAGAGAGAGAGAGAGAGAGAGAGAGAGAGAGAGAGAGAGAGAGAGAGAGAACTCCTTGCTTTGATTGGAGATCGAGAGAGAGAAAGATAGCCTTGCTTGGTCATCAGAGCTCTACTTGGAGAGCCTTCCTTCGATCCTTGCCAAGCTCGAGCTTACCTTATCCTTGGTTTTGTGCCCTCGAGGTCTTCGCCTCCTTTTCTTCGCCCTTCAATGCTTGCTTCGGCTTAGAGATCAAAAGAGAGAGAGTTCGCTTTTCTTTGCTTGCTCTCTTACTCGTTTGGTTGCTTCGATGGAGAGCTCCAGGAGCTTGCCTTCTCCTCCTTCTTGAGCCCTCGTTGGCTTTTCCTCCTTGTTATGCCTCCAATTTTTTCCTCGCATGCAATGCCCTCCTCTTTTATTAATAGCCCTCTCAAATTTTGCCCCCACCACGCAGTCACGGCGCCCTGACTGACGTGGCGTGGGAGCGGGGTTGATGACGTGGCAGGGGTGGATGTCGACCAGTGCCGAATGCGCCACAAGCGGCTCCGAATGGCATCGCCCCTGCTAGTTGAGCAATTTACGCTTCTTTCGCGTGCTGGTCCGACCTCGAATGCGACCGTTGCCAATCTTTTTCCTCCTGCGCAGTCTCCTCCTTCGCTCCTGTGGACGCCATGGCCTTATTTCCCTTTGCTTTTCGCAGACACCATAAAATTAAGGGTGGCCCCCTTTTAATGGGCGGACTTTTCCTCGACTTGAGTGGGAGGCCCTTTAACTTATGGCCTTGGATGGCCGGCCTTTGCTCCCAACGGCCATTGAGTCTCATAGTGAGCGGCCGGCAAGTAGAAGGCATCACATTTGGCATGCATATTCATCCAAGCAAAGCAATACCAAGCTCTCCCTGTGGCCGTTAAGCATATCCCACAATCAATACGCCCCATGAGACGTCATTTCGGACCATGAGCTCATTAAGTGCTTTCGTACTGGCACCACTTTTAGCATGCATAATCTAGCATGGCATTGCTAAGCATGACATTTTAATGCTTCTCGAGCTTACTACACTTAGCATAATTATCATCCACGGCACTCATCACATCAGTCGCATCTTCATTAGCTGGTCATGAAATACAATTTAATTAAAGCACCAGTTAACAGTGCACTGCAAGAGACGGAATACCGAACAATATTCCGGTTCCCAAAACTTGACTAAAGCTCAAAACTTCCCAGATGGCACCCCGACCGAGGCGAACGGCTTGGCACGGAATCGGTCCTCGAGGAATCTTTAACGGCCAATAACTTGGCAACCGGAACTCCGATTACTGATCTGAAAAGAGAGACGTGCTTTAAACTGCCATAACTTTTTCACCGTATCTCCAATCGACGAGCCGTAAAAACAGGCCGGTAGAGCACTTCAAGCACTACAATTCTAGATCATAATATCCCATCTGTGTTCACTTCAAGCATAATCATTTTTGGCATCATTAAGGTATCTGTTGGCCGTTTTAAGCCGCATCTGGCATACATTAATCATTAAACTGGATCTGTTAACAAGCCCTGATCACTAACCATTAAATGTGTAGGCTTCAAAGAAGTTTAGCTTGCATTTCTCTGCTCTTTTTCTCATCATGGCAGCGGAGCTGCACGACATCTACCCCCTCTGAACCTGCACAGCCTCCGGTCTGTGCCAATAGCACTTCAATCTGCATCTGCTACAGCTACAGTACCTTAAGCTCCTTACCATCATCAGACTCACGTAACTGTACGAAAAATGTAATAAGGCTTATACCCTATCATCAATGTTCTAACTTAATCAGTAGGAAGCTGCCCATCAAAATTCTCTGAACTTTATCTGTCGTATCTTCAAAGCATTCAATCATGGATAACTTGCTTAGTGAACCCCGCCAGACTCAAGTGCTCCAGTTAATGATGCACACGGCTTGACCATTAAGTTCTCTCTTAAGGAACCTTGTCAAGCTCAAGTATGCTTTACTCTGTCTGCACACGGAATGGCCGTCAAGTCCTTTACTTCAAGTTCTGCTAGCAGAACCAACTCAATAGATGTGAAGATACTTCATCAATTATCCAAACAAGTCAGTTGGAAGCCAGCCATGTAATCTTATTGACTGCATAACCAAAAACTCTTCTGTCTTAGCATAATCTAGAAAACAAAATCTTGTACCATGCAACCTGCTACAACAGATAGCTGGTACTCTTCAAATCTGGATCTGGCACTTTAGTAGCCCCCGGGATCAAACGGGAAACTAATCATCTGTCCCACTGTGAGCATTACTTGAAAAAATTTGGACCATCCTCCGGGATCATAGGGAAAATACAAGAATTTCCAATCAATATAGCATTGATAGCCGTTTTTTAGCTTTCCATAATTGCCATAGTAAGCTACCTCACCCTACCAAAATCACTCAAACACTGTGGCTATCCCTACCATTTCACTGTACATAGGCGTGTGCGAGTTCGGGGACTTTCCCCATATTTTCTTAAAAATCCTCAGCCAGCTAGTCACTGGGCTAGTTGAGCCAAAAAAAATTTAAAAAATATAAAATATAAAATATATTATGGCCCATTAGTGTGTAAATATTGCATTCTATATATGGCCTAAATATAGGAATTTTTATAATTATTCTGGTATTTTATTTAAATATTTATACTTAGGTGTGTATTTTATTAAACCTGTGTATGCCTTCTTTCATCCTCTTACACCATAAGTATATTTTTTGCCAATGTGTACATACTCTAACCTCATAATTCTTTTATACAAATCACTCCCACATTTTCACCCTCACCCTTGTGAAAACAAAAAATGATTTCTACTCCCTTAGTCACGTGTATTATATTATTTTCATTTACTTGTATACCTTTTCTTCTTTCACCCAAAATAATACAAAGAGGGACCATATCATATGATTCCAATATCTTTTCATATCCATAATTCCTCTATATTTTTATTATTATTTTTACTCATTATTCTAACACCATGTGCTCATTGAGCTAAAATCCATAAATAGTCCATACAATAGTCCCACCATGTATATATTTCTTTATTCACCAATAATCCTCCTCCATGCATGTGTAAAGGGAAACTTGAATGCTTTGTATTATGATATGACAAAGGAGGGGCTCACTCTTGGATGCATTGTACAAATTCAACAAAGGAGGGGGCCACTAAAAGACTTTTGCAGGCATAAAAAACAGGCTTTTTGGTGAGATTTTTGGCACCCATCTCCACTCCCAATTTGGAGCGGTAGTCAAAAGAGAAAATGTGGAACAAAAGTTGAATAATCACCTCAAACCTTTTGGTGATTTTTGGAGCAACCACCGGTGAGATATGATTTTTTTAGTGGACCCCAGTCTGCCCACTTTTCTCACAAAGTAACCCATAGTCTTCTCTCACCTCCTTTCCCACTTCCACACACATACACTCATTCCTCTCCATCTCCCACTCCCAAACCTGCAACTCCCATGTCCTAATTCACCCTCTTCACCATTGCCACTTCTCTCACACCTCCATAGCCCTCATCCTCCATTTCTACACCCCTAGGTGCTCCCCTTTCTCTCTACATATATGTCCATATTACCATACTCTCTTCAGCTTTGTAAAGAACTTCAAAAAATCAGAAAAAATCCAAGGTTAACCTCTGCAAATGAAGGCTTTTATCATGAATTTTCCAAGGTTTGAGGATAACATAGCTTCATCGACACGCCCTACTTCGCCATGCTGGCCGCTTCTTCTTCCAGTGCTGTAAAGAGGTGAATGTCAACTTCTCCAGAGCTTCACCTCTCTTTACAAGCTCATCCCTTCTCTAACTTTTCTCATCATATATCTCACCATTTGGTGAATGATTTTGTAAATATTTTGTAGTGATAATTACTAACTGCTAACCACTAACCTTATTGTAAAATGCATCCTCTACTAGAGTAGGCACTCCCAAATTATTCACTCAATCTCTCTCTCCTTTCATCCTCAATAATTCTCTTCGCTTGAGCCCACATCCATGTGACTCAAAGGACAAGAGAGACCCACCTTCATTTAGAAAAATAAAATATGCATAATCTTTGATTTCTTCAAATAAACTTGATTAGGTCTAATCCTAATCGGGGCTTCTAAAACCTATAAATAGAGCCCTTATCTCCCTTGTAAATCATCACATGATCACACCACACCACACCATTCTCAACACATAACACACCACTCTTCAAGACTAGTTGTGTAGAGTGTGTGCACTGTGAGTACTCTATTCCATCACTACACATAGGTGCATGGAGAAGGTTGAAGTTAATTATGCTATCTAGAGGAGTGGAGTGATACTATACTCTGCATCACACTTGTAGCCTACTCTTGTCCATAAATAAGATTCATAGTTTTGGGTGCAATTGTATGCTGCAACTACGACTCTTCTCTCCAAATTGACTTGATAAGTTGGCTCATCAGGTGGTTGAAAGGTATATTGTCCTTGAAGTCTGTTGTGTTATTTCATGCTTGATGGTTTGAGGGCTTGTTGAATTGTTTGCCTAAAAAGTCAATTATAAGAGGGTGCTCAGTGAGAGGGCTCTCGTGACCCTAAGACAATTTGTGTATTGGCAACAAGGTCAAGTTTTGTGTTTTCTCTCTATTTCTCATCAAGCTTTGTGTGCATCTAGTCTTTAAGGCTAAGACTGAGTTGCTCAAGTTGATTTGTGCTCTTTACCTCTCTCTGGCGTGGTGAATGTTTGTGTTTGGTGTGTGTGGCTATCTTACATTCCCCTCTCTTTGTGCGTTTGAGTATAAGGAGATATCATGGGCGTCCTAGTTCGCATCTACAAATAGGTGGTGCCCCTTTTCTTGTTTGGTTTTTTGGCTGTGGGTTGTTGTTGTCTCTGATTGTGCTTGCCCCAGCCCCAATTGAGCAGCACGGGAGCCTCGAAGGGTGTTTAGAGACCGCTCTTGTTGTTGCTCGCCCTGGACCGCCTCAAATTTTTGCCCCCACTGAGGAATGACTTTGTGCTTATTGTTGTTGTATTGCATGAATGCTTGAATTTTAGCATAATCAAGTAGATTATATGAATCATGAAAACTTGTATGACCGAGTGTAATTTCAAGGCAACAAAAATTGATCTAGAATATGGTTTGGATTAGCATAACATAAGAAAGAAAGAAAAAAAAAATTCACATAAGAGTCTAGAATTCATGTTGAAGGACCTTTCAAAACTTTGTGTAGTTAGTTGATGTCATGAGAGAAAATGATTGTTTGGAACTAATCTTTGTGTGGTTCTAGCATTGAGAGACTATGACACGCTATACCTTTGATGAGATCCCAATCTTCTTCGAAAATCTAGAAGAAGATGTTGATGATTTCCTTGCTAATTTTAGAATGGTTTGTCATATCCTTGGTAAAAGGGATGACATTGAAGAAGGGGATTTTCTATTGCTATGCCTTAGAGGCAATGCTGAGCAATGGTTTTGGAGTATGTCTTCTCAGATTGAAGATGGATATACCATAATTTCCAAAGCTTTGAAGACCAGATTCTCTAAATTTCCAACAACAGAGACAGCATGGGCTTCATTAGGGAGACTTCAACAACATGGTGAAGACTACTATGCTTATGAGGATTTTTTTTCTCATCAATGGGGAGGATGTGGGTTTAGTTATACATTTCAAGATTATGTAAAAATGGAGCAATTTATTTTGGGTTTGTCTCCTTTCCTAAAGACGAAGCGGTCACTATTGCCCGAAGGAAGTTTCACAAGTACTTCTACATCAAAAATGATTTCCATCATGCTGGAAGAACCAACCATCATGAAAGTGTTTCTATCAAGGAGTCAACTCCTTTGCTATACTTGTCTCCTTCTACTTCGACAAATGTTGAAGAAGTTACTTACATGCCAACTGATTATTCAAGTGCTAAAGTGTGTGGCCAAGATTCAAATGTGGAATCTCTTTCTTCTACCTTTATCACAAGCATGCAAAAATCGACACAAGATATCTCAAATGGCATTGATGATTCAATAATGGATATATCCAACCTTTTGGCGGAGGATCAATTTCTAGTCCGAGCAGACGACGCTTTTGTACAACATGAGTCTATGGAGAATGAAGACCTTGAAGGTAACCTTGAGTCTTATGGAATGTTCTGAGAGTGTATCTTGTATAAAAGAAGAGAGTGAAGAAGATCATAAAGAGATGATTGTGTACATGGAATGCCAACTCCAAAACAAAGTTGAAGAGTGTGAGTTGAATCCATGTGAGGATAATCTTCAAGAAGTGTTTGAGGATGTTGATAAGCATTGGTATGACCCATGTATGTTAATCATGGAGGAACCTATCATGCAAGAAGCCAAAGTTTTCACAAAATCAAATAGTAATCTGTCAACCTTTGAGGTGGTACAATGTGAGGAGTTACAACCTTGCCAAAGGGGGGGGCTTACAAGGGGATGAAGAACATGGGAGAGTAGTAAAAAATAAAATCATAAAAGGAAACTATCAGAAGGGTATCATTCTCTCCAATGGTGTTTTAGTGGGTGGCTCTTCATTCATGGGACAATCTCTTAGCAAGAAAATTCAAGCTTTTGAAGCCCCAATCATCTTCACATTGGGTTTCACCTCTTCAAAGTCAACTTCTCCTTTCTTCACATATACCTTTCATCAGGGGCACCATACCTTCTTAAGTGGAAGAGGACATGAATACTTGGTGATGAACGGATGTTTCCAAACCTTCTTCATTTGGTTCCTTGGTGTATGGAGGTCGCACATTGTGATGCTTCTGGTCTTCATCATAGATGAAAAACTTGTTGATTGCTACATGTGGATATTTCATCAATCAGTACCAAAATCTATTATCTTCCAATGTGTTGGAAGCAATAGAAACCTTCGTCTATTATCTACTTATGTGGTAAACTATTTGCAATATCTTCCAATAGCAGCAGGAAGCATGGATCAAGATTTCCTAAATCATAAAGGCCATATAATTTTTGACTTGGTAAGCCTACCCAGGTTGAATGAATTTTATGAGCTACAGTTCGGGAATTCGCTCATACAAGCTCTTGAAGATCGTAGCAGATACATCAACTTTACAGAGGAGGAAGAGCAACCAATCTTTTATATCACATTCATAGTGATAGATGCAATGATGGACAACAGTAAAATCTACAAGTTTCCTTAACCGAAATCAGTAAGTGATTCCATACCATACATATCTCTTTGAGAAAGATATTTCAAGATCTTTGATCTTGGGGGGTGCTTATGGAAACTTTCTGAATGGAGGAGGTTTACTCAGTCACTTCATTACATCGTGCTATGGGCTCTGAGAACCTTTCATATCACACAGGTTTTTTTAATCATACCACAAAGGTTCTTCAAAGATGAGAGAAGACAAAGACAGACGTTACACAATCTACATGTTGTATGATTGGATAAATGGTACATGAATGTACCAATATCTAGGGGGGGGGGGGACTAATGATAGCCATTTTTCGGCTTTCCATAATTGCCATAGTAAGCTACCTCACCCTACCAAAATCACCCAAACACTGTGGCTATCCCTACCATTTCATTGTACATAGGCGTGTGTGAGTTAGGGGACTTTCCCCATATTTTCTTAAAAACCCTCAGCTAGCTAGTCAATGGGCTAGTTAAGCCAAAACATTTTTAAAAATATAAAAAATAAAATATATTATGGCCCATTTGTGTGTAAATATTGAATTGTATATATGGCCTAAATATAGGGATTTTTATAATTATTCTGGTATTTTATTTAAATATTTATACTTAGGTGTGTGTTTTATTAAACCTGTGTATGCCTTCTTTCATCCTCTTACACCATAAGTATATTTTTTGCCAATGTGTACATACTCTAACCTCATAATTTCTTTTATACAAATAACTCCCACATTTTCACCCTCACCCTTGTGAAAACAAAAAATGATTTTTACTCCCTTAGTCATGTGTATTATATTATTTTCATTTACTTGTATACCTTTTCCTCTTTCACCCAAAATAATACAAAGAGGGACCATATCATATGATTCCAATATCTTTCCATATCCATAATTCCTCCATATTTTTATTATTATTTTTACTCATTATTCTAACACCATGTGCTCATTGAGCTAAAATCCATGAATAGTCCATACACTAGTCCCACCATGTATATATTGCTTTATTCACCAATAATCCTCCTCCATGCATGTGTAAAGGGCAACTTGGATGCTTTGTATTATGATATGACAAAGGAGGGGCTCACTCTTGGACCATATCATATGATTCCAATATCTTTCCATATCTATAATTCCTCCATATTTTTATTATTATTTTTACTCATTATTCTAACACCATGTGCTCATTGAGCTAAAATCCATGAATAGTCCATACACTAGTCCCACCATGTATATATTTCTTTATTCACCAATAATCCTCCTCCATGCATGTGTAAAGGGCAACTTGGATGCTTTGTATTATGATATGACAAAGGAGGGGCTCACTCTTGGATGCATTGTACAAATTCAATAAAGGAGGGGGCCACTAAAAGACTTTTGCAGACATAAAAAACAGGCTTTTTGGTGAGATTTTTGGCACCCATCTCCACTCCCAATTTGGAGCGGTAGTCAAAAGAGAAAATGTGGAACAAAAGCTGAATAATCATCTCAAACATTTTGGTGATTTTTGGAAAAACCACCGGTGAGATATGATTTTTTTAGTGGACCCCAGTCTGCCCACTTTTCTCACAAAGTAACCCATAGTCTTCTCTCACCTCCTTTCCCACTTCCACACACATACACTCATTCCTCTCCATCTCCCACTCCCAAACCTACAACTCCCATGTCCTAATTCACCCTCTTCACCATTTCCACTTCTCTCACACCTCCATAGCCCTCATCCTCCATTTCTACACCCCTAGGTGCTCCCCTTTCTCTCTACATATATGTCCATATTACCATACTCTCTTCAGCTTTGTAAAGAAATTCAAAAAATCAAAAAAAATCCAAGGTTAAACTCTGCAAATTAAGGCTTTTATCATGAATTTTCCAAGGTTTGAGGATAACATAGCTTCATCGACACGCGCTACTTCACCATGTTGACCGCTTCTTCTTCCAGTGCTGTAAAGAGATGAATGTCAACTTCTCCAGAGCTTCACCTCTCTTTACAAGCCCATCCCTTCTCTAACTTTTCTCATCATATATCTCACCATTTGGTGAATGATTTTGTAAATATTTTGTAGTGATAATTACTAACTACTAACCACTAACCTTATTGTAAAATGCACCCTCTACTAGAGTAGGCACTCCCAAATTATTCACTCAATCTCTCTCTCCTTTCATCCTCAATAATTCTCTTCCCTTGAGCGCACATCCATGTGACTCAAAGGACAAGATAGACCCACCTTCATTTAAGAAAATAAAATATGCATAATCTTTGATTTCTTCAAATAAACTTGATTAGGTCTAATCCTAATCGGGGCTTCTAAAACCTATAAATAGTGCCCTTCTCTGCCTTGTAAATCATCACATGATCACACCACACCACACCATTCTCAACACATAACACACCACTCTTCAAGCCTAGTTGTGTAGAGTGTGTGCATTGTGAGTGCTCTATTCCATCACTACACATAGGTGCATGGAGAATCTTGAAGTTAATTATGCTATCTAGAGGAGTGGAGTGATACTATACTTTGCATCACACTTGTAGCCTACTCTTGTCCATAAATAATATTCATAGTTTTGGGTGCAATTGTATGCTGCAACTACGACTCTTCTCTCCAAATTGACTTGATAAGTTGGCTCATCAGGTGGTTGAAGGTATATTGTCCTTGAAGTCTGTTGTGTTATTTCATGCTTGATGGTTTGAGGGCTTGTTGAATTGTTTGCCTAAAAAGTCAATTGTAAGAGGGTGCTCGGTGAGAGGGCTCCGGTGACCCTAAGACAAATTGTGTATTGGCAACAAGGTCATGTTTTGTGTTGTCTCTCTATTTCTCATCAAGCTTTGTGTGCATCTAGTCTTTAAGGCTAAGACTGAGTTGCTCAAGTTGATTTTTTCTCTTTACCTCTCTCTGGCGTGGTGAATGTTTGTGTTTGGTGTGTGTGGCTATCTTACATTCCCCTCTCTTTGTGCGTTTGAGTATAAGGAGATATCATGTGCGTCCTAGTTCGCATCTACAACTAGGTGGTGCCCCTTTTCTTGTTTGGTTTTTTGGCTGTGGGTTGTTGTTGTCTCTGATTGTGCTTGCCCCACCCCCAATTGAGCAGCACGGGAGCCTCGAAGGGTGTTTAGAGGCCGCTCTTCTAGTTGGCCGCCCCGGACCGCCTCAGCATAAACATAAATCAGCCCACAAATCTTCATACAAACCGCCTGGATCATATGGTATATAAGTCAATTACCCAGGATCATGTATATATCTGTCTCCTCCTGGGTCAAAAGCTAGCTCAAAATGCCCTACATCATAGGGTAACATCAGATTCCATATAGCATCAGGTAGCCTCAGATACTACCATATCCTCTGTGCTGTGCACCTTCACTCTCACTAGTATTGGAATCCCAATCATGCATATCTGAATACATCAAGTCTCTTATAAAACCCTCTTCATTAGGCTCAAAAGATGCATCTGAAAACAATTCTCTATCTCGTAGAGGCTCAAAATCATGTAGTGCATCGTCTAACAGCTGCATAAGTCCATCATCAGTTGAATCTGAATAAACTTGATCATGCATGATTCTGAATTGATTGGTATCCTTAGCATCTATATTTGAGAACCCTTCTAAAGATTCGTCCAGTAAGCACATAAGGTCTAGGTCCACCGCTTCAGAAGGTTCCTCAATCCTCTACATCTCAGGTTGCTGTAAACTAAGATTTCCACATGTGGCATGCATACTAAATGCATCTACTATAAACTGCTCTTTAAGTCTTTCACCCTCAGCGAAATATCTTTGCACTTCTGTCGCACAAAGTTCAGCATGCACATTGAAAATTTTATCTACTACCCTATTTGTATCATCCGCACAATGAAACCAGTCATATTCATGAACAAGAGACTGCACTTCACTATGCACCCCCTCTGAATCAACATCATCAAGTTTATGATCATTTTGCAATGTGTGAGTCCTGTGTCACAAATTCTTGATAGAGAAGAAGTTTGCTCCCTCTCTAAATCACCATCATCAATTTCAGGACCAGTCTGCCAGATCAGTAGCTCTAGGTCACAGAAGCATGTCAAAGGAGGAGTCTACATCCCCTCTGATTCATCATCATCACATTCAGGTTCAGTTGTCCAATTTGATAGTTGTGCTTCACTAAAACTTGTCAATGAAGGAGTTTGCACCCCCTCTGAATCAAGCACACACTCTTGTTTAGCCAAGTCCTCAAAATCTGGTACATCCAAATTCGGTAAATCTGGTATACCAAAATCCATGGTCTTGCTGCTCTCAACAGCAGCCCTGCTTTGACCTATAACATTTGTATCATTAATCAACTCTTTGGCAAAACCTATACTAGTATCTTCAATCACCTCTATGGTAGAATCTGTACTAGAAAAAGTTTTCTCTAATTCTGGTTCAGTAGCAAAAGTATCAGTTGTAACTGAATCTTGATGCATGTCTTCTTGAATATGGCTACACTCATTCACCTGCACATCTTCATGAGCTTTAGCCAATTCATTGTCTTGATCCCATGATTTCTTTTCTTCCTGTACTACAGGTATATGTTCTTTGAAAAATTTACCCTTTGTAGATTGATGTTGTAGAGACTCACCCTCAATGACAGCTACTTCATGCAAGGCATCTGCAAATCCCAACTTTGCATACACAGCTTCAACTATGTCTTCATCACTAGCCTGTAAGAAGGTAGCATCCTGCAGAATAAACTCATTAATCACAGCTTCTAACTTTGATCGTACTTGCCCTCGGATATCTGCGTAGTCAGGTACACTTGAACTCTGTTCTTGATAGCATTCATACTGCTCATAACGTGCTTGCACAATAGCTTCTTTGAAATACTCCCAGTCATCGTTGCAAGCTCTGGTAACCTCTTGAATCTGCTCCTTCACATCTGAACTCACTAACTGCTAAAAAGATTTGATCATCAACTCTTCTGGTATCCCTCTTACCTTGGTCTCTAGCTCGTAGCACTCTAGGTAACCCTCTGGATCGTATCCATCAAAGAGTCGTATTTCATCGTATACTGCATCTAAAGCTGCATCCAAAGCTTCATCGATTTTATTTTTCTTCTTTACAGTCTCTATCCCAAGCAAAGATCCTTGAACCAATTGAAGCATCTTTGAAAAATCTGGAACTGTTGACTTATCATCAAACCCGTTCGCACTTACTTCTGCAATCATCTTCATCATCTGCTCTAAATTCTCCATCTTTACCTCCCACCCCGGCTCGTTTCGCGTTGGGTTCACCAAAGATGTCGGGGGATATGTGTTCGCTACGTGAGCCGAGCAGGCGTCGGGCCTCTGCTTGTGGGAGGTGTGAAAGAGAGAGAACAAGAACAACAGATAACTCTGGCAATCACCACAATCATCAATTAATCGAATAATATATCTGAGTACAACTTAATCTTTAGCCAAGGCGGGCTATTAGCAGCACCGTCACTTGGATCATCTGCTAATTAGGAGTTTAAGCTCCCGTTTACAGGATTAGCCGAGCTGTTAACGACACCGGACTTAAAAAAATGCTAATGTAATCTTTAACGGATGACG
The DNA here is from genome assembly GCF_014529385.1 of Adiantum capillus-veneris. Taxonomy (NCBI): domain Eukaryota; kingdom Viridiplantae; phylum Streptophyta; class Polypodiopsida; order Polypodiales; family Pteridaceae; genus Adiantum; species Adiantum capillus-veneris. Next base: position 123,630,783 of record NC_140938.1, on the reverse strand, counting down.
GTGATGGAAATTATCTCTTGTCGCTTTATTTGCTTCAAGTTCCATTAGATTCTACAAGCATCAAGTCAGTTCACTGCCTCAATCATCAAGCCTCAATAATTATCGATTATCCTACAACTTCTTGCTTTGTGCGCTTTGCACTGCCTTATCTGTCGTTCACGACCTCAACTTCTCCTTTAACCAACTTGATTATTTATTGCCTTCAAGCTCCGACTCCCTTCCCAAGTCGCTTCAATCTTCCTTTCTTGATTACCTTCTTCTGCTCGAAACCTTTCAATCATTAGATTTTCTCTTCTTAGTTGAATGTCGAGAGCAAGAGAGAGAAAGAGTCTTCTTGCTTGTGCACAAGAACAAATCCTTTTTCTTATCTGAGAGAGAGAGAGAGAGACAAATTAACCCTCCTGGTTCCCCTATGTCGCCATGGCCGAGAGAGAGAGAGAGAGAGAGAGAGAGAGAGAGAGAGAACTCCTTGCTTTGATTGGAGATCGAGAGAGAGAAAGATAGCCTTGCTCGGTCATCAGAGCTCTACTTGGAGAGCCTTCCTTCGATCCTTGCCAAGCTCGAGCTTACCTTATCCTTGGTTTTGTGCCCTCGAGGTCTTCGCCTCCTTTTCTTCGCCCTTCAATGCTTGCTTCGGCTTAGAGATCAAAAGAGAGAGAGAGTTCACTTTTCTTTGCTTGCTCTCTTGCTCGTTTGGTTGCTTCGATGGAGAGCTCCAGGAGCTTGCCTTCTCCTCCTTCCTGAGCCCTCGTTGGCTTTTCCTCCTTGTTATGCCTCCAATTTTTTCCTCGCATGCAATGCCCTACTCTTTTATTAATAGCCCGCTCAAATTTTGCCCCCACCACGCAGTCACGGCGCCGTGACTGACGTGGCGTGGGAGCGGGGTTGATGACGTGGCAGGGGTGGATGTCGACCAGTGCCGAATGCGCCACAAGCGGCTCCGAATGGCATCGCCCCTGCTAGTTGAGCAATTTACGCTTCTGTCGCGTGCTGGTCCGACCTCGAATGCGACCGTTGCCAATCTTTTTCCTCCTGCGCAGTCTCCTCCTCCGCTCCTGTGGACGCCATGGCCTTATTTCCCTTTGCTTTTCACAGACACCTTAAAATTAAGGGAAAATTACCAAAATACCCCTCTAATTTGAGGAAATTCTCAAAATACCCCCGATATTTTGTCATAAATTCCCAAAATGCCCTTCAAATTTTCCAAAATTCCCAAAATACCCCTGGTTGTGAGAGTAAATTTCTCAAAGAACAAATTTTTTTGTAGGTCTTCACAAGAAGAGTGATTGTCTATCGTACAAGATGCTAAAACTACAATTTGAGTTGGTTAAGTAGGCTTTGGAGATGAATTGCTTCATTATTTTTAGACATAATTGCCTTTTTTGCGATTGTAACTGGTGACAAATTACATGCTGAGCACTCAAAAACGGACCTCAATTGTCACAAACGAATAAAGATTAGAAAATCTTGAGCAATCCAACCAAAATAGATATAGGGGTATTTTGGGAATTTCCTCAAATTAGAGGGGTATTTTGGTAATTTTCCCTAAAATTAAGGGTGGCCCCCTTTTAATGGGCGGCCTTTTCCTCGACTTGAGTGGGCGGCCCTTTAACTTATGGCCTTGGATGGCCGGCCTTTGCTCGCAGTGGCCATTGAGTCTCATAGTGAGCGGCCGGCAAGTAGAAGGCATCACATTTGGCATGCATATTCACCCAAGCAAAGCAATACCAAGCTCTCCCTGTGGCCGTTAAGCATATCCCACAATCAATACGCCCCATGAGACGTCATTTCGGACCATGAGCTCATTAAGTGCTTTCGTACTGGCACCACTTTTAGCATGCATAATCTAGCATGGCATTGCTAAGCATGACATTTTAATGCTTCTCGAGCTTACTACACTTAGCATAATTATCATCCACGGCACTCATCACATCAGTCACATCTTCATTAGCTGGTCATGAAATACAATTTAATCAAAGCACCACTTAATAGTGCACTCCAAGAGACGGAATGCCAAACAAGATTTCAGTTCCCAAAACTTGATTGAAGCTCAAAACTTCCCAGATGGCACCCCGACAGAGGCGATCGGCCTGGCACGGAACCGGCCCCCAGGGAATCTTTAACGGCCAATAACTTGGCAACCAGAACTCCGATTGCTGATCTGAAAAGATCGACGTGCTCCACAAAGTGAGCACTTCAGGCCCGTGCATTCATTTCATTTCTGTCACCTCAGCTGCAGTTGCCCAATCCGGTACAGATCTGCAATCGACTTAAACTTTAAACTGCCATAACTTCTTCACCGTAGCTCTATCGATGAGCCGTAAAGACAGGCCGTTAGAGCACTTAAAGCACTACAGTTCTAGATCATAATATCCCATCTGTGTTCACATCAAGCATAATCATTTTTGGCATCATTAAGGCATCTATTGGCCCTTTTAAGCCGCACCTGGCATACATTAATCATTAAACTGGACCTGTTAACAAGCCCTGATCACTGACCATTAAATGTGTAGGCTTCAAAGAAGTTTAGCTTGCATTTCTCTACTCTTTTTCTCATCATGGCAGCGGAGCTGCACGACAATGTTAATGAGTATGCAAAGCAGATGCAGCTAATGACAGAAAAGATGTGAACAACAGCGCTTAGTACCAGTGCCAAAGCTAAAGAATTGGAATAGGTAATAGATTCTCTACAAGGTGAGCTTGAGGATAGGTTGAATATCATTGAATATCTCCAAGGATAGATCAAAGAACTAAAAAATGAAGTAGAACAAGACCAAATTGTCAAGCAAAGGCAGCAAAAAGAGATGGAAGATTTAGGAGAACTCCTCACAAAGCTGTTAGATGCATACAAAAGCAAGGACCAACGAATGACAAAAGTGACCAACGAACTTTTAATCACTACTGAATCAATATAGCCAATGCCTCATTGCATACTCTGAGCAAAGAATCAATGACCAAGTGGCATTCGTAAGGAAGATCACAAAAAACCCAGCCGTAGCTTCACTCAAGGGGACATATGAAGTCTACAAGACTTTGGAAAAGAGAAACAAGGAACTGGATCTTGAGTTAAAGCTAGAACAGGCAAAAAGATGAGACCTCACCTTAATGCAGGTACAAAGAGAAGAGAAATTTCTCAAGGAGATAGAGAATTTAAAGAGAGACAACCGGTTGCTGAGAGAAGGGCATACGAAATCTCAAGAGGAGACATGAACCTCTGAACATCCAATCATAGACATACCATCAGTCTCCTATGCGGATATGGAAACACAACCAATAGAAGGGAAGACTGGAGATTCTAATTTCAAGTACCAATCACTACAGAAGAACAAGTGCCAAGGGTCTAGCTTTCTAAAGCTGAAGGAGATGCAATTAAATAGCAGATTGTTCAAGAAGTAGATGTTAAGTGGAAAATTGGGAGTTGAGAGTTCTCCACTCAGCCAATGTAACCCAGCTCACTCCTAACTAAATCAATGCTCAATGGCATCAATAGTCGTTGCCCTACCCTTTGATAAAGGTGGAGCTACTACAAGTCAAAGAAAGACTTTACAAGGATATGTAGGAAGAACGTTCAGATGCTCTCCACCCCAAATGGAGAAAGAAAAAGCTCAACAAGAACTCAAGGTAGCTCATTATGTTTATAAGAGCACCTGTAGCAATACAGAGAGACCCTACATTGTATCCTATACTAAGGGTAATGACATGGCAATCACCTAAAGCATTGAGGAAGAAGAGACCAACTTGGATCAACTACCCCAGACTTCCGGCTCCATAGCAAGGACCAACAACGGAGGAATACATGGTGAAAACCTTAATGAGTTCCATGAACTTCTTCAAAATCCTCCCTAACCTCTCATGTGTAATGATCTATAAAATCTACAGAATGCTGCTTACATGCATTCAAGATTTTCATGAGCCTGAGCAAACAGAAGCCCCATGGATGTCTTTCTTAGAAGGTAACAAAGGCTTGTGCTATGATTTGAGTGGATAGCCTTGAGAAGAAGTCCTCTATGGATTCTACACCAGATGTATGTTCTTGCCATCAAGCAATATGTTGTCATTCGAAGAGTCTTTTTGTACAGGATTCTTCACATGGCCGACAAAGAATTTTTGATTAGTGATCAACAATCTGACATCAAGGTTTGTTGGCTATTCTGCCATCAAACTTAAAAACAAAGTCATTATTCAATTTTTTCAAGTCCTTGACAAAGAAAGACACATTAGATATGAGAAATCTCTACACGCACTTCAAGACTGCCTCGCCAGCCGTCAACCCAAAGACTACTTCAATCCATGAAACTATGTCAAAGGGACGACCCAATCGAGGGAGGGGGGGGGGGGGGGGGGGGGGGGGGGGGGAATTTAGCAGCAATCTAACCCATGTAACATTTTTTGGGAGCTTTTATTATCAAAACACTTACACTTTTGATAAATCTAGAATGTTGTAACTCCTATTTTCCAGGTGGATATTATAATCGATCATCCAGGGCTATAAGCTTCTAGATTGTATCAACTTATCCTTAGTTACAACTCCCAGATCATTAGTTTTTGAGTAACCTTGACTAAGGTATAAAAGCCAATTTTTGTAAGTTATTGTTAAGTTTTTGGATAATAGAAACACAGCATGAGCTAACGGTGCTCACTTATCTCCTTCTCACGCTTCCTACTCCCTTTTCGGTTGTCACATTGATGTGCCGTGTTGCAACCGCAGGTAAGATCTCTTTGCATTGACATAAACATATCATGGTAAATTGTAGATTTTGGTGTCATCGACTTGCGGCCTAATTTCATCATAAGTAGTACTTTGAGCTATTAAATCACAAAGTAAGCATAGGCGGGGTATTGGGGCATCATTGCTAAGCATTTAGATGCATTCGGTGTCAAAAATGACTAGGTAATAAACTCACTACTGTTAATAATTGCATTTTTTGCACTTGACCTAAATGGCATTTGAGACTTAAAGCATGTGTGCTTAGGTCTCTATATACATGTCCTAGAAGTTTTGTAACATTCGGATGTTGTTTGATGCCATAACAGTTATGATTTTTTTGCCAATTAGCAATTAGCTCTTGATGACTTAAGTCATTTGAGTGTATCTTGTGTTAGATGCGATTTGTCTATTGTTTTCCAAGAGTGTGACACCCTCTTGTAGCCTCTATCCACTAGTCAAGTCAGCTTCGTGCCATGGATTGACAATTATGTTTGTGGTTCTTGCTATGTCTGTAATAAGATAGGAGTGAGGTTAATCCCACAACAAGATACTTCTTGAGAACTTATTCTACCATTTTCTAGAACATGGTTGAAGCTCAAAGATCTCAGATGACAAATTGACCAAGGAAATGAAAGTGGTATGGAACTGGCCCCCGATGAAACTTAATTTGGCAATATCTTGACAATCGGAATTTTGATTGACAATCTGAAAAGATCAATGCTCTCCTCACTTCAGACCCATGCATTCATATCAAGTTTGACCATTCCTCAGCATCTGTCCAATCGAGTAGGGATTTTCTATCCACTCAAACTTCAAATTGGTATATCTATAGCTCCAATTGACGACCCGCAAAGACAATCTTGTAGAGAATTTCAAGTATTAAAATTATAATCAATAAACTCCCGACTATGAACATTTCAAGAATACTCTCTTTTAGCATCAATAAGGCAGCTATTGGCCCTTTAAAGCTACATCTGGCATACATTTAGCTTAAACTCAAGTTGTTATCAAGCCCTGACCACTGATCACTGAATATATAGCCTTCAAACAACCTTAATATGCATCCCTCTTCTTATTTTCTTGTCATGGAAATGGAGCTGCGTGACAACGGGAAAAGAAATCAACAAAAAGTAAGAGCTTGTCTTGGAAGACAAAGATACAGAGCAAGGTTTGAAGACAAGGTGAAATGATGTACAAGATGCAGTCTCCCTATTGGCAAAAAGACAGTGCAAAAGAGACAAGATGGTGGTGAAAAATGGTGCTCAAATATGTGCTATTACTAAGAAGCAGCCAAACCCTACTATTGTAGCTTCTAAGGATGATGGATCTATGCGTGAAGAACTTGTGAAGGGAATATGCAAGTTGGAATTAAAGCTAGCAGGCTTGAAGAAAAGGGGAAAACATCTGGACAGTCATAAAGTCAAAGATGTCAAAACAGAGAGGGGTTAGTAAATTAGGTGCATATGGTGTGACATTCCGAACCATCCAACAAGGGACTATTATAGCTTCAAAGATTACTTGGGTAAAGATCTTGTCTTCTTCGAAGCGGGAAAGATACATCTTAGTGAAATAAGGAAACCCTTGGCAACCAACTTTGGCAAAGGAGGGAGGAAAAAGCTAGTTGAGGACATGGAAACCAGTCATGCTATCTCAATGGTTAACACTAGGTTGGTAACCTAACAGGACATAAAAGTGTCCTTTCAGGGTTTTGAAAAAAACCTCCAAAACCATAGTAGATCCACTCATTTTGTAAATCCTTTCATGAGGTTATAGTTCAAGGCCTACTACACATGGAAAAAATAAGAAACTTGTAAAATTTCTCATCTTTTGGTCACACCAAGCCTCCAAAGTTGATGGACCACTGCATTTTCATCAAAACAGTCATTTCTTATGTTTTGTTGCATAAAAATAAGATTAGGGATTTTTGTAGGACTTGAGATAAATTCCCTAGTTAACTTCAATGGGTTGGTCATCAGAACATATGATTGCTTCTCACTCACTATTTTTTTTCCAAAATAAATAGGTACAAAAAAGTTAAATTTTTACCATTCTGCAAACCTATCATCAAAGTTTCTATAGCCACGCTCAATACAAATAATATATGTATGTTTTCTTAGTTCCCTATTGTCCTTTATATTCATAAGGAGCCATGGAGCATGTCAAAATAATAATACATCTCTTACCAAGGGGAATCTTGGGGACAAAGATGAAGTGCTAAATACAGCAAACATGAAAAAACTGGGTTCAACATTATGAGTTGTAGAATCCCATAGAAACTATTCAATATCTAGCCAAATTTGATCCTTATGACTAGATATGGTTACTACCTACAAAATGCATGTAGTTGTCACAAGAAACTAACAATATTGAAAAATCTATACTTGATATACTAGAATGTTTCGTTTTCTTCTATAATTGAAAAAATCAACCATCGTTGTGTACTATGAAAAGTAGGGTATTAGGTGCCCCAAAACTCAAGGAATATTAGCTTTATGTTACAATATGCGACATAGAAAATCAAAAATGCATTTGGATATCATGAAATCCACCAAAAAAATCATAGAAGAGCTAAAATTGGCTAAAAAACAGGATTTGACAATTTTTGTAATTTGGTCATAACTTACAACTTTAATATTTATTTCTCCCTAGAAGCATCAGGACATGTTGAGGACTACTAAAGATAGTTCTCTAGCATTATAGACCTCACAAAAATGAATTCTAGAGTGGTCTAGTTGCAAAAAGTTGAAAAAAGCCAAAAACAGGACCCGTTTTTTCACACAGTTTAGGTTGTGAAATGTTGTGCAAGGACAAGGTTAAAGATGGAATTGATATTCCAAAAAATGTCGAGTTTTTTTCAGCTCACGAGACAACTTTCTAGATAGATAGCACCTCAAAATCCGTTTTGAAACTCTTGACATAATTTAAGGAAAATGGTCACTTAATAGGACATAAAAGTGTCCCATTACCAACCTAGTGTTAAAGCACAACATTTGGCTTAAAGTTTGGTCAAGTCATTCTCGAAGGATCAAAATCTAGTGAAGACGTGAGTGAGGATGGTGAATATGTCTGGCCATCTACAATGGAGTCAGCTATGAAGAAAAAGTTGACTAAACGAATCATACATGAAGCTACAGATTGTATCATCTTGAAACTCGATGGAATGAACCTGTAGATGCATTTTTAATGAATGCCTACATTGCAAAGTGTTGAAGCAAGAAGGCACTTGTTAAAGAAAAATGCATGAGAAAGAATGGGAATAAAGGTCCCTCAAAGAGGGCTACTAGAGGTGGAGGAATAAAGGATCAATGTTAGCACCAAGCTAACTCGAATAACATTTTTTGGAGCTTTTATTCTAAAATACTTATTATTTTGATAAATCGGGAATGTTGTAACTCTTACTTTTTAGATGAATAAGTGTAATTGATGAGCCGAGGCTACAAGCTTCCAGATTGTATCAACCTATCTTTAGTTACAGCTCCTAGATTATTAGTTTTGACCAAAGAAACCTTGGCTAAGATATAAAAGCCAATATTGTAAGTTTTTGGATAATAGAACACATCGTGAGCTAACGACACTCACTTGTCTCCTACTCCCTTCCTGGTTGTCACATTACAGTGCCGTCTGTTGCGTTGCAACCGTAGGTAAGAGCTCTACGCGTTGATGTAAGTATTTCATGGTAGTCCGTAGCTTTTGGCATATTCATAAAATAAGCATAGGTGGGGTACTAGGATATCATTGCTAAGCATTTCGATGCATTCTGTGTCGAAAATGACAAGGTCAAAAACTCACTGCTGTTAATAATCAAAATTTTTGCACTTGACCTAAAGTGAGATTTGAGACCATAAGCATGTGTGCTTAGGTCTTATAAACATGTCCTAAAGGTTTTGTAATGTTTGGATGTTGTTTGATGTTGTAACCATTATGATTTGTTTGCCAATTAGCAACTAGCTTTTGGTGATTTCGGTCATTTGAGTTTGGCTTGAGTTAGATACGAGTTGTCTGTTGTTTTCCAAGATATTGACAACCTCTTGTAGCCTCTATGCACTAGTCGAGACAGCTTCATCCCATAGATTGACAATTATGCTCGTGGTTCTCGCTATGTCTCCAATAAGATAGGAATGAGGTTAGAAACCCGTCCCACATTTGGCACCGCTGCCGGGGATCAAGAGACCTAAACTAGGGAAAACACGAGCGTCTTGTGTATTTGTCCTTTAACTTCCTCTAGGATCACCTATAATCAAAACTTTCTCTTTAAGACCGTATAGCTTAAGATTGTCGTCTTTTGCTGTGTAGAGGGATCTTGGAAGTAATTGTACTTGCTAAGTAATTTTTAGGATTGTAGGATTGTAGGACTAGATTAGAATTTTGAGAATGAATGAGGGACGAGACATGTCTTAATATCAAGGCTCAAAAAACCATAAAAGACTAGAAAACGAGTGTTTGTGGACATTTTCCACAACCCCATTGCAAAAGAACCTAGGAGTAGGGTAAGTAGAATCTGAGATGGATATCATAACAATATTGCTCTCTCCTGAAGAATCAATTGCGATTTGTTTATGTGAAACTGCAAAATTTCAGGTATACGGCTTGAAACAGCACCAAAAGACTGTCAACCACTAAATCCGGTTGGAAATTATTCTTTAAAAGTTGTATGAACCAGTGGGTAATCTTAATGACGCATTTGAGGTAAATTTTCAAGAGTTTACAAAAACTCAAACTATTTACTTTTTCTTGACATTTTAGGCCAAATTAAGTTTTGACTTGACTCAGAGGCTTAAAATAGATCATAAAAAGGCTGTCCACTGAAAAACTTGAGAAAAGTGTTCATTTTAGGGCAAAAGTAATTAATCGTAATTATTTACTTTCAACTCAAAAGTGACCAAGGTTGATGTCAGAGACTCTATGCATGTGTACAAACATCTTTTGTAAAAGTCCATGAAATTTCGATTACCAAACTGATCAAAACCTTGATAAAAATTGAAATCCGTACAGATTGTTGAGAATGTAAGTGTGACTTGGAAAAATCTTGTTCAAACTTAGTGAAACTTGACTCAGAGGCTTATATTGAAGTGTACCTGCTCTGTTGACCACAAAGATGCAAAATTTGTTAGAAGTAAATAATCACGATTATTTACTTTTGCCCTATTTCTCAACTTTTTTTACCAACCCAGCATACCACTAGTTATAGCATATTATATTAAGCCCACAAATCGAATTTGGTAAGATTTGGATCATTGAAGTGAAAATCGTGGCCAAATTTGTAAAGTCAGTCTACAGACACAAAACTGTTGACCATTTGAATAAAAATTATCCAAAATTGATGAAACTTGGCTAGGGAGCTTAGGTTGAGTTGCTTAACCATTCCGTGTGAACATTGTGGTAAAAAGTTGCACAAAAATACCAGGAGTAAATAATCGCAATCATCCTGCTACAAAATTGGACATTTTTGTACATTGGAGTATACCACAAGGTCAAGCATATCAAGTAGACCACACAAATCAAATTTGGATCACAAAATTGAGATTTAAGCCAGATTCTCAAAAATTGAGTCTATAGACATGAAACAATTGATAGCTTAGTCAAATTTTGTATATTAAACTCAGTGAAACTTGTCTAGAGACCTTAACAAAGATGATTACTTGGCAAAACAAGCCTAAAAAGTGTAAAAATTGAGAAAAGTAAGTAATCGTGATTATCTACTTTTGAGACATAGAAACAAAATTTTGGACTTTTGAGCTTGTATAGTGTTAGAACAACATAATACAAGGCTACTTGTCAATTTTGGGTTCAATCATATCCAAATTAGTATATCTCAGAGTCCAGGTTGTGGTTTGTCCTTTGGCTTTTTGCAAAAGTAGAATCTGAAAGTCTCAATTGCTGACTCACTTAGCTCAAAATGAAGTGATATACATAGACCAGTCACAATAGTTAGCGAGAATTGTATAGTCTTTGTGAAACACGAGCTAACTTGATTAAAACTGACACAGGAATTAGGTTGCAGACAAGGAATCGAAAGCTTGACAGGAGTTGCATTCAAGTCAAGTGGAAGAAACGGATAACAAGTCAATCTGACAGTAAGTACTCTATCCAGGGCTTCACAAGTTTATATGAACCTTAGATCTGGTCGTATATCAGCAAATCAAGGCATATTTGGAGATACCTCTAGTAAAGTATCCACCTAAGAGAGTGTGAATCAAGGCGATCATTTGGACACTATCTTTGAAGAAGTCTCATTATCCTAGGATTGGAGTCTATTGCTGGGAGGATAGAAACGTCATAGATATTCTATGGACTTCTCATGCAAAATCAAAACAATTAACACCCATGAAGATCATCTATATCTTCAAAATCAAAGACAAGGGTTCAACAGATCTACCAACCTACCTACTTAGGGATTGTTATAACATAATTTTGAACATTATGATGATTCTTGGGGAGGTGGAACAAACCAAATACCAAGGGTACTCCATAAGAGATTGAATATTGGGCCAAGGACTAGAGACTATACCAAGCGAGGAACTCCATGAGAGATCTTTTGGAAGCAATGTTAAAAAACTTGAACCTACCTCATCACAAAGAAAGCCGTGTGACACTAAAGGGAGTTCAGGGCTACACGAGTCACTATTTCCAACATACTAGTTTGAAGGACTTGGGACAGGACCAACAACCAGGAGACTAGGAGTTGAGCCAAATAGACGTGTCAGACGAGTCAATTTCAAAAATGGTTCAATAAACACAGTGGATTGGGGGATCCATATTACCACTTCGCAAGCTTCAAGCAAGTGCTAAGACCAGAATGCATATTTGATTTCCATACTCAATTTGAGGGATTTGGAAGGACATTAGAAGAAAAAGTACTACCATGATTCCAAAAGATTCCATAGAGGTAGATCATGGACTTAAATACATTAGCTCAAGGATTTGTAGCTGCATGTTCCAAATTGGGGATCAAACATAATACGGTAGCTCAAATCTATATCTTCAAATAGAAACAAGGTGAGTCTGTTAGGGTTGTGCAACTAGAATGAAGAAATACATTGCAAGATGCCCAGGACTAGAAATATCTGCAGAACAAAGATTAGTATCATTGTTTCTAGAGGGAGTGCTAAACAAAGAACTTCATGCTATATTGTATAGCAAGAAACATATGACCCTAGAAGAGTGTGTATCAAATGCCATTGACTTGGGGAACAATTGTGATATTTTCAATGAAGAAGATGTCCCTAAGGATACTCAAAGTGATAAAACAGCACCCACCAAACCAACACAAGTGGGAACGGCTGCTGCTGTAGCACCACTTACAACCATAGAAGACATGCTCAAACGGATGAATGAAATGATGAATTTATAAAATATAGTGCTTTGAATTGATTGTGTGAGCACTCCATTCCTTGGATGCTCTAGATGCCTAATGAACCATAGGTGTTGAGAAAAAATGCACTATGTGCAAAAAAGAATGTGCTGAAAAAACAAGCAAACTTTAGTTCGCACATAGACGCATTTCCATTGAAAAAATCAGTTGTTTAACACACCATGTAATGTGTTATATGTGTCTCCCCCCAAGCATCCACCATTTGTTTTGTGAAACTATTGATTAAAAACTTTAAGGTGGATATCTCCTCATCAGTTAGCTTTGCCTTTTTTAGAAGACAAAAAATATCATTAGTAGACTTCCACACACGAGCACACTGAATTCCTAGGGTTTCTTCGTTACCTTTGTAGGTGGTAATGTCACACATCTTTTTTCACAACTAAAACTCATTGGGACTCTAGGAATCAGAAGATTTTGAAAGGAAATGCTTAGCTCAGCTACACCCATGTAGACCAACGCTTGATAGAATATATTTGAGTTCTTGTATACACTCTTCTCCTCTTTTTGCACGTTCCATATTCAAAGAGAAATTAATATGGAGCATAAGCAACTTGTCAAGAAGAATTTGTAGACGGACATGAACGGTGCACACATGCACATTTATCAGTGGTACTGGAAGAATAGGATCCCAATTTGGATCGTCCATGTTTCGATTAGGGGGGACTTGCTAGTTACAATTGAGGATATCTTGAAACCATTGTTGTAGTGCTTTACCCTTTGTTTGTGTAGTGGGTACACATTTTGAAGAGTTGACGATAACTTTGACACCCTTACTCTTACCACCTTTTGAATTGCTGGCCTTTGCGCTCTTGCCCCCAATTCCCATTGAGATTTTACTATGGCAGCAATAAATGCATTAAACAAATGTCATTGAACCTTGCTCGCACCTTAACATAGACTCGAGTGTTTTCAAGTCTCCTGTCAAATTCCACTCAACATGGAATGTTCCAACTTGTGAAACATGGAATCTCAGTCCTTCTTGTTTCTGTCGAATGATGTCAATGATTGCGGTGTGATTTAACTACCATTTTAGGGCCTCATGTGTCTCATGTGGGAGATAAAAAGGTTCCACCCACCAAATATACTTCTCTGACTCAACAACTAAACACATTTTTCCCTTCTCATTGACATTTAGCTCGACATCGATACCTACCAAGGCCGTTATCATCAATGTAACAGTTATCCTTTCAAGCCGTTGACCTTTAAATAACTGGGACTCATCAAGCTTCATAAAAATATCACTTTTCCATCACACTCTTTCTATGTTAGTCCATAAAATCTTATCATTTACTCTTGGAGCTTCAACAAGTCAACATACACATTGTTGAGCTCATAATAGAGGAAGGATTTGTTGTCTTCTAATGGCATGTCATCCTCCACATACTAAAATCTCGCCAACAAGCTTGCAACATCATTATTGGTGCACTTTTCTGCAGTACTGACACTATAAGGCTTTGGCAGAAACCTAAACAAACATTTTTTCCGATGACCAAGTGTGGTTCTTCTATACAGATCTTCATAGGCCTTGAAACTTATTCTTGCATTGTCACACATCTCCATCATCTCTTGATGTGACACAATGCTCATTAGCTCATTGAAACACTTTTGTCATAAAACATTAGTAATGCCAGCATTAGATGGATCGTCTAGTAGCTCAACCAACTCCGTTGGCTTGATGATACACTGCAGTAGAGAATGTCCTTTTGTTTGAGCTTCAAAGTCAATTCTCGTCATCATTCGAGCCAAGTTCTTTCATATTGAGTTAACATTACACCAACCTGCAAAAAAATCCAAAAACAAAAGTTTGCATCCGTATTCTTATCAAGTTTGACGAACACGTATCTTTCAAGCTCCACCATTTGAGGATAGCAAGGATATCCCTTGTCTCTTGATCTTACAAATGTGGTAGCCCTGGGGAACGTGTGAGATGATCCATTTGCCAACGCATATACTGTGAAGTATGTTGTAGCTGAACATAACTCTCTAGTCAATGCTCCTTCTCTTATTTTTGTTCCTACATTTTTTGATTGAAACTCGCCATCTCATCGTTCAAGTTCTTTGTCTTCTTGTTGGATCCTCTTTGACTTGCTGTAGATCTTTTGAAGACTTCTCTTGCAATGATGAATAGGCATCAAAGAGATGTTTACTTACTCCCTTTCATTGACAAAGATGAATACAATCTCTTGCAATAGCCAAACAGTCTGTCTCTCCTATCTCCAATAAAATGAATAAGCTCAGTGACATTACAAAAGGGCACTGGTGCATTGGTCATTGGATCACCAGGGTAAATGTGGACATCAATTAATAAGGTGATTTCCTTGCACCCAATGCTCTGTAACTGATCTGCAACATTGGGATTTGATATGCTAAGTTGCACAATAGCATACTCTTGCTCCACATCAGCATTTAATCGAGATCTTTTTGGCCTATTAGTAACTTCTTGCAGTGGAGGGGGATTGAATGACATGTGTGTTAGCTAATCAAGAAAATTAGAGAGAGAATGTGTAATAGTGACTACTGCAAGTAGGGAAATCTCGCTATGGAGGAAAAATGTAGAGAGTACTCTGAGGTAGTAGAAAAGGATTATGTTGTGGAGGGAAGAAAGAGAGGGAGTGTTGTTCAATCTCCTTTGAATTCAAATTTTAAATCATGAGAGATCTAGAGAGAAATGCTGCTACACACAGAGGTAATGGAGTTTTCCATTGCTCTCACTTGGAGCTCGAGTAGGAGAAGCATGAGAGAGAGAGAGAGAGAGAGAGAGGGAGGGAGTGGGGGGAGAGAGAGTATATCTGCAACCTTGGAGGATCTGCACTTTCTTTCAGATGTAGACAGCATAGAATGTCTTCTTAATGATTGGGAGGTGGAAGTAACAAGAGATAAAAGGGGGGGAAAGAAAGAGTTGGATCACCTTTTAGAGAGAGAACACAACGAGAGAATATGTTGTTTCTGCTGCTTTTTTGGCAGTGGGAGCTGAAAAGTGATTCTTTTAATGAGAACTAAGTGAGAGAGGGTGTTTTATATGCTAGGGAAAGAGGACAGAGATGGGAAAAAGACATTTTAAAATTCAGTTACCCACCTCTCCTTTGGGTTAAAATAGCATATTTTCAAATACAAAATATACAAATGGTATTTTTATAAATCTCAGCATCGACCTTTTTTCCCTCTCTTTTAGGCTTGGTTAAACTTGGATTTAGCTTTAATAATTTCATTGAACTACCAAATGAAGAGGCACTCGTGTACCCCATTCACTTCCTAATGATTGTGTTAGTGCCAAAAAGCTATGCTACAAACGTTTGTCATGGCGACCTCCTAACACACGGCCCCATTGTAAGCATACCAGTCTCCATATTTGTAGCTTCATGGGAGCATACCCTCCTCCAAGATCATAGGGGAAACACAAAGAATTACCATCAATAGAACATAAGCATTTATTAACACATAAGCCATAATGAATACCACCTATATCATATGGCATATAAATCACCCACCACAAATTTTGCACAAACCCATATCCTCCTGGATCAAATGGCTTATAGAACCATTGGCATAGAGCATAAGCATCACAATATACTCGTAGATCAAGACATAGCACCAATTCTCGTACAGTAACAGGTATCATCAAATCCCATACATCATTAGGTATGTCATATTCCTTGTGCAACCTGCTCAGGTAATTGCTGATTATTTATCACAAGTAGAAACATAGGTAATGAAACTTTGTCCCCTTTTGTACTGGAACTCTAGTTATGCATCAATTTCTCACAAAACCCTCCTCATTTTGTTCCCAAGACGCATTAAGAAAAAAAAAAATTTTTTGCACATGCTCTAAATCTAGTAGCTTGACTCATCTACCAATTGCATAAGGTCAATATCAATTGCATCCGCATAAACTTGCTCCTGCATGAATTTAAATTTGGTTCCATTGATCCAAAAGAATCTTCTCTCCTACAAATCTTAGTCTAGAAACTAGGCTTTTTGCGTGGGACATGTATACTAGCCACATCTATTATTTACTACTCTATCTTCTCCTTGTAGACTAAAGGCATAGGTGAGGCCAATGGTTAATTAACCTTATTTTCCCTCGGTTGTACTTTTATGTACACACACACCAGGTGCTTGATGGATGTCTTCCTTATCTTCAAAAGTCTCAATCACCTTATACATATTCAAAGTAGAAACTTTAGCAACAAGCAGTTTCTCTTGGTCACTAGAGACTATTATAGATTTAAGATCACCCATTATATCTACAAATCAAAGGTGTTTAGAAACACATGTAATGTATTCATTAACCTCTAGAAAGTCAATATTCCTAAATTCTGTAAGTACATTATGCATACTACCGGGCACTTCTCTTCATTTCTTCAAGTTTTGTGAAGCATACTGGTCCATTCCTTGTCAACCCAAGAAAATTTGTGAAAATATCTTCATGCATAGTTGGATCAAGAAAGAGCATGTTATCCTTTGTACTAGCCCTGTTTACAATGGTATTTGGTTAAACCCCTCGTTTCCCTATGTTTTTTAGCTCCCTCATTGCCTTTGGAAGAGGATTATCATGCAAACTATCACGATTTCTCTCATGGTTCACACTTATATTGAGGAATTGGATAGCTTTCTTACAATATTTACTCTTTATCCTTGTGTAGGTTAATCCATCATCCATAAGTTTTGTCTCCATATACACTCATGTGATGAATGGTTGGCCTAAGTTGAGCGGGTAAGTTGACATTTCCCGCAGAAACAAAATTTTCACATCCTTTACATCACCTATAGTCACTTTGACGTTCGGTCAAGATCCATATAGATCCCTTGAGGAGTTGTTTATGGCTCTTATCATCCATCCATGATCTGTGTCAATTGGCCACTTTCCCTTCGTGTAGAGACTTTTGGACATGAGGTTGATTTCAAAGTCATGATGAATCAATGTGACATAAGGCTTGCCACCTTGACCAAGATTTTTGTGGTGTATCTTTTTCAATGGCTCCTTGCATAATGACTCCTGTGTATAGTATCATCATCCTCAACATCCATAAAGAGAACATGTTTTGTGCTCCCAATGGAATGGTAGCATCTTACCATACATTCATCTTGGTCATTTTGGAATACGTGTATTCCTTGTACCTTTAAAGTATCCCCCTCACTCAATTCTTGTCTTTTTCTCTTGATTATTTCTATGATCTCTTCATGGAACTCCCGCTTTGCTATCCGAATGACTTCGCCCAATGTAAACTCAATTTTTCTATTTATAATTTTCTCTTCAAATACGTTCTTCACATTTGTAGTAGCCTCTATATTTGATTGCAATTTATATGCATGAATCTTTGCTTTGCTCTTTCTCTGCTTCCTCATGGGTATTTCAGGTGGTGGAACTTGTTGCGATAAAGCTTCCCTAGGAGGATTAGTATCTCTAGTTCCCCCACTTCTGGTACTCATTTTTGAGGTCCCTTTTTCTCCATTCTGTTGTTTAAGATGTTCTCCTACAATAGATTCTTGAGTTTGGCACTTTTCAATGTATGCATGAACTGACAAAGCATCTACTAGAACATTTCACCCTAAAGTTTCACGAATATAATCCGTAAAGTTTCAAGAATATAATCCCTAGCTCTATGCAATACATATGTAGCTACCTTTCCTTTTGATGAAAGATTACAAATCATATGAGAGTAACTCATCTACTACCTACTCAATATTGCTTAGATCTTTATTTGACACATGATCAATTTTCATCCCATAGGCTAATGCCTCAACCCTAGCAATAGCCTAGCTTGTGACCATGTCTTCAACTAACCACCAAATTCCACCTTTGCCAAAGTTGGTTCACAACAACATTTCTATTTCTGTGAGATGAATCTTACCACCCTTCAAAACAACAAGGTCCTTAACACTAGAGTGGTAACATGACAGTTTTATGTCCTTTTAAATTAGAAACTTCCTAGAATTAATTCTTGAGATGCCAACGAGGTTTGAAAGTGCCCTACATCCAAAAATTTCTCTTATGACGTGATGAAATGATGGAAGAAGAGGGTGTTTCTAGCTTGTGGCTAGAGCAAGGTCTATATCTGTTAAGTATGGAGACTGATTTACCCTTGTAATTTTTTGTGGTAAAAGCGCACATTTGTAAGGCCCCCATTATGAGGAGAAGCCATCGTGCGTGAAAGAAAATCACTCACCGGAAACCAAAATTTTCACGGACAAGAATTAGGGGCAACTTTAAAGGCCTCAGGGGCGGAGGCCCCCGAGACTTTTTTTTTTGGCCGGAATATTCTTTTTCGCCGGAATATTATGGCCAGACGGCGGCTGGAAAGTGGTCGGAAAACAACCGGTCGGTTGGCCGGTGGCCGGTAGTCAATGGCCGATGGCAGGTGGTCGGAAGTCAACGGCCGGTGGCTGGTGGTCGGAAGTCAATGGCCGGTGGCCGGTGGCCGAATTCAATGGCCGGTGGCCGAATTCAAAAGCGGACTTGTATTCTCAAGGGCGGCCACACATTGGCGAATTGGAGGGTCCGATTTGGACTTATTCGCACAAGGGCGGCTACACATGGCTGTCTCTCATAAGAGAGGGCAGCCCTTTTCTACACACATTTCATAGTGTGAAGTTAATGCAACAAGGTGAGTGTGAGGTGGTGAGAGTGAAGCAAGGTGGGAGCTCCATTAAGGGTATAATCCCTTTGTAAACTACTTCTTGTTTTGAAGTACTAAAGCCATTGAGTGGCTGCTTTCCCGTGGACGTAGCCCACATTGGGTGAACCACGTATATCGTGTGTACTCTCTCTCTCTCTCTCTACTCTATAATCTCGTGTATATAAATATGTCTCTCTCCATTAAGTAATCTACTCAATTATCTATTTAGCTACGTCTTATTTCCTAACAACTGGTATCAGAGCAAGGTTTGCTCGTAGCTAAATTATCTCAAGGAAAGGATTCCTTGAATTGAGTGGGAGTTATGGCGGAGGAAAGGAAGCTCAAGATTGAGAAGTTCAACGGTAAAAAATACCAACATTGGAAGATGTAGATTGAAGACTATCTCTACCAGAAGGACCTCTATTTGCCACTAGGCGGTCTTGTGAAGAAGCCTGCAACAATGGCAGATGAAGCATGGATTGTCCTTGATCGAAAGGCACTGGGAACAATCCGGTTAAGCTTGGCGTCAATGGTGGCCTTCAATGTTTCGGAGATGAAGACCACGGAGGACTTGATGAAGTCACTTGACGACTTCTACGAGAAACCATCGGCATCCAATAAGGTATTTCATATGAAGCGCTTGTTCAATCTAAAGATGGCAGAGAATGGTTCAGTTGCAGAACACCTAAATGACTTTAACACAAACATAAGTCAACTTCGATCAGTGAAAATCAATTTCGATGACGAAGTGCGAGCTCTCCTTATACTATCATCTCTACCGGATAGTTGGGACAGCCTTGTGATGGCTGTAAGTAATTCTATCTCTGGCACAAATACTCTTAAGTTTGATGATGTTGTGGGTGTTCTCCTAAGCGAGGAAATGCGAAGGAGAAGCACAGGAGAATCATCAAGTGCTGCACTATCAGTGGAAACAAGAGGAAGGCTTAAGGAGAGGTTCAAAAACCAAAAGGGTCGTGATCGCTCAAGGCGGAGCAAGTCACGCACAAAGTCAGTTCTTGAATGTTGGAACTGCGGCAAGAAGGGCCACGTCAAGAAGGATTGCTGGTCCAAGAAGAAGAAGGAGACAGAGTCTCAAGACAACAAGCCAACATCGGAGGCCAATGTGGCAGGTAAAGTAGAGCAAGATTCTCTAATTCTCTCATTAGACAATGTGTCTAATTCCTGGATAGTAGATTCCGGGGCTTCATTCCATGCGACACCACACAAGCAACATTTCCAAGACTACACCAAAGGTAATTTTGGGTATGTATACTTGGGAGATGATGAAGCTTGTGAGATTGTCGGCAAAGGTACAGTTTCTGTCAAAACTGCTAACGGAAATGAATGGAAGCTTAAAGATGTTAGGCATGTTCCTTCTCTTCACAAAAATTTGATCTCTACAGGACAATTGGACGATGAAGGTCACAACATTGCATTCGGAAACAAACAGTGGAAGATCTCAAAGGGATCTTTGGTGGTTGCCAAGGGTGAAAAGGTTGGTACACTTTACTTGTGTACTGTTAGCACGCAACCTTCAGCTTGTGAAGCAACTACAGAAGTTGACAGTGCGGTGTGGCACTACCGACTTGGGTATATGAGTGCCAAAGGAATGCAAATCCTTCAAACAAAGAAGCTTCTACCAGGTTTGAAAGAAGTGGACTTAGAGTTCTGTGAAGATTGTGTTTATGGTAAACAAAAGAGGGTAAATTTTCAAAAATCAGGAAATGAAAGAAAAAATAAAAAACTTGAGTTGGTTCATTCTGATGTTTGGGGTCCTGCAAGTACACCATCACTTGGTGGCTCATTGTACTATGTAACATTCATAGACGATGCGACTAGAAAAACATGGGTTTATGTCATGAAGAATAAATCCGATGTATTTTCCATATTTCAAAGGTGGAAAGCCTTTGTGGAGAATGAAACAGGTACCAAGGTTAAATGCCTCAGATCCGACAATGGAGGCGAATATTGCAGCCAAGATTTTGAAAGCTTTTGTGCTAGCAATGACATTCGGAGGCAAAGGACAACCCCAAGGACACCTCAACAAAGTGGGATTTTGGAAAGGATGAACAGGACAATCATGGAACGAGCACGAAGCATGCGGCTACATGCAGGCCTACCGCTTGGGCTTTGGGCGGAAGCTGTAAGTACGTTTGTGTACTTAATCAATCGGTCACCCTCAACGGCATTGGATGGGGGAGTTCCAGAAGAGGCATGGATAGGTAAATCGGTGAATTATCCATTTCTCAAAGTGTTTGGGTGTGAGGCTTTCATGCACATAGATAGAAGCCTAAGATCAAAGTTAGATGCAAAGTCCAAAAAGTGTTTCTTCATTGGCTATGGAGAAGGAGACTTTGGGTATTGCCTATGGAATCCTGAAGATGGTAAAATCTTAAGGAGTAGGGATGTAATTTTTAACGAACAAAATATGTACAAAGATTACTTGGAAAGAAAACAAACAAAAGAAACGACTCAAGGACTGCAAACGGTGACAATGTGCAACAACGTCAACCAATGAGGAGCCTCAACCTATTCCCCGAAGATCTACAAGAGCAAGTAGACCTCCAGAAAGGCTTGTTCCTTCCTTCAACCATCTCTTGATCTCAGATTCTGGAGAGCCGGAATTATATGAAGAATCTATGCAACATGAATCCAAAGAAGAATGGACGAAGAGCATGCAAGTGGAGATGGACTCACTACATCGCAACCAAACATGGGAGTTGGTTGAGTTACCTAAAGGTAAGCGGGCACTTCAAAACAAATGGGTGTACAAGCTAAAGGAAGAAGAAGGTGGGAAGAAAAGGTACAAGTCTAGGCTTGTGGTAAAAGGTTTTTCTCAAAAGAAAGGTATTGACTTCAATGAAATATTTTCTCCTGTTGCAAAAATGAACTCAATTAGGCTTGTCTTAAGCCTTGTGGCTGCTCATGATCTAAATCTCCAGCAAATGGATGTAAATACAGCATTCCCTCACGGTGACTTAGAGGAGGAAATCTACATGCTTCAACCAAAGGGGTATGAAGTAAAAGGTAAGGAGAAAATGGTTTGCAGATTAAAGAAGAGCTTGTATGGTTTAAAGCAAGCATCAAGACAATGGTACTTGAAGTTTGATCGATGGATGTTGGATCATGGATTCACAAGATGCAACTCGGATCACTACGTCTACACGAAGAATTTGGGAGATGGGAAATTCATCATCCTAATGCTGTATGTTGATGACATGTTGATTGCAAGTGCTAACATGCAGGACATCAAAGACCTAAAAGAGGAGCTGTCCAAATCTTTTTCAATGAAAGATTTAGGTGCTGCAAAGAGGATACTTGGTATGAAAATATCAAGGGACAGGACGAAGAAGACAATAAAGCTATCTCAAGAAGATTACATCAAGAAGGTACTAGAAAGGTTTGCAATGCAAAATGCAAAACCAGTTTCTACACCTTTGGCTGGTCATTTTAAACTAACGAAGGATATGTGTCCAAAGACACAAGAGGAGATAGCCTATATGTCTAAAGTTCCATATGCTGCAGCGGTAGGTTCTCTAATGTATGCTATGGTCTGGACAAGGCCAGACATTGCACATGCAGTGGGAGTTGTGAGTAGGTTCATGGAAAACCCAGGTAAAGAGCATTGGCAAGCTGTGAAGTGGATACTTAGGTATCTAAAAGGGACAACAACAAATGCTTTGTATTTTGGAGGAACTGATATTTTTCTAGAAGGGTATGCTGATGCAGATATGGCAGGTGACAAAGATACTCGATGGAGCACTACTGGATATGTGTTCATGGTTGGAGGCACAGCAGTAAGCTGGGCTTCAAAGCTGCAGAAAGTGGTTTCACTTTCTACCACGAAAGCAGAGTATGTAGCAATGACGGAGGCAAGCAAAGAAATTCTGTGGCTTCACAGATTCTTAGAAGAGCTTGGATTCAAACAAGACAATTGTGTCTTGTACAGTGATAGCCAAAGCGCTATCCATCTTGCGAAGAACTCAGCCTTTCATTCAAGGAAAAAGCACATTGAGGTGAGATATCACTTCATACGCACTCTTTTGGAAGAGGGACAGCTAAAGCTAGGAAAGGTGCATACAAGTGAAAATCCTGCAGACATGTTCACAAAGGTGGTCAACAAGGAGAAGTTGAGATTTTGCTCATCTTCAATCGGCATTCAAGGATAAGAAGCCAGAATGGAAAGCAGTCACAGGTTTGGTTTGGAGATCAGTCTCCAAGTGGGAGATTGTTAAGTATGGAGCCAAATTTACCCTTGTAATTTTTTGTGGTAAAAGCGCACATTTGTAAGGCCCCCATTATGAGGAGAAGTCATCGTGCGTGAAGGAAAATCACTCACCGGAAACCAAAATTTTCACGGACAAGAATCAGGGGCAACTTTAAAGGCCTCGGGGACTTTTTTTTTCACCGGAATATTCTTTTTCGCCGGAATATTATGGCCGGACGGCGGCCGGAAAGTGGTCGGAAAACAACCGGTCGGTTGGCCAGTGGCCGGTAGCCGATGGCCGGTGGTCGGAAGTCAATGGCCGGTGGCCGAATTCAAAAGCGGACTTGTCTTTTCAAGGGCAGCCACACATGGGCGGATTGGAGGGTCCGATTTGGACTTATTCGCACAAGGGCGGCTACACATGGCTGTCTCTCATAAGAGAGGGCAGCCCTTTTGGCCTATAAAAGGAGGCCATTTCTACACACATTTCATAGTGTGAAGTTGATGCAACAAGGTGAGTGTGAGGTGGTGAGAGTGAAGCAAGGCGGGAGCTCCATTAAGGGTATAATCCCTTTGTAAATTACTCTTGTTTTGAAGTACTAAAGCCATTGAGTGGCTGCTTTCCCATGGACGTAGCCCACATTGGGTGAACCACGCATATCGTGTGTACTCTCTCTCTCTCTCTACTCTATAATCTCGTGTATATAAATCTGTCTCTCTCCATTAAGTAATCTACTCAATTATCTATTTAGCTACGTCTGATTTCCTAACAATATCATTTGTTTTTAACTAGGATTTTGACGAGGCATGGAGAATCTTCCAAGAGTACTCCCCCCCATTGGTCATCACTTCCACGGAGGTACGGGTATGTATCCATCATCTCTGTACACAATGGTGAAAAGTCCTGTCTTTCAAATTTGCAAGAGACATGCCCACAAACATGTGCTTTCTTTACCACCAAGATAGTGAGGCAGTCCGGGCTGGGAAACAAGAGAGGCGACCTCTAAACACCCCTCAAGGCTCCTGTGCTGCTCAATTAGGGCTAGGGTAATCACAAGCTAGGAACAAACAAAAAACCCACAGCGAAACATGTGAAGGGGCACCACCTAGTTATGGTATGCAAATTCGGATGCAAGAGAGATTTTGTCACACCCAAGAAGATTCACCAAAAACACACACAAGCAATATTACACCAAGACACACACCAAATGGATCAGAGAAACCTAGAGCAAAGGGAAGAGAGAGAGAGAGAGAAGAATGGAACTTGTGTAATAGCTTGTTTGTGACTTGCAAATGGAGATGGTCTGTTATGATGCTATCGTAGAGCTTGTATGAGACTTAACTGATGCTTTGTAAATGCTAAACATTTCCAACACACACACACACAGTCTTAGGGTGCTGGCGAACTCTCACCACAATACCCTCTTACAATGGACACAGAATTGGCAATGAAAACACACTAAAATACTTTTTCAAACAAGATCAAATGATAGAAAAGATAAAATACACAAGTCACCTTGAATTCACCAAACCGTATTGCAAAAGTGGATGGACAAAGATTTTAAGTCCATCCACTTTGGTGAATTCAAGTCACCTTGAATTCACCAAACCGTATTGCAAAAGTGGATGGACAAAGATTTTAACATTGAATCACGCCTTTGATGCACCAAACCTCAATTTATTGATGATGGAGGAACATATACAATAGTGGTTTTGAGATTTTTGAATTCATGCTTGCTCACTTGCAATGTGTAGCTTGAAATGCTTCTCTCACACAAAAAGTGAAGCTCACAAAGTGATTGCTAGCCTATGTCTCTCCTCACGCATAGAGTGTTGGGGTGCTATGTGAAATATTGGAGGGTGATTTACAAGAAAGAGGGGGGCCTATTTATAGGTTGGATTCCTCTCATTGAGACTATTGGAAATCCTAATTTACAAGCTAACAAATCAGGATTATGATTTTTTTGAATGTCAAAACATTGTGGGCCTTCTTTGTCTGCTTGAGTCATGGATGTGGGCTCAAAAGAGAGCATTATTGATGGTATTAGAGTTTTAAGAAAGTAGAGAGAGAGAGAGAGAGTTACTATGCACATGCATGCTCGAGGTGAAGTCTCTTTTGAGAGTTGAGTTAATGGATAATTGTGTTAGTAGGTTAGTAGTTAGTGTTAGTAGTTGAGGATAGCTTGAAACCATGTTGTAGTGCTTTACCCATTGTTTGTGTAGTGGGTACACATTTTGAAGAGTTGAAAACAATTTTGTCACCCTTACCCTTACCACCTATTGAATCGCTGGCCTTTGCACCCTTGCCACCAGTTCCCATTGAGACTTTACTATGGCAACAAAAAATGAATTAAACCAATGTCATTGAACCTTGCTTGCACCTTAACATAAACTCAAGTATTTTCAAGTCTCCTGTCAAATTCCACTTGGAACGTTCCATCATCCATCTGTTTTGTCTCTGTATACACTCATGTGATGAATGGTTGGCCTAAGTTGGAGCAAGCAAGTTAACATTTCCCACGCAAAGAAAATTTTCACATCCTTTACATCACCTGTAGTCACTTTGATGTCAGGTCCATCTCCATATAGTACCTCAAAGAGTTGTTTATGGCTTGTATCATCCATCCATGATCTGTGTCAATTGGCCACTTTCCCTTCATGTAGCGACTTTTGGACATGAGGTTGATTTCAAAGTCATGATGAATCAATGTGACATAAGGCATGCCACCTTGACCAAGATTTTTGTGGTGTTTCTTTTTTAATGGCTCCTTGCATAATGAATACTGTGTATAGTATTATCATTCTCAACATCCATAAAGAGAACATGTTTTGTGCTCCCTGTGGAATAGTAGCATCTTACAATACATTCATCTTGGTCATTTTTGAATATGTGTATTCCTTGTGCCTTTAAAGTATCCCCCTCACTCAATTCTTGTCTTTTCCTCTTGATTATTTCTATGATCTCTTCATGAAATTCCCACTTTGCAATCCCAATGACTTCACCCAATGTAAACTCAATTTTGCTATTTATAATTTTCTCTTCAAATACGTTCTTCACATTTGTAGCAGCCTCTATATTTGATTGCAATTTATATGCATGAATATTTGATTTTCTCTTTCTCTGCTTCCTGATGGGTATTTCAGGTGGTGGAACTTGTTGCGATGAAGCTTCCCTAGGAGGATTAGTATCTCTGCTTCCCCCACTTTGGGTACTCCTTTTTGAGGTCCCTTCTTCTACATTCTCTTGTTTAAGATTTTCTTTTACAATAGATTATTGAGTTTGGCATTTTTCAATGTATGCATGAACTGACAAAGCATCTACTAGAACATTTCACCCTAAAGTTTCACAAATATAATCCCTAAAGTTTCAAGAGTATAATCCCTATCTCTATGCAATACATATGTAGCTACCATTCCTTTTGATGCAAGATTACAAATCATATGAGTGTAACTCATCTACTACCTACTCAACATTGCTTAGATCTTTATTGGACACATGGTCAATTTTCATGCCATAGGCTAGTGCCTCAACCCTAGCAATAGCCTATCTTGTGACCATGTGTTCAACTAACCTCCAATTTCCACCTTTCCCAAAGCTGGTTCACAAAAGCATTCCTATTTCTGTGAGATGAATCTTACCACTCCTCAAAACAACAAGGTCCTTAACACTAGATTGGTAACCTAACACTTTTATGTCCTTTTAACTTAGAAACTTCCTAGAATTACTTCTTGAGATACCAACGAGGTTTGAAAGTGCCCTATATCCAAAAATTTCTCTTATGACTTGAAGAAATGATGGAAGAAGAGGGTGTTTCTAGCTTGTGGCTAGATCAAGGTCTATATCATTTGTTTTTTAGCTAGGATTTTGACGAGGCATGGAGACTCTTCCATGAGCGCTCCCCCCCATTGGTCATCACTTCCATGGAGGTACGGGGTATGTATGCATCATCTCTCTACACAATGTTGGGAAGTCCCCTCTTTTAAATGTGCAAGAGACATGCCCACAAACATGTGCTTTATTTAGCACCAAGATAGTGAGGCGGTCTGGTCCGGGCAACAGTAGAGGTGACCTCTAAACACCCCTCAAGGCTCCTCTGCTGCTCAATTAGCAATGGGGCAACCACAAGCGAGGAACAAACAAAAAACCCATAGCCAAACAAGTGAAGGGGAACCACCTAGTTATGGTATGCAAATTAGGATGCAATAGAGATTTTGTCACACCCAAGAAGATGCACCACAAAACACACACAAGCAATCTTACACCAAGACACACCCCAAATGGAGCAGAGAGACCTAGAGCAAAGGAGAGAGAGAGAGAGAGAGAGAGAGAGAGAGAGAGAGAGAGAGAGAGAGAGAGAGAGAGAGAGAGTGGAATGGAACTTGCATAATACCTTTTTTGTGACTTGCAAATGGAGATGGTTTGTTATTGAGGCGGTCCGGGGCGGGCAACAAGAAGAGTGGCCTCTAAAAATTCTTCTAGGCTCCCGTGCTGCTCAATTGGGTTGGGGTTGGAAAAAACAACAAATACACACACGAACCCGCAACCTAACCCTACACAAATTTGGGGCACCACCTAGTTTTGGATGCGAACTAGGACATGTGAGAGAGAGAGAGAGAGAGAGAGAGAGAGAGAGAGAGAGAGAGAGAGAGAGAGAGAGAGAGAGAGAGAGAGAGAGAGAGAGAGAGAGAGAGAGATAGTGCTCGGGCTACTTTGAAATTTATCGGTAATGATCAAGAAAAAACAATTATATATGTAAGAAAGAGAGAGAAGGGGGAGGGGGTGCTTGTTGTATTAATACCTTCTTACAAATCTGTCATGACCAATCAAAGTGGGATTAATATTTGTTCAACATAGCTTGAATAAATTACACCACAACACGTCACAAGAAAAGCCAACCCAATCACTGTCTTAAGGCCAGGGGAGTCCTCTCCACCCTGTCGCCCTCTTACAGTATGTGGGATTTATGGCTAAATTGATGACAACACCCAGAGACAAGCTATCAAGAACTTTTAAAAAAAAAAAAACACCAAGACACTTACACATTATTGTTTTCCATTACTTCACGTTGGAAGAGAGACAAAGTAGCCAAGCTTAGTCCAAATCCACTCTCCTTGATTTAGCAAATGTTGGGCTTACACTAGTAGGAGAAATGATAGATTTCCTAATCTCAATTGAATGATCACTCTTTCTCTTACAATGGCATAGAGTTCACTTGCTAATCACCCTTAGTACAACACATGCATATGCATAAGACAATGAGATTCCACTCAAGAGCTCCTTCTAGAGAGGTTGAGCTTGGCTTCTCAAGCTATAGCATAGTGCTCTTGCTTATGGCTCCCCCTTTTGTGCTAGCTACACCTTCCTTTTATAGCAATTTTGAGAGCTAGGGTTACTCCTCTAACCATGGTTGGGTTAGATTTTCAGCACTTATCTAATTTCTTTTGCATTGGAATTATCAAGAAGTTGGTGGGGATAGATGAAGAAGAGAGATAGGAGAGAAGTGGAGGGGATAGGACTTTTCATAGTTAGGTTGGTGTTAGTAAATTAGTAGAGTTAGTATTTTTATTGATTTACAAATGGAATCGGATATTTACAATGGGAGTATCCAAGTAGGATACAAATAAGGAAGAAAAAACTCTTAATAGGTAAGAAAATACGGATTTCTTACAATGTTGATGCTCCAAGTGTCTTGAGTAGGGTCAATTTTGATGCTTGTTGATGGTCCAGTGGCTTTGACGGTATGTTTTTTCTCCACTCTTGACCTTCCTTGGGAGCCAAGGTAAGTGAACATGAGTAATCAATCACCATGATGCTGTCTTTCAAGAGAAGATGCTGAATTTTGTGGTTTTTTTGATAGATATGGGTAATATGGATGTGGAAAAATGAGACTAGGTAGTCAATTTTGGAATGGAAGTGTGTGTAGGAGACATGAGTTCACCATGGTTTCTCTTATTCTTCAAGGTTGAGAAGAAGGTGAGTAGGGTGCAGAGAGGAGTGGTGAGAGAGGTGGGGATGATGAGTGGAGAAGTGTGTGTGAAAGAGGGAAATGATAAAGTGGAAGAGGGAGTGTGGCTGCATAGCATGGGCCAACTAGGGTCCACCAATAAAATCATAGCTCACAGCTCGTAGCTCAAACAAATATGGAAAAATTTGAGGTAAAAGTTCAGTCCACGAGCTATAACTTTTGTTTGTATCACGTTTTCAAATTCAGAGAGCAAGTGATCTTCAAAAATTCAGCAAAACCGACTGTGTTTTTCCACTGCACAAAGTACTTGTGGGGTCCTTCTTTGGATGATTCTTTTGAATACCTCCAAGAGTGAGCCCTCCATAGTGCATGCATGCATGCCACATACCCTTGACCTTATTTGGTAGGTCTATAATTGAAGATATTGTTGAGATCATGATATAAGTGAATAGTACAACTAAGAAAATAAAATATTGAGGGGTCTAAAAAAATATGTACATGTCAAATTTAATAATATAGGTGGAAAAATATAAAGGGGTCAAAATAAATCTCTCATTATAAGTCTACCATAAAATGATGAATATTTTTGGTGGTCTAATTTATGAGAGTAATAGAGAATAGATGTAGAAAGGAAAAAATCACAATAGTGAAAAAATATACACATAAATAGAACTAGTTTTTTTGGATTTTTGTTGGGATGGAGTTACACCAAAAATAAGAGAAGCTTGCATGAAATTATTTTTATATGGAATAAAGAGTATCCAAAATGGTAAGAAAAAATATAGTAATGGTGAGTCAATGTACATAGCATAAATAACACACCCCAGGTAGAAATATTTAAATAAATACCAAAATAATTATGAAAATTCCTTTTATTTAGGCCCTATATACAATGAAATATTTACACACAAACATGCCATAATATACTTATATTTTATTTATTTATTTTGGCTCAACTAGCTCAGTGATTAGCTAATTGAGGATTTTTAAGAAGATATGGAAAAAGTTCCCTAACTCATGCACACCTATATACAGTGAAAGGGTGAGGATAACCATTAGAAAATTTCGTAGGTCATTTGGAGGGCCTTGTAAGAAATTGAATTTCTCTCTCTAGAAACTTTTTATAAAATGCACTTGCACCTTGTGAGTACGTCCAAAAGGACAACCAGATACTCTAAAAAGTAGATTTATATTTTCAATCGTCCTTGAAAACGGTCACTTTTTTATTTAATGCGAGCGTCTTTTTCAGGAGGCAGGTGCGGCGCATTCAATGCAGCTTACGTCATCACTAAAAGTTGAAAAAGTCATAAACTGTCAAATAGTGATAGATTTTGAGGCTTTTGACACCACCAATGCATCCGGAACGCCAAAATACCCTAAAAACGAATGTCTACTTGCCTCATTCCGACAACCGGAGAGGCAAAAAAATTTGTCAAAAAACCCCAAAAAATGGGCTTTTTACTTAAGGCGCGCGAGGAGGCATTTCTAAATTCTAAAATGCCCCTCTACGCGCCGTTAGTACAAAGCTCCTTTTAGTGATTTTTGGACACTTATCTTTCCAGAAAGCCCCTTTTTAGAGGTTTTTGGACATTTTCCTCTCAAAAAGCTCCCTAAAAAGAGGAAAAAATGGCTTTTTACTAATGGCGCGCGAGGAGGCATTCCAAAATTCTAGAATGCCCCTATGCGCGTTGTTAGTACAAAGCTCCTTTTAGTGATTTTTGGACACTTATCTTTCCAGAAAGCCCCTTTTTAGAGGTTTTTGGACATTTTCCTCTCAAAAAGCTCCCTAAAAAGAGGAAAAAGGGGCTTTTTACTAACGGCGCGCGATGAGGCATTACAAAATTTTGGAATGGCCCCTCGCGCGCCATTAGTAAAATGTTCCTTTAGGGCTTTTTGACATTTTTTTGCCTCTTTGGATGTCTGAGCGAGGCAATTGGACATTCATTTCTAGGAGATATGTGCGTTCCGGACGCATTGACAATATCAAAAGTTTCAAAATCTTCCACCACTTGATAGTTTTGTGACTTTTTGAATTCTAGTGATGACGTAGCCTGTATCAAATGCACCGCATCTACCTTCTGAAAAAGGTGCTCCCATTAAATGAAAGAGAGTGCTCGTCTTCAAGGACCACTAGATTATTAAATGAGGAGAGGGACACCTTTTATATTTTTGTTAATATCAATCTATTTTTCTACGTAACGTAGGCTCTTCTCTCATTGGAGGAGCTTATTTTCCTCTCTCTTCCAAAAGGTCCTCCAAAAGACCTCCGAAATCTCCTAATGCACAGTGTTTGAGTGATTAGGTAGGGTGAGGTAACTCACTATGGAGATTACAGAGAGCCGAAAAACGGCTATCATTAGCCCTCCCGCAGGATGATGGTATATTCATGTACCATCATAAATCATCTTTTCCAAAGAGAGTGCTTCAGAGTCCTTGACAAGATCTTCATGGTTTGGCCCCTTGGCATTTTGGCTCGAGTTACACTCATGCTTCATAGAACAATACTTACATGAGATAGCTGCCCTTTGACAGATCTTTGGTAGATCCTTTGGTAGAAGGCGACTCAAATAAGGCTTCAGGCGATACCCGTTTACCTTCCTAGAGTGCTCTTTCCCATTCAAGTCCATAAGTTGATAGTAACTTGAATTGAAAGCCTTCTTGACTATGTATGGCCCCTGCCATCTAGTTTCAAACTTGGCATCAAAACAATTATCGAGTCAATTGTCATACCTTAGCACCAGATCTCCTTCATTGATGCTTTTGTCCTTTAGTTTCTTGTCAAGCTTCTCCTTCGCCTGCGTAGCTTTCCTCTTGTAGCACTCGTATGCTACTTCTCTTTTCCACTCAAGCTCAGCTAAGTTAAGAAGTCGATCCATCCATGCTTCTTGATCATCTTGTGCCGCTTTGCCATGAAATCGCATTGTCGGAATGTTAAGCTCAATTGGTTGTAAAGCCTCTTGACCATAGACCAAGTGAAATGGCGTAAACTCTTTGGCTTACCTATATGTGGTTCGATATGCCCACAAGGCACCATCCAAGAAGTCATGCCACAACTTTGTCTTGTTTCTCACCATCTTTCTAATGATGCCTGCAATGACACCATTAGCTTTTTCTACCAGACCATTTAATTGGGGATAGTAGGGTGTACTGTGACCATGTAGAATGTGAAGTTCTTCACAGACTTCTGTGAGCAAGCCCTTTCTAAACCCTGGACCATTATCAAAAACAATCTCCAAAGGTGTGCCAAATCTACAACAAATGTGAGTGTAGACAAATTTGCTCACTGTCCTCTCATTTACCTTTGCCACAATTTGTGCTTCCACCCACCTGGTCATATAGTCTACAGCCACTAGAATGTAGAGTTTACCATTTTTTGTCCTAGGCAGAGGACCCATAGCATCAATGCCCCACTTTTCAAAGGGTCCATTTGCAAGCACTATTTGCCTCGGGCCATGCACCAACCTTCTATTTCCATTTATCTGACAATTGTGACAGCTTTTACACCAATGTTGAACATCCACATGCAAACTTGGCCAAACATACCCCGCAAGCAAAATCTTCTTCATAGTTAACTCTTGGGCAAAATGACCACCACATGCCTCTTCATGCAAAACTTTTAGAATGGCTGGAATTTCCTTGATAGTTGGTACTCTTCTGCACACTTGATCCTTCCCTCTTTGATACAGGGATCCTTCTAGGAAGAGATACGTGCTTGCCTTCTTCATGAGTCTCCTCTTCTGAGCCTTCGTGAACTCTTGCGGAAACTCACCCTCCAAAATGTAGCTAATAATGGGATTCAATGACTCCAATCCCTGGTATCTCGGTTGCTTGACAGTTGCTGCCACCATGATGACCTGCACTTCTTTCTCAACACATGTAACTACTTGTTGTGCAAGTAAATCGGTATGTTCATTCTGTTTCCTAGGAATATGATATAGTTGCATTTCTTCAAATTGATTAAACAATCTACAAATGGCATGAAATTTTGTCCGTAAGCTTTCATTCTTGCATGCCCGAATGCCTCAAATATGTTTAACAATGAGAAGTGCATCTCCCTTTACCATGAGACGTTGTATCCCTTGGCCAATGCACATCTTCAAACCATGAAGTAGTGTGTCGTATGCTGCTTCATTGTTGCTAGTTAAACCTGGTAGATTGACCTTATCTTTCATGACCACCTCCCCACTTCGGTTGAGCAACACTAGCCCTCCCCCTGCTTTTCCTGTGGCTCGTCGAAAAGCTCCATCAAAGAACAAGGTAAAAGCATTAGGAATATTTATCGGTGGTGGCAATGGTAGGGTCTTTATTTCAGGCACCTTAATCTCCTTCTCGTGTACCCTATATGTAAGGATCCCTGCCAATTGTGCACGCACACTATCTTCTACCTTGAAAGAGTATTGGAACTCTTGCAATTCCATAATCCACTTTGAGATCCTAGTGCTAAGATTCATTTGAGACGACACCCAAGGAAACAAATTTTTTGCAGTGAGAATTACAAAAGGTTTTGGTAGCAGGTAGGATCTAAACTTTCTCACCGCAAACATGAGAGAAAGCATCATGACTTCTGCCTCCGTGTAGCCTCTCTCCAAAGCATTCATGACCCTACTAGCAAAGTAGATGGGTCGCATCCTGGTACTGTGGGGATCTTGTTGTAATAAAATTGCACCAATTGTTTCCTTCCCAACACTAGAGATAACAAAGAATGTGTACTCCCAACAAGGAGGCATGCGTGTTGGTAGCTCTCACAAAATGACTTTAATGTTACAAAAGTACTCTTCAAGCTCATCAGACCATGCAAATTCTACTTGTTGTGTCAACTTTTGCAAAGGATGAAGCAACTCCGAAGCTAAGTGAATAAAGCGTGACATATACTTCACCTTTGGAATGAATGAGATGACCTCTTTGAGATTCTTGGGTGATGGGAGCTCAATAAGAGCCTTTGCCTTTGAAGGATCCACCTCAATGCCTTTACAGGAAACCTTGTGACCAAGCAAGATCACTTCATCCTTAGCTATGTGGCACTTGTCGGGGTTGAGTTGACCTCCCATGTCATAGAGCTTCTTTAAACCTTCTTCTACCCTTTGTAGATGCAATGATTTTGAGCTATAAATGCAAAAATCATCAATAAAAACCCTAATGGACTTTCCAAAGAATGCTTGAAACACCATGTTCATGAAGCGTTGGAAAGTTGCAGGAGCATTTGTCAGGCCAAATGGCATGACTCTAAAAGCATAACAACCCCAAGGAGTGATAAAGGTTGTTTTCAATTGATCCTCCAATGCGATACCTATTTGAAAGTAACCCGAGTAGCCATCACACACATTGTACTTCTCATGACCAGCTACTTCATTTAGTATCTCATCCTGAAATGGGAGGGGAAAGTGATCTCTTTTTGTTGCCTCATTAAGTGGACGGTAATCCACACACACCCTCCACTTGCCGTTTTTCTTAGGAGTGACAACAACGGGAGAGACCCACTCTGAATTCTCCAGTGGATAAATGAAACCTGCTGCTAGAAGCTTTCTTACCTCCTTGAGTAAAGCCTGCTCCTTGATGACTCCTAGCCTTCGTAGATTCTGAGCCTTAGGTGTGGCCTCTGGCTTCAACTCAATTTTGTGTTGAGCAGCATCTACTCCACGTACATCGGTGTAGTCTTTAGCAAAAAGCCTCGGAAATTTCCTTAGCACACATTTGAACTCCTCTCTTTCTTCCTTTGTAAGTGTTGTAGAAAACATACCTTCTAACATTCCTTCATCTTGCACATTTTGGTTCTCTTGAGTACTTACCTCTTCCAAACCTTGAGAAGAGGTCTCCTGGTTGTTTGGCTTACACCTTACCCCCATGACTTCGATGGAAGACTCGTCTTCAGTAATGCTGCCACTACTTTCTTCTTTGAAGTGTTATCAGTCCAATCTTCTTCCGTCTCACTTTGAGATGATTCTTCATGGAGCTCCTGTTGGCGTTGCTCCTTCATGTCAACGAAAACCTTCTTATGATTTTCATTCTTGCAAATTAGCTTTCCACTCTCCCAATCCTGCAAAGCTCACATTTTCATTAGCCATGGTCTTCCTAGGATAAATGGGTAACCATTTCCTTTGGTAGACATGACATAGAAATCCACTGCCTTCTTAATGCCAAAGGCCTCCACAAAAACATTTTTACAAATGCCTATGCACCTGGCCTTGCTATTGTTTACCATCTTGACTTTAATTTAAGGTGTCTCATGGATGTGCATGCTTAGTCTTTGCATGAGCCCCTCTGCCATGATGCTAATTTATGCACCCCCATCCACTAGACCTTTCCTAACCAATCTTCCTTTGATGTAACAATCTAGCACAGGTGTAATATCCTCGTTCATTTCAGCATGTATAATTTTTACAACAGGAACACTCTCTTTTACCTTTCTCCTAGTGCTAACTGCCTTTGTTAAATCCCTCCTAGCTTGTGGGCATAATGCAAGAAACTGAGGCCATGAGATATCAGGACCCTTACCTCGCACGTCTTCCAACAGGTTGTATGGAGCCATACCATGTCCAAGAGGGAAGTCTTGGAGATTTATACGACGTGGAGTCCTCTTAGCTTCCTTGGTCTCCTTTGCCTTCTTGCCTTGTCCATGGTCACTCTATGATGTGACACCTTCTTTCTCTTTACCTTTTCCTCGGCCACGCTTAATGCCATTTGCTTCCATGTCAACCGCATTTGAGTTTGTCACCTCTACCACATGCACATTTGGGTCTGGCAAAGGTGGAACTCCTTCCACCCCTTGTGGAGGTGGTCTTGGTCCATTTGGTCTTTGTAGAAGCCTTGGTTGTTGACCAGTTACTTCACCTGCATTCATCACTGGGTAATTCAAGTTAGGTCTCCCTGGCTCCCCACGCGGCCAAGGACAATTATACATCCCATGTCCAGACTCTCCGCAATTCCAACATTGCAAGACTCTCCTAGGTCGTGGATCTCTCTCTTCAGACTTATTTGCTTGTCCCTTTGGACCTACAGCTTGTGCAAGGTGAATTGACAGGCTACTTAAAGATTCATTCAACTTCTCGATTACTTCAGCTGTTACCTCATGAAGCTCCCTAGATGTCGATGCTTGTGACTTACCTTTGGGTCTAAGACCTTCTATTGGAACCTCTCCCCTTAAGCACTTGAGTTTCCTATATTTCTCAGCTGCCCTAGTTCTAGCTGCATCAAAAGTAGCAGGTGCACCCGCCTCAACTTTTACCTTAAGGTCAGGAAAGAGTCCGGCTATGAACCTCTCCTTCTTTAGGAATTATGCACCATCACCAGGGTTAGCGACATTTCTCACCCATGCAGCCCAAAGACGTAGAAACTCTTGCTTGTACAAGTAGTAGTCATCTAAATCTTTTTGCTTATGAGAAACAATGTCTTGCCATAGTTTTTGAGTGTTTTGGGGATCAAAGAAGTATCTCTTGAAATGATTCAAAACTTCTGTGTAATTCATTAGGAAAACAATGGACTCTCCATGGGCCTTGTAAGAATCCCTAATTTAAAGGAAGCCTGCCAAGATTAAGGGGGACAAAGGCTTTGAATGGGGCTATTTTGGTAGGGTCTCCTCCACCTTTGACCCGTAAAAAAGTAGGGGGAAGGGGGGGTAACCATTTAAAAAGTAGGGAAGGGGGGGGTAAACCATTTGAAAAGTAGGGGGGTAGAGGGTCTTCTCTCTCTAGCTTTTTGGCCAACTTGTAAGTGGCCTCTTAACTCTCCCATGCCACCTAAGCAAATCCGTGGGTCAAAGAGGTCAAAAAAATGATTTTTTTCAAAAACTTTCAAAAAAACTCTATTCCCTCCTAAAAAGTACCCCCAACATATACACATAATAAAAAAAGATTTTTAAGTTAAATTACTCATAATTCAACATTTTTTGACTCCCTCCAAAACTTTTAGGAAATTCCTCCCAAAATTGAAAACTTTCCCTTTTAATCTAAGCTCCTCTCCTACACCCATCCCCCTTGCACCTGCAGCTGCTTCTGCACCTACACACCCATCTCTCCATCCTTCAAGCTCCATCTCTCCATCCTACAAGCTCTATCTCTCCATCCTTCAAGCTCCATCTCTCCATCCTACAATGCCTCTTGACGACGTGACCAATGTCCCAGCAAGCTCTTCACGTGGTAGGTCTCCAGGGCTTTTCCTACGCCTACCTCAAGAGTATGTTCTGACAAAGAAAACATGCTTGGGTACATTACCTTCAGCCAACGAACGCCGCGCTCAAGGGGAGAAGAATGTGGATCTCTGGACAGACGGATGCTTGTATCCAAAGGATCCTTCTCTCAATGTTCATCCGTCTTTTACAAACATTCCATCACTGTTGCAATACGTTGGAAATGCAGAGCAAGGTTTGTTGGGCTACTGCAAGAGACTCAACAAACACGAGATTGCGCGGTCCGAGATCTACTTGTGTCATTGGTAGTTGCTCAATGGGAGTTTCCACAATCTTCAAGATCAGATGCAAACAGCTACTAGTGCGCTTGAGGAGGCAAAGAGCACCATCACAACCAAGGAAAATATAATTAAAAAGCTTGAGGATACTCTTTCACACATGAAGAGTACTGCCATGGGAGGTAGGGTGAGGAAACGAGAGTTGTCCGAAATTCAGACTCTTGCACCACGTTGTAAGGAGTTTTTTGGAGCAAGGGATTGTGCATATGCACATACACATGCATGGTGCATCAAATAAAGAATTGCCCATTTTTCAGAGCCAGGTGGTTACGTGGGGCCCACATGTGTACAGGTAGGACATCATGTACATAGTGCATCGATTTTCATCGTTACCAGTACTAGTGTTTTTTTTCTACAATAATGATGAGTTGGTAGTGCATAAAAATTCTCGAGGAAGCTATCCACGGGCCAACAGCATGAGGTAAGCAGGTGCGTCAGATGGCATCTAGTGGCCTCAGGAGGGCGAATGGGGTCAATACTTGCACGCGGAGAAGTACGGACACAACGTGGGTGTTTTCTTGTGAGAATTATGCAGAAAGGTCATCATGAGGACCTTTTTTTGGGGCCACTTCACGTGGTGGAGAGATGCATTATTGGAAAAAAGCTGAGTGCCAGGTGTGCGGATGATGCAAAAAGGTGACAACTATGCACTGCAAGGTCAGTTTTTGGCCTGTTCGGGGTTCATTTGAGGTCATCTAAAAGGCCAAGGGTGCCCAAGTGATAAAGCTAAGTGTGGGAACTAAAAAAATAGAGAGAAGACCAGAAAAAACATGGAGAAGAGAGGAGGAACAACCGCAACTGTGTTTTTGGGGTTTTTGGAGCCTGTTATGGCCGTAAACTGCTCATCCGAGGTCGGATTTGAGCAGTTTGACATTGTAGACTGGGGTTTTGGGCCGTTCTCGATGCGATGGAGCTATCCATTTTTCCAAATTCCTCCCTCTTTTTTTGTTGTTTTGACTGTGTAAGTTTCTCCTATGAGCGAAGCTTCTGCTCCAATTTGTGATTGTATCTGGTATATTTTACCCATATTGTGTGAGCTGTTTGCGCCATTGGTGTTGGCCCAAGCTCATTTGTATCTAAACATCAGAAGTTCTCCTCTTTTGAGCTGATTTTTTTGGGTGTGTGTCTGTGTGTGTGTGTCTCTGTGTGGAGTGGGCAAGTGGGGGACAGGTACAAGTACAGGTACAGGTGATTCACAGAGGTACAGGTAGCTGGAGGACAGTGATATACTGGCAGTGGAGTCACTTGCAGTTGCCGTGGGTATGCATCATTTAGCGCCTGCTTGAGCACATTGTCTGTTGGTATTGCACGTTACTTGTGGAAACTGCCATTGTACACCTTTGTGGAGCCATATTTGGTTTTATTTGGCTGTCCCAGCCATTTCTGAGACTTGGTCTGGAAGATAGTCATTTCTGAGACTTGACTATACGCAATTTGCATTAGCCTTCGTGTGAGGGTCGATAGCGTGAGGTTTTATTGAGCTGGGGGATTCTCAAATGTGGAGATCCTTTCGCTGATACAGGTAGCTGGAGCACCCTTTTTGTGACCTCGCCATAGGCTATGTACTAGTGAGTCCTATTTGATGCTCGGGTTCTATTGTTGGTAGTTTATGCATACATATACAGTCTATATTTTGGGCTCTTATTGCTCTACTTACGGGGAAACTCTGCCAAAATTTCTCCAAGATATGATGGCTAGTTTTTTGGTCTTTTGAGCCATTTATGTTGTTATGCTGATGAAGTTTTGGCAAAATTAGAGGATAAGACAAGTGTGCTTTCTTGGGAGCTGCATGGTTGACTTTAATGGATGATCAAAATGGACCTCAATTCACTCCATTTCATTTAACTCAGAGAATCCAGGTTAATGTTCATGTGTTCAGGAAGATCTTTTTCCAATAGCGCATAGTCTTTATGTTTGGGCCAAGAAGATTAAGAGAGATACTGGAATGTCCTTTGCCTGTTGTAATTCCAATGATCAACTATGAAACCTCATTTGATGTGCATGTGTTTGTCCTTATCTAAAGTTGCTCCATTGAAGTTTCTGGGAATTGAGTCAGTCAAATGTTTTGGGTTCTTGCACGTGTGTTCGAAGGGGTTCTCAAAGCATTAAACTTGGGTAGACATGGCTTTCTCTTATCCGGAATTTCATGGAAGAAGTGGTGAAGATGCGGAAGACTTTTTGGAGCAAGTCGAGGTGGCATGCATAAGCAACAATATGTGTGATGAGGACAAGATTTTGAGGCTATTTGGGTTTCTTTTGAAAGATGAGGCCCGTGTTTGGTTCATGGATTTGGAAGCTAAAGAAGCAGTGGCTTCTTCTTATGGTTTGAGTCTTGACAGGTTTATAGAAGCTTTTTTAGAGCGTTTCCAGGTTGTGGAAGATGCAAATGCAGTATGGAATGAGCTCAATGCTCTTAAGCAAGGTTCTTGTCAAGGTGTTGATGCCTATGTACAAGGTTTTACAGATTTATGGACTCGTTGGTGTGTTGCTCTTAAGGATGAGACCCCCCCTTGTTCATTGAAGAAAAGTTCTTTTGTTGATGGTTTGTCACCTTGGTTGCGGTTCGAGGTTGAGTTGAAGACGCTCGAGTCTTTTGAAGATGCAGTATGCATTGCAAAGCACAAGGAATGGAAGTTTCAGCGTCTTGAGGAACATGGTATCAGTACAGGTATGCATGTGCAAGATGGATTTGGCATGGAAGATGAAGTTAAGCCTAAGCAGGTGAAAAGTAGCCTATCCTATGATGTTTCTCGTTTCTTCCTAAGGTCTATTGTGAAGCGTAAAGAGGTCTTGCAGGTTGACAGGTTTATGGAAGAGCCTAAAGAGGTGAGTAATGCTTTGGATACAAGATTGAAAAGTCTTGAAGAGGATGCATTGGCTACTTATGTACCTTGTGATTCTGGGTGTGAGTGTGAGGTTGAGGTTATTGATAATGAGCACGTATCTTTGGATACTAGTTCCTTGGGAATTAGGGAAGAGGGCAAGGTTGAGAGCCATTTTGTGGATTTTTTGGATGTGGAGCCTGTTTTGAGGCCATATGTTGATGGATATGCAGTGATTGAACCGATTTGTGAGCATGATTGTGGTTTAGAGCAGGGATCTGTATTCTTGGAGACTGATGAACCCATGCTAGAAGCTATGGATAGTGGTGCTAGCCATGATTATGATGTGGATCAAGTTATGTGTGATGATGAGTATGCTTATGATGATGAGAAGGGGTTTGGCATATATGAGTCCAATCTCAACTATGTGGATGCCTATGCTAGGGATATGTGTGCTGCAGGGATACTTTTGTGCTTTGGATATCAACAACATTACCTTCACACAATGCTTTTAGCTACTTGGGTGCATGATTTGCAGGTTGTTGCTATGGCTGGTGAAGCCAAGATGCCAGGTGATGAGTCACTTGAGTTGTCTCTATCGGTTGGGTTGAATGTGGCATGCAATATTTATGCTTTTGGAACTCCAGACAGGGCGGACGTGTTAGTTGGATATGCCTATGGTGCATTTTGGTTGATTGTTGACAAATGTAGGTGTGGTGTTATGATGCTTCTTGTGAATCAGGCGATATGCCTTTGGCCTTTTGATCCAGGTGGAATGAGAATCTACTAGTGCTGCTACTGAGCATGAATGCTCTAGCAGGCTAGGGGGTGGGCAACTTATGTCAAGATTTTTTTGGAGCAAGGGATTGCGCATATGCACATACACATGCATGGTGCATCAAATAAAGAATTTCCCATTTTTCAGAGCCAGGTGGTTACGTGGGGCCCACATGTGTACAGGTAGTACATCATGTACATAGTGCATTGATTTTCATCGTTACTAGTACTAGTATGTTTTTTCTACAATAATGATGAGTTGGTAGTGCATAAAACTTCTCGAGGAAGCTATCCGCGGGCCAAAAACATGAGGTAAGCAGGTGCGTCAGATGGCATCTAGTGGCCTCAGGAGGGTGAATGGGGTCAATACTTGCACGCGGAGAAGTACGGACACAACGTGGGTGTTTTCTTGTGAGAATTATGCAGAAAGGTCAGCATGAGGACCTTTTTTTGGGGCCACTTAATGTGGTGGCGAGATGCATTATTAGAAAAAAGCTGAGTGCCAGGTGTGCGGATGATGCAAAAAGGTGACAACTATGCATTGCGAGGTCAGTTTTTGGCCTGTTCGGGGTTCGTTTGAGGTCATCTAAAAGGCCAAGGGTGCCCAAGTGATAAAGCTAAGTGTGAGAACTAAAAAAACATAGAGAAGACTAGAAAAAACGTAGAGAAGAGAGGAGGAACAGCCGCAACTGTGTTTTTGGGGTTTTTGGAGCCTGTTTTGGCCGTAAACTGCTCATCCGAGGTCGGATTTGAGCACTTTGACATTGTAGACTGGGGTGTTGGGCCATTCCGGACGCGATGGCGCTGTTCATTTTTCCAAATTCTTCACTCTTTTTTTGCTATTTTCTGTGTAATCTTCTTCGGTGAGTGAAGCTTCTGCTTCAATTTGTGATTGTATCTGATATCTTTTACCCATATTGTGTGAGCTGTTTGCCCCATTGGTGTTGGCCCAAGCTCATTTGAATCTAAACATCAGAAATTCTCCTCTTTTGAGCTGAGTTTT
Organism: Adiantum capillus-veneris; assembly: GCF_014529385.1. Classification (NCBI taxonomy): domain Eukaryota; kingdom Viridiplantae; phylum Streptophyta; class Polypodiopsida; order Polypodiales; family Pteridaceae; genus Adiantum; species Adiantum capillus-veneris. The sequence continues at coordinate 123,588,851 of NC_140938.1, read as the reverse complement.
TTGGGTGTGTGTGTGTGTCTCTCTGTGTGGAGTGGGCAAACGAGTAGTTTCTCTCCTCTCAGTCCATCGGTGTGTTCCCTGTCTCGGCCAGGTGAGTTGTGTAAGCCGAGTGGTGCCCCATAGTGTGTATGTGTATCTTTCCAAGAGTGTGTGTCAGGTTGTTATAGAGGCATTCTGTGTGTTTCCATCCCGCTCACAACGTGGAGGTGCAAGAAAACGAAGGGTGACAGCTATGAGGTAACATGTTCTGTCCCTCATGTTGTTTAAGTCTAATACGACTCATCATTGTTGTTTTGGGCAATTGGAACTTCATCCAAGAAACGTGCGGCGGCGAGAATGCGTCAGGTAGGGCTACTTTACTTCGTTCTTGTTTCAACAAAGAGGATTGTATTAGCATGCTTGATGCTCCAGCGGCAAAACACTTGAAAGACGCAATCACTAAGAGAGTTCTTAGTGATTTTTCTAATATTGTCACTGATCTAGATGTTCAGGATATTTGTGATGCTGTTGGGATTAGTACCAAGGGCTATCAAGCAATACATCAAGTGTTAAAAGATGCATTAAGAAGTTGAGGAGTCACGGAAAACCTATTTCCACTTCCTCACAGAGTGCAGATTGCCAAGAAGGTGTCAAATGAAGATGTTGTTCACCGATTAGGGGACTACTTGTATATTGAAGACACGATGCCTCTTCAGCCGCTCCGTAGAAAATCACAAGGAAGGAAGGGCTGCGGGAAGGGAAGCAGTGTTGTTTCTAAGAGTGTGTTGCGGACCGAAGGGTTTGTTTACACCAAATTCAACAATATCTTTGTGGACTTGATACGATTGCAACAGTCCATGGCTGTTTTCTACAATTTGAGTGATGCATGTTAGTTTAGAGTTTCCTACATGCTCTATGATGTGTCATAACATGCATTCTGAGGCTTTATATTGTTGGCAGTTCTTGAAGGCAAGCTTGTGTTGGTGCTGAAGTTGGATGAGTGTGTAATTGTTAAAGGGAGAAAGTTGGAGAGAATGAGCATCACGCTTATGAATGAAGCCCTAGCTTATGCCAAGCAATCTTGCAGTTCGAGTGAAGCGACAAAGCCCTCTTTTAGTGTGCAATCAGAGAAGGATATATGGTGGCTTGGTGCATTTGAAGTTCCGAAAGAGACACATGAAGTCCTTGCATGGATTTTCAGTAGAATCCCATGGGTCACAGAGGTCATTAAAGCTCAAATAAACGGTGAGAAGCTCATGGTTCCAGGACGTGGGGAGTTTGATGTTGAATGGCATTCAGGTGGTGATCTAAAGACCATAAAGTGCATGCTTGGATGAAAACAAGGTGCAAATTCTTTACTTCCCTGTCCATTTTGTACGAAAGGGCACAAGACAAGTCGAGCAACTCAAGTGGAAGGTCAGGACGAAGATAATGATGACCATATAAATAGGGAGTGGCAAACTTCGGTTCTTTCATTTGATATGCTATAGGTGCCCAATAGGGATAGCAAAGATCCTGGGTGGAACCCCATAATTCCCATCTCCCTCAACAATGTTCACTTTTGTACATTGCATGCGTTTATGCAAATATTTGATAGGATCCTAAAGCATCACATTGATTATGCTTTCACAATGAAGCCCCTTCAACGGTCAAAAGACTCCTTGCAGGGAGTGGAGACACTCCTTAATAAGATTGAATGTCACCGATCAAGGGTGAACATTGTAGCAGAGACTTGTAGGGAGAAGACATATGAGGTGGCACAGAAGGTTTCCATGAATGGAGCCAAGGCACGTCGATTTTTCAAGAATATGTCAAAGTCTCCAATGCAGGTATCCAAGTCAAGTGTTGATCTAGCAAGTGAGAAGTGGTGGGAGTTGTGGAAAGATTTGTGTTCATGCACGACGGACAAAGATCCCAATGTGGAGGTTGCTAACCAACGCAAGCTAGTATGGTCATCCTTTCAAAAGGTTGTGCAATTGATGAATCTTTCAAGCACCACCGTTGAGCAGCGAGAGGAATTCAAGAAGGTGCTTTATGAATTCACAAAGGTGGCTAAGGACGGATGGCCTGAAAGCAATATTACACACTACATGGTTTGTTTTAATGAACTTAATACATATGCAATGTTTGAAAATGCAACTTTTCTATTAGCTTATCTCCTTTTTGGTTGTTTGTTTTAGCACATTCTCTATGCACATGGTGCATACTTCATGGACCGCTATGGTTCGCTTGATATATGGAGTACACAAGGCATGGAGAAGTCCCACTATCGAGCAAAAGGAGTCTACTTCAAGAATACTCTGCATGGTGGTGGTAGTTCACACTCCCACTACCTCCAAGAGATGTTTAACTGGTTTTTTAGGCACACCTTTGGGAGAACTCGTACTATTGAGAAAGCAAGAGAGTTGATGTTAGCAAAGAAGTTACGAAACGCCTCCCGTACTGCAACATCCGAGAAGTGGAAACGCTCGCGAGCGTCCCTGGGCCATGAAGTTTGGCGTGCAACTAAGTATCGAAAAGGCAGCGTTTGGGCATCGCGTCAGCCGTCCGCATGATCCAGGTTTAGTTGTTAAATTCAATTGCTTTATTTGAGTTTCACTCAATTGGCCGCATAGTGTGAAAGGGCCCAAATCTCAAAAAAACCTATTTAAAGGTTGAAGGCGCTCATTTTGTCATTTTCCCTACTAGGTGCTACCATGGCAAGAACAAAACAAACGGCTAGGATTGCATATCCAGAGGGGCTGGATGGCCAACGACTCAAAGGTACAGCAACAGAAGCTGGAACTTCACAACCTCAAGGTGAAGTCCACACAGAAGAAGCTGGAGCTTCAAATCAGCATGGCCAGTCCTCTACAACAGCAAAAGAGAGACGGAAGCATCGCCTTGTTGTCTATTCATCAGACTCCAACGATTATGATGGCAACAGGGAGGATGAGAGCGACTAGGGAAAAGAAACAAACAGCCAAAAGCAACCGTCAGAAGGCTCCGAAGAGACGCAAACGGATGAAGATGCCCCATGGGCCGGCGTCCAAATACAAACTTATCAGGCTCACATGTCTATTGGGGGTAAGACACTTCCTAAAGGGAGTGGACCTACACCATCACATCCGGTCAATAGTGAAGAGCATGAATCAGATGGAGAGTGGGTGGAATCAGATTATGAGGTGTTGGAAGTGCCTGTGCAGAAAAAAAAGAGAAAGAGCATTGTCTACAAGAAGAGGAAGCAAGCTGCCCCAACTCGTGCCAAAAATGCACCTCCACGTCGACCTCAGAAGGTACGAAAGCGCAGCTGTGCTTTTGCGGAGATTCGACACTATCAAAAGAGCACCGAGCTCTTGATTCAGAGGGTCACTTTCGCAAGGCTATGCAGGGAGGTTTTGCAATTGTACAACACTCAGTTTTGGATGGGCGCTGTGGCCATAGAGGCAGTCCAAGAGGCAGCAGAGCAATATTCAACTAGCATATTCGAGGATTCTAACCTCTGTGCCATCCATGCAAAGCGTGTAACCATTATGCCCAAGGATATGCAGCTTGCTCGCCGTTTGCGCCATGAAAAGTAGCTTGTAATTAGGCATCAAACCTTTCTGTATTTACGGAACTCCAAGATTGGGAAGATTTTGAATACAAGCGTATTTTGATTGTATACCCCACCCTGTGCATTGTATTGGGAAGAATTTGAAAAATATAAGCGTCTTTTATTGTATACCCCACTGCGCATTGTATTGTTTTAATTTTGTACCATGCAATGTAGCATTGGTTCAAGCTTTGTCTACCTTCTATTGTATGTATGTAGCCATTAGCTTGTTTTTGTGAAAAATTGCCTACGTTTAGCACCTTGGCTAAGTGGGGCATGCACTTCCTTATGTATCCATGCTATGTGACTCACTATTGCATGGCAAAAGCATCTACAAAGTGTTGAAAATGGCTTGGAATGCCCCCAAACTGGCTGCCACAAGGGCGCGCATTTGGGGCTTCTAGAGGTCTATGGATGGACACAATGCGCGCCCTTGTGGCAGCCTTTCCTAGTGCTTTCCAGACACTTTCCAGTGGTTTTCAGACAATTTTGACAAGCAATAAGTATGTTTTGTTTTCTTCAATGATTCAATTAGCATAGATGCTTCTAGCAATCATCCCCCCTAAGTCCATGTCAGTCCTATACTCCAAAAAGGGCTAGATATTGCCACATAGTTTACACTTTTGGTTTGTTAATACAACTTTAGGTATATGGGGCAAGATGGGCTTAAGGTTACCTGGGTATCCATGTCTTTCTGTTTTGCAACTGGGTAATAAAGTCTTGTCACTCTGTTTTGTGCCTGGGTTTGGTCCTAGATGTGTCCAAATTCATCTACCATAAGGGCGCGCATTTGCACACTTCATCTGCTGATGGAAGGCCCCAATGCGCGCCCTTGTGGCAGCATATTTTATGGAATTCCAAGCCCTTTACTAGGCACAATTATAAATTTGGAAGACTAGATATCACAAAGTATGCATTTTTTAAATTTTAATGCCTACCAAACCCTTTAGTAGTCATAGCAGAAATTATGGTGCTTCTCATACACAATGGAAGCCCAACATATAAGAAATTCAAAACCTTGCAAGAAAGAGAGTCATAGACAACAAAAAGGTGTTTCATTAAAGAAATAATTCTTTACATGATATCCGGCTTTTGCTTTAGGATATTTCTAATTACAATTTTTTGGCGCTTGGCCTTTTGGGGTGGCTCCCTGTTAAGTAAAGTGGTGGTGATTTCTTGGGTGTCATTAACCCCTACAGCTTGGTTCATGCCGACATGGGCAATAAGGCGCTCGCGAAAGTTTACACCGAAAGTGGATATTGCAAAATCTTTCTTTACAAGCACTACAAGGTTGGCCGTTTGGGAAAGTGTTGTTAAACACAACACCTTGTAGAGTGAATGGAGAGAAAAAATGTTGTAGCGACCATTGGGACAGTAGTCGGCATGGACAAACACCATGACACCAGTGGGAAGTGTGCCGAGGTAGTGAGCAAGTGCCGCTTGAGGTCCGAACGGCATCCTCCTCCCCCCTGACCATTGCGCCCAGGCGTCAACCTCCAGAACATCCTGCAGAACATAGGTTTTTTGAGATATGGCACATAATTATGATATAACATTAACAAAATCATTTGTAACAATCAAATGTAAGTGAGCATCTATACCTCTTGTCTACGATCCTCCTCATCGGCATCCGGGTGCAAGTAAAGATCCACGCTTGACTTCCCCTTTGGATCAAGCAGTACAGGTGTTGCAGCAGGTGGTGCTGAATCCACTCTTGCGCCTTTAGCCAAACACATGGCTTGCACGGCCACAAACTCCTCCTCAGAGACCTTGGCCTGCTCGGCCGCTCCCACCTCGGCTTGTGCGATCGCCACTGTGTCCGCCAAAGTATTCCCCATGGGCAGTAGGAGATCATCTTCATGGGAGATGGTGGTATCAACCTCAAACTTGCCATGGGCATCGAGGATGGCAAAACACTCATCAATGCAAAGCTCAAAGGATTTCTCCAGATCGTGCATAAACACAAACTCCTCCCCACCCACCACAACGGAGGAGAAGCGGGTAATCTCTACCTCAGGGATGGCATCCCGAGTGGTGTTTCCTTCAAGCGGTCCCGAGGATGAACCGACTGATGGAGAGGCCTCCAAGAGGCCTTGAATACCTACAGGGTAGGTCAAGGCAAGCGTCCTCTCCTCTGCGGATGAGTCAATGGCTGCGGGCTTGGGGTCCTTCACATCAGCCAATACCCCGCCAATCTGCAAGTGAGGTAGCACTACATCAGGGCCTGCTGGGCACTCGTGAAGGAGGAAGATCATTATGGCCTGAACAGAGAAAAAAGTGTTTCCGATCCTTCCCTTACGCATTGCTCGCACATCATCAGCTTCAAGCCGCACATATTGTCCGGCAGGTTGTGCTATGATGGCAAAGCGTGCAAGCCGCTGATGAAATGGCCTGTCCCTTTGGTAGATGTGGTGGAGAAGGCCTTCAGGGACCCATTGCCCTGGCCGGTTTGGTAACTCAACAATGAATCTCCCCATGCACGTGGAAATGTATGAAGTAATGTGCTCAAGAGATTGAGAGTGGAGGGTCAAGGTGGTTTCCAAATCGGGTTGGGTTGTGAAAAATGCTTGAAGCTCAGGGAGATTTGCATGCCCAACCTCAGTAAGGAATGCATCTAAAGCACTAGTAGCAGCCATGTCTTCTCTTTGCGTGATTGGGTATGCTAGGTCTCTCTGCAATGCTGGGATGAAAATGGTGAAATGAGGAGGTGGTCCTCCTTATATAGACATATTCCATCTCGAAAAAAATAAAAAATATGCATTTAAAAAATAAATTTACACCACCTTAAAACTCAAGTATAAAATCAAGTACAACACCTTAAAAATTTTCAAAATCTTTAATAAAATATCCAATATATAAACGATTAAAGTTACAAGCCAATTCACTTAGACAAGATGATTTCGTCGTAGCCCACGTCTGTAGCCCAATCTTTGTAAACAAGCATAGTGGCCTCCATCCGCCTCCCAATCTATACAACCAAAAAATGGACAATCAAAATACAAAAACCCACAAAAAATAAGAAAAGGTAGCTAAGCAAGCACAAAGCAGACCTTGCGTTGTTCTAGTTTGAAACTTGCATTACCGACATCCTCGAATCCCATTATGACAAAGTGTTCCCGAAGATTGGCAAGAGTCCAATGCAGATTCACTGCAACCACCTCCACCTCCTTATTGGGCATGCGGTCACGAATTTCAAAGGATTGAATCTCTTCGGATGTCAGCTGCAAGGGTATCCATTTGCCACGTTTGTGCATCCACCTCTCGTAGCTAAACCGTGCATACAAGGTGCACCTTGCTTTCAAATAACAAAGGCAAAGCTGTGTAGGGGACACATTGCACTTATAACGGTCACCATCATGAAAACCGTCAACATAGCCCCAATTGACACCTAGAATGGTGTCCATTGCATCTATGTCAACTTCTTTGCAAACAAACATTGTTGGTGTTTCTACAATCGGTAGAGAGCGGAATGCATGCACAAACAAATGAATGGGACAATGCCAACTGAGACCCACCGATCTGGTTGCCTTACCAAACTTTAGGGACCCTTGGAAATCTTGCAGCACCTTGCGCTTGAAAGAAAGAAAAGCCCAATGGTCTGGAGTTGGCCATTCTGCACTCTGCAATGAGGGTGTCTCCACGGCTTCTAACCTACCATAGCTTTGGCTTGACTTCGGCACCACGTACTTGTGGGAGTACATGAATATTCACTGCTCGGTAAGTTTTTTCGATGAAACGTTGGGAAACATAAGCTCCCCAATGTGAGCATGCACAACCATGAACGTGCCTAAGAGGCACTCAAGCGGCTGCTCCTCAACTAAGCTAGATGGAAAAACATCTTCACAAATACCCTTAGTTAAACATAATGATCACATATGCCTCGACACCGTACGCGATGAGGTCCAGCAGTGACGGTTGCATATAGACCCATGCACCCTTCTTGAATACTTGTGGGATCCATACCCCCTTTGAGTCTTTTGTGTTGTGCAACACAATCTTCTCTATCTCTGGTTTGGGCCGTCTATGCGTGGACATGCTTGGGAAGTTGGGCTTAGGAAGGGATTTGAAAGAGTTGAGTACTGTGGAGAGAGAATGAGGAGCTGAGGGGAGGGTGAGGTGAGCTGCCTATGGTGGCTATGATGGCTTTGACAGTGGAGATAGAGAAAGAGGGGATGAGTGAGAGGTAGAGAGGTAGAGAGGATAGTGGAGCTGTGGGCTATGGAGTGTGGGACTGTAGAGGGTTGATGGAGGTGTAAGAGAAGAGGGAGCTATGGAGAGAGAGGAAGAGAGTGGTGGAAAGCTTTTGGCTATGGCTGTCTTGACTGTAGAGAGAGAATGGGAGGAGGGAGAAGAGGGAGAGTGTGGGAGAGAAAAGTAATGAGGGAGAGAGAGAAAAGTGGATTTTGGGAAGAAAAATTGACTTTTTAAAGTTAGTTTATGTTTTGGGACAGTTTTGGAGGCAAAAGGGTCAACTTTGGAACATTTAAAAAAAAATTCAATTTTTAGGGTTTTTAAGCATGCACGTTTTTTTTGGGGGGTCCCTCCCTCTTTTATGACACCTCTCTCCTCCTATTTACCCCCCCCTAGCCTACCTCCCACCTCTCTCTAAGAACCAAGCATTGAAGAGGGAGACAATTAGGCTGCACCCCTACCATTCCTCCCCCTCTAGGTGATATCCCAAGAGCCTTCTCATTGGTTCTCCCTTAAGCCTTCACTAATCAAAAAGTCCCAAGGAGAGTCCATATTTTTCCTAATGTCCCCCTAACTTCCTCAGGCAAAGAGTCAAACCAAGTGCTAGCATCTTTCCTAAGGACCACCTCAAACATTTCTACGCGCTCTTGATCAGTTACTATCCTCTCGATACGGCAAGACATCTTGCAAGTTTTATGATTTTGCTAATCAACATCCTAGATGCCAAGAACGCTATAGGAGGAAACGAGCAGGAAGCAAAGCGAGAGAGAACCTGATGCCTAGAATAAAAGGTAAAACTCACTATTTGATGCTTGTAAAAGCAGAGGATTGTGTAAAGGAGCAAATATCCGGGAAATTCTCAAAAAATCAAAAAGAAAGAATGCGAGAGGAAATAAAACACGTACGGAAAGCTAAAACCGAAACAAAATCACAAAAATCTCAAAATTCAAAAAAAGAAACAACAAAAGACTAGGAGTGGACCAAACTGGAGCGTAAACAAAAATACCAAGAACTGAAACAGTCTTTGAGAGAGATATGGACCACTTAAGACGATAGTGATGGTAAAGGGGATTTAGAAAAGGGGAACATGAATGTACCATCACACTATCGGAAATTTACTATCCAGGACAAAAAAATCATCATGACACCACCAGTATGGGAAAGAACCAACCAAGAATCTTACAATGGACCCGAAAATGCAAAAAAGATAGACCTCTCAAAACCAGGTGAAAATCCTCAGCCGGTCTATATAGCTAACGATTTAGAGCTTGAGGAGGAAGAACAGCTAACACAACTTCTCAAGAAGTATAAAGATGTGTTCACTTGGTCCTATAAAGACCTCAAAGGAGTTGATCCATTGATATGCCAACATACAATTCCTTTGAAATCGGATGCAAAACCTAGCAAACAATGTCCTTATACATATAATGACACATTTGCTAAACGAATCAAAGAAGAGATTGATAAGCTAATGGAAGCTGAATTCATCTATGAAATTGAACATACAGATTGGGTGTCACCCATTGTGGTAGTTTCCAAAAAGAATGAAAAACAGCAGGTGTGTGTAAACCCTCAAAAAGGTGAATGCAGCAACCATAAGGGATAATTATCCCTTGCCAATCATAGAACATGTACTGGAGCGAGTGGCCCGGAAACGGGCTTATTCCTTTTTGGATGGGTTTTTCAGGATAAAACCAAGTGGCAATAGCAAGGGAGGATCAACACAAAACAGTGTTTGCCACAGAATGGGGGATTTATGCGTATCGAGCTATGCCATTTGGCTTAACTAATGCACCAGCCACTTTCCAAAGGTTAATGACTCACGCATTCAAGGAATACCTCAGAATATTCTTAGAAATTTACATGGATGACCTGTGTGTACACTCTCTTCTACGAGAGGAACATATTGACCATTTGCAAAAGGTCTTTGAAAAGTGCAGAACATATCGAATATGTCTTAACTTGGAAAAGTGTGTATTTATGGTTAAGCAAGAACGAATCTTAGGACATATTGTCTCAAGAAATGGCATAACCACAGACTTAGACAGAGTCAAAGTCATTGTAGACCTACCAAGGCCTACTAATGTGAAACAAGTGCAATCCTTCATGGGACACTGCGGATATTATCGAAGATTCATATATATGTATGCGGTTATCGTACAACCTTTGTACCGTTTGCTAGTCAATTTTGAGTAGACCGAGGAGTGTGAAACTTCATTCCGAAAGCTGAAGGAAAACCTTATATCAGCACCTGTACTGAAAGCACCAGATTGGGAAAAGATATTCCATGTGCACATTGATGCTTCAGCATATGCCATTGGAAGTATTCTAGCTCAACCTGGAGACGGAACAATGGATTTTCCGGTTTGCTATGCGAGCCGACAGTTAAACATTGCAGAAAAGAACTATACAACAACCGAGCAGGAAGGGTTAGGAATGATTTATGCAAAACAAACCAAAACAACAAACCCACAGCCAAATCCCAACTACACAAGGGGCACCACCTAGTTTAAGAGCGAACTAGGACGCAAAAGAGGAGAATCGTTAGAGCAACCCACAAACAAGAAAGGAATTTACACTAACCCTAACACCAATGGAACACTCTCACACACTAAAACGAGAGAGAGAGAGAGAGAGAGAGAGAGAGAGAGAGAGAGAGAGAGAGAGAGAGAGAGATGGGATGATGAGTGGAGAAGTGTGTGTGAAAGAGGAAAATGATAAAGTGGAAGAGAGAGTGTGGCCGCATAGCATGGGAAAACTGGGGTCCACTAATAAAATCATAGCTCACAGCTCGTAGCTCAAACAAATATGAAAAAATTTGAGGCAAAAGTTCAGCCCACGAGCTACAACTTTTGTTTGTATCACCTTTTCAAATTCGGAGAGCAAGTGAACTTTAAAAATTCAGCAAAACCGACCGTTTTGTTCCACTGCACAAGGTCCTTGTGGGGTCCTTCTTTGGATGATTCTTTTGAATACCTCCAAGAGTGAGCCCTCCATAGTGCATGTATGCATGCCACCTACCCTTGACTTGATTTGGTAGGTCTATAATTGAAGATATTGTTGAGATTATGATATAAGTGAATAGTACAACTAAGAAAATCAAATATTGAGGGGTCTAAAAAATATGTACATGTCAAATATAAATAATATAAGTGGAAAAAATATAAAGGGGTCAAAAGAAATCTCTCTCATTATGAGGCTACCATAAAAAGATAAATATTTTTGGTGTTCTAAAAGATAACAAAATAGATGTAGGAAAGGAAAAATCACAATAGTGAAAAAATATACACATAAATAAAATTAGTTTTTTTGGATTTTTGTTGGGATGGAGTTACACCAAAAATAAGAGAAGCTTACATGAAAATATTTCTATATGGAATAAAGAGTATGAAAAATGGTAAGAAAAATTGTGGTAATGGTGAGGCAATGTACAGAGCATAAATAACACACACCTAGGTAGAAATATTTAAATAAATACCAAAATAATTATGAAAAAAATCCTTTTATTTAGACCCTATATACAATGAAATATTTATACACAAATGGGCCATAATATACTTATAATTTTTATTTTTTTTATTTTTTTGGCTCAACTAGCCCAGTGACTAGCTAGCTGAGGGTTTTAAAGAAAATATGGGGAAAGTTCCCTAACTCACATACAGTGAAATGGTAGGGATAGCCACAGTGTTTGGGTGATTTTTGTAGGATGAGGTAACTCACTGTGACAATTACAAAGAGCCAAAAAACGGCTATCATTAGCCCTCCCCCTGGATGATGGTATATTCATGTACCATCATAGAGCATCTTTTCCAAAGAGAGTGCTTCAGAGTCCTTGACGAGATCTTTATTGTTTCGCCCCTCAGAATTTTGGCTAGAGTTACACTCATGCTTCATGTAACAATACTTACATGAGACAGTGGCCTTTTGACAGATCTTTGGTAGATCCTTTGGTAGAATGCAAATCAAATAGTGCTTCAAGCGATACCCATTTACTTTCTTGGAGTGCTCTTTACCATTCAAGTCCATAAGCTGATAGTAACTTGAATTGAAAGCCTTCTTGACTATGTATGGCCCTTGCCATCTTGTTTCAAATTTGGCATCAAAACGATTATCGAGTCGATTGTCATATCTTAGCACAAGATCTCCTTCATTGATGCCTTTGTCCTTCAGTTTCTTGTCAAGCTTCTCCTTTGTCTGTGTGGCTTTCCTCTTATAGCACTCGAATACTGCTTCTCTTTTCCACTCAAGCTCAGCTAAGGTAAGCAGTCGATCCATCCATACCTCTTGATCATCTTGTGCTCCTTTGCCATGAAGTCGCATTGTTGGAATGTTGAGCTCGATAGGCTGCAAAGCCTCTTGACCATAGACCAAGTGAAATGGTGTGAACTCCGTGGCTTCCCTATATGTGGTTCGATATGCCCACAAGGCACCAACCAAGAAGTCATCCCACAACTTTGTCTTGTTTTTCACCATCTTTCTAATGATGCCTGCAATGACACCATTAGCTTTTTCTACCAAACCATTTGATTGGGGATAGTAGGGTGTACTGTGACGATGTAGAATGTGAAGTTCTTCACAGACTTCTGTGAGCAATCCCTTTCTAAACCCTGGACCATTATCAGAAACAATCTCCAAAGGTGTGCCAAATCTACAACAAATGTGAGTGTAGACGAATTTGCTCACTGTCTTCTCATTTACCTTTGCCACACTTTGTGCTTCCACCCACCTAGTCATATAGTCTACATCCACTAGAATGTAGAGTTTACCATTTTTCGTCCGAGGCAGAGGACCCATAGCATCAATGCCCCACTTTTCAAACGGTCCATTTGAAAGCACGATTTGCCTTGGACCATAAACCAATCTTCTATTCCCATTTACCTGACAATTGTGACAACTTTTACACCAATGTTGGACATCCACATGCAGACTTGGCCAAACATACCCTGCAAGCAAAATCTTCTTCACAGTTAATTCTTGGGCAAAATGACCACCACATGCTTCTTCATGCAAACCTTTTAGAATGGCTGGAATTTCCTCAATAGTTGGTACTCTTCTGCATACTTGATCCCTCCCTCTTTGATAGAGGAAGCCTTCTAGGAAGAGATATGCGCTTGCCTTCTTCATGAGTCTCCTCTTCTGAGCCTTCGTGAAGTCTTGTGGAAACTCGCCCTCCAAAATGTAGCTAGTAATGGGAGTCAATGACTCCAATCTCTGGTATCTCGGTTGCTTGACAGTTGCTGCCACCATGATGACCTGCACTTCTTTCTCAACACATGTAACTACTTGCTGTGCAAGTAAATCGGCATCTTCATTCTGTTTCCTAGGAATATGATATAGTTGCACTTCTTCAAATTGATTAAACAATCTACGAATGGCATGAACTTTTGTCCGTAAGCTTTCATTCTTGCATGCCCAAATACCTAAAATCTGTTTAACAATGAGAAGTGCATCTCCCTTTACCATGAGGCGTTGTATCCCTTGGCCAATGCAGATCTTCAAACCATGAATTAGTGTGTCGTATTCTGCTTCATTGTTGCTAGCTGAACTTGGTAGATTGAACTTCTCTTTCATGACCACCTCTCCACTTGGGTTGAGCAACACTAGCCCTCCCCCTGCTTTTCCTGTGGCTCGACGAAAAGCTCCATCAAAGAACAAGGTAAAAGCATTAGGAATACTTTTTGGTGGTGGTAGTGGTAGGGTCTTTACTTCAGGCACCTTAATCTCCTTTTCATGCACCCTATAAGTGAGAATCCCTGCCAATTGTGCACGCACACTATCTTCTACCTTGAAAGAGTATTGAAACTCTTGCAACTCCATAATCCACTTTGCGATCCTAGTACTAAGATTCATTTGAGATGACACCCAAGGGAACAAATTCTCTGCAGTGAGAATTACAAAAGGTTTTGGTAGCAGGTAGGATCTAAACTTTCTCACCGCAAACATGAGAGAAAGCATCATGAGTTCTGCTTCTGTGTAGTCTCTCTCCAAAGCATTCATGACCCTACTAGCAAAGTAGATGGGTCGCATCCTTGTACTGTGGGGATCTTGTTGTAGCAACACAACACCAATTGTTTCCCTTCCAACACTAGAGCTAACAAAGAATGTGTACTCCCAACAAGGAGGCATGAGTGTTGGTAGCTCTGACAAAATGACTTTAATGTTACAAAAATACTCTTCAAGCTCATCAGACCATGCAAATTCTACTTGTTGTGTCAACTTTTGCAAAGGATGAAGCAACTCCGAAGCTAAGTGAATAAAGCGTGACATATACTTCACTTTTTGAATGAATGATATGACCTCTTTGAGATTCTTGGGTGAGGGGAGCTCAATAAGAGCCTTTGCCTTTGAAGGATCCACCTCAATGCCTTTACAGGAAACCTTGTGACCAAGCAAGATCACTTCATCCTCAGCTATGTGACACTTGTCGGGGTTGAGTTGACCTCCCATGTCATAGAGCTTCTTTAAACCTTCTTCTACCCTTTGTAGATGCAATGATTTTGAGCTATAAATGCAAAAATCATCAATAAAAACCCTAATGGACTTTCCAAAGAATGCTTGAAACACCATGTTCATGAAGCGTTGGAAAGTTGCAGGAGCATTTGTCAGGCCAAATGGCATGACTCTAAAAGCATAACAACCCCAAGGAGTGATAAAGGTTGTTTTCAATTGATCCTCCAATGCGATACCTATTTGAAAGTAACCCGAGTAGCCATCACACACAGTGTACTTCTCATGACCAGCTACTTCATTTAGTATCTCATCCTGAAATGGGAGGGGAAAGTGATCTCTTTTTGTTGCCTCATTAAGTGGACGATAATCCACACACACCCTCCACTTGCCGTTTTTTTTAGGAGTGACAACAACGGGAGAGACCCACTCTGAATTCTCCACTGGATAAATGAAACCTGCTGCTAGAATCTTTCTTACCTCCTTGAGTAGAGCCTGCCCCTAATGACTCCTAGCCTTCGTAGCTTTTGAGCCTTAGGTGTGGCCTCTGGCTTCAACTCAATCTTGTGTTGAACAACATCTACTCCACGCACATCGGTGTAGTCTTTAGCAAAAAGCCTCGGAAATTTCCTTAGCACACATTTGAACTCCTCTCTTTCATCCTTTGTAAGTGTTGTAGACAACATACCTTCTAACATTCCTTCATCTTCCACCTTTTGGTTCTCTTGGGAACCTACCTCTTCCAAACCTCGAGAAGAGGTCTCCTGGTTGTTTGGCTTAAACCTTACCCCCATGACTTCAATGGAGGACTCCTCTTCAGTAATGCTGCCGCTACTTTCTTCTTCTGAAGTGTTTTCAGTCCAATCTTCTTCCGTCTCACTTCGAGATGATTCTTCATGGAGCTCCTCTTGGCGTTGCTCCTTCATGTCAAAGACAACCTTCTTGTGATTGTCATTCCTGCAAATTAGCTTTCCACTCTCCCAATCCTGCAAAGCTCACATTTTCATTATCCATGGTCTTCCTAGGATAAATGGATAACCATTTCCCTTGGTAGACATGACATAGAAATCCACTGCCTTCTTAATGCCAAAGGCCTCCACAAAAACATTTTTACAAATGCCTATGCACCTAGCCTTGCTATTGTTTGCCATTTTCACTTTGATTTCAGGTGTCTCATGGATGTGTATGCCTAGTCTTTGCATGAGCCCTTCTGTCATGATGCAAATTTGTGCACCCCCATCCACTAGACCTTTCCTAACCAATCTTCCTTTTATGTAACAATCTAGCACAGGTGTAATATCCTCGTTCATTTCAGCATGTGCAATTTTTACAACAGGAAAACTCTCTTTTACCTTTCTCCTAGTGCTAACTGCCTTTGTTAAATCCCTCCTAACTTGTGGGCATAATGCAAGAAACTGAGGCCATGAGATATCAGGACCCTTACCTCGCATGTCTTCCAACAGGTTGTATGGAGCCATACCATGTCCAAGAGGGAAGTCTTGGAGATTGATACGACGTCGAGTCCTCTTAGCTTCCTTGGTCTCCTTTGCCTTCTTGCCTTGTCCATGGTCACTCTGTGATGGGACACCCTCTTTATCTTTACCTTTTCCTCGGCCACGCTTAATGCCATTTGCTTCCATGTCAACCTCATTTGAGTTTGTCACCTCTACCACATGCACATTTGGATCTGGCAAAGGTGGAACTCCTTCTACCCCTTGTGGAGGTGGTCTTGGTCCATTTGGTCTTTGTAGAAGCCTTGGTTGTTGACCAGCTCCTTCTCTTGCATTCATCACTGGGTAATTCAAGTTAGGTCTCCCTGGATCCCCACGGGGCCAAGGAAAATTATACATCCCATGTCCAGACTCTCCGCAATTCCAACATTGCAAGACTCTCCTAGGTCGTGGATCTCGCTCTTCAGACTTCTTTGCTTGTCCCTTTGGACCTACAGCTTGTGCAAGGTGAATTGACAGGCTGCTTAAAGATTCGTTTAACTTCTCAATTACTTCCGCCGTTACCTCAGGAAGCTCCCTCGATGTTGATGCTTGTGACTTACCTTTGGGTCTAAGACCTTCTATTGGAACCTCTCCCCTTAAGCACTTGAGTTTCCTATATTTCTCAGCAGCCCTAGTTTCAGCTGCATCAAAGGTAGCAGGTGCACCCGCCTCAACTTTTACCTTAAGGTCAGGAAAGAGTCCGGCTATGAACCTCTCCTTCTTTAGAAATTCTGCACCATCACCAGGGTTAGCAACATTTCGTATCCATAGAGCCCAAAGACGTAGAAACTCTTGCTTGTACAAGTAGTAGTCATCTAAGTCTTTTTGCTTATGAGAAACAATGTCTTGCCATAGTTTTTGAGTGTTTTGGGGATCAAAGAATTATCTCTTAAAACGATTCAAAACTTCTGTGTAATTCCCCTTAACTTCCTCAGGCAAAGAGTCAAACCAAGTGCTATCATCTTTCCTAAGGACCACCTCAAACATTTCTACACGTTCTTGATCAGTTATTATCCTCTTGATACGGCAAGACATCTTGAAATTCACTAAAAATAATTCAGCATCCTCTCCAGGCTCTCCAAAGAAAAGAGGATACCCAGACATTTGGCGTTGGCTTTCCATTGAATTGATTTCAAAGTGACACCCGTGTTTTTCTTTCTTTCTTAAAAAGATTTACACAATAATGTATCTAGCTTGCAATCTATTCTACAACAAAATAAAGATATTCACATCAAACGACCTATGATAATCAATAAGAGGTAGGATGACAGGGTTTGGTGATGCGAGAATTTCTCCTACTCTTTGGGCACCAAACATGAACACCATAGGTTGTTGAAAATGGATTTTCCTACTAATTGCAATGTTTATTCTAATGTGTGTAGTGAAATGGAAGGGGAAAACCTCTATTCCTGGGCCATTATCCATGGTCTATGCATGACCTAATGCTTAAAACAAAACAAAAATATAGACGTCCAAACTAAGGTCGTACCTAATGAGAGGCAAAATAAAAGGATTTACTGAAGCGTTTATCTCGGCCAACCTAAGAGGACCTAAAATTCTACGAATGACACGTTGAAATTGCAACTTAGTACTAACAATTATGTGTACCTTTTGCCTTGCAATGGGAATGAAGGGATCATACAAATTTTTGTGATTCATGCAAACTACTTGACTATGCTAAAGGTTGATTCTACACAAAAATACACAAGCCGTTCCTCAGTGGGGGCACCAATTTGAGGCGGTCTGGGGCGGGCAACAAGAAGATCAACCTCTAGACACCCTTCAAGGCTCCCGTGCTGCTCAATGGGGCTGGGGCACAACACAACACAAACCAAAACAACAAACCCACAGCCAAATCCCAACTACACAAGGGGCACCACCTAGTTTAAGAGCGAACTAGGACGCAAAAGAGGAGAATCGTTAGAGCAACCCACAAACAAGAAAGGAATTTACACTAACCCTAAAACCAATGGAACACTCTCACACACTAAAACACCAGAGAGAGAGAGAGACAGAGAGAGAGAGAGAGATGGGGATGATGAATGAAGAAGTGTGTGTGAAAGAGGAAAATGATAAAGTGGAAGAGAGAGTGTGGATGCATAGCATGGGAAAACGGGGGTCCACTAATAAAATCATAGCTCACAGCTCGTAGCTCAAAAAAATATGAAAAAATTTGAGACAAAAGTTCAGCCCACGAGCTACAACTTTTGTTTGTATCACCTTTTCAAATTCGGAGAGCAAGTGAACTTTAAAAATTCAGCAAAACCGACCGTTTTTTTCCACTGCACAAGGTCCTTGTGGGGTCCTTCTTTGGATGATTCTTTTGAATACCTCCAAGAGTGAGCCCTCCATAGTGCATGTATGCATGCCACCTACCCTTGACCTTATTTGGTAGGTCTATAATTGAAGATATTGTTGAGATTATGATATAAGTGAATAGTACAACTAAGAAAATCAAATATTGAGGGGTCTAAAAAATATGTACATGTCAAATATAAATAATATAAGTGGAAAAAATATAAAGGGGTCAAAAGAAATCTCTCTCATTATGAGGCTACCATAAAAAGATAAATATTTTTGGTGTTCTAAAAAATAACAAAATAGATGTAGGAAGGGAAAAATCACAATAGTGAAAAAATATACACATAAATAAAACTAGTTTTTTTGGATTTATGTTGGGATAGAGTTACACCAAAAATAAGAGAAGCTTACATGAAAATATTTCTATATGGAATAAAGAGTATGAAAAATGGTAAGAAAAATTGTGGTAATGGTGAGGCAATGTACATAGCATAAATAACACACACCTAGGTAGAAATATTTAAATAAATACCAAAATAATTATGAAAAAAATCCTTTTATTTAGGCCCTATATACAATGAAATATTTACACACAAATGGGCCATAATATACTTATAATTTTTATTTTTTTTATTTTTTTGGCTTAACTAGCCCAGTGACTAGCTAGCTGAGGGTTTTAAAGAAAATATGAGGAAAGTTCCCTAACTCACATACGCCTATATATAGTGAAATGGTAGGGATAGCCACAGTGTTTGGGTGATTTTGGTAGGGTGAGGTAACTCACTGTGACAATTACAAAGAGCCGAAAAACGGCTATCACTATAAAGAAATTTCGGCATTATTTGCTTGCAAACAAATTTGTGTTCTTCACAGATCATCAAGCTCTTTTGTACCTAGTAAATAAACCTTGCAATACAGGGAGAATCGTACGCTGGTTTATTATATTGCTAGAATTTGACTTCACAGTGGTGGTCAAAAAGGGTAAAACCCATCTACGAGCGGATCATCTTTCAAGGATACCCAACGGGGAAGCTCCTGAAGGAGTAGATGATGACATACCAGATGCTTATCTTTTCAACATTGAAATGGTACCCAAATGGTCTCACGAAATTGTTAGCGTTCTTTCCTTTGGAAGTGGGTTTGATAATACGTAATGCAGATCCAAACAACAAACAATTCGACAAACAAAAAACTTCCAGGTGATAGCAGGAATACTGTATCATCTTGGATCAGACCTAATCCTACAATTATGTATAAATCTGGAAGAATTCGAGTGCTACCTTGAAGAGGCACATGTCCAGGGTTGTGCATTTCATTGTTCAACACCGAAGATACACCAGAGGTTGAAACAATTAGGGGTTTATTGGCCAACTATGTATGCGGACACACATTCTTATGTGACCAATTGTACTATATATAGTGTCAAACGACCAGTGGATCACACAAATTTGTTTCAGGTTAACATAGCACCTGCATGGAGTCAATATATCATTGTCTTCTTAACCACTAGGACGTTCCCTGAAAACATCACAAGAGCACGGAAAAAAACTATAGAGTTGGAAGCTCATGACTTTCAGTTAATTGGGAACCAACTCTATAAGCGAGGTAAGGACAATCAACTTAGAATATGTGCAAGTGAAAGTGAATACCTGCTGATTCTAGAACATGCACATAGCGGAATAAGTGGAGGCCATTTTTCAGGCGATAAGATGGCAAAAATTGTCTTAACCGTAGGAATTTGGTGGCCTACATTGCATGGATGCGGAAGAGTTTGTAAAGCGTTGTGACGCATGTCAACGCACCAAGGTGCCAATAAAAAGAGATGAGATGCCATTACGGCCAATGATGGGGGCAAGAGCATTTGCAAAATGGGACATTGATTTTGTGGGACCTATATCACCCCCTGCATATCGCACCCATACCCAATATATCATAGTGGCCATGGACTATCTCACAAAATGGGTTGAAGCCAAAGAGACACAAAAAACGGATGCACGAACCACGGCACAATTTTTGTATGAGAATGTTTTTGTACATTATGGGTTACCAATAGAAATTGTCAGTGACCGTGGAACACATTTTCTCAATGAAGTCATTGAATATCTTCTAGAGGAATTCATGGTCATACATAGGAAATCCGCACCATACCATCCACAAGCCAATGGGCAAGCTGAGGCCACTAATAAAACACTATGTACAATTCTCACTAAAATAGTGTCAGAATCAAGAACAGATTGGGATCAGCAGCTACACTCAACACTATGGGCATACAGGGTAGCTCACAGAACATCCATAGGAACAACACCATACAACATGGTGTTTGGCCTAAATGCTATACTACCCATAGAGTTTTTAATTCCAACTCTACGCGTAGCAAAAAGCTTAGAATGGACAGGGCATGAGCTCTCTTCAAGAATTGATGATCTTGAAAAGCTAGATGAACTCCGCTTACGAGCTGTCGCTTCAATCTATGCTAAAAAGAGAAGACAAAAGGAATTTTTTGACAAACATGTGCGTACCAAAGAGTTCAAAATAAGTGATTACGTACTTGTTTATACCTTGAAGCAACATGCCAAGAAACTTAAAAAGCGAGGGATGGGACCATTTGTGATTAGTGATCTATCACAAAGTGGAGCCGTCAAGCTTGCTACATTAGCAGGTGAAGAAATGCCAAACTCGATTAGTGGATGTCGATTGAGGAGGTATCATCTACCACTCACACAAGAGATGCTCCAACAAATTCATCAAGGAAAACAAAGAATGAAGGAAAAACAGAGAGTACGAGAAGAAGCTCAAGCCGAAGCACAAGAACACATTGCAAAAAGATGGCTTCTGCGACAACAACAACAAAGTGGACCACCATTGTGAATCAATTCCATTCAACTGACGAAGTTGGAGGAAGAAACAGTGGAGCCATTAATTGCGGTCAAAGTGGGCAACAATCAAGTTGAATCAACAGCATTGCTTGATTCAGGTGCTCAAGCAAATTTGATCTCTAACGAATTATACCAACAGCTCAAAGTCACAGGTCAACTTCATCCTACTCCTCAAGTGGTGGAAAGTAGCACATCACACTCGTTGAAAACATTGGGATGGACTATATTGCATGTAGAGATACATCAATATATTTACCCACAAAAACTCTATGTGGTGACAGATGAAAGCACACAACACCCAATGATATTGGGGCAACCTTGGCAAAAAGCGTACAATGTGCAGATAGATTGGAAAGCAAAGGCAGCCAAAATTCATCACGAACACGAACAACAGGTGATAGCTTTTGCTCAGCAATACCAGCATGATCAACTGCAAACCATGCAATCACTGGGAACAAGGCCAAAAGCACGAATGCCCTTAAAGAACAACATGATACCCGAGACCAACAATCAGGTAAAAGCCAACCATGATAATTATAGACAGATGAAGTCACCTGGCCACAATGCAAAGATCTAGGCTACCAACACAAGGAAAACAAGTATGGATGCGGAAGGATAGAAATGCCATGGCGGACAAAGAACAATGGAACAACAAAATTCCAACAAAGCAGATGGTTCAACCACAAACCAAGGGCATAAAAAAGATATGGATTCCAAAGAAAATGCTTAGCCATAACCCAAATTTCACTCACATTTGGATACCAAAGCAAAAGCAAAAGGAACTCCCTTCAGTACAAGCAACAACGGAAAGCAGACAACTGCATTTCAAAAAGGACAACTGACATATGTGGATGCCAATAAAAGACAAACCAGTGGCAAACACGAAAGTGCCAACAATCTACAAAAAATGGCACCAACAAAATACCAATGGAAAGCAAAGGCAATATGACCCATAGCCATTACGGCCCAGCGAATACTATCCTTAGAAACAACTACGACTCCATCAACAGTGTCGGCAAAGCAATGGCCGTTTGCAAAAAAGACAATTAAACAGAGAGCAGTAGAGTTACAGGTGTTACTTGCAAAGAAAGCAGGAAACCTCAACGGCGAATGCCCATAAGCATCTTTCTTATTCCCTTCTCTTGCACAACATTAATTTTTCTATGCATTGACCGAGTATGCATAAAGTAGGGCCACATTAATCGGCCGGGCATTAGCACAACTTTTTCAACCTATGCACGGCACATACTCCGAGGCGAAACCTTGTCGTCCGGGAGGACTCCGGCTAGGAGGGGGGGAGGCATTCGAGAGGCACTCTCAAATGCGGAACCAATGATAGAAACAACAAAAAGTGCATGATTTTTGACTATTTTAAGGGTTGTCGTTTGATTGCAAATTTTTTTGGAGTAACCCATGTATATATGCCCTTATACAGCATGAAGCTACACATATATGGGACCAAACGCCAAATCAAGCCCCTAGGTGTGTGTATATAATCTGTAGAACCATCTTAGCAGTGTTCGAGACCTTCAAGCCAGGCCAGGTGACCGACAGCATATTCTTCTTCCAGTATACATATAGACACGCCTATGATCTCTCACGTCAGCCTTCCAAGGAGGTGATACATGCGCTGTATCAAAGGATCATGTTTCTACCATCCTATCACCTCCAGGATTTTGAAGAAGCATTCTATACAGGGTTCTTCACCATAAATACGGACATCTTTGGCCCAACAATGTTGAACCTCCATGCCAGGTAAGAATCACTGCTAAAGATGCGGAAAACAATAAGATGAAGCAGCAGATCAAGGCCATGTCGGGGACGACATGAGCAAGGAGGGGGGGAGTGTTAGAAGCTGGACACACCCCACGGCATCTAACTACTTGGAGGACTATTATTTTTTGTAATTATTCATTCATTGAGGAAAACCTGATTTTTCACCTTGTAATTATTGGGACTTACAGAAGTTTCCAGATTGTATCCCAGTATTGATAGTTAGATTGAGTAGATGGTTGATTTTGAAACTTTAGGGTTTGAGAAATTGTAAGGTATATATACCACTTTTTGACCTTGATGAAAAAACCTTTTGTCATTTTAAAACAAGTTTGAAGTCTGTGAGTGAGCATACTGTGTACGAGAGAGAGTGTGTGAGCTTCATCTTGATGCTACATGTGCTCCAATGGTCGGAATCTAGTGCGAAGAAGTGCAGCGTGTTGCCCCCAACGAGAGCTACGCGCCGATACCTACATTGCACGCGTACGGTCCGCTTTTGCGAGCTCCTTCTACGAGCTTCATCGGTTGTTTGGGTGAGCATACGTTGTCCGATTTTGCATTGCAGCATATCCACGTGTTCACATTGAGTAGAACTACACATTAGGCACTTTAGATTTCGAAAACAAAGACCTGCAGATTTCGACCAAACATCCTACGTGTTTCTGCACCAGGTGTTTTGGGTTGGGATTTTGGTTCATAGACCTTAGGGAGAGCGACCTATTAGTATTAGTAGGGCCTCCTTCAAGTTCTATTGTGTTTTGAGATTGTTTGATGGGTATTCGGCTCTAGAAAGCGTTGTAGGAAGTTTCCTCTTATGCACTCTTGAAGGCTGTGACTTAGACAATTGGTAGAGACCTCTGTAGGAATTAGTTAGGAGTCGGTCGAGTGTAGGTTGACACCTTATTCTTTCTTCCACGCGCCTGCGGGTCGAGCTTCGTCCTTAGCTAACATTACATGTTAGGTGAGTTCTCGCTGTGCTGACATCTGTCGTGGCATATCCGTCCAACATTTAAGTTAATGGATAATTGTGTTAGTAGGTTAGTAGTTACTGTTAGTACTTGAGGATAGCTTGAAACCATTGTTGTAGTGGGTACACATTTTGAACAATTGAAAATAACTTTGTCACCCTTACCCTTACCACCTATTGACTTGATGGCCTTTGCACCCTTGCCGCCAATTCCCATTGAGACTTTACTATGGCAACAAAAAATGCATTAAACCAATGTCATTGAACCTTGCTTGCACCTTAACATAGACTCAAGTGTTTTCAAGTCCCCTATCAAATTCCACTTAGCTTGGAACGTTCCAACTTGTGAAACATGGAATCTCAGTCCTTCTTGTTTTTGTCGAATGATGTCAATGATTGTGGTATGATTTAAATACCATTTCAGGGCCTCATGTGTCTCACGTGGGGATAAAAAGCTTCGAGCCACCAAATATACTTCTATGACTGAGTACCTAAACACATTTTTCCCTTCTCATTGATATTTAGCTAGAAATCGATACCTACCAAGGCCGTTACCATCGATGTAATGATTATCCTTTCAAGCCATTGACCTTTAACAACCTAGGACTCATCAAGATTCATAAAAAATATCACTTTCCCATCACACTCTTCTTGTGTGAGTCCATAAAATCGTATCATTTATTCTTGGAGCTTCAACAAGTCAATATACACATTGTTGAGCTCATTATAGAGGAAGGATTTGTTGTCTTCTAATGGCATGTAATCCTCCACATACTAATATCTGGCCAACAAGATTGCAACATCATAATTGCTGCACTTTTTTGCAGCACTGACACTATAAGGCTTTGGCAGAAACCTAAACAAACATTTTCTTGCGATGACCAAGTGTGGCACTTCTATAAAAATCTTTATAGGCCTTGAAACTTATTCTTGCATTGTCACACATCTCCATCATCTCTTGAGGTGACACAATGCTCTTTAGCTCTTTGAAATAATTCTACCATAAAACATTAGTAATGCCACTAGTAGATGGATTGTCTAGTAGCTCAACCAACTCCTTTGGCTTGATGATATACTGCAGTAGAGCATGTCCTGTTTTCTGAGCATCAAAATCAATTCCCATCATAATTCAAGCCAAGTTCTTTCATATTGAATTAACGTTACACCAACCTGCAAAAGAAATCAAAAATCAAAAGTTTTCATCCATATTCTTACGAAGTTTGACGAACACGTAGCTTTCAAGCTCCACCATTTGAGGATAGCAAGGATATCCCTTGTCTATTGCGCTTACGAATGTTGTAGCCCTAGGGAATAAGTGAGATGATCAATTTGCCAACGCATATTCTGTGAAGTATGCTGTAGCTATACATAACTTTCTAGTCGACGCACCTTCTCTTATTTTTGTTGCTACCTTTTTTGATTGGGATTCTCCATCTCATTGTTCAAGGTCTTTGTCTTCTTGTTAGATTCCTCTTTGACTTTCTGTAGATCTTTTGCGTACTTCTCTTGCAATGATGAATAGGCATCAAAGAGATGTTTAATTACTCCCTTTTCTTGACTAAGATGAATAAAATCTCCAGCAATAGCCAAACAACCTATCTCTCCCATCTCCAGTAAAATGAATAAGATCAATGACATTACAAAAGGGTAGTGTTGCATTGGTCATTGGATCACCAGGGTAAACGTGGACTTCAATCCATAAGCTGATTTCCTTGCACCCAATGCTCTGTAGCTGATCTGCAACATCGGGATTTGATATGCCGAGTCACACAATAGCATACTCTTGCTCCAAATCAGTATTTAATACATATCCTTTTGGCCTATTAGTAATGTCTTCCAGTGGAGGGGGATTGAATGACATGTTTGTTAGCTAATCAAGCAAATTAGGGAGAGATTGTGTAATGGTGACTCTTGCAAGTAGGGAAAGCTCTCTATGGAGGAAAAATGTAGAGAGTACTCTGATGTAGTAGAAAAGGATTATGTTGTGGAGGGAAGAAAGAGAGGGAGTGCAGCTAAATCTCCTTTGAATTCAAATTGTTTATCATGAGAGATTTAGAGAGAAATGATGCTACACACAGAGGTAATGGAGTTTTCCATTGCTCTCACTTGGAGCTTGAGTGGGAGAAGCCTGAGTGAGTGAGTGAGAGTGAGAGAGAGAGAGAGAGAGAGAGAGAGAGAGAGAGAGAGAGAGAGACATCAAAGGAAGAGAGTGGGAGAGAAAGTATATCTGCAACCTTGGAGGATCTGCACTTTCTTTCATATGTAGACAACATAGAATGTCCTCTTAATGATTGGGAGGTGGAAGTAACGAGAGATAAAAGGGGGGGGGGGAAGAAAGATTTGGATCACCTTTTAGAGAGAGAACATAGTGAGAGAATATGTAGTTTCTGTTGCTTTTTTGGCAGTGGGAGCTGAAAAGTGCTTCTTTTAATGAGAACTAAGTGAGAGAGGGTGTTTTATATGTTAGAGAAAGAGGACAGAGATGGGAAAAATACATTTTAAAATTCAGTTACCCACCTCTCCTTTGGGTTAAAATAGCATATTTTCAAATACAAAATATACAAATGGTATTTTTTTAAATCTCAGCATCGGCCTTGTTTCCCTCTCTTTTAGGCTTGGTCAAACTTGGATTTAGCTTTAATAATTTCATTGAACTACCAAATGACGAGACACTCCTGTACCCCATTCACTTCCTAATGATTGTGTTAGTGCCAAAAAGCTATGCTACAAACGTTTGTCATGGCGACCTCCTAACACATGGCCCCATTGTAACCATACCAGTCTCCAGATTTGTAGCTTCATGGGAGCATACCCTCCTCTAAGATCATAGGGGAAACACAAAGAATTACCATCAATGGAACATAAGAATTTATTAACACATAGGCAATAATGAACACCACCTATATCATATGGCACATAAATCACCACCACATTTTGCACAAACCCATATCCTCCTGGATCAAATGGCTTATAGAACCATTGGCATAGAACATAAGCATCACAATATACTCCTAGATCAAGACATAACACCAATTCCCATACAATATCAGGTATCATAAAATCCCGTACATCATTAGGTATGTCATACTCCTTGTGCAACCTGCTCAGGTGATTGCTGATTATTTATCACAAGTAGACACATAGGTAATGCAACTTTGTCTCCTTTAGTACTGGAACTCTAGTTATGCATCAATTTCTCACAAAACCCTCCTCATTTTGTTCCCAAGAGGCATTAAGAAAAAAAATTATATTTTGCACATGCTCTAAATCTAGTAGCTTGACTCATCTATCAATTGCATAAGGTTAATATCAATTGTATCCGCATAAAATTTCTCATGCATGAATTTAAATTTGGTTCCATTGCTCGAAAAGAATCTTCTCTCCTACACATCTCAGTTAGAAACTAGGCTTTTTGCATGGGACATGCATACTAGCCACATCTATTAATTACAACTCTATCTTCTCCTTGTAATCTAAAGGCATAGGTGAGGCCAATGGTTAATTAACCTTATTTTCCATGGGTTGTACTTTTATGTACACACACACCATGTGCTTGATGGATGTCTTCCTTATCTTCAAAAGTCTCAATCACCTTATACATATTCAAAGTAGAAACTTTAGTAACATGTAGTTTCTCTAGGTCACTAGAGACCATTATAGATTTAAGATCACCCATTATATCTACAGATGAAAGGTGTTTAGAAACACATGTAATGTATTCACTATCCTCTAGAAACTCGATATTCTTAAAGCCTGTATATTATGTACATAGTACCGGGCACTTCTCTTCATTTCTTCAATTTTTGTGAAGCATACTGGTCCATTCGTTATCAACACAAGAAAGCTTGTGAAAATAACTTCATGCATAGTTGGATCAAGAAAGAGAATGTTATCCTTTGTACTAGCATTGTTTACAATGGTATTTGCCAATAAAACCCCTCATTTCCCTATGTTTTTTAACTCCCTAGTTGCCTTTGGAAGTGGATTATCATGCAGACTATCACGGTTTCTCTCTCGGGTCACACTTATATTGAGGAATTGGACAATTTTCTTACCATCTTTACTCTTTATCCTTGTGTAGGTTAATCTATCATCCATCAGTTTTGTCTCCATATACACTCCTGTGATGAACAGAGGGCCTAAGATGAGCGGAGAAGTTGATATCTCCTGCAGAAAGAAAATTTTCACATCCTTTACATCACCTATAGTGACTTTGACATTAGATCAAGCTCCATATAGATCCCTTGAGGATTTGTTTACGGCTCTTATCATCCATCCATGATCTGTGTCAATTGGCCACTTTCCCTTCATGTAAAGACTTTTGGACATGATGTTGATTTCAAAGTCATGATCAATCAATGTGACATACAACTTGCCACCCTGACCAAGATTTTTCTGGTGTATATTTTTTAATGGCTCATTGTATAATGACTCCTGTGTATAGTATCACCATCCTCAACATCCATAAAGAGAACACGTTTTGTGCTCCCAGTGGAATGGTAGCATCCTACCATACATTCATCTTGGTGATTTTTTAATACGTGTACTCCTTATACCTTTGAAGTATCCCCCTCACTCAATTCTTGTCTTTTCCTCTTGATTATCTCTATGATCTCTTCATGGAACTCCCGCTTTGCTATCCCAATGACTTCACCCAATGGAAACTCAAATTTTCTATTTATAATTTTCCCTTCAAATACGTTCTTCACATTTGTAGAAGCCTCTATACTTGATTGCAATTTATATGCATGAATCTTTGCTTTGCTCTTTCTCTACTTCCTCTCACATGATATATCCTCTATGGGTATTTGAGGTGGTGGAACTTGTTGCGATGAATCTTCCCTAGGAGGATTAGTATCTTTGCTTCCCCTTATTCTCCATTCTCTTGTTTGAGATTTTCTTCTACAACAACTTCTTGAGTTTGGCATTTTTCAATGTATGCACGAATTGACAAAGCATCTAGTGGAACATTTCACCCTAAAGTTTCACGCATATAATCCCTAAAGTTTGAAGAATATAATCCCTAGATCTATGCATACATATGTAGCTACCTTTCCTTTTGATAAAAGATTCCAAATCATATCAGTGTAACTCATCTACTAGTACCTACTCAACACTACTTAGATATTATTGCACATACAGCTTGCCACCTTGGCCAAGATTTTTCTAGTGTCTCTTTTTCAATGGCTCATTGCATAATGACTCCTTTGTATAGTATCACCATCCTCAACATCCATAAAGAGAACATGTTTTGTGCTCCCTGTGGAATGGTAGAATCCTACCATACATTCATCTTGGTCATTTTTGAATACGTGTACTCCTTATACCTTTAAAGTATCCCATCACTCAATTCTTGTCTTTTCCTCTTGATTATCTCTATGATCTCTTCATGGAACTCCCGCTTTGCTATCCCAATGACTTCACCCAATGGAAAATCAATTTTGCTATTTATAATTTTCCCTTCAAATACGTTCTTCACATTTGTAGAAGCCTCAATATTTGATTGCAATTTATATGCATGAATCTTTTCTTTGCTCTTTCTCTACTTCCTCTCACATGATATATCCTCTATGGGTATTTGAGGTGGTGGAACTTGTTGCGATGAATCTTCCCTAGGAGGATTAGTATCTCTGCTTCCCCTTATTCTCCATTCTCTTGTTTAATATTTTCTTCCACAACATCTTCTTGAGTTTGGCATTTTTCAATGTATGCACAAATTGACGAAGCATCTAGTGGAACATTTCACTGTAAAGTTTCACGCATATAATCCCTAAAGTTTGAACAATATAATCACTAGATCTATGCAGTACATATGTAGCTACCTTTCCTTTTGATGAAAGATTACAAATCATATGTGTGTAACTCATCTAGTACCTACTCAACATTACTTAGATATTATTGCACATACAGCTTGCCACCTTGACCAAGATTTTTCTAGTGTCTCTTTTTCAATGGCTCATTGCATAATGACTCCTGTGTATAGTATCGCCATCCTCAACATCCATAAAGAGAACATGTTTTGTGCTCCCAGTGAAATGGTAGCATCCTACCATACATTCATCTTGGTCATTTTTGAATACGTGTACTCCTTATACCTTTAAAGTATCCCCATCACTCAATTCTTGTCTTTTCCTCTTGATTATCTCTATGATCTCTTCATGGAACTCCCGCTTTGCTATCCCAATGACTTCACCCAATGGAAAATCAATTTTTCTATTTATAATTTTCCCTTCAAATATGTTCTTCACATTTGTAGAAGCCTCTATATTTGATTGCAATTTATATGCATGAATCTTTTCTTTGCTCTTTCTCTACTTCCTCTCACATGATATATCCCCTATGGGTATTTGAGGTGGTGGAACTTGTTGCGATGAATCTTCCCTAGGAGGATTAGTATCTCCGCTTCCCCTTATTCCCCATTCTCTTGTTTAAGATTTTCTTCTACAACAGCTTCTTGAGTTTGGAATTTTTCAATGTATGCAGGAATTGACAAAGCATCTAGTGGAACATTTCACCCTAAAGTTTCACGCATATAATCCCTAAAGTTTGAAGAATATAATCCCTAGATCTATGCAATACATATGTAGCTACCTTTCCTTTTGATGAAAGATTACGAATCATATGAGTGTAACTCATCTACTACCTACTCAACATTACTTAGATATTATTGCACACATGCTGATTTTCATCCCATAGGCTAGTGCCTTAACCCTAGCACTAGCCTAGCCTATGACCATGTCTTCAACTAACTTTCGAATTCCACCTTTCCCAAAGTTGGTTCACAAAATTAGCATTCCTATTTTTGTGAGATGAATCTTACCACCCTTCAAAACAACAAGGTCTTTGATCAAATCATCCTTAACACTAGATTGGTAACATGAGACTTTTATGTCCTTTTAACTTAGAAACTTCCTAGAATTACTTCTTGAGATACCAACGAGGTTTGAAAGTGCCCTATATCCACAAATTTCTCTTATGACTTGAAGAAATGATGGAAGAAGAGGGCGTTTCTACCTTATGGCTAGAGCAAGGTCTATATCATTTGTTTTTTAGCTAGGATTTTGACGAGGTATGGGGTATGTATGCATCATCTCTCTACACAATGTTGGGAATTCCCCTCTTTTAAATTTGCAAGAGCCATGCCCACAGACATGTGCTTTCTTTACCACGGAGATAGTGAGGCGGTCCAGGGCGGGCAACTAGAGAGGGGACCTCTGAACACCCCTCAAGGCTCCTGTGCTGCTCAATTAGGGTTGGGGCAACCACAATCTAGGAACAAACAAAAAACCCACAAACGAGTGAAGGGGCACCACCTAGTTATGGTATGCAAATTAGTATGCAAGAGAGATTTTGTCACACTCAAGAAGATGGACCACAAAACACACACAAGAAATCTCACACCAAGACACACACCAAATGGAGCAGAGAGACCTAGAGCAAAGGGAAGAGAGAGAGAGAGAAATGGAACTTGCGTAATACCTTGTTTGTGACTTGAAAATGGAGATGGTTTGTTATGATGCTATCGTAGAGCTTGTACGAGACTTAACTCATGCTTAGTAAATGCTAAACATTGCCAACACACACACACTGTCTTAGGGTGTGGGCAAACTCTGACCAAAATACCCTTTTACAATGGAAACAAAATTGGCAATGACAACACATTAAAACACTTTTTCAATGATAGAAAACGTAAAATACACAAGTCACCTTGAATTCACCAAACCGTTTTAAGAGAGAGAGAGAGAGAGAGAGAGAGAGAGAGAGAGAGAGAGAGAGAGAGAGAGAGAGAGAGAGAGTTATTATGCACATGTAGGCTTGAGGTGAAGTGTCTTTTTAGAGTTGAATTAATCTATAATTGTGTTAGTAGGTTAGTAGTTAGTGTTAGTAGTTGAGGCTGGCTTGAAACCATTGTTGTAGTGCTTTACCCATTGTTTGTGTAGTGCTACACATTTTTAGGAGTTGATGATAAATTTTCCACCGTTATCCTTACCACCTTTTGACTTGCTGGCCTATGCACCCTTGCCCCCAATTCCCATTGAGACTTTACTATGGCAGCAATAAATGCATTAAACAAATGTCATTGAGCCTTGCGTGCAGCTTAGCATAGACTCGATTGTTTTCAAGTCTCATGTCAAATTCCACTCACCTTGCAACGTTCCAACTTGTGAAACATGGAATCTCAGTCCTTCTTGTTTTTGTCGAATGATGTCAGTGATTGCGGTGTGATTTAAATACCATTTCAGGGCCTCATGTGTCTCATGTGGGGATAAAAAGCTTCTAGCCACCAAATATACTTCTCTGACTAAACACCTAAACACATTCTTCCTTTCTCATTCACATTTAGCTCAACATCAATACCTACCAAGGCCGTTCTCATCAATGTAATGCTTATCCTTTCAAGCCGTTGACCTGTAACAACCTTGGACTCATCAAGATTCATAAAAAATATCACTTTTCCATCACATTCTTCTTCTCTCAGTCCATAAAATCTTATCATTTACTATTGGAGCTTCAACAAGTCAACATACACATTGCTGAGCTCATTATAGAGGAAGGATTTGTTGTCTTCTAATGGAATGTCATCCTCCACATACTAAAATCTATCCAACAAGCTTACAACATCATTACTAGTGCACTTTTTTGCAGCACTAACACTATAAGGCTTTGGTAAAAACCTAAACAAACATTTTTTTAGATGACCAAGTATGGCACTTCTATACAAAGCCTCGTAGGCCTTGAAACTTATTCTTGCATTGTCACACATCTCCATCATCGCTTGAGGTGACACAATGATCTTTAGCTCATTTAAATAATTCTACCATAAAACATTAGTAATGCCATCATTAGATGGATTGTCCAGTAGCTCAACCAACTCCTTTGGCTTGATGATATACTGCAGTAGAGTATGTCTTGTTTTTTGAGCATCAAAATAAATTACCGTCATCATTCGAGCCAAGTTATTTCATATTGAATAAACGTTACACCAACCTGTAAAAAAATCCAAAATGAAAATCTTCCATCCATATTCTTACCAAGTTTGAGGAACAGGTATCTTTCAAGCTCCACCATTTGAGGATAGCAAGGATTTCCCTTATCTCTTGCGCTTACGAATGTGGTCGCCCTGGGGGACGTGTGAGATGATTGATTTGCCAACGCATATACTGTGAAGTATGCTGTAGCTGTACATAACTCTCTAGCCGACGCTCCTTCTCTAATTTTTGTTGCTACATTTGTCTTCTTGTTGGATTCCTCTTTGACTTGCTGTAGATCTTTTGCGAACTTATCTTGCAATGATGAATATGCATCAAAGAGATGTTTACCTACTCCCTTTTATTGACAAAGCTGAATACAATCTCCAGCAATAGCCAAACAGTATGTTTCTCCCATCTCCAATAAAATGAATAAGCTCAGTGACATTACAAAAGGGTAGTGGTCCATTGGTCATTGGATCACTAGGGTAAATGTGGGCATCAATCCATAAGTTGATTTCCTTGCACCCAATGCTCTGTAGCTGATCTGCAACATTGGGATTTGATATGCCAAGTCGCATAATAGCATACTCTTGCTCCAAATCAGTATTTAATCGATATCCTTTTGGCCTATAAGTAACGTCTTGTAGTGGAAGGGGGTTGAATGACATGTTTGTTAGGTAATCAAGAAAATTAGAGAAATCATATGTAATAGTGACTGCTGCCAGTAGGAAAAGCTTGCTATGGAGGAAAAATATAGAGAGTAGTCTAACGAAGTAGAAAAAGATTATGTTGTGGAGGGAAGAAAGAGAGGGAGTGCATCTCATCTCCTTTGAATTCAAATTTTTCATCATGAGAGATTTAGAGAGAAAATGCTGCTACACATAGAGGTAATGGAGTTTTCCATTGCTCTCACTTGGAGCACAAGTGGGAGAAGCATGAGAGAGAGAAAGAGAGAGAGAGAGAGAGAAATACATCAAAGGAAGAGAGTGGGAGAGATAGTATATCTGCAACCTTGGAGGATCTCCACTTTCTTTCAGATGTAGGGAGCATAAAATATCCTATTAATGATTGGGAGGTGGAAGTAACAAGATATAAAAAGTGGGGGGGGGGGGGAGAAAGAGTTTGATCACCTTTTAGAGAGAGAAAACAGTGAGAGAATATGTAGAACCTGCTACTTTGTTGGCAATGGGAGCTGAAACATGCTTCTTTTAATGAGAACTAGGTGAGAGAGAGTGTTTTATATGTTAGATAAAGAGGAGAGAGATGGGAAAAAGACATTTTAAAATTCAGTTACCCACCTCTCTTTTGGGTTAAAATAGCCTATTTTCAAATACAAAATATACAAATGTTATTTTTTTAAATCTCAGCATCGGCCTTTTTGCCCTCTCTTTTAGGCTTGGTCAAACTTGGATCTAGCTTTAAGAATTTCCTTGAACTACCAAATGAAGAGGCACTCCCATACCCTGTTATCGAGAAATTTACGGTCTTTTCGGGAAAGCACCGGGCTAATGGCTGTGAGAGTTTGTGAGAGAACTAAAAAAAACTATATGAAGGAGTTAAACCGTAGATGCCATGAAGACTAGGTTTGGACGGAAGTGCAATCAAAGAAGTCCCACTCTTTCTCTCTTGCACTCACACACACAAAGAAAGAACACAAAAGAGAATGTCAAAATAAAACAAAGATAAAAACATCAAGGCTATGGTCATATCGTATCATGGGTAATATGAAAGGGCTAATAGATGAGTTAATGGCATTCAATCTTGGCTGACCAAATAGGCTACACATTGTTCTTTGGAATTGTAGTTTTGTGCTTACCATAATATATATATTTTGTCTAGTGATTGGGATTAATTGTGTGTACAAATCCTCTTGGTTCATAGCAAGATAACTACGCTTACATCAAAAAAAAAGTTATAGTCTATGAGAGGTAGTATGATGGGATCCGGTGATAGAAGTATTTCATTGAGCCTTTCTGGGCCAAAGAGAAACACTATACGTCGTTGAAATTGTATTTTACGACTAATCCATACGTTAGTTCTAATAGATCATACAGAGTGAAAGTAATAGAAATTATCATCATGTGGGTTATTCATCTAGGATAGTATGTGAGAAATGTAGATATGAGAGAAGAGAAGGGAAGAGAAGAGAAGAGAGTTTTCCTCCCAAGCCCTATTCTTGCCCGTAGGCAATAAGGATACTGCAGGAAGAGATGTACCTGTAGCAAGGAGAACCTAAAATTTGTAGAGAGGACGAATTACTCAGAGTGAGAGAGATAGATTTGGTTAAGGAGATGAGATTAGATATATATATATATATGTTGGATTAGAGATGAAAAAGAAAACAACAAGAAATCAAGAAAACATCAATGTAAAACACATCTTACTTGACAAACCCTTCGACACCATTATTGATGGAGAGAGAAGAAGAGGGGAGAATTCAACGTTGATTGATACGCCAAGTCCAAGACCTTCTTTGATTAGAGTTGATCTTCCAAGGATAGCGTACAAGAATGGCTAGTCTTCCTCTAGGAGAAAGTGTAGGCTTGGGCTTATGTTAATGGCTAAGTACAATTAGGCATTACTACTCACTCCCTCAAGAATTCCTCTCATCAATGGATTGAATGCTTGAGTTCCTTTTCAAGGAATAAGAGGTCCCCTTTTATAGGTGAATGGAACCCCCAAGGGTTTACACAAGAAGAGAAGAGTCAGTGTGAATAGAAACTGGAAAAGTTGGAAATGAGCTGTCCCTGCATGATGTGGGCAGACTGGGGTCCAGTATTTTGATCACATCTCCTCAACCGTGGCTTCAAATAAAAAAGTAAAAATATGGGAAAAAAATTTAGCTCATTATCTACGACTTTATTTTTATATGCATTTTCCAATTCGGATTGGAACCTTGTGTAAAAAAATCATCAAAATAGGGTCCATTTCTGGCAGCAAAAGTCTTCCTGTGGTCCCCTTAGCCTAGACTTTCATTTGATTCCAAAGGACACCTCATGCCATATGAAAGCATGACATTGCTCCTTGACAAAGTTTTGTAATCATGCTTGCAATAATGCATTAAAATAATTGTATCTTTGAAATCATGCCACCTAGTGTCCCACTAGGATTTGATTCCCTCCTAGTAGCTATTTAAAAAGAAATATAAGAAAAATATGAAAAATACATAGAATATATATATATTGGAGTTTACCCTAGATATAGGATCTAGCTAGAGTGTGAGATGATAATGAGATAGTAGAAATAAAGAGTCAATGCTTTTTGCCCCAAGTTAAAGAGGCGGAGCTATTGATGCTTTTTCCATAGTATTTTCTGATGGTAAAGTAAGAATAGGTTACCCTTGAGAAAAATAATAGGATGAGATAGAAAGCATGTTATTATACTTAAGTATGCATATGTATATTATAGAACATATAACTATCTATCTAAAAAGTTACAAGATAACTCTTGTAGGATGCGTTCCCACTATGTACGTGTCACAGCACGACACCGTTCACTTCCTAATGATTGTGTTAGTGCCAAAGAGCTATGCTATTGAAATGTTTGTCATGGCGACCTCCTAACACAGGGCCCCATTGTAAGAATACCAGTCTCCAAATTTGCGGCTTCGTGGGAGCATACCCTCCTCCAAGATCATAGGGGAAACATAAAGAACCATTGGCATAGAACATAAGCATCACAATATACTCCTATATACATCAAGACATAACACCAACTCCCGTTCAGTATCAGGTATCATCAAATCCCCTACATCATTAGGTATGTCATATTCCTTGTGCAACACGCTCAAGTAATTGCTGATTATTTATCACAAATAGGAACACGCATAATGCAACTTTTTCCCCTTTAGTACTCGAACTCTAGTTATGCATCAATTTCTCACAAAACCCTCCTCATTTTGTTCCCAAGACGCATTAAGAAAAAAATTCTATTTTGCACATGCTCTAAATGTATTAGCTTGACTCATCTAACAATTGCATAAGGTTAATATCAATTGCATGCACATAAACTTGCTCATGCATGAATTTAAATTTGGTTCCATTGCTCCAAAAGAATCTTGTCTCCTACACATCTCAAGATAGAAACTAGGCTTTTTGTATGGGACATGCATACTAGCCGCCACCTAATGTATCCTCCAGCTTTGCTTCCTTCTCCAAAGTGACCACACTTATACTTTTGTCTTTTCCTGTTCCTCTTGGGTTAATCCACTGGTTACTTCTTCTCCCTTAATTTCAATGCCATAATCATTTGACCTAGTCAGCACCTGTCTTGGCAATGGATACATGTCTCCCCCCATCCTTGGTGGCTTATCACATTGCGGGCTGATGTGTTTCAACTCTCCACATTTATAACATCTAGGCATCTGCTTCAACCTACCATTGCTTTGTCCAACACCATTCCTGGGCCTTTCTTCACCTCCTGGATGATTTGCAAACCTCCCTTGACCTCGATTATTTTCCACATTACCTAACATGTTTAGGCTGAGATTCTTCATTAAATCTACCACTTGCCTCATGTCTTGCCTTAGCCCATCATCTTGGACTGCTATAGTGATCATTGCTACATAACCTGAGGAGTAACAGAAACCACTGGTTGATGATGAACCCCTGGCATGTGTCCTTGCAAAGAATCCATAGGCTAAAATTCAGACCTCATGGGCAAAGATTCTACTCCTAGTTGACTCATTCTTCTCAGCTTCCACTCTTGGTTCCTCGCTACCTCTAGTGCATCTTCATATGTCCTAAGATTCTTTAGCTCCACTCTCCAACGTATATTCTCCCAAAGACCATTCAAGAACCTTTCCTTCTTCATCATGTCAGGTGGGGGTACCTGTGGTGCTAAGGCCTTGCACATCCTCTCCCGTTCCAATGAAAACTTACGTATGTACACATCTACTGGCTCACCTTTCTTTTGCACCAAACCTTGTACTTCTTGCCACACTTTGTCAGGATCTTTTGTCTTCACAAACTCCACTTCCAATCCATGCCTTAAATTATCCCAACTCAACCTTATAGGTGGATCAGCCACATTCCACTCCTCTTCAAATGCTTTGGACCAAATTTGTGCATCACTCTTCAAAAAAACCTGGAGAAGACATAACATCTCTGTAGGATCATGAATCCAATTGCTAATGCACGCAACCTCCATCTTTTCCAAAAAGTCTTCCACATCTTCATCACTTCTTCCATGAAACCTGTATCACCGAAAGGATCTCACATTTGAGAATCCTCCAGCTCAATAAAACCTCATGCTATCGACTCTCTCACAAAAGCTTATGCAAATCTCGTATAGTCAAGTCTGAAAAATGGCTGGGACTGCCAAATAAAACCAACTATGGCTCCACAAAGGCGTACAATGGTAGTATCCACAAGTAACGTACAATACAAGACAATGTTCTCAAACAGGCGCCAATTGATGGATACCCACGGCAATTGCAAGTGACTCCCACTTGCCAGTGTATCACTCTACTCCAACAACCTGTATGTGTGTGAATCACCTATAACTCTACATGTCCCTGTAACCTATAACTTGTAATCTGTAATCTGCAACATGTAATCCCGAAGCTGAAGGTACTCAAAGAAGATCCTCAATGGGGGCACCAAAAGAATGTGATCAGGATGGAAACACACACAACGCCTCTATAATGACCCGAGACACACTCTTGGGATGATACACACATACACTATGGGGCACAAGTCCCCTTACACAACCCACCTGGTCGAGACAGGGAACACACCAATGGAGTGAAAGGAGAGAGACTATCCATTTGTCCACCCCACACAGAGAGACACACACACCCAAAAAACTCAGCTCAAAAGAGAATAATTTCTGATGTTTAGATACAATTGATCTTGGGCCAACACAAATGGAACATAGCTCAAACAATATGGGTAAAATATGCCAGATACAATCACAAATTGGAGTAGAGGCTTCGCTCATAGGAGAAACTTACATAGTCAAAATAGCAAAAAAGCAGTGAGGAATTTGAAAAAATGAGTAATGTCATCACGTCCGGAATGGCCCAAATCCCCAATCTACAATTCAGAGTGCTCAAATCTGACCTTGGATGAGCAGTTATGACCAAAACAGGCTCCAAAAACAGCAAAAACTCAGTTGCGGCTGTTCCTCCTCTTCTCTCCATGTTTTTCTGGTCTTCTCTCCGGTTTTTTAGTTCCCACACTTAGCTGTATTACTTGGGCACCTTTGGCCTTTTAGTTGACCTCAAACGGACCCCGAACAGGCCAAAAAGTGGCCTCGTAGTGCATAGTTGTCACCGTGCTGCATCCATCTGCACACTTGGCACTGAACTTTTTCCAATAATGCATCCCACAAAAACGTGAAGTGGGCCCCAAATGTAGTCCTCATGATGACCTTTTTGCATAATTATCACAAGAAAACACCCACGTTGTGTCCGTACTTATCCACATGTAAGTCTTGACCCCATTTAACCTCCTGACGGCACTAGATGCCATCTGACGCACCTGATTACCTCATGTCATCGGCCTACGGATAGATTCCTCGAGAAGTTTTACGTGCTACCAACTCTCCATTATTAAAGGAAAAACACAGTGGTACTGGTGGTAATGAAAATCAATGTACTATGTACACGTTGTCCTACCTTACACATGTGGGCCCCATGCAACCACCTGGATCTGGAAAATGGGCAATCCTTTATTCGATGCAACATGCATGTGTATGTACATATGTGCAATCACTTCATCCAGAAAAATCCTAACAGCATGTTCTAGAGCTCCTAGCGACCAAGCCCGGGAGCACACATCTTGCTTTGATACCAATTGTTGGAATTAGGGTTGCAAGAAAACACACAGCTTGGAGAAGATGAAGCAAGCTCAAGGCACTCAACAAAGAGTATATCACTTAGTGTGCCAAGGAAATGTATGTTAGCCCTAGTATATATACAATGCACGGGAGGAAAAAACTTCTAGTGAGGGAAAAATTGCCCCAGTAGCTCTAAGTGTGTTCACACACATCACTACCACATGTATATGGTAACAGTTTAAAGTGAAAGGCATAGTCAAGGGTGAAAGTGTCTCCATTCTTCCAGATGATGGTAGTAGCCATGATTGTATTTATGCACGTTTGGCACAACAACTCTCTCTCTCTCTCTCTGAAATTTCTTCACCTCACAAAGTCAACATTGCTTTTAATTATTAACATATTAATTACAAACCCTAAGTCACTTATGAAGTTTTCATTGGTGAATTTACACAAGCACGTACATTTTTGGTAGCACCATTGCATGGTCTTTATATGATTTTGGGAATTTCATTTCGTCATGAAATTAATCCGTCGATTAATTATAAAACACGTGGCATGTATCTCACTCATAATAATCAAAATTTCTTCATCCAAGCAACACTAGCACATAAATAATTTATACTTCTCTCACACTAAATCCAAAAGACCAGCTCAAAAACAAGGCAAAACATATTTGGTGTTGGTAAATCAAATTTCCGTCGAAATTGAAACCTCACATAACTCTTCACATGATGGTTTCCTCTCACAATTTAGGAATTGTTTCATGCATGATCTACCACCTAGATTTCCACCTTCACGCCTTGAAGAGCACAAAATAGATATTATACTAGGTAGTGAACCTCCTTGTAGAGCACCTTATCATGTAAATCCAATTGCACATAGGGAGATACATACTCAGATCACTAACTTGCTTGATGGAGGACTTATAAGACCTAGTAGTTCACCATATAGAACTCTAGTAATTCTTGTTAAGAAGAAAAATGAGACTTTTCGTATGCGTATTGACTCATGGATCTAAACAAGATCACCATCAAGAATAGGTTTCCTATTCCTAGAGTGGGTGATCTATTAGAAAAACTAAAAGAGACAAACATCTTTATCAAAATTGACCTCAAATCAGGGTATCACCAAATCAAAATGTTTGATCAAGGTGTCCACAAAATTTCTTTTAGAACGCAAACGAGAAATTATGAATTTCTTGTCATGTCAGTTGGTATAAAAAATGCACTAGCCACTTACATACGCATTAAACTTAATTTTCATTGACCATCAAGATTTTGTGATTGTATTTTCTAATGAAATTCTTGTATTTAGTAAATCAGAATAAGAACATAAAGAACACTTAACAAGTGTATTTGAACTGTTTGCACACAACCACTGGTATTTGAATCTTGAAAAAAGTTCATTTTTCCAATCTGAAATGGAATATTTTGGACACATTATATTGGGCAAGGGAATACATGTAGACCCTAAGAAAATTGACGCCATTCATTTATGGTCTAGAAAAAAAAAATCATGAATTTTGTTCTTTTATTGGTCTATGAAATTATTACAGGAAATTTGTACCTACATAACTTTTCTTACAAATCTCGTAACCTCACTCTTTTGTTAAAGAAAAATTCTCCTTATGTATGGTCTAAACTGCAAGAAAGTTCCTTTAATGCAATCGAGAATGTTTGGAGAAATGCACCAGTACAACAATTGCCAGACTTTCATGGATCATTCTTTGTCGTAGTCAATGATGTTAGTGGAAAAGGTATCGGTGCAGCCCTTTTACAAGATAACCATCCACTTGCATTTGAAAGTCGTAAGTTTAAATTGTCTGAAGCAAAATTTTGGACATAGGACAAACAGTTGACTATTGTTGTATATGCTTTGAAAATTTGGAAACACTATCTAATAGGTGTTGATTTTAATCATAGAAAATGATCAACAAAGTATTAAGTATTTACTGTCTGACAAACAGTTAACTATTGTTGTAGATGCTTTGAAAATTTGGAAACACTATTTGATGGGTGTTGATTTTAATCATAAAAAATGATCAACAAAGTATTAAGTATTTATTGTCTCAACCCTTAATAGATGATAGACATATTAAGTGGACTACCTTTATTCAAAGTTTTCAATGCAAAATTCAGTACAAACCGGGTAAGGAGAGTGTTGTAGCTGAAGCTTTGAGTCAAAGACCCTCTCTTAATAATCTGTCAACCATTATGGGTACTTTATTTGATTCAATTCCTGACACTTATGCACAAGATAATGATTTATGATTGATAACTATGTGCACACATTTTTAAAATACACTATGCAAGAAAACTTTCATTATTTCAACCAAAAATTGTGTGTAACTAAACCTTTTCGTTATTTGATCATTGAAGAGTTGCACAAATCACCCTATGTTGGACATAGAGGATTTTCTGCTACTTTTTAAAACTTATGTCATGATTTCTATTGGACTACTATGAAGATTGATGTCAAAGCAGCAACACATAAGAAATTGGGACTAATTTTACACCCTCTCCCTATTCTTGAAAACCTTGGAAACATATTTCAATGGATTTTGTCAATTGATTTCCACTCACTATTCACAAGCATGATATGATTTGGACCGTCATTCTTCTCGACCCAAGAAATGGGATGACTAATTGCATATTCTACAGGTTGAATATAACAACACAACTGACATTGCCACATGTAAATCTCCATTTGAAATTGTGTATGGTCATTCTCTACCCCCTCTTGCTTCACGTTTTTCCAATATTGTGCTGGCCATTGATGATTTTACTCCTAATTTTCATGATATTTAGATAAGTGTGCATTCTGCCATTAAACACTTACAAGAACTTTATACTAAGACTACTAACAAGCACCGCAAGGCACACCAATTCAAAGAAGGTGATTATGTTATGCTTCACATTGAAAAACGAAGGATCAAAAAGGTTGATACTAATGTTTTTGTGCAACTTGATCTTCATTTTTACGGCCCTTTACAAATTTGCATTGTGATCAATGATGTTTTATTTTTTTTAGACCCACCTTTACATTGGCACATTCACAATGCTTTTCACATTAGTCTTTTAAGACCTTTTAAAGGATCCCTACCTACACATCACATTTATGAGCATCCACTTTCACTTATGGACCAAGAAGAACAACTCATCCCTGCACAAATAATTGATCTTGAGACCACCACCACATGCACTTACATGGTTTATAACCACTCTCTTTTGACCTTTAAAGGCCACCTAGAGAGGATGCCAAGTGCATGCCTGATTGTTTTTTGGCAACTTCCTAGAGAGAAGGGGCGAAAGCTGAGGAGTTCAAACAGACTTGCATTAACAAAATGACGCAGCGCTACAATCAAACTCAAGAAGAGGTTTGAAATATGCATGAAGCAATAAATCAATATTATGTGGACGCCGCAGAAGTAGAGGAATAGACTACACGTCAACGGCAAGAGCAAGAACAGAGGGAAGCTTCACAGGTGCAAGATCTATGGGAGGCCATGGAAGAGACCCATGATTTTGAACGATGTGAAAGGATGCCCAAGGCCAGCATCCCCAGAGGCATAAGTAGCAACAACCGGGGAAGAGGGCAGCGGAGTGGTGGAAGCAACCGGGGGAGAGGGTAGGAGACCAATGGCAGCAACCGGGAGAGATGGCAGGGGACCAGTGGCAGCAACTGGGGGAGGGGACAAGGGACCATTGGCATAAACCGAGGGAGAGGAGAGGGAAGCAGTAGCAGGGAAAGGGAGCAATAACTTGTATACATCTTGATAGAAACAACACAATTTGTAAAGTTTTGAGACAATATACAGTGTACATTTTTTAAACATTGTTTGAGCGGCACAAAATGTCTCTGTATTAGTCATTTTGAAGAGTACATTACGGTTTGCATGGCATCAAAGCTCATTGCATGCACAAGGTATGTGACCTAGCTTCCAGTGGAAGCAATTAAGTGAAGTGTATTTGAGAGTGATTCCTTGCACAATGTTGTATTCTCCTTGTGTCTTGGAATCTGAAAAGAATAAAAAGTTAGATTCTATGTCTTAATGTATTAAAGACAATCAAAATTCATCCATTTAGTAATAAGCACCTTTATGTTGTTGAGACTGAATGCATACAATTCCGGCAAAAGTGGAAGTTCTTCACATGTAAGATCTAGCGTGAGCTGTGCAAGAGTTGTGCTTGACATTGTCTCCATCACAGTAAGTAGGTTGTCTCGAAAGTAGAGCTCCATTGATAAAGGTTTATTCTCGAGGCTAGACTTTGTATCTTGGTCGAGTGGAATAAGCTGCCCACTAAGAAGATGATATCTAAACTAGTAAAATGACACTATAAAATTTTGAGAGCTTATAATGAACTTGCAAATTATGGAATTCTTTTGCAAAATACAGAT
This sequence comes from Adiantum capillus-veneris, assembly GCF_014529385.1. Lineage (NCBI taxonomy): Eukaryota > Viridiplantae > Streptophyta > Polypodiopsida > Polypodiales > Pteridaceae > Adiantum > Adiantum capillus-veneris. The sequence continues at coordinate 123,545,100 of NC_140938.1, read as the reverse complement.
TTTGCCCTGTGACTGTTTCATATCCCAGTTTTCATCTAAAAAATCCAAACAGCTCTCAGACTTGCAAACGAACATTGTTGCGGTAGTTCTTATTTGCTCATCAAAGAAGAAATCTACAAACACTTCAAGAGGCATAAATAGTGCGAGCCAAACTATTTTTGTGGCAATTGAATACTTGAGGGTGTTTTTCATGTGGCGATAAAGAGATGGTATACTCAAGATCATTTTAGCAACAACTATAAAAGATCTATTGATGCCTTTGACAATGATCTCACTTTCAAGAGCGATGGATTTGTTTTTCGCATTGAGAGTTCAATTAGTTTCCAATTATTTGCACTAGTTAGTGAGCCTCGTTTCAGGTCACACACAAATCACTAAGTGTGCTTAGTACAACTATGTATGCCACGAAAAACTATGCCAATTTTGGCATAGTTGCAAAACGTAAATGAGAATGATTTTAATGAGTGACCGCCAAGCAAGGGTTACTCCAACTTTGCCTCAAAAGCCCTAGAGTGTAGATTCCATAGCGCGCTCACCATGTAGGGCATGAAACAATATGCAGCTTTATGCCTGCGCTTAGGTGTCATCAAGTTTGATTGGGTCACCGACACGTCGTTGCCCTGCATCCTCTAGTTCTCAGTGCTACGGGTACCCACAACTCTCATGCGACCTTATATGCCCTTATATGCTAAGCCAGTAAGAGATGCAAAGAAAGCTGACTCATCTCTACAAGAAAATCAAGTTAAGATGCAACATCATGAGGAATGTATTTGCAGAAGAGGGCACTCGGCACCGAATATATATGATATATTGAGTGTATAGCTAAATAAAATAATTTGTGAATCTTGAGGTTGCATAATGCATTCAACAGTAGACAAACTCCATACAATCCTCTTAACAGTGAAGTTGGTTCCACACTCACACAATATATTTATAGCAATATATATGCCTACGCTATGGAATGTTAAATCGTCGTTGGCACTCGGCCTCATTAGGTGAAATTTGGACTCACAAAGGGGCCCTTTAAGGATTTTGACTTTACCTCTCTCTATCAAAACGGGCACATGGATAAATTTTTGCAAACAAACTCCAAAGTTGGCAGAGGTTTGATAGTTAGAATGTCCTCTTCAAGCTTTATCAACGGATATATAGCACGCCATGAGATTTCTCATATTTAGAAGATTATTTTTTTTATTCACCTATGGTGTGACAACTAAGTGAATAAAAAAAGAATCTTCTAAAATATGAGGAATCTCATGGCGTGCTTTAGATCAGTTGATAGAGCTTGAAGAGGACATTTTGACTGTCAACCCTTCGCCAACTTTGGAGTTTGTTTGAAAAAAATTATCCATGCACCCATTTTGGTAGAGAGAGGTGAAGCCAAACTCCTTAAAGGGTCCCACTTGTGAGTCCAAATTTCACATAATGTGGCATACTATGGCTGTTATATGGAGTTTCTACCTCGGTCGCCTGCTACAAAAAAGACCTTTCAGAAGATGTCAATAGATTCTCATTGCCCGATCTAGATCAATAGCTTTCCTCCAAGGGAAAATGAGGTTTTGTGTTGGCTACAATACCAAACTGATGTTTGCCATCTGCAGCCATCTAAACTTGATCTGATCGCTACTACGTACATGGACCAAAGACCTTTCAAAAGATGTCAATAGATTCTCATTGACCGATCTAGATCAATAGCTTTCCTCCAAGGGAAAATGAGGTTTTGTGTTGGCTACAATACCAAACTGATGTTTGCCATCTGCAGCCATCTAAACTTGATCTGATAGCTGCTACGTACATGGACCAAAGACCTTTCAAACCCTGGTTCTATTTTGTAAATCATCAAGCTGGAGAGTACTTCGGATGCTCGCCAACGTGATGAGCACTCTCAAAGATCACATATTCTATGCGATCAACCCATGGCAGAGGTACGTTCACTAGTGCTACTAAAGCAAAATATATCAGACTTCAATCAATGATCAGTTGGCCTGCTCCGTAGTCAAATCACCAAAACTCATTGCCTTTGCTGGCCCGTTTATTACTTTTTTTTTGCTAATTCTATCAGGCTGCTCACGATGCAAAGAGGTTAAAAAATGGAAAGAGTAAACGTCAAAGTGAACAAGGGCAAAAAACCTCAGCAGGATCTCTCTCTCTCTCTCTCTCTCTCTCTCTCTCTCTCTCTCTCTCTCAAACACTGGCCAGAGACAAACCTGTAGCCAAAGCTCTGAGCTGCATCTGGGAACTTGCAAACTACTTGTAGAGAAGATGAAATGACTACTAAGAGGAACGCAAAATTCTTTTTTTATTTTAGTAGTTGGTAGCTTTTGATTGCGTAGTTTATTTTAAATCTTTTCATAGTGATGTTTTTTTTAATAATTTAAATCTAATGCCGTGTGGTGGCTTCTGCATTCAAAAACCACAAAAAGAGCCTTGGGCTCACCAAGTAAAGATTTTGAAAGAAGAGAGAGAGAGAGAGAGAGAGAGAGAGAGAGAGAGAGAGAGAGAGAGCATTTGGTCTCGGGTTTGTATTCACATGAGAAAGCCGGATGACACTGCCATTTTGGGCTAGCACAAAGGACAATAAGCTTGGGCATTCCACGGTATGAGCTCCATACCCCCCTAAAATATTGGCATAGAACGAGGAAGGGAGAGAGAGCACATCAGCTCTCCTTTGATGTGTATACAACTTTGACTACCACATTCTCGTCTTTTTGTGTTATCTTTTGTGACTGTACATGGGTTGGCATTGAAAGCTACGACATCGGTGAGTACTTCCGTCTGACAGTAGAAGGCGACATCGACCATTTTTTCTCAACTTTGTATTGGCGCATCAACATTGGCCTTGATTGATTAGTGACTATTTGACTAGAGTATCTCCATCCATTGGTGAAAATGGACATTTACTTCCTAGTCTACATTGACACATATGCATTCTCATAGCAGGTTTATAGGGGGGACTTTTGAGCCCATGCGCATCTATTTCTTCAAGTATCAGACACGCATGGATACAGACAGACACTTTTGGCAGTCATTCTGGCATCCATTTTCTCTATGGATGGCTATGCACTGACAAATGCATACTTTCTTGAGCATAGACAATGGTGTTAAGCTCTTTTGAGAGCAGATATCTTTGCAGGGATTTGTTTACTACATGGAATATATTTTTGGCACATATTCATGCACGATCACTCATGTACATTGGTCCATGAGTTGCGGATATTGTCCATGGTACTCATGTAGAGCCATTTTTTTTCATTTTTGATAGTTTTCTTGGATGTTTGTAAGATTCGGACTGGAATAGCCCTTTTTGAGGCTGTGGCTAGTCCTTTGTATCTACTTTAGCCTTTGGAGGGTCCTGTGTGAGGCTTTCCTAAGTTGGGGTAATTTTGAATGTTGAGATACCTTCGATGATACAGGTTGTTGGAGTTCCACAATACAGTATTCTTGCCATAGGTTATGTATTTGGTCGGATATTTTTCTTTGACGAAGGCGAGTATAACAATCGTTTGGAAGTGAGAATTGAAAGTCTATGCCCAAATTCACACTCTTGAGCTGGTTTTTAATGCATTTTATGTGTCACGTGGGTTGAGTTTTCACTATTCGGACAAAGGAGACTCTATAAATAAATTTTTTTGTGTTTTATGCATATTTGAGCACTTTTTTAACTTGAGATTTTTTCCTCATTACAAAGAGATTATATCAAAATCTCACCAATATTTTTCGCCTCATTTCCATAGTGCTCAAGTCTTGCAAACATAACATCTTTTAACGAGAAATATATCTACGATATCAAAAAAATCAACAGCACAAATTTGTCTATATGGAAACAAAAAATTCAAGATGTGCAAACTCAAAAAGTTCAATTAGAACCAATCTTTGAGCTGCAAAGGGACATGGCTATACAAAAGCATAGTGGAGAATGTTGGACGTGAAAGCAAGGTCCACTATTCGCTTACACTTATCCAAATCAACCAAGCAAGATACCCAGTTGGAGATAGGTCAAGTGAGTGGAATGCCGAGAGAGACTCAAAGGGAGAGTCATATATTTGAAATTTAAAAGTGTTTGGGAAAGTTTTTTTTCCTCCTTGTACACTGTGCCTCCAGGTTTCCTCCTTGTACATTGTCACTCAGACAATGTTCGAGAAAAATAAAGGGAAAATTACCAAAATACCCCTCTAATTTGTGGAATTTCCCAAAGTATCCCTCAAATTTTAAACATTTCCAAAATACCCTTGTATCTATTTTGGCTAGATTGCTCAAAATTTTCTAATCTTTATTCCTTTTTGGCAACTATCTGTTCTTGAGTGCTTCACATGTAGTTTGCCATAAATTACCTTGCAAAAAAGGGCAATTATATCTAAAAATCCTTAAGCAATTCATCTCCAAAACTTACATAACCAATTCATATTCTAGTTTTAGCATCTTGTATTGATAGACAACAAGGCTTCTCATGAAAAGCTACAAATTTTACCATCTTTGGAGAAGTTTAATGTCACAATCAGGGGTATTTTTGAAATTTTGGAAAATTTGATGGGAATTTTGAGAATATATGACAAAATATTGGGGGTATTTTGGGAGTTTTTGAAATTCGAGGAGTATTTTGAGAATTTCCACAGATTTGAGGGGTATTTTGGTAATTTTACCAAGAATCAATTTTTATTTTCTTAAATGTTTTAAACAGATTGTCTCCTTCTCCCCACCCTTCAACCAATTGTTTTGATTTTTCGACGAAGCTAAGGGCCTAGACACACTTTTCCCGAACACCAATTTATGTTGGGAATGGGATTGTGCTAGCTAGGGTGGATGAAAGACAAATATGGTGCAAACAAGTGAGTGTGTGTAGGTTAGTTTATCACTCTAGTACAAATCTCACACCTTACAATCCTCCTCTGGAGGTTTGGACTAGGAAGAAACTAAAGAAACTGACATCTCTGGCACACTCCAATCGAGGAGAAAAAAAGTTTACACAAGCACGATTAAAAAGGTCATCCTCATAGATGTAGATAATGATATTTACTGCAAAGGTTATTGTGCTTGGATTGCAAAATTTTAAGGTTAATTACAAGAGAGAGGGTGAAAATTCCTTTTTGTGAATCCCCTCTTTGTCGGTGAAGCCCCTCTTCACATTAAAGGATTAATGCCCTTTGGAAACTTAATTGCTTGAAGACTCTACTTGAAGCCCTTGGTTGAGGTCACTTTGAAGCTTGGAGAATCATTTCTTATGCTTGATGTAGAACTTCCTTTGAAAAAGCTCTCAAAGGTTTTCTTTTTTAATAAACCTGGGATCTTTTGTTGGACTTGAGCTAAGGATGTCCGGTTGTTGGAGGGTGTGAGAATGGGCTTGGAGCCGACTAGGTTCCCCTTTTGTAGCTCTGTAGGTTGTGGATATGAGTAAAGAAAAGCAACGGTGGTCACATACAGCTCTGAAAGCCCTATACATTTTGCATGGTACCTCACCCCCTTCGGAGCCTTCTTCCCCCTTTCACTCTTGCTTCAGCTTCTGTCCAAAAGTCCTTTTCTCTGCTGATTGAGCATTACCCTTCCCCTTCTAAGGGGGATGGCGCTACACGATGCCCTGAGGGATGGGCTCACCCAAATAAATAATGCCCCATAGAGGAGCATTGCAACCACTGATTGTGTAGTTTCAGAACTGATATAGAAGATGCTCTCCTTGCAAGTGGAGACCAGCTTTCAATAGCCCATCTTAACCCATGCCCCAAACCCTAGTTTAACAGTATATCCTCAGTTAACAACCCATATGACTGACCCCATTCAAGCCATACATTCTTCTTTCAGTCTACCTCAACAACATCAGAATGGAGCGTCAAGCAGTGCTCCTAACAGCTATCAAAAGGGGATGATACAACCCACCTTTGCATAGATTGTCAATCAACAAATGATACCTACTGTCACAAGGGGTTTTGGGGAAGACATTACGGGGAGAAGATCTTCATCCACACCAATCAATGGTGTCAATGAAATTAGGAGAATTAATCAATCCTGTAATTCTCCTAATAACTTCTCTATTTCTAATGTCTGGAAGAATGTTGAGAACCTCAATGCCCAACAGGAAAATATTATGGGTGAGGATGTAGATCATTTCTATGAGGGAAATATTCAATTTGAAAATAGTCCAGCTGGTCAATGTCTTAACACCAAACCTTCCATAGTCTACTCGAGTAAACCAGGAAGTCCTAGCCAAGAAGAGAAGTAAAGAAGAGGATTTGAGCGAAGGTAAAGCTGAAGATGCCTTTGTCATCCCCTCAGAAACTCTGGAGGCCTGGCAAAAACAAGCACAAGATAAAGTCTTGATTGGGCTCTGTCATGGACCAAGGCCATCATTAGAAACACTTAAGAATTGGATTAATCAGAATTGGATGACTAATAACTGGAGGGTAGATCATGTCCAATACTTACCCAACAACTATTATTTGTTTTTCTTTGAAAAACCTGAAATGGCATTACAGGTCATCAACAACAGTCATTGGACCATAGAAAATACACCCTTGTTTCTCTTCAGATGGTATGCAGGCTTTAATCCCAAGGGAGTGTTAGGACATCGGCAAGGCCGGACTAGACAAGGGCAGGGCCGGGCTAGGTGGTGTGGAATGGGGAGTCCAACTAGGGCAAAGGGCCAGGGGCTTGCCTATATAATGGGTGGTTGGGTGGTGGACTCTCAGACTCTAGCTTCCCTTATCTTACACTGGTATTAGAGCTTAGGTCTATTTTGGGAAAGGGGGAAGGGCATGTAGCTTTCTAGCCACTCAAGGCTTGCATGTCGGGGTCATACACTGTTAGGAGTACCCCTTAGCAAGGGAGACTACGAAGCTGCAGCCCGTGGACACGCGATCTTGGCAAGGGAGGACCGTCGGGTGAAGGAGCGCCAACGCGCAGGTGCTTGGGCTCGTTAGCAGCGCGAGGCCGAGTTGGGAACTTTACAACACACGGCCAAAGCCCTATGGGAATCACATCAACTGCCCCAAGCCCTCTGTGCGCTGCCCGTTAGGCGCCATAGCGGATAGTGAAGCTACGTTTCTCACTTGAAGGGCGCCCATCCCCTTAGGGGTAGTGGCCATACCCAATAAATTTAATCTTAAGGGGTGGTACCCACAGTGGGTACCCCACCCCCCCTACTCCAGTACGTGCGAGTACGGCAAGGCCGAGCTAGGCGGCATCAACAAAGCCGGCAGGCATTCAGACGACAATTTCCTGCGTATTACGTAGAAACTCAAAAATTTCAAGACAACCAAATTGGCGAAGTTGCAGTACAAGTTTTTGTCGGCATCGATTACCACTTTCAAGTCTAATTGATTCGACTATCACGAGCTAGTGGAATTCCATATACGGTGGACAATTCAAATCATTTTTCACCAGATTACTCTCAATTTTGACGGAGTTAGCAAGGCTTCTATACTTTGCGAGTGCTCTCACTATCAGGTGTCTTTTCTGAGTACTTCTTTCACCGCACTGTGTAGCCATGGATTTAGATATCTATGACATTCGATTTTGAGCAAAGTGCTCCTGATCCTACCAATGATGGCCCACGGCCGGATCCTCTCAAGAAGAGTATCTGCGACGCTATGGCAGGAGAAGATACTTACGAATTGCTTGATATTCAAGAATTTCGTGCACTTTAGACACTCATGACAGTCATGGATGAAAATTTTAAAGCTTTAAATGAGAATGTTACTAAACTATCCACATTAGTAATTCAATTCATGCATCAGCAGTCTAAGAGTCCTGCTGACACCCAAATGCATGAGAATGTTGCCACACAAGGTCAGGGCATTTCTAATCTAGGGCAAGGCCCAACTGCTGATACGTTGCATACTCTCACTGCCAAAGAGGTGGATGAATTGGTAAAGAACACTAAACCACCAATTTTCAGGGGAGAAGACCGCGATCGCAATAAGGATGCAGTGAACATCTTTCTCAGCAAAGTAGGATTGAATTCATGCCTTACGGCGTACTTCGGATGTAGTAAGAGCACTGCAAACGAGCTTAACTCTGGAAGGCAAGGCCTACAAATGGTGGACGTCTCTCAAGGAGAAGAACATCATACCACAGAGTTGGGCAGCTTTTGAAGCAATGTTTAACAAGGAATTTTTGCCTACAAATGAGGTCGATCAGAATTGGACGGTTGGGGACACATGTTCCATGCACCAATACCCATCACTCCTTGAATATATCTCTCTCTATCAGGACATTATCCTCAAGTTGGAAGGCTTGGATACCTTTCAACAAGTACGAGGGTTCATACGAGGTCTGACACCCGAGCTTAAGAAGTATGCCAAGACCCAAGACCCTAAAACACTTGAGAATCCATAGTGAAAGCACATATTCATGATGATCCTGATGAGAAGAAAACACATAATAGTTAGATGTCTGCTATCATACATGGTAATACACGCCTTCAGTATGGGCACAATAAAAGAAAATTTCTAGTTTCTAGTTCAGATGCATCTAAAAAACCGAAGGGGTCTAGGGGTCCTCTTTCTCCTGAGGATTTTGATAAAGCAAAGAAAGAAAAGTTATGTTTTCAACGTTTAGGAAGAGGTCATGGCAAAAAGGATTGTCCCAAGGGGAAATCTACTGCTCAAAAAAAGGAGAAAGGAGTGCACACGGTGCAGCTCCTGCCTCTCGAGTCTTCCTCAAGATTCTATATAGTGGAAGTAACACACACGGAGGTGGTGCATGAATGTTGTCTCACAACTTCCTTGTGGCAACCAGCCTTTGGACCACATGAGTTAGTATGTATGCATGGATATCTGCAAGGGCACAAGGTGTGCATCTTGGTAGATGACGGTGCTACGCACAATTTCATCAATTTCATCAAACTGCCTCAAACTCCGAGTACCCACCGCTACAAGGTAGCAATGATGAATGGACATGATACTGAAATATGGGATACTCAATGTCGAGCTGTTCCATTGGAAGTACAAGGGTACTCTACTTGTTTGGATTTTTAGGTTATGAACATGGAAAGGGCTGATGTGGTTCTGGTACGGAGTGGTTGCATAGCCTAGGACCATCACTGAAGCGTAGCTATGAGCACAACAGCTTGATGTTTGAATCCCATGGCGCACATGTGTTGTTGTTAGGAGAAAAAGATACACCTTCATCACCGTTGATTTGTACCGTTGAACTTATGCAGCTCGTTTCTGATAATGAAATAGAGCAGGTTTTCTTATGTTACTCACTGTCTCATTTTCTTTCTAGCATTGAGTATGTTGAACATTCCTCAACGCCGCATGCTTTTGTCTCCTCTATTCCACCAATTCCTAATCCTAAACAAGCAAACGTTGCTAGTCAATTACAGAAATTATTAACACTAGAATGGTAACCTAACAGGACATAAAAATGTCCTTTCAGGGTTTTGGGAAAAAATTCCAAAACCATAGTAGATCCACTCATTTTGAAAAATCCTTTCATGAGCTTATAGTTCAATAACTACTACATATGGAAAAAATGAGAAACTTGTAATTTTTCTCATCACTTGGACCACTGCATTTTGCCCAAAACAGCAATTTCTTACGGTTAATTGCATATAAATAAGAGTGGGGATTTTTGTAGAACATGAGATAAAATGCCCCGTTAACTTCAATGGGTTCGTGACCAAAACATATGGTTTCTTTTACCTCACTAATTTTTTTTTTGGGCAAAAAAAATGGGTACAAAAAAGTTGCATTTTTGCCATTCTTTGGACCTATCATCAAAGTTTCTATAGTCACGCTCAATACAGATACTATATACATGTTTTCTTGGTTCCCTTAAGGGCTTTGGATTCAAAAGGAGCCTTGGAGCATGTCAAAAGGATAATGGATCTCTTAGAATTGGAACCTTGGGGGCAATGATAAAGTGCTAAATACAGCAAACATGAAAAAACTGGGTTTAGTATTATGACCTCTAGAAACCCATAGAAACTACTCAATATCTAGCCAAGTTTGTAGTCTATGATTAGATATGGTTACTACCTACAAAATACACACAATTGGCCTAAGAAACTAGCAATATTGAGAAAGTTATACTTGCTACTCTAAAATGTATCGTATTCTTTAGCAATCAAAAAACTCAACCATCATCATATACTATACTATATAGCATATTAGGTCCCCCATAACTCAAGGAAGATTAGCTTTATGTTATACATTACACTTACACAGTCAAAATTGAATTTGGATATCAAGAAAGCCACCAAAAAAATCATAAAAGTGCTAATTTTGGCCAAAAAACAAGATTATGCAATTCTAGTAAATTGGTCATAACTTTCAATTTTAACACTTAGCTTTCCCTACAAGCATCAAAACATGTTGAGAACTATGAAGGCCTAACCTCTAGCCATATAAACCTCACAAACATGAAGTTTAGAGTGATATAGTTGCCAATAATTGAAAAAAAGCCAAAAACAGGACCCGTTTTTTCACACAGTTTAGGTTCAAAAATATTGTGCAAGAGTAAGGTTAATGGTGAGATTGATACTCCAAAAAAAATGCTAAGTTTTTTTCAGCTCATAAGGCAACTTTGTGGATATATAGCACCTAGAAATTCATTTTCATACTCTTCAAATAATTCAAGCAAAATGGTCACTTAACAGGACACAAAAGTGTCCAAGGACATAAAAGTGTCCTGTTACCATTCTAATGTTAAAGGAATTTCAAGATGTATTCCCTAATGATTTTCCATCAGGATTAGCACCGACACAATCAGTACAACATAGCATTGACGTGGCTGCAAGCTTTAAACCTTTTAGTAAACCACCTTACTGTATGAGTTATTTAGATTCTGTTGTGGTGGAACATCAGCTTGCTGACTACCTTAGTAGAGGGTTTATACAACTCAGTTCTTCACCATGGGCTTGGCCTATCCTCTTAGTGAAGAAAAAGGACGACAATATGCGCATGTGCATAGACTACCGGGGCGTAAATGTGGTTACAATTAAGAACAAATACCCATTGCCGAAAGTAGATGAGTTGTTTGATAAGCTCACTCATGCTTGCATTTTTACAAAAATCGATTTGCGTTCAGGATATCATCAAGTACGTATTCGGCTTGCCGATATACCTAAAATTGCATTCCGAACACGGTTTGGACACTACGAGTTTTTGGTAATGCCCTTTGGGTTAACCAATGTGCCCGCAACATTCATGAAACTTATGGATAGTGTCTTGAAGCCATATTTGGGAAAATTTGTCATTATTTTGCTCGATTGCATCCTAGTCTATAGTGCTTCTGAAGAAAAACACTTACAACATCTTAGGCAGGTGTTTGAGTTGTTAAGCACAAACAAGTTATATGCCAAGGAATCTAAATGTGATTTTCTAAAAGATGAAATTCATTATTTAGGGCATGTTATTTTAGCTAATGGCCTATACATGGATCAATCCAAAGTGGATACCATAAGGAAATGGCCTCCTCCTAAAAATCTGGAAGAATTACATATATTTTTAGGATTTATAGGTTTTTACCGAAGGTTCGTTAAAAACTATGCTTGCATTGTTGTTCCTATGATGGATCAACTAAAAGGCAAAGGTAAAGCTTTTCAGTAGGGATCCGCTCAACAACACAGTTTCGATATGCTCAAGGATGCCTTAGCTACAGCTCCTATACTCGCTATTGTCAATCCTTTGAAACCATTCATTTTGGAAACAGATGCCAGTGACCGTGCTATTGGAGCAGTCCTGTTACAAGACGGACGATCGATTGCATTTGAAAGCAAGAAGCTTGATGCAGCTCAACAGAACTATTCTGCTTACAAACGTGAACTTTATGCAATAGCGTCTGCCTTAAAAGCATGGCGGCATTTTGTATGGTGCTCAGTTCGAGATTGTGTTTACCCATGAAAGCATCAAATGGTTTACAAAAAAAACGGATTTAAAGGGTCGAAAAGCCAGGTGGGCCGAGATCCTTCAAGAATATGATGCCAAGCTAAGGTATCGCAAAGGCCGATACAATGTAGTGGTAGTTTTGGTTGATTTCATTGAACCTCCTACCCTACTGCATGAACCTGAACGTGTTCTTGATTATCATGAGTTGCGTACACGTCATCACGTACGCCAACAAGTCTTAATCAAGTGGAAATACCGACCCGAAGAAGGTGCCACTTGGGAAAACATTAGTGTTATTAAGAAGAAGTTCCCCACTTTTGTTTTTGAGGACGAAAACTCTTCTTAAGGGGGGAGTAATGTCAGGACACCGGCAAGGCCGTACTAGACAAGGTCAGGGCCAAGCTAGGCAGTGTGGAACGGGGAGTCCAACTAGGGCAAAGGGCAAGGGGCTTGCCTATATAATGGGTGGTTGGGTGGTGGACTCTCAGGCTCTAGATTCCCTTGTCTTACAGGGAGAAAAGCCCTCTATAATCCCTATATGGGTTGACTTTATTGACTATCATGTGGACTTCTATCCTTGGCTGGAAGAGATGTGGCAAGTTAGGCAGAGTGATTGGTCAAAAATCAAGGGGTGGATATAATCTAAATGGGACCCACAATTGCTTATAGAGGTGGACATAGCACATGAACTAAAACAAGAGATTCCTATGAAGAACTCCAAGGGAGATCTGCTACACATTCAAAAGGTAGTATATAGAAACCTACCTATTGCATGCTATCACTGCATGCAACAAGGTCACTTGATTAAGAACTACCCTGTCCTTCACCCTCAGACTACAAATGAGAACCCTGATAAGGGAAAGGGGTTCCAACCAGCCCCTAGGAAGCAGAATAACAAAAATAATAATTAACAAAGAGGGCAATCTAAGATTCAAAATAGATTTGCACCCTTACTAGAGTCTGTTTCTTGATCCTTATGATCCAGATAATGAATACTGCAAAAATGATGATGTTCAGGATGATTCTTGTATAACTCTCCCTCCCCCAAAGTTGATGTCTCTACAAATGACACCTTTAATCAGCAACAAAAAACCAACGACAGTCAAGCACCTAAAAGTCCAGTTACTCAGCCAACAGAAATTTCAAAATCCTCATCAGATGAAGATGAACCTATGATCCCAAATACTCAAGCAGATAAGCAACAAGAGGAACAAAATATATTTTTGTAACAACTGCAACACAAGGATGAGGAAACGAAGCAACTTCTAGCTACTTCTCCTCAGATAAATGGACACCCAGATGACGCAAGATGAGGAGGAGTCCCTTCCTCAACAAAACCCCTCCAAGGCCAAAAGGAAGAAAGAAAAAACCAATGATCCCAATAGAGCCTCTATGTCACAGCTGAAACCCACAAAAACGTCCAAGAAATGAATTTCCCCAAACTAAAAATTTTGAGCTATAATTGCAAAGGATTAACAGATCTAGTTAGAGATATGGCCATCAAGGGCTGGCTCCAAGATCAAAGTATTACTGCTGACATTGTTTGTCTACAAGAAATCAAAGGTCAAGGACAAACTCTGCTCAACAACTTGAGAAGAATCAGTTCCCAATATAACTGGTTTATTACTGACCATGACAACAGAAGAGGAGGTACTGCTATAGGAATAATCAACAAGTACTCTAAACATGCTAAAGTGTGCAGGAAGTCAGAGACTCATCAATAAATTTCGATCACCCTGGCTACTCCATTCAATTTCACTTTAATAAGTGTATATGTTTCTAATGCTCTCTCTGATAGATGCAGGGCTTGGACATACCTGGTCCTTTAATGTTGGTAGGAGACTACAACATGGTAGAATCTCTTCAAGACAGATGGCTTTTTAAAGGTCAAACTGTTAATGGTATAGAAAAAAAGAGATGGGAGGAATTAATAGGTAAGCACAACTTGGTCAACATCAGCTCTAAAACAGGTAACAGTTGTTCAAATAAACAAAGTGGAGACTGCTACAGGGAAGCTAGATTAGATAGAGCTTACATGTCCATGGACTTGATACATGAGCATTGGCAAATTAAATGCCAGGTACATTCTTCCATTCTTTTGTCAGATCACAAGTCTATTATAGTTGACTTGGATAGATGTGAGTATAATTAGAAGGCTGGATGGCCACATGTGGATAAAAATATGTTCAAACTACAAGTTGTCAAAGATAAAATAAAAGGAATATATGCAGATTGTTTTTAGAAGTATGCTTCCCCTTTCAAAGCATGGGACCAGGCTGTTTCTCTTACCCTTAAAGCTATGAGTGTATTTAAGTCTAAGGCTAGGGAGGCTAGAAAACAGAGCAGAATGATGACCTTGGAAAATATTTCTTAGCTGGAGAAAACTCTTCCAACAACTAGTCCTCCCTCTCTAGAACTGTTAGCACTTAAAGAAGACTTGAGGCAGAAAGAGCTTCTCCTTCCTAGCGGTGCACTTTCTTGGACCAAGACTTTTTGGGATGGCAAGGTGGATAGACCTACTAAAGATATGTTTAATCTTCTCAAAAATAAAAAGGCTAAAGACTTTATACCTTCTCTTAAGGATAAAGAAGGTCATACAGCTAGTAACCAAAAGGAGAATCTCCTTATTGCTCATAATTTTTTTCCTGATGTTTTCTCTAAGTCTCCCTCAAAAGGGGATCATATTACATAAGCAAGAGCTAAGATAGCTCTTTTGAGGAAGAAAACTATTACTCCCTCCATGGAAAAACAACTAGATTTTTCCCTTTCTGAGGAGGAGATTAGAGAAACCATCAGAAAAATGAGTAGAGAAAAGACTCCTGGAATAGATGGGCTTCCCAATGAATTCTACTTAGAATTTCAAGACTTTTTGATACCTCACATTATGTTAATCTGGCAAGAAGCTGTTAGAGTAGGAGCTCTTCCTACCAGGGTTCGACACTGGTGTTGTAAAACTCATTCACAAGAGAGGAGAGAGGGAGGACCTGTCTAACTGGAGACCTATTACATGTCTGACTTCTCTTTACAAAGTTTTCTCCCACTCCCTAGCCAAAAGACTCAGCCCCATCATGGATCATATCATCCTTAAGGAACAAAAAGGGTTTATCAAGGGTAGATACATTCTTGATGCTATCATCACACTTAGGGAAGCTATGGAACATGCTCAAAACACTGTTCAGGACTACATCTTCTTCAAATTTGATTTTGATAAGGCTTATGATAGAATGGAATGGTCTTTCATTCTTCAATCTTTACAGGACACTGGATGTGGTTGAAAATTTATCGAATTTCTTCATATCTTGTTGGCCAATGCTATTGCTAGGATATCTATCAATGGTCAACTAATATACAACATCTTCCTCACTTGCTCTATTAGACAGGTCTTCCCTTTAGCCCCTCTTTTGTATGCGATTTCTTTAGATGCTTTGGGCTGGCTGGTAAGGGATTGCATAGAGAAAGGTCAAATTAAAGCCATTAACATTCCTGATTCAACTAACCCTCTATGTCTTTAGCAATTTGTAGATGATACTAACTCCTTGCTGGCTAATGACACCCAATCCATACACGCTTTCTGGGATTGCTTAAATGGCTCGTAGTTCAATCATCAACCATCACAAAACTGGTTTTAAATGCAACAATGGGGACACTCCTCAGCTTGTTGTTGATACAGGATGTAAAGAAATATTAGATGGGGAAGTATTCAGGCTACTTGGAATCCCTATGGGGTTCAAGATTACCTTCAGTTAGAGATTCGATTGGGTTCTAGACAAGTTCAGAAGGAAAGTTTTTGCCTGGCAAGCTATGCAAGGTTCACTGACCTCTAGAGTTTTTGTGCTAAACAATTATTTGTTATCAACTTTAACCTATTTCTTTTGCTACTGGAAGCTTTCCAAGACACAAATCAACAAATTCATTTAGGTAGCCACAAGACTTTTATGGGGGGGGACAGCTGAGTTCAGCAAAATGAGTAAAGTTAACTGGAGCACCTGCAGTTTTCCAAAAGAACAAGGAGGACTGGGCATTATGGACATGAAAAAGCAAGCAACAAAATTGGCTGCCAAGTGGATAGCAAGAGCAGTTGAGTCAACAGAGTACTGGGCCTGTCTAATTAAAAAAGACACAAAGAACTTTGTTTTGAAAGACTATCCCAGTTGGAAAGGGCTGACACTCAGGGATATCATATGTACTCAATACCATTGCAAATTTAAGGGATCATAGCTAATCAAAAGGATGTGGGCTTCCTGGCAAGAAATTAAACAGAGCGAACAACTTCCCCTTATGATTACTTCTAACTTTCATTTTTTGCTATAGGATTCAATATGGGTTGCGCAGTCAGCATATAAATGCAAAATGAAGCTTACTAGAAAAGCTCATGGGGCATTTAAGAAAGGAGTGCTCTCCTGGAAAGATGTTTGCAAAGAAGGGAGGCGGCTAACCACTAATGAGCTTATAGCTGAATTTAAATTGTCCAGGTATACAACTCAAGAAGTATCAACTAGGATCTCCAAGCTTCTGGAAAAGATACACATTAGTACTAAGGCTTGTCCTCGAGCCCTGACACTCAAAGGAACAGCACAAGTCATCTACCAGCAATACAAAGCTAAAGGATGTATGCGTGTAGAATTAAGGCAAAAGATGAACCACAGATGGAATTGGAATTGGAGTGTAAAAAAATGGCAGTACAAGTTCAAGACAATCTGGGCTTTTCCACAAGTCATTAAAGTCATCTTCCTATTGAGGCTAATTCTACATAGAGCTATTTGGATAGGAACCAGAGCAAAGGATATCATAGCAGTCTCAAGAATCTGCCCAAGATGGAAAAGGCAAGAGGAAACTCTTGAACATCTTTTCTATTACTGTCCCCATAACCAAAAAAGTTTAGCTGTCATACAAAAAAGAGTAAGCAGCATGTTATCTCAACCACTAACAACAAAAAAAAATTTGGTTGGGTATATCAAAGATCTTGATGTAACTCTTTGGAACATGTGGAGAGCTCAGTATTTGTGGAATGTATGGACAACAAGAAACGACACCCTGTTTACAAAAAGAAATTGTGAACCTTCTTACAAATTAGAAGTGGACATCAAAAGAATCAACAAGGAGGTTCTTAGTCTACTGAAGGAGGCTGTAGATTTTCCACTCTCACAAGTGTTCAAAGACTTCAGATGGCCGCTTTGGTTTAGTAAAGGTTGTAGGATTTATTCAGCAACCAGACTACAGATGATGTATATGTAGTCTTTCATTTGTTATCCCCTCTTTTCATGTAAATACCCCTACCCTCTTTGGGTTGTCCAACCCCATCTGTTGGACCTTGCCCCCTTTTTATCGTTGTATTGTTTTATCTTAATCAATTCCACTTTCTCTATTAAAAGAAAAAAGGCTATGAGTATGGAGCTCCGAATAATGTCGGAATGAGGGCTTAGGAAAGCAAAATTAAAAACATACCAATTGAAAAAAGGAACAGGGGCTGACGACAGGTGATGACAGTGCATGACCATCGCCTTTTGGGCATGGGGAAGGTGGTTGCAAGTGGGTGGGTGGGTAGGTTGACGTGAACAGGACGTGTGAGAGCTGCATGGCAGGTGGGGATCCTGAGCATTGACAAGAATATGGTGACGAGCAAGTGACTGAGCAAAGACCAGAGCGAGCAGGAGGGTTGAAGCTGGCTGCGCTGGGCTGAAGCTGGTTGCACAGGCAAGTGCAAGGAGTTGGGCGAGGTAGACGGGGCTCAATGCATCAGATGGCCGAGAGCACGAGGGGCCATGCGTGGTGGGAGCCAAGCAGTGCTGGCTGAGTCAAGGCTGTCAAGCGACTTGATTTAGTAAAACAAAAAATGTTTTGTTACGAAGGTGGTTCCCACTCGGCAAACTTTCCAAAAGGCATTGAAAACTTTGACTTCTTTTAAGTCCACGCACTCAATGTCAAGAAAAGCATATACTTATTGGCCATAGACACACAAATGTTGAACTTTGGATCTCCAAAAACAACCAAAAAATGAAGAGCATCAACTACAAAAATTGATTGGGCAATTAATCATAGTATTGGAACCCGGTGAGAGCGAACGGACATTCGCCAGAGAGCTCTTACCAATGATATGCACACACACCTTTAATGCAATGAGTGGAACTTCAAACAACAAAAATTATTGAGGGGGAAAGAAACGTGCAATGATAACACTAAATGCAATTTGACATGTAAAGGCCAATGAAAATTATTCAAGAAATCGAAGAAAAACTAAGTATGATTTTCTTCTCCTCTAATCACAAAAGGGTAGTGGAGCATGCTCATGCCCAAGTGGTGACTAGAGCGTGGAATTATTGAGAACACCAATGCATTAGTAGAGCAATAAGCCTAGGTACAAATCGTCAGTTGTGATACCTCTTGTTGGGAATGGGATCGTGCTAGCTAGGGTGGATGACAGACAAACATGGTGCATACAAGTGAGTGCCTATAGGTTAGATTATCAGTCATGCGAATTAGGTTCCTAGATCAATTAACTTGCACTCATAAACACGATCTTGAGTATTTGCTAACCCATCACAAGCTCACCATAAACAAAGGAGATACAATGAAAAATGGAATTAGTTTGCTTATTCAAAGACTTTTTTTTTCCACACAAGAGTTGGAAAACTGTCAAGCATATATATAAGTAGTTACCATGGATTTTTGCATGCACCCTGCTTTTTTTTATTAAAAGATTTAAGGTATAAGTTTTAATGAACCATCACTTGTTGTTTTGTGTAGGTACTTTTCATGAGTTCACAATTACTATTGAGGTTGTGTATAAAAATGAGGGAGTAGGTGTGCCAAATTTACTTTTGGGGTTCATTAAGAGGAATCCAATGATATATCCTCTAAGTTTGAATGAAAATACGAGTACAGCGAGCGAGGTGCAGTGGAGGAGAGAGAAGGAGAATTGGAGATTTTTATGGACAAATGTAAAGGTGGGAGGGGATATTTTTTTATTATTACATTGTCTTGCTACACAAGAGGCAATAGAGCTGGCTTTAACAACAATAGAAAGGGGGAAGGGAGGGAGACATGCTAGCATTGCAAGGAGTGAGGAGGGAAAGATAGATTTTCTTCCTATGGTTCGATGCTATGTTCATTGCGAAGGATTGTTGAGCAATGCATTGTGAGGGAGGGCAGGATGTGCAAGACCAAGCCCTACTTTCCTGTGTGCTCTACTGCATGGTGTGCTACTGTTGGACAATGTAGGATTAGCAAAATGTCAAGCACAAGCAGAAGCCGAGGAGAGTGCTACATGATGGAGAGAGCAAGCAAGAAAGTCAAGCTTGTTCCTTGTGTGTTTATTATTCCTAGCTCATTGTTGCAGCAAGGTAAGTTAGCTTACTTCTTGCGTAGGCCCAGCTGCCTCATAGCTGGTTGAAGGAACAAATGCAAGAGGGATGCGAGCTAAGGTGGAAGAATGCGCACTCTCGCAAGGCAAGTAATTGGCACGTGGTAGGGGTAACATGTAGGAACATGATAATGAAGGGAGAGGTGAAGCTCCACGCGACTCAAGGGGCAGTTTGCTAGCATTGAGCACATCTCTTTTTCTCCTATAGTTGTGCATGCACCCAACAAGGAAACTCTCCTCCTCTCTCTTTCTACTGGTTTGTAGGTGAGTGGTCGTGAGAACCACCGGGGGGGGGGCAATAGAGCACGTGAAGTGGTTGCATCTAAGAGTGTAAAAATATAAGCAATTGAAAGAATCTTTGCAAGAAATTAATTAATGAATGCAAAGTAGACAGAGTACTTTGGATAATAATTTAAGGGTCCAGGAGAGCATTTCTTGAGATGTTTTCATGATTTCATGTACCATTTTATTAAAGGTAATGAATAAAGGACAAAAAAATGTATTGTTTTCTAGCAAAATAGTGCTAATATTCTTAAGCCATAGAGTGACTCAGTTCCTAGGCCTCCCAACATGGTATCACGAGTGCGAAAAGGTCCCTCACAACCCTTTCTATGACCAAGGAGGTCTGCTCCTAGGCCTCTTGACATGGTATCACAAGTTGCAAAATGTCCCTCAAGACCATGTCTATGACCAACGAGATAGGAAACATTTTTTATGCCACCTTTGCTCCATTTATATTGCCTTCAATCGCGGGCTGCTAAACACCTCATCTCAGAAAAAAATTTACAATTATAGGGTGCCTCCATGATGCTTTCATTGGAGGAAGAGCCTCCACTAAGGAAATCAACATCTCATCACTCTCATTTTCTTATAATGACCGATGCTTGGTTGTAATGTACCCTTCGATGGTCGCCTCCCCTCGTTAATAATACCACAATTTTAAAAGGCATGTGTGGTTGAAAAGTAGTGCATGATTTTTCAAAATGAGAGAAGGAGTAACGGTAGCAACATATCTTTTAAGGCTTCCCCCTAAATTGTTGATTCTTTGAGTCCTTTGAGATAATACGACTTAAGTAGGATTTTAATCCATAGCCATTTACTTTCTTAGGATACTCCTTTCTCTCCAAGTCCATGAGTTCATAATTGCTAGAGTTGAAGGCCCTCTTGACGATGTTTAGCACTTGCCATCTAGTCTCAAACTTGGTGTAAAATTTATTATCAAGTCTATTGTCATACCTCACTACAAGAGGTTGTGTGCTCTTGTGACGCTGTTAGCGACGGAAATACATTGGGTTTTTATAACCTCCGGCGTCGCTAAAACCGTCGCTACGAACGTCGCTACGAGAGCGTCGCTATAGGTGTCGCTATATAGCGACGCTTATAGCGACGTTTACACAAAAGACTATAGCGACGCTACAGAGCCATAAATAGCGACGCTTATAGCGACGTCCGAGAGAATTTTTTTCAATGCCCTGCCACCCATCAACCATATTGTACTTGATTCACTTTTTAAAAAAAGTGCAAGGGTAGATAATAGACCCAAAATAGTCACCCACAAGACGCATTGTTTGCAAAATTGACAATTGTACACATCATAGGCAAAATGAATTGATTGGCAAATGTAATAATGACAATTGCAAAACATCATAGGCATAAAGAATTGATTGGCAAAAGGAACTGCGGTGACAAATGTAATAATATACATGGTTCAAAAAGACGTATAAAATCCGTCTCATGATACATAAGCTATGAGAAACCCTAAACTAATGCTATCTAGCTACGGCTAAACTGACGTCGTCTAGTCAGACGTCTCATCACGTCCAAGCGGCGTATCTGTCGGATTCTGCAAAAAAAGACAATAAGACAGCTTTCAGTAAGTATAAACATATAACGACATTTATAAAACAATACAAAAAATAAAAAAGAGTAAACCCTAATACTAACCATGCCGCCGCGAGAACTGAGAATGTCCATCAGGGCATTTAAGCCCTTCCTGCCTGCGTACTCGCGCTCGTACGGTGTGGGATCACGTCCTGTCATCGACCACTGTCAAAACATACAAAGATTTCATTATGTTAGAACTAAAAAACTCATAAACCCTAAACTATCGAACATGCATAAAGAGCAATGTGAAAACACTTACAAAATCGGCCTCAAATGATGCCCATCCACCGCTCCCCAAGTGGTGCGAGCTCCCTGCCTCTACTCGCGCTCTGGCTGCATCCTTTTGTTGCTTGCACTTGTCGGGACTCTCGCGCGCTACTTTCTTCGCATTCTTCCAATCTTCTTTGGCCAGCCAATCTGGCTTGTTCCACCCATTTTTAATTGCTTTTTGCACTTCGGAACGCTTGTGTTTGCAATATTCGCGCATTCGAATCTTCATCAGGTCTTCATTGAAGCGCTGATCCCGTGTTGGAATGGGAAACTCATCATGAAGTATGCTGATGACTCTGTTTTTTAAATCACTTGGTACTTCACTCCATTTGTTTAGTATGTAGTGTCTAAACAGCTGAGAGCAAAGACCACGCATGCGCGAGATCACCTTCTTGCCGTCATCATCCATGATGATGCCGCCGCTGATGTCGACGGAGTAAGGCAAGCCCTCTGGCCGGTGACGCGTGAACCTGGGTGTCCCGGCAGGGGTCTCTAGCGGCGTGTCGATGGGGGTACGGACGTCAGGTGTCTCCACCGGCGTCTGGGCCCCGAAGTGAGGAGTGTCGAGTGGGGTGGCTCCTGGCGGAGTAGGTAGAGGTGTGTAGCTTCTAGGAACAGTCAGCCGTGCAAAACCTGGCGTAGATGGCGATGCTGTGGCTGGTGTGGGGGCGGGCAAAGAAGGGGAGGGTAAAGAGCCTCGTCGAACACGAGGCGGTGTGGAGGCATCGGTGGCGGAATCCCCACAAGAACCGCCACCGCCACCACTAGAGCGCCGGTGTCTAGACGAGTGTGAAGCTCGTCTCGTCGACGCCAAAGCTTCGGAGCGCGCCGAATGCTCTGAAAGAGAGGGAGATGCGGATGGAGTAGGAACGCGCGATGATGCGCCAGAGCGATGACGCTCCACGTACCACTGTCTCTGCTGTGGTGACAAAGAAGAAAGAAACTCCTCATCATCCATACCTGCATTAAACACACGAATATTTAAACTTAATAATGAATGAATAGAGTAGACAATGATGTAAAGACCATTAAATACAATGAAGTAATGACGCATATAAATACAATGACGCAATGAATCGAGTGATAGAAGAGGCAAGTCGAAAACTCAGAATTTTCAATCAAAAGATGTGAGCGTGAGTAGAAAAGAGCGTTATACACCATGGAAGGTACTTAGAGAGCCAGAGCTTTTACAACACGGAGCAAAATTGTTCAAATACAATATTTGTGGCTTTAAGAGATCTCTCTCTCATCCTCGCATAACTCAGCATAACTTCCTATATCTATATAGAGCTCTCCGGTTAAACACATATCCTCTGTTTCATTTTGTAGCTCCTCTGCATGCACCCCATATAGAGTAGTAGCATCTTGATGCTCGTCTGGCACCACCGCAGCAGCTTCTGATTGAGCATCTTCTCTGATCTCCTCCATTGATGTCGTTGTGATTGGCACATGGTAGCCTTCATACGTCCTTGCACTACGAGGGGCTACCTCTATGACATACCACCAGTTTGATGTAGACTTTGTAGGATGGAATATTACCTGCCAGAGCCACATAGCTTACATGAGAGCTTTCAAGCACATAACTTGTAAAAGGGGGATGTTAACTATTTACATACTTACTTGTTCACAATGCTCAGGTAGTACGAAAGTGTCTCTTAGGTCAGTCCATTTCTTAGTAGAATCCACCTCAAGAAAACCAGACTCTCCTCTACGCATAGTAGCGTTGCGAACCTCCATGATTATCTTGAACCATTGCACGCCGAACAAGTCGACAAAAAATCCTCTGTAATCGATCCTCAAAATCTCTTGCAGCGTGCCGAAGTAAGTGAGTTCCGCCACCACAGGATCTGCATCAGAGGAACGTCGTCGACTAGACTGTTAAAATTTTGCCATGATTCCACAATCTTGAGTAAAACGCTTTTTGTCGATTCGTTCCACCCTAAAATGTCGACCTTTACACCATGCTGCTGTGTATGACTTATACTACAACGAACAAAGATTATGAGTGGCCGTTCAAACGTTTATAAATAAAGTCGCTTGCTAGTCGTACATTGCAAACTTACCTTGGTCGCGCAACCCCGAGAGTACTCCCACTCTTCTTCAGTCACTTCGTCACCGCATTTTTGTGCGCTTTTCAATTGGTTGTGCAACCATCTTAAGCTCATGAAGGTTGGTAGGCTCTCCAGAACCGCTGGATAGTGCATCGGTGGTCGTCTTCCCCGTCTCCACTCGATTCGTGCCCTTTGTCGCTCTTGCTTTGCATCCTCATATTGTGAAATCCACTTTTGCATCACTGGATTGTGAAGCATGCAAAATCGGTTGATTTTAGCCTCTAGATCTTCCGTCATCTTCTTCTCAACACCGAGATTGCACATGACAATCCCAGATATGCGCTCATCATCTATGGTTCGCCATAGCGTGTCCCGGGATTTATCAAATCCGTCTAGCCACTCTCCAATGTACACTAGGGACTCTGATACCAACCAACCTTCTGCCATGCTACCCTCCGGACGTGCCTTTTGACGCACATATCCCTTAAGCGTTTTCATGAAACGCTCTAAGAAGAACATCCATCTGGAATGAACTGTGCCAGCTATTTCCACCTCATCAACTATGTGAACAAGAAGATGCACCTGAATGGTTAGCATTGTAGTAGGAAAATGTTTCTCAAACATGCACACAAGCTCCGCAGCATTTAGTTTGGCGAATGGTATGGAGTCTACGTTGATCTCCTTTTGTGAGATCCATTGCACCAGCTTTGCAAGTTTGTAGATTGTGTTACGGATGTCGAGAGACAAACATCCCTCAATGGCAACCGGTAAAATAAACTGTAAAGTATGTGCAGCAATGATATTAAAGTCCACATTTTATGCAATGATATTAAAGTCCACTATGAACGTACCTGACACATTTTATGCCAATCGTGTGACTTCAAACCGGTAAGCTTTCCTTCTTTAGTAAAACACGTTCGGAGCGAGTGCATTACGCCAGTGGGGGTCCGCAAAGATCGAATGGTCTCTTTTACTTTGCGTTCTTGGGCTCCTGTGAAAATCCATGGTGCTTTAGGGAGTTTTATCGATCCATCAGACGCTGTTTGCGGCCAATATTGCTCCATACGATCCACATTTCTAAGGTCAACTCTGGCTCCCAAAGTATCTTTCTTGCCGGTCAAATGGTCCCATAGTAGATTACCCACATTCTTGAATATGTGCATTGGATCGAGCAAGTGATTGATCATGAGTCGGGGCCAGTATGGTAACTCGTACCATAGAGATAGTCTCTTCATCCCTGGAGGCAATCCTTCATCGCACATCTCCTTCTGCTCTAACCATGCTTGTGCAGACATCCTTGGTGGCTCTCTTCCCAAAAAGCCGTCGCGTAACACATGATTCTCTGGAAGATACGCTTGATGACCTTCGTAGATTTGCTTCTTCAGTGAGGGTTCCCTACGTGCATTCAGTCTAGGTCCACATGTGACACATGCTCTGTATCCGCTTGTTTGAAGCCTTGCATGTATACACATGATAATAGATCAACTATGGGAAAAAACAAGATTTATAGTGTCTGAGTGAGGAGTGTCAATAGATCACCTGAGCATTCTGTTACCCGGGATAGTCATGCATGGTCTACATTAGAATGCCTCTGATCAAAGCATTCCGTCGTCCTGTGTGTAGGCTCATATCCACCACCTCTATGCCAATCCACAATTGTTGTAGCTCTTCCAATAGTGGACGAAGATACACATCCATATTCCCCACTTTATATCGCCCTGGCACAATCAAGCTTAGCCATAGGTGCCCCTTCTTCGTAGTCAACCACGGGGGAATGTTGTAGTTGACGATGACAACGGGCCATACACTGTAAGATGTTGATCTTTGACCAAATGGATTTACGCCATCCATAGCCAGGCCTAAGCGCAAATTTCGAGCTTCCCTGGAAAAATCCGACCATGTTCCATCTATATGTTTCCACGCTACGCAATCTGCAGGAATTCGTAGCACACCATCCGAAGATTTATTCTCCTCATGCCACGATGCTAGGGCAGCCATGGACTTACATTCGAAGAAATGCTTGATGCGAGGAAGCAGAGGGAAATGTCGCAAAACCTTTTGTGGAATTTTTGTCCCGTGGAGATCTACTCGATATCTTTCAGAATCACATTTCGGACACTTCTCCATGTCTATGTATTCCCCTCTGAAAAGAATGCAGTCATTAGGACAAGCGTGGATAGAATTGTAATCCATCCCCAAGTTTTGCAAAATCTTTCTTGCTTCATCTCGGGAATCTGGCATCACATTGTCAGCTGGTAGTATGTGCTCTTTCAGCAATCTACACAACATAAAAATATGATACAGTCGTGTAAAAATCTATCAGATCATTATACATTTAGAGTTCTATTAAAGTAAACTAATTGTAATAGATCACCTGAAAAGCGCTGTGACGCTAGTGTCACTCCATCCAAACTTTGCATGCATGTTGAGAAGAACCAGGAGTGCTTTCAATCTAGACATACGTGCTCCATTATACAATGGCGTATCGGCTTCACTTTTCATATCATCATAGATAAGCCTTTCTGAATCCATGATCGTCTCGATCATTTCATCAATCTCGGGCTCAAACATTGCCTCGTTGGGAATGTACTCTGCATGATCATCCCCCGAGCTGTCAGAGGCTACATCTTGTGGCCTCACATATGCTGCTTGACCAAAGCGCCTGCGAACACGTCTATTGGGTTGCAAGATTGCTGCTTGTTGGCCAGCGTCAGAGTTCGACGAGTTATAATTGGCAACAACTCAATCTATAATAGATGGATCGAACTCGCCAAATTCGCGAACGTGCTGCAAAGAAACACGTCTTGTCCGTCGCACAGCATGCTTGCATTGATTACAAGGACATAAGACCCTCGTTGAGAGATAGGTGTTTCGGTTGGACGGTCCCACATCCTCGTCGCTACTCATAATGAGGATAAAAAACTTATAACCTGGACAACAAATTTAATATTCTATTGGCATTCTTCGTCTTATCTCTCTCTCTCTCTCTCTCTCTCTCTCTCTCTCTCTCTCTCTCTCTCTCTCTCTCTCTCTCTCTCTCTCTCTCTCTTTTTACCTCACATTCTCTAGTCATGTCCAATCCCCGCACACCTCGGTCTAGAGGTGCACGGAGATCAGAACCACCGGGTTATAATCTCGTCTTTATTGGTCAATACCTATATTTGTGGGTACAAGAAATCTACACACCCACGTCTACATGATACTGCATGTAGTGGACAAAACCCCTTTGCCTCTTCTCTAGCTGTAGCACTTCACTTCATCTTAACATCTTTTCACAGTAGATCTTTTCACTATTCGTCTAACTCTAAACCCTAAACCGTAAGTAATTCTTGCGTGGACTAGCTCGATCTAACGTAAATAAGCGTAAATCTAAATAAACGTAAATCTAATTTAACGTAAGTCTAATGACTAGAGGTTGTCTAGATGGTCATTGTGTCGGGGATGTAGTGACTCTTGCCGCCCTGAAGATCCACCTTCTTCCCTATCTTCTGAAGACATTTCACCAGTACTTTTGGATCGACGGAGCCCACCATGAGTGAAGGCAGCAATACCCTATATTCCATTGAGGGCTTTCTTCACCCGCTTCATGCAGGCATCGCAGTCTATGGAGACCTAAATCTAATCTAATATAACGTAAATCTAAATCTAGCTTAAATAAACGTAAATCTAGTTAAAACTAAACCTAAATCTAATTTAATGTAAGTCTACATATAACCTAGGGCGCCGAAAAACTCAGATCTGAGATCTGAGTTTTTGGGCGCGCTCGGTTATTTTTTTACCCCAGTCGGCGTCGCTATGAGCGTTGCTATAAGCGTCGCTATGAGCATCGCAAATTTACAAAGAAATTTGTGACGCTCATAGCGACGCCGGGAATTTTTTTTTTGAGCGTCGCTGTGTGAGCGTCGCTAATATGAAGAGCCTCTTGTAGTGCCTTATAACTAGATCG
Organism: Adiantum capillus-veneris; assembly: GCF_014529385.1. NCBI lineage: Eukaryota > Viridiplantae > Streptophyta > Polypodiopsida > Polypodiales > Pteridaceae > Adiantum > Adiantum capillus-veneris. The sequence continues at coordinate 123,517,767 of NC_140938.1, read as the reverse complement.
CCTTCTTTGATTCCTTTATCTTCCACTGTGGTGTTGAATTTTTCCACTACTTATATGGCTCTTCTTCTATAACGCTCGTAGGCAGTGAAAAACAACTTTTGCCATGTACATAATAGTGGATATACGCATGTACATGTGTGCATACAACTATAAAACATGAATTTTCAAACAATGCAAGTGTAATTGTGGGTATGCTCATTTTACCCTAGAAGTTTGACATATGCAATAACTATCTACTGCTTAATATGCAACGGTCCATGAATCATCTTAGAAGTGGTAAAAAAATATAACTTTTTTCCGTGGAAATGAATTTTGAGTATCTAGGGTTAAGCCAAAAAAAAATTATCCACAAAATAACGGCCATTGAAGGTCAAAATTTTAGGCCTTTGAGTGGACTCGTATTTTGGCCACAATAGATGTGTGTGTTACTGAAGCCACGCCCACACACTTTTGTGATAAGGAAGGCTATGAAACTATTCCTATCCAGATGGTGTTTATTGAAATTATCGAGGATCAATAAGTCTTCTTTGATGACTACTATGATGCCACGGATGAGTTAGAAGAAGAATCACTTGCAACAGAGGAATCAAACTCTGAAAAAGAGCACATAAGAGAAAAAATTCTACTCAAAGGAGAAGAAGAAATGTATTGAATTCCCAAAGTAGCATCGTAGACGTCAACAAAGATATCAAAGAAAACAGGACAACAACAAGAAAAGAGAACAACTCAAACCGGCAAGCAAAAAAAAAACTCAATTCTTGATGAAAGTGGATGCATCGCACTGCATACATACCAAGATAATGGGACAATATCTATACATGAAAGACTCAAATCAATGAACCAAAACAAAATAAAATCCAGGTAAGCTTGAAAGGACTAAAGGAATACAACCTCCAATGACAAAAATTGAACGCAAAGAAAAATACAAGGACCACTAAGATGGAATCAAAGAACGATAAACCATGACAAATAAATGCTCCATTTCATTACAAAAAATGCACTTTGCAAGATTGAGGAATCATTGTAGAGAAACCCTTTCGACAATCAAAGGAACCAAGAAGATCCTATGAGAGGCCTGAGAACGCCAAATGGATGACCTTGCAGAGCCTCGAGAAGAGTCTAGACCAACGTACATAGCTATAGATCTATCGCAAGAGGAGGAAAAGATTATCATTCAAATGGTAAATGAGTATATGGATTTTTTTGCTTGGTCCTATAAATATCTGAAGGGAGTGGATCCTTAAATATGTCAACATACTATCCTTATGAAAGATGATGCTAGGCCGAGCAGACAACGACCATACACCTCTAATAAAACCTTTGCTAAAAAGATCAAGGAATAGATCGATAAGCTCAATGAACCTAAGTTCATCTATGAAATACAACACACTAATTGGGTATCACCCATTTTTGTAGTGTCAAGAAAGAATGGAAAACTCAGAGTGTGTATTAACCTTAAGAAAGTGAATGTAGCCACTATACGAGATAACTATCCTCTTCCTATCATGGATCATGCCATAGAACGGGTAGCTAGCACTTATAGTTTCTTGGATGGGTTCTTTGGTTATAATAAATTGGTCATATATCCAAAAGATCAATATTATAAAATGGCTTTTGCTACATAATGGGGGACTTTTGCTTATAGAGTCATGCCCTTTGGTCTAACCAATGCACCAACAATATTGCAACTTCTAATGAGCCATGCTTTTAAGAAATATGTACGATATTTCTTAGAAGTTTATATGGATGATTTTTGTGTGCACTCCACAAGAAGAGAGAGCCATGTTGAATGCTTAAGATGTATCTTTGAGAATTTCCATCTATATAGGATTTGTTTAAATCTTGAACAAATATGTACTTATGGTTAGACATGGAAAAATTCTTGGACATATTGTATCAAAAAATGGTATTGCCATAGACACGGAGAAGGTGACAATGATCATTGAAATAGCTTCAACGACAAACATCAAGGAAGTTCACGCATTTATGGGACATTGTGGCAATTATTATAGATTCATCTACATGTATGCAGTCATAGCTAAACACATTTATAGCCTTATAACTCATTTCAAATGGACAAATGAATGCAAGGTGCCATTTCAAAAGCTTAAACAAGCTTTGATCACAACAAAAATATTGAAAGCTCGATACTGGAACAAAATGCTCCATGTGCATGTGGATGCTTTAAAGTTTTCTATTGGTTGCATATTTAGCTCAGCTAGGAGAGGGGACTATAGATTTTCCTATCTCATATGCCAATAGATAGCTAAACCTAGCAAAACATAATTACATCACCACTGAAAGGGAAGGTCTTGGAATGGTGTACATAATAAAGAAATTTTGACATTACTTGCTAGCTAACAAGTTTATCTTTTTTGTGGATCACCAAGCCTTACTCTATTTGGTGAACAAGCCGTGCAATATAAGAAGAATAATAAGATGGTTCATCATCCTACTTGAATTTGAATTCATAGTGGTAGTCAAAAAGGGCACCACATATCTAGGTTTCATTGTATGTTATACGGTGTATGTATAATACGCTTTAAATGGATGTATTATATGACACCTATCTTTACTCGCTCGTATTATAAGATGCCACATGAGCAAAACCATCGTATCGTACAATTTCTCTCTTCCCTTATGTCATCTACACGTGAAATTTATAACATCAAGAAAAATATAAAAAAACCAATTTAAATTTAGTCATGTAAGTGTTTTAGTAAAAATTTAGAGCTTTGGATAAAAAGGTTTTTTTTGGATTTGGAGTTTTGAGTTTAGTCTCTATCTGCTCTATGTAAAGTATATCTTATACTGGGAGGCTAATTAAGTAAGATAGTTAATGATTATTTGCTTTGTGTAGAGGAAACTTGCACTTGGAGGTGATTTAAAATAGTTAAAGTTAGCAGTTATTTGCTTTGTGTTGAACTATGTTCACACTAATCATTATGAAAATTTTGGACTCACAAAGGGCCCTTATAACAAGTTTGACTTCCTCTCTCATGTTCAAAACGGGTGTGCAGTAAATTTTTTGCAAATCAACTCTAAACTTGGTGGAGATTTGACACTTAGAATCTACTCTTCAAGCTCTTTCTATTGATATATAGCACGCCACGAGACTCCTCATATTTTGAAAGATTCTTTTTTTGATTTTCTAGATTCTAGACGAAGTTGTCACAAAAATTGATTTTCTAGATTCTAGACGGAGTTGTCACAAAAATATGAGGAGTCTCGTGGCGTGCTATATATCAATAGAAAGAGCTTGAAAAGTAGATTCTCATTGCTAAATATCCACCAAGTTTAGAGTTGATTTACAAAATTTTTACCGCACGCTCGTTTTGGACATGAGAGAGGAAGTTCGACTCTTTATAAGGCCCCTTTGTGAGTCCAATTTTTTTCTAATGAAGTAAGTTTAGTTAGATAGTTAAAGTTAAGAGTTGTTGTGTATTAAACTATGTTCACACCTGGAAGTAACTTAAGTTAGATTTATCTAATGATTATGGAAGTAACTTAAGCTAGATTTATCTAATGATTATCTATCATGTGTAGAGTAATACTCACACTATAGACAATTTAGGTAGATCAAATAATAGTCTCTCTATTTGTGTAGAGGTATTCTCACACCTAGAAGAGATTTAAAGAAGTAGTGAATTTTGATTGCTTGGCATGTGTAGAGTTACACTCACACTTTGAGGTAATTTAGATAGGTTTTAAAAAGATATATTTCTTCGTGTAGAGTTTACTCACACTTGAAAGTTACTCAGATAGATTAAGTGATTTATTTATCATGATTCAGGTGTAAAGTGAAAGCTTGTACTTGACAAAAAAATTATTTTTGGTATTTATAATTTAAAGAGGTTGAAAACGTTGACGAATAAAGTAATGGAAATGTATTAGAGTTCAATTTTATATGTGTATTTAGTAATTAGTTGTGTTTGAGTTTGCATATCTTAAGAACATGGTGAAAGGATATGAGTGGAACTACGTAGATGAATTGGTCAGTGGAAAGAATACATCAAAGTTGAGGTGTAAGACCTACGGCAATAATTTTAGCAAAAATGCTCACAGGATAAAAGAACATGTGTTCAAAATTCTTGGAAAAGTTTTAGCTTGCAGATACACCCCAAGAGGTATTGAAGAAAAATTTCCCAAGTGGGCGCTTAGGGCAAAGAGAGCATATCTTGAGGGCAAAAAAAAAGGAAGGTCCCAAAATGATGGCTCCATCTATGGCTAGAGACATTGAGATGACACTCGAGAATGATCAAAACCCTCCCTCAACCCCTGCTTCAGATCAAGGAGGGTGTCATTTATCCTTTGCTAGGGATTGTAGCTCTAATCCTACAGGAAGTGAAGCATGGCCTAGAGGAGAACCTGCACCAAGTGGTCCTATGTTGCATCAGGAATTTGGGAAACAATGGATGCTTGAACTCCATCTTAAGTGGACGCAAGCATTTGTTGCATGTGGAATTCTTTTTATGTCATTCAAAATCCTATCTTCAAAGATACTTTAATGAGCATAGCGAAGAAGGATTTTCTTGTACGCGATTATAATAAGATGTGTATAGAATATTTAGATAAAGTGAAAACTACTTCAGGGAATATTTTAAAGCGCACAACTCTTGATTACGTGCCATAGTATGGATGCACAATTGCTTTAGATGGTTGGACAAATGGTCAGAAGAAACCATTGATTAATCTGATGTTGATTCATCCAAGAGGTTCCATATTTCTTGAAGCGATTGATACATCCCTAAAAGAGAAAACTAGTAGATATCTTGCTGGTGTATATGAGTGTTTGATTAGAAGAGCAAGGGGACCTATAAATTTGACAACCAGTGTAACAGATATGCATTTAACTACAAAGAAGCTGAAAAAGCAATTGAAGCAAAGTATCCAGAGATTGCATGGGTTCCATGTGCTACTCACACTTTGAATCTACTCTTGAAGGACTTTAAGAAATTTCCTTCTATTAAGAAAACTCTTCTAAATGCAAACCACTTGGCGAAGTTTATAAGAGAGCATTCATTTTCTTACACTTTGCTAAGAACAAATTTCCCAACCAGAAATTTATAGATTTTTTGTGTGACCCGTTTTGCGACAATATATTACGTTTTCTCTACACTACAGCAGCAGGTTAAAGCAGCCCTTGTTGAAACAATGGCAGATAGAAGATGGGGCATTTGGCTTTATAAATATCCCAAGTATGAACCTGCTACTTTCATATGGTATCAACTTGTAAACTCTCTTGTTTTTTGGAGAAATATAGATAAAATTGTTACTGTCACAGAACCCTTCACTGATCTAATAGGAATAGTGGACAAAGAAGCCTCTATCTTTGTATGGGTTTACTGGTACATGCATGAAGCCACTAGCAAGCTAAAAGAGTGTACATCTTATGTAGGAAAAGAGAAATCCATGATGATGTTGTTTGTCAAAAGACAATGGGAGAAACTGCATACTCCTTTACATGGAGCAGGTTTTGTCTTAGATCCCAAGTTCCAAATGCACGAGCAATTTTCAAACAATGAAGTGATCAGTGATTTCAAGAAAGTGTGTGCTCAAATATTAGGCAATGGGGATAGACAGGTGGCATACACACAGAAGACGGCTTATACTAGTAGATAAGGAATGTTTGGGGATGCTTGGCATACAGATGCTATCAAGACGATGAGCGCACCAGTTTGGTGGAAAGAGTACGGTGGAGAAAAAGGGGAACTTCAACATGTGGTTGTGAGAGTATTGTCTATTTTTGCCTAAAGTGGTAGCTATGAAAGAAATCGGTCTTCATTTGCTTTTGTGCATACTAAATGTTGGCTTGCTTCCTATTTGGTCCTTGTAGATCTTTGCCGCATAGAGAGGATGGGCCTCTGAAACTTGTTTCACATTTGTAAAACATTTCTCACCTAATTGGCAAGTGAAAGATACAATGCTCCCCAAGTAAGTGTAGGACAGGAGGACATGTCATATCATCCAAGTGTAGAGCTAAGGACTGAGTACCTGAAGGAGGAGGTACATCCTCTTCTGTCCTAGGACGTTTTGAAGAGCCTTTGATCTTATCCTTTCTCGTCAATTCTGAATGTAGTTGTGCCACAAGTTGCATTCGCTCTTTGATTCTAGGTTTGGTTTGATTTCTGAATGAGCCATACTCTCAAAGCTTCTAATGACCTGCCATAATAATTGCTTTATTGTGTTATGCATCGCTCCATTAGTGCGCAGAGCTGGGTCAAATGAAATAGAGAATGCATTGAACATCTTCGACCAAAACTGTTCCACAAGTTCAATCACAAAATCATCGAACTTTGCTTGCAGTAGTGGATCAAATGCCCATCGCAAATGACCATCTAAAGCTCTATAGAGAGACAAACTAGAGCATCACAAATGATTTTGCGATGATGACACATAAACTTTGTCTCTACCATAACTGAAGCCTGAAAATACATGAAGCAAATATAAGTAAGGTAAATCTAGAATAGATATAAATTTGACATATGTGTCTGTAAATAGTTCTAAAAAATATATTTCATGATCTAAACATTTCATCTCAACAATAATAACAATCAGTAACGAAAGACCTTAAAACATATATAATTCCTCCTTGTAGTGCGACGCAATGGTAAGCAATAGACAAAGACAAAAACACGTATAATAACATGTAAGAAATACGGAATACAATAGGGATCTAGTAGCAAGGAGAGTAGAGAGAGATACGATGCAAAGTAGATTAGTGGAAAATCAAAAACTTTAGATTAGCACACTATTACAAAGTGATGGCGCCATCCACCCATACGCTCTCAAGGTATATCTTAGATGGAGGTTTAGACAACTAGAATAAGTAGAAATACAAAGGACTAACAATCCTTACACAAGGATGTGTTGTGTGCATCAAGTGTGCACACCATTCTACCCAATTACTCATGAGATATCCTCCCTATATAGATGTAAGGGAGCCCAATTTGCAACCGCCCTCAGATAGCCAAGTCCAAGTAGGACTTTTTGATGCACCCATGTGTAACCGCTTTTGGGTAGACAAGTCCTCCTAGAACTTGGCCACTGGCCAAGGAAATTCAACCACTGTCCAAAGACCACCGACCAAAGAACACGGACCACCAGCCACTGGACGACCATTTTCCGATTGTCTTTTGGACGTTGCTCGACCAAGATATTGAGGCTTGCTAGCAAAAGAGATCTCATCAGCTTGCAAAGCTAGAATCCAGCAAATATATGTGCACCATTGGCTTCTCCTCATATGGGGGCCTTACAATCTATGCAGCATATATTGTGGTGGGAAAACCGAGAGAGGTGGGCAATTCACGTATACATGAACACCCGAAGATGCTCTATGTTGGCCATGTGCCAACTCCAAGTTGATGAAGATGTCGAAGTAGCTATTCTTTCCCTAGAGCTTTGGTGAAGATATTTGCATAATTATCTTCAGTAGGACAATACTCTACCTCCACAATGTCATCCTCAATTAGCTCTTGAACATAATGATACTGAACCTCAATATGATTTGTGTGTGCATGGAAGACGGGGTTCTTCACAATCGCCATGCAACTTTGGTTGTTGCATTGAAGTGTTGTAGTTGAATAAAGAGAAACACCTAAGTCCATGATGACTCACATTAGCCAAAACTGCTTCACACAATGCAAAACAAGAAGCTTTATACTTTGCTTCCGCCGTTGAAGAAAGAGAGACGGTTGGTTGCTTCTTGCTAATCCTAGAAAACACTCCAGAACCAAGTGAGAAACAAAATCAAGAAACTGCCTTTCTAGAGTCACAATCTCCTGCTTGATCGGATTCACAATACTCACTAAAAATGTTTGTGCCAATGCCATGGCCCAAAGTACCTTTGATGTACTTAAGAACTCGCATACCTGCCTTTCAGTGAGATTCCCTTGGTTGCTTGGGAAAGCTGCTTAAAACACCTACTGCAAAAGAAGTATATGGCCTAGTATTGCACAAGAAAATTAAGTTTCCTACAAGTTTTCTATACTTTTTAATGTCGACTAAGGGAGAATAATCTTCCATGGAGAGTTTTGCATTTACCTCCATTAGAGTGCTCACAGGTTTGCAATCCATCATGCCAAAAGCTTTTATGATCTCTATAGCATACTTTTGTTGAGAGATGAAGATACCTTTTGAGGATTGCCAAACCTCAATCCCCAAACAGTAATGCAACAAAACTAAGTCTATCATTTTGAATTCAAAACTCAAACCGAGTTTGTTGGATGAGTTCTTTGTGGTCACCTGCGATTATCAAGCCATCGACTTATTTTCCATTCTCTCTAAGCACATATGAATTCTCTTCAGAAGCACTTCTTCTAAAGACAAGATTTTAAAAAACTTATCAATTCTGACTTACCATGCTCTTGGAGACACTTTCACAACATATAAAGCCTTTTTCAATCTGCAAACCTTGTGTTTTGAATGAGGCATCTCAAACCCTGGTGGTTGCTCAATATACACCTCCTCCCTGAGAAGTCCATTCAAAAATGCAGGCACAAAATCCATTTGGTAAACAACCCATAAATAGATAGCAACAAGAGCAAGCACAAGACGAATAGTTGTCGTTCGAGCTATGGGAGTGAAGGTGTTACTAACATCAAACCCTTTGACTTGAGAGAATCCTTGTGCTACTAACCTATCTTTGTACTTTTGCAAAGAGCTATCAACTTTATGCTTGAGATTCTACACCCATTTTGTGCCGATGATTTTCTTTTGTGGAGGCCGATCCACTACTTCCCAAGCGTCATTCTTTGTGATGATGTCGTACTCAAACTGCATAGCTCCCTTCCACTTTGGATCAGTCATGGCCTTTTCAACGGAGGCTGGCTCCTTCATAGAGCCCACAATTTCTATCATGACAGCCATGTTCACGATTTGTTCGGAGGCTCTCCTTTTCTCCTCTATTCTCTTTTATCATCGCAAACCCCCCTCCTCTTCATGAGGATTGTGAACTTGAGGGTTTTGAGCGTCAAAAATCTGTTGAGTCCACTTTGGTAGTGGCTTTTCCTATGATGCTGTAACAGGTTGTTTATATTTATTTGAGTTGTCATCATCGAACAACTCCTCCTCTTGATTTTTTACTTGACTTTGGTCTGGCACATGGTGAGTTATTTCTTCATTTGATGAGAAAGTGGACGCACTCGTTTTCTCCACCGTATGTGGCCCTTCTTCAAATACCACATCTTGACTAGTAAGTATATTCTTTGCCTTTGGATCATAGAGTCTATAAGACTTAGACTCTTCAATGTATTTGAGAAATACACACTTCTTGCTTTTGACTTCTAGCTTCCTTCTTTGTGAATCACGAATATGTGCCTAATAGAAACACCCAAATGTTCTAAAATGCAAGACCAAAGGTTTCTTACCTGAATAGGCTGCTTGAGGTATTTTCCTTTTCAAAGCCTTTGTGTAGCTTCGATTGAGAATGTACATTGATGTCCGTATTGATTTTGCCCAAAAAGAATCGGGTATATCCTTGGCTTTGAGCATACACCTTGCCATTTCTACCACCGTCCCATTGCGACGCTCCACAACTCCATTTTTTTGTGGTCTGTAAGCTGTAGTATGTTGTCATTTTATGCCATGCTTGTTGCAGTAGTTGTTGAATTCATTTGAGATGAATTATTCTCCTTGATTTGTGTAAAGCTTATTCACCTTCTTTCTTGTTTCATTTTCTACAAGCTTTTGCCACATTACAAACTTTACAAAAGCTTCATACTTATCACGAATGAAATACACCCACATCTTTCTACTATATTCATTGACTCACAACAAAAAGTAGAAAGATCCACCCAAAGCGGATGTAGACATTTTTCCACAGAGATTTGCGCGTACCAACTCTAGAGGAGACTGAGATCGATTACTACTCTCTTGTGGAAATGCATTTCTTTGTTGGTTGCCTATCATGAAAGCTTCACAAACTTCATTCATATCTAAGATTTGAGGCATGTGTGCCACCATCCCAGATTTTTGTATCTCTTTTAGCACAGCAATGCTTAAGTGACCAATCTCTCATGCCATAATTGAGTTGTACGTTTTTTTGTAGCGATCGTAAGTGCAAAAAGTTCGTAGAGGTTGTTGCGCCTTGTGCCCTTTTCCACTGTGTTGCCTTTAGAATCCAAGATTTATGCTCCTTTTTTCCTGAAATGGGCTTCAAGATCATGATCAGTGATTGCAACAATGGACAACAAATTCTTCTTGATTTAAGGCGCGTACAACACATTAGAGAGATCTTTAGTTTCACCTGTAGCTACTAAAAAAGAAATTGTCCTAGACCCTTTCGATAGAAATTTGGCATTATTCCCAACAATTACACTTATGGGTTCTTGTAGAGGCTTCCAGAAACTATACCAGTTTATCTTACTAGTCATATGTCAGGATTCACCACTATGTAGAATCCAAGAACCATCAACAAGCAAAGTTTGTGCTAATGAGCATACCTCTTATATGACGGCCCATAGTTCAAGGTCTATTTTGGCATTGTTGGCGGATTCTCTTTCCTTCCAAGAAGCTTTCGTGGTGTTGTTCTTCTCGTCTGCTTTCTTCTTTCTGCAATCTTTAACAGCATGACCCTTCTTGTCACGGTAAAAACAGCTACCTAGAAATTTCATATTCTTGGGCTTCTTCTTAGAAGCATTTGATGTAGTCTCCTTGCCTTTTGCATTGGCTGTGAAGGCAGCATCACCTCCACCATCCCTGGTCCTAAGTCGTACCTCCTCCTTGAGCAACATTAATGGACTCAGTTCTTCAAACATAAGAGGGGTTGGACGAGCCTGAGTGTTGAGTGCCATAACGAGACCATCGTATCTTGTTGGAAGTATACAAATGCAACACTAAGTTGAATTTTTTGGAGAAATTGACACACGAGTGGCAGCTAATTGATCTTGGAGGTCCTTTGTCCGCTTGATAAAGGCCTCCACTTTCTCTCCATCAACAAGTTTCTCAATAGCAAGCTGATTTTTTAGATTTTGAATTTAGGTGTGATTGTGCGCCTCATATTGGCAAGCCAATACGTTCCAAGCTTCATGTGCTTTAGTGGTATGATGAACCAAAGTGAGGACAAAATCACTTACACACATGACGATGGCGTATAATGCATCTCCATTCCTTCTTTTCTAGACACGTAGAAGAGTAGCATCCGAGGGAATTACAATGCTTGGATTTTCCGGATCATTTTTTTGTAGTGGGCTCCGAGTCTGCACCATTTGGCCCCAACACTATATCTAGCAATTCATATGAAACCAAAATTGCGGAAATTTTGAATTTCCACAATGTGTAGTTGGTGCCGTCAAGCTTTCCTTCAGTGAATGCTGGTGGATGAATGCGAAGCGGAGTAGCACCAGAAACAACACTTGAAGATGCCAACATAATTGGTTTTGCAAAGTAATAAAAGTAATTCTCGTACTTTCTTAGCTACGAGCACCTAGTGCTATGATACCATGTAAGAAATACGGAATACAATAAGGATCTAGTAGCAAGGAGAGTAGAGAGAGACACAATGTAAAGTAGATCAGTGGAAAATAAAAAAATTTAGATTAGCACACTATTACAAAGTGATGGTGTCATCCACCCATGTGCTCTCAAGGTAGAGCTTAGATGGCAATTTAGACAACTAGAGAAAGTAGGAATACAAGGGACTAACAATCCTTATGTATTGTGTGCATCAATTTTGCGTACCATTCTACCAAATTACTCATGAGAAAGCCTCCTTATATAGATGTAAGGGAGCGTCTAAGCGCCCATGTGCCTCCGCCCTTAGATAGCCAAGTCTAAGTAAGACTTTCCCATGCGCCCATGTGTAGCCGCTTTTGGGTAGACAAGTCCTCTTGGAACTCGACCGCTGGCCAAAGAACATGGACCACCGACCACCGGAAGGCCATTTTTCGATTGTCTTTTGACCGTCGTCCGGACAAGATATTCGTGCAGAAAGGAATATTCCGACAAAAGGAATAAAAAGTCTCAGGGGATTCCTCCCTCGAGGCCCCTAAATTTGGCCATGTACCATCCACAATCACAAATAGAGAGTTCATCAGTGTGCAAAGCTGGAATCCACCAAATATATGTGAACCATTGGCTTCTCCTCATATGGGGGCCTTACAAAGTGTGCAACATATGTTGTGGTGGAAAAATTGAGAGAGGTGGGCATTGCAAGTATACCAACATAACAATCTCCCTGTAGTGTGACGTGGAAGTCAGTAAGTATTAGGGACGAAGGATTAATACTACCTAACCTCTCTCTACAAAGTGACACGGTGGTCAACAACAACTAGAGACGAGAAATTTTATAATTCCAATCAACCTGTAGTGTGACGCGATGGTCAAATCATTCGGGATCAAAGGATGTAAAATATCTATCCCCTCGGTGGAGTGGGAAATGGTGGTCAACAAAAACCAGAGATGAAGAATCCATTAAATCCAATCTCCCTGCAATGCGGCACGATGGTCAGCAACAATCAAGAACAATAAATTTAAAAACCCTAAACCCCTCCCAACAGTGCGGAATAGTGGTCAGCAATCATCAGAGACAAGGAATCTATGAAATCCAATCTTCTTGCGGTGCGACACGATGGTCAGCAATAGTTAAGAATGAAGGATTTGACAACCCTAAATTCCTCCCTGCAGTGCGACATGGTGGTTAGCAACAAACAGAGACAAAGAATCTATTAAATCTAATCTTCTTGTGGTGCGACGCCATGGTCAACAACAGTCAAGAACAAAGGATTTGTCAACCCTAAAGTCCTCTTTGCAGTGTGACACAATGGTCAGCAACAAAAAAGACGTAGAATCTATTGTTTTTAATTTCAATCTTCCAGTAGTGCGACGCAATGGTCAACAACAATTAGGAAGAAAATATGTAAGATAGATAACTCCTCCCTGCAGTGCGACTCGGTGGTCAGCAACAACCACGGATGGAAAATCTAATTATACAACCTAAGATACTCCCTACAATGTGACACGGGCGTCAGTAGAAGTCAAGGATGAAGCGCCATTAAGGCCAATTTCGATGAGAAAAGGGTTGTGTAAGGATCTAAAAAGGGGCAACCTTAAAAAGACCATGAAGATCTTACCAAAACTATTCAACATGGGTACTCATTGGATAGAGCTCATCAAGCACCACCCATGGACCATTTGAGCACTAAATTTGGACTTCATATGCAAAATTTATGGCTAAAATAGTGCAAAATATTCCAAAAGCAAGTGAAGGATATCTTGACACGTGTACAAAAGTGCCATACTTTTTGAAGTGTGGCTCCTCCTTGACCCTTAGATCAAGAATGAGAAACCCTAAACAGCCCTTATTTTATCCAAATTGGCCCTAATGCTAATGTCTAAACCCCCTTGCAGTGTGTCATGAGAATCAAGATAGTCAAGGACGGGTGTCTAAACCTACAGACTAACACTGAGGTCTGAGCAAAGCTCCACACCAACAGTGCTAGAAAAAACAAGATGCGAACTAACACTTAGGAGCGAGAAAATCTCCACAACAACAGCGTTAGCAAAAAAAAATCACAAAAAAGAACCATAAAAAATAAGAAGAAAAACCACCTATTCTGCTTGTCTTGGCTTGACTTTGCCTGGCTCGGCTCCCCTTTGCTCTGCTCTGTTCTCTCTCTCTCTCTCTCTCTCTCTCTCTCTCTCTCTCTCTCTCTCTCTCTCTCTCTCTCTCTCTCTCTCTATCTATCTAGAAATCACGATAGTTTATTCAAACTATCGTGGTGCATTTTTAATAAGGCAAACAATATTTAGATCGAAATAATTCGATCCAAATATAATTTGATCAAAATACTATTTATTCAAAGATACACGTATAATACGGGTATACAGTGTATAACACCAAAATATACGTACAATTTTTGATGTACGGGCATATAAATGCAACTTAGCCACACATCAAAGAGTGGGTTATCTATCAAGGATCACTTCAAGGGAAGTACCAAAAGGGATAGACAATGATGTACCGCATTCTTATTTGTTCTCTGTGGAAATGATTCCTAGATTTTCAGAATATTTAGTCTCCCTAATGACCATAGTGCAAGTAGATTCCCAAATACGACTTTCTATTACACCACGATTGATAAAGAAATCAGCTCTATATTAATTTTTGGTTGGAAGAATATATCGTAATAACAAGGATGGAATAGAGAAGATATTTGGTGGAATACATGACCAATAGAACATCCTCTGAAGATATGAGTAAAGGGTGATGAAGAGAAATAGAGACTGAAGCGACCAACTATACAATGATTGGAAATCAATTGTATCAGGACGAGGAAAGGACCAACAACTTAGGATGTGTGCCAATGAAGAGGAATATCTTCCTATCCTTGAATAAGCACATGCAAGTCTCGCAGGAGGCCATTCCTGAAACTATAGCCAAGGACATATTGATGGCAGGCATCTGGTGGCCAACTTTGTTTTCTGATGCCAAATAATTTGTTTGATGATGTGATTGATGTCAAATGAGAAAAGCTCTCCACAAGAATTGATAGTATACCATTGCGATCTATGATGAGAGCTCGCACATTTGCTAAGTGGGGTATAGACTTTGTGTGCCTGATACAACGATTGGCATACAGAACTTAGGTGAAATATATAATTGTCGCCACGGACTACTTAACCAAATGGGCTACTAAAACAAAAGTCACTTAGGAAGAACAATGCTAGAACCACAGTTGCATTCTTGTATAAATGCATATTCACTAGATATAGACTTTCTACTGGGCTTGTAAGTGATCACGGATTGCATTTCCTCAATGAGGTGATAGAACACTTGCTGAATGAGTTTATGGTAATCCATAACAAATATGCACCCTACCATCCTCAAGCTAATGGTCAACTTGAGGACACCAACAAGATCTCGAGATCTGTGCTAACAAAGATTGTTAGTTCAGGTAGAAATGATTGGGAAATGCACCTTCATTCAGCATTGTGGGCATATCCAGTATCATTCAAAATAGCCTTAAACATGAATCCTTTTAACCTCATCTATGGACTAGATGCAATACTGCCAATAGAATTCTTATTACCCACTCTCAGAGTTGGTCACAAGCTAGAATGGAAAGAGCATGAGTTGTCAAGGGGACTCTAGACTTAGAATGACTAGATGAACATAGATTGTCAGCCATTGCCCATATATATGCACAAAAATGAAAACAAAAATAGTATTTTGACTCACACTTGTTGTCAAAATTTTTCAAATAAGGGGATTTGGTTCTAGTCTACTTCTCGAAACAAAAAATACCCAAATTCAAGAAAAAGGGGCACGGTCCTTTTGTAATTGAGGATGTTTCATAGAGTGGCGTTCTCAAACTAGATACATTAGATGGAGATATAATGGAGAATCATATTAGTGGATGTCAACTATGACCTTTTGCAAAGAATTCATGCAGTGAGGGAACAAAATCTTAAAAGGAAATAGGTGATTGAAGACGCCCAAGAAGAAGAACACATTTGAGTTCTGAAGCTGAGAGCATTAAGGCAACCGATCCCTCAGGTTCTACTCCTCAATACCCTTCAAATTCAACCCCTAGCAAGTGATGAGGGGTCTTAGGCCCATGTTATACTAGGACAAGGAAGTGAAAACCATGTGGAGGTGGTAGCCAGTCATTTGCAGATGAAAAGGAAAAATGTTGGCCTTCATCTTTTGTCAGAGGGACAACCTCGCATACTTGGCCAAGTTCTCCAAGCAACGACCAACCTCCAAAAAGTGCACGTGCGAGTATCAAAGGTATCAAACTCTAACAGAGATCAATTAAGCTAGAAATTTAACCACCCCGGCTACTCCCACTCATTGAGAAAAATATGCAAATGTTGTTTCCAAGTCCACTGTGACAAAATCATCCACAACCATTTGGCAAAAGAGGGTGGGACCGGTGCCTGGTTGTGACAAATTTATGAAAGTGAATGGACCTATTTTTTGGAAACTGTTTGATGTGTATAAAAATGGGAAAGAAAGAAGCAAGTCTCTCTCTCTCTCTCTCTCTCTCTCTCTCTCTCTCTAAAAAAACTCTCTATTGTAAAAAAAAATCTTCCTCAAAGGGTGTGCACCGACACCAATATTAAAAAAAAAACAATTTCATAAACATACAAAATTCTCGTTAGGTAAAGAAATTTTGCAAAGTATCAATATTTTTGCAATTTAACTCATTTTTTAAAGATTTTCCAAGCTGATTTTTTCCTTCTCTATCTCCCATCAACCTGCTCAACGCTACACTGAGGCACACTTTTGTCAAACATTGGCCGGTGTACACCTTTGAGATAGCTTTTCTTTTGCTACATTGAAGAGCACATTGAAGAGTTTTAACAAGGAAAAGTTTTTTGCATAAAAGAGAGAGAGAGAGAGAGAGAGAGAGAGAGAGAGAGAGAGAGAGAGAGAGAGTAAACAATTAATAAAAGTCTTTTGACATTGAATTCATTACATAAGGTAAGTGATAGCGGGAAAAAGAGCAGTGCAATCGGGTGGCCTCTGTACTCGTGCACACTCCACAAACCACGCCTCATGCAAACAAGCAAAGAACAAAACAAAGGGGGCACCACCCTAAATTAAGAGGTTTAGGGACCTCACACATAGTGCACATAGGCAAGTGAGACTTCTGGCATTATGATGGCATCAAAACATATGGCAAAACACATAGAAACGAAGCTTAGGGACCTTATGTAGCATATATATACACAAGACATCAGCTTAACAATACAACGGCATCTGATCATACATAACAAGGATATAGAGAAGCAAGACAAGGATGGCATAATCCCTTGTCAAAAACAATCAACCCAGCAAGTAGGTATGATCCTACTAGCAACACATCAATACCTTAGAGAATGATGGCGAGGATGGTGGCCATGGAGCATGAGAGAAGACTCCTTATTTAGGTTTTAGGGCTAGTAATGTAGCATACTAGAGGGAGAGAGAGAGAGAGAGGGAGAGAGAGTAGAGCTCCATCCATAGCTCCTCGTTGTGAGCAATGTCGTCATAGCTTCATTGCTTGGTGAAGTGGGTGAAGTGTTGGTTTTGAGTGAGAGAAGGCCTCCTTATATAGGTTTCTGAGAGGGTTTAGGATTAGGGATAAACATGCTTAAATCCGCTGATTGGGGTTACTTTTTGCTTAGGGTGGTCAACAGATTGAGGTCACCTGATATGTCACCATCAAGATATTCTCTAGAGTGATGTGAGAGGGGAGGGTAAATGCTGATTTTTCTCATTGTGACACATGGGGATAAGGATTTGACCAGCATTTAAGAGCAGGTTAGGTGGCTGTTGAAACTGGAGGTTCTGCACATGTCAGGGGGGGGACTGCTGGGTCCTCTTGAATATCAAATTCTCAAAAAATCCTCAACCATGGCTTCTTTTGACATGTGTTCTTTGAAAAAATCAGCATGTCTCTTTTCAACTCAAAAGTCTTTATCCCTGTTGACTCACCTTTACCATAAGATTTTCCCCTTTTCTCCTCCTGTAACTGCATTGTTGATGCCCAATCACTGCCTCTAGTAACAGTGAACTGTTACCTACCAAATACTTATGGTGTAGTAAAAAATATTTACCATGGGTAAAAAAAGTTACTGTAGGTAAAAAGTGATTTGTATTTACCATGTAGGTGAAAAATATTTACTGTCGGTAAAAAAGTGAAAACGGAGTATGCTGTGCTGTGAGTCCACACGAACATCCTCGTGTAAATATCACTAGAAATTCACACCTAGAATGGGCTATTCTGTAAGATATAGGTTGTAGGCATGCATAAGAGCTCGTTCCCACGTATCTTCTGTCCATGGCACTTTTTACTCTTTGGTGCTTGTGAAGTAGATTTTTCTTCTCTTTCGAGATCCCTTGGACTAGAGTATCCTCATCTCCCCAACAACTGACTGTGCCTTTATTGCATATTCGAAAGGGGTCCTAAAAACCATGCATCATATAGCCCTCCCCCTTAAGCTAGAGGTATTTGATGCCTCTAGCTGTAGGTTGTGCTACAATAGGGTTCTCTTGAATACTTACCCACCTGGTACCAATTCAATTTGCCATGTTACTGCTTTCTTGGGTGATGCACCCTGTTTAGTCCTTTCTGATGAATAATTGTATCCATCCATGACTAAAAACTGGTCTCCTAGACCCTTGAAAGCCATACCCCATCCATTGTCAATATCCACTTTCACTGGTAGCATTCTCTTTTTTTCTTTTTTTCTTTTTTTCTTCTCTCTTTTTTTCTTTTTTTTTTTCGCCCAACCCCTCATTGAGCATTCATGCTCAACCATAGTATTATTTAGGTAAAAGATGACTATATAGAGAGAATTATATAACATAGAGCTATAGACTGCATAAGAAAAATGATAGTATAGTGGCTATATAGATAGGATAGAGACAGAGAAAAAAGCATCTGCTACTGCATCACCCTCCAGGGTCAAGTGGAAAGCTCAAAGCTCCCCCACGCATGGTGTAGAATCCACCTGGATCAAAAGTAAAGAATTGCTCATTGCCATCAACCTGTAAAACATGTATATCCAAGCCTTCCTTTGCACTTGTAGGCCAATAGACAGGCCACCCTTCCAGCTCTTTATAGCACGGAGCTTCGTCACTCTGCAACCATAATCCTTTGTGTCCACTATAAGCATACTTGCCATCACTTGAGAAACCTGAATCATAAGCAACTATCCTACCATCTGCTACAGAACCCTCCATGGTATAGTCCACTTCAAAAAAACCTCGCCATTGACACAAAAATATATGTAAAGCAACCTCCAATAACACATGTATCCATAGCATCACATAACATAGCAAGACCCTGCCATTTGCCTCCACTTGCTGCATAGCCAAGCAAACCTGATCACTTTTCAAACCTGTATCCAAACCCTCTGTAAACGTCTCCACAACTATCTCTTTATACTCAGAAACATGACCTACTAGAGCTTCAACCTGTGCAAATACCTCATCACCAACAAGGTTGACGGCACCTTCCTTTAATTGGATATGGTGTTGGGTTACCATCACTCCTTTAATGTGCTTGTAATCAGTTATAAAGAGGCCAGCATGCTTCTTTAGTACCTACAAATAGGGTTCTCTCTCTTCTTCTAGTAGGACCTTAGCTAGCATCTCCTCTAAGCCTGTGGCTTCTTCCTTGTTTAGAGAGTCTTGACCACCTTCTCCTTGTGGGTTTCGTAGTATTATACCCATGACTTCCAAAGAGCTAGCATCCTCCTCAGATGACTCATCCTCAGATGAAGAGCAGCTGCTTGTGCTCCATTCATCCATAGAAGTTTCCATCTCTAGGTCTTGTTGTCTACCCTGCTTCATGTCATACACAATTTTTTGTTGCTTGCCACCTACCTTATGATTTGGTTGCAACTCAAGGGAACGTGTCTCCCAATCTTGCCTAGCTTTCATAGCCATAAGCCAAGGTCTTCCAAGGATTAGCGGATAGCCCTCCCCCTTAGTTGGGATCACATAAGCATCAATTGAGATTGCCACACCAAAAGCTGAAACCTTCACTCCATTAACCTTTCCCACACAAGCCACCCTTACATTATTTGCCATCTTAGCTTGTAAGGAAGTTTGCTCGTTTACTTCCAAACCCAACCTGTGCATTAATTTCTTTGTCATAACACAAATCTCGGCTCCACCATCTACGTACACATTGGAGACTCGCTGACTCTTAATCTCTGCATCAATGACTGGCACGATATCCTTCATGCCTCTTGCACTAATAGACCCAACTGACTTTGCCTTAGCCCTCCTGGTGCTGACCATCTTAGACCAGGTTCTACGCATCTTTGGGGAAAGGTGGAGGAGTTGCTGCCATGAAATCTTTGGTCCTTGCTTACTCACATCTGCTACCAGGTCGTAAGGTATGGATCCTACCCCAAGTGGAAAGTCTTCTACTCCTATGTGCTTCCTTGACCTACTCTTCCTTTTCTTGTCTCCTATCACTTGGGAGGAACCCTCATTCCCTTTATCCGGCTCTGAAGCTTCCATTTCATGAGTTCTTTGTCTCCTAACTCTCTTTATTGGCATGGCAACAGCTTCCTCCATTTTTTCTTTCCCTTTATCCTTACCATTGTCAAGACTTATGAAAGAGACAGCCATGTCCTCCCCTCCCGATGGTAGTGGAGGGATCTCTGTTGGTGCTTGTGGTGGTGGAGGAGGGGGTCTCAATATTTGGATTGGTGGAGCCACGTGTGCATTTTGTCCATTTAGTGGCCTAGCTCGAGGAGGAGTGACTTGCTGGCGAGGAGGCCGTCTTTGATTACCGTTTCCTTGATAGCGTCGTGGATGGGGGCAATAATACATGTCGTGACCTACCTCTCCACAGTTGTAGCAAATGTACTCACGTGCTTGCCTTTGTCCTTCTTGTCTATTTCGTTCATTTCCTGGATGGGGAGCCCTTACACCTTGAACCAGATTGATGGACAAGCTCTCTAGTTGATTGGTAATTTGTTGAAGTAATTCTTGTTGAGAGGACTCTTGGTCTGTTGCTCCTGTCCCTACTACTACCCTTGCCGTAGGTTGAGCTAGAGGTGGAGGCTCCATTCCCCCTTGTAGTTGAGCTTGGAATGTTAACTTCCTATCCTTCTCCCTTGCATAAGTCATAGCTTTATCAAAGGTATCTGGGAATTTACCTTTTACCTTTTCTCGAAGGATGGGGTAAACCCCTGCCAGGAAACAGTCCTTCTTTAGGCATTCTGGCGCCCTTTCTCCTTCACCTAGTGATGCACACCATTTCTCCCACAGGTTGGAAAACTTTCCTTCATATCTTCTATAGTCATTGGGTGATGTTTGGTGTAGCTCTAAGAGCTGTCTCCATATCTCCTTTGGAGGCTCATGGCGGAGAAAGTTTTCGATGAAGGCCATCTTTAAGGACTCCCAGTCTCTTCTTTCTTCAGGTGCCAAAGTTTGATACCATAATTTTGCACCTTCCCTCAAGACCAAAGGAAAGGCCCTTAACTTAGTAGCTTCGTCATCCCTTCCCGATACCAGAAAGGCCATTTCCAAATTATCCAAAAAGTCTGGAGCAACCTCCCCAGGCTTACCATAAAAATTAGGGAAGGCCATAAGTGAGAGAGTAAACAATTACACAAACAGCTCCAATTTATTTTAAAATAGAGTATGGTAATTACAATTTCGAGCTTTAGCACAACTTAGCTCAAAATAGGATGAAGATCGACACATCAAAGGAATGGTAATAGTCTAGTAAGGGTAGAATGACAGGATGAGGAGAGCGCAAGATTTCCCCAAGTCTCTCGGCTCCAAACAGCAGGGCTATTCTTTGTTGATAAAAGATTTTTCTATCAATACAAATATTCACACAGATATGATGCACAAAATGGAAAGGAAACATGCGGGGTTCATCATTCTCATTATTGGCATCCATACTTACACGCAAGAGCCTAGCTTAGTTGCACCACCTTGGGACCAATGAGCCTGATCAGCCACAGAAAGTCAGCACCTCGGATCACTTCGACTCTTCCTGATGCATCTGTGAAGATGTAAGGCGTGATGGCAACACTTTGTACAATGCTGAGCCTTTTAGCAAGCAACAATTGGATGCTATTACCATAATCCGCATGACGAATGAAAGTGACACCATTAATGTGCAGCACATCATCAACTAAGATAGTTTCCTTAGATTGAGATAACTTCTTGAAAATTAGCAGCAAAGGTAGGGCAGGGAGGCTTTTTACCCGGTCTCCAAAGCACTTTGGACAATATCCAAAGTGATCTTCACGCGGACAGGAGGTTGTCTTGGGATTGGTGGTGTCTGGATTCACAAAGTGCACTGGGAGCACTCGCAGACGGGCGGAAATCTTGTAGGCAAGCCTTCGCCTCTTTGCTTCAGGAGGATTTAGGGGTGAGAGTCGTGGTTGCAAGTTGGAGGTTGAAGTTGGTTGCTCACTAGCCTTTTTCTTGCCTGTAGTGGTCATGTAATCCCTTATTAATGAGATTAAGCCAAATGTTACCTTACGCTTGAGCACGCGCTGTGGCCTTGGGCCACTTAGGTGTAGAGGTGATCTTCCTCCTCTTAGTCGGCTCCTCAGGAAAGAGAGGTCTGGTGATGCTTTCTCTTCCCTTAATGTGTGTCACATGCTTAAATCCGCTGATTGGGGTTACTTTTTGCTTAGGGTGGTCAACAGATTGAGGTCACCTGATATGTCACCATCAAGATATTCTCTAGAGTGATGTGAGAGGGGAGGGTAAATGCTGATTTTTCTGATTGTGACACATGGGGATAAGGATTTGACCAGCATTTAAGAGTAGGTTAGGTGGCTGTTGAAACTGGAGGTTCTGCACATGTCAGGGGGGGACCTGCTGGGTCCTCCTGAATATCAAATTCTCAAAAAATCCTCAACCATGGCTTCTTTTGACATGTGTTCTTTGAAAAAATTAGCATGTCTCTTTTCAACTCAAAAGTCTTTATCCCTGTTGACTCACCTTTACCATAAGATTTTCCCCTTTTCTCCTCCTGTAACTGCATTGTTGATGCCCAATCACTGCCTCTAGTAACAGTGAACTGTTACCTACCAAATACTTATGGTGTAGTAAAAAATATTTACCATGGGTAAAAAAAGTTACCGTAGGTAAAAAGTGATTTGTATTTACCATGTAGTTGAAAAATATTTACTGTCGATAAAAAAGTGAAAACGGAGTATGCTGTGCTGTGAGTCCACATGAACATCCTCGTGTAAATTTCACTAGAAATTCACACCTAGAATGGGCTATTCTGTAAGATATAGGTTGTAGGCATGCATAAGAGCTCGTTCCCACGTATCTTCTGTCCATGGCACTTTTTACTCTTTGGTGCTTGTGAAGTAGATTTTTCTTTTCTTTCGAGATCCCTTGGACTAGAGTATCCTCATCTCCCCAACAACTGACTGTGCCTTTATTGCATCTTCAAAAGGGGTCCTAAAAACCATGCATCAGTAAGGAGAAAGGTTCTTTTAAAAAACCCTACCAAAAGTCCAAAGGATTAGCGATGTAGAGTATGTGGCAGAACGGTGCCGAAGCACTTAGCTCTCGGCGCTATCTTTGATGCCTCACTTCCCACTGCAGCTGTGGTTCTGATTGTTGGAGCTTGGTGGTGAGTATCAGTATGCAACCCGAGGAGTAGGAGAGGCTAGGAGCAAAAGCGCAATTATTTCCCAAAATCAACATTCTGTTTAAGACCATAGCTCCATTGCAAGTAGGTCCCCTTGGCGCTCTCATTCTTCTACCGCATCTGGTCCTTATCAGGTGCTCGATCTGCCATCCATAGAGACTTTATTGCACGTACTATAGTTTTCATAAAGTGATTATTGTCTTTGTTGCAATTGCGATTAGTATCCAGTAAATAATCTCTGGTGATATATTGTGCTAGCTTTCACTACACCTATTTAAGGTGGTTGCGTAGGTAGGGAAAGTAGGTTTGCAGTTAGGAGCTTCATTTTGTCTTGAATTGCAGACTTGCTTGCAACAACATCTCCGTGTTTGGTGTTGGCTTGCAATTATTATCTAGATGGGTTATCTTCTTGTGATTACTATCTGAGAGTGATTTTTATTTCCTTGAAGCCTTTTGCCCCTTTTATAAGTCTGCGTTATTGTGGGTAATGGAACTTGATGCTATGGTCATAAGTGAAGATATCGTTAATTCTCACATACATTAGCAGCTAGAAAAATACCCGAAAAGGAGTTCTCCGAGCCGATGGATGAAGGAGATGGCTTAGTCTTGCGACCGTTGCATGATGTGAAAATGTCAAGCCCCAATTTACCGAGGGCTGCAATCACGAAAGAGGACAAAACTACCTCAATTGGAATAGCTCCCATTGTGGAATCAAGAGAGAAAGTAGGCTTAGCTCAAGGGTTTCAATTCGAGGTAAAAACCCTCAAAGATGGGGTGCATCATGGTCCCATCTGTACAAACATAAATAAGGCGTGAAGTTCTTCTACACTTCGCAAGCCAGGCATTTCGTTTGCTAGCATACTCAAGGGGACTGTCTCTAAGGACGTTGGAAAAGGCCCATCAGAAGGGTTGTCGAGTGAAGGAGATATCAAAAAACTGCAAAATGTAGGAGCTAGACTTGAGCAAGAGCTCAAGGAAGTCAACAAATTTATTGAGTCCGGCCCTATCAACAACAAAAGAACTTACTCCCAAACAAACTACAATGGGCTGGTGGAAGACAGGTTGGTAGATCGGGCCTTCTCTGCTTTAAAAAAGTCTTTGCCACAGTAGGTGGAGGTTATTGAGGCTATTACTGTCGCGATTCTACCAACACTTATCAAAAAACAGTTAGCCAAGCAAGCTAAGATAACGCTTATATTTGGATTCAGTGGAAGAATCCCGAACAGGTTTGAGATGATTCAATGGCTTTAGGGCCCATAAATTCTTGGTCATGGAGGAGCAATTGAAAGTACTTTTTACCTAGCTAAAGGTTCCTTTTTAGTGAGATTCAAAGAGGCCTCCGATGTGGAAAAGATAGTTAACAAAGGGCTTCTTGTTTTTACTTGTGTGGTGCCTTGGGAGCCATTTTTCGACTCAGCTGAATCTCTATAGGGGATTCATCCGGTCTGAGTTGAGTTTATGGGACTGCCTAGCTAGCTGTGGGAAAATCTCTGGATGCTTGGTAGTCAACTGGGAACTCCCTTATTTAAACCCAGCAAGAGAGGGTTTGGGAGAACCTCAAACAGGGTTTTTATAGGCTAGGATGTGTCTAAAACGCCACTTAAGAGCATGGTAATCAATTTTGGAGTTGGGCTTGTTACTATTCCATTAAACTTTGGGACATACTTTGGAGCATGTTTTGAATGCAACAACTTTGGACACTTCACCAAGGATTGCCCCTTGAAGACTAATGGCACTACAGCTTCGGTCGAAGAGGTCCCCAGTGGAAAGGAATCCCTGATGGAAGGGTTGGAGAAGCAAATAGTCAGTAACGAAGGGGCAAATGCAGGTAAGGATAAAGAAGATATGGTATGTGACAAAATGGATTTAAAGATGTAGAAAAATATTGTGGAGGAATCGATGCCCATACAACGAATCGCCGAAGGTGCATGCAATAATAATAGGATCATTACTCCCGCTTCTACCCCAAAATTTATGACAATGACAACGGTGACGGATCTTCAAGTCCCTCGTCTGAAAATATCCAAAAGGGTGAAGTCAGTGGAAAGAGACTCCAGAGTGCTTGAAGTTGTGAGAGCATTGGAGGTGAAAGGATCTGCTCCATCCTCCAGCCCTTTGAAAGAAAGGGGGTTCATGGTCCCATTGCACGATCCATTTGCAGCACTACAAGAAAAGAAATCCCCTTCCTTGGAACCCCTAGATTCCCCTGAGACCAAGGAGAGGGGGGGTGGGCATGATTCGGATGCTGAAGAATTTGTTCTTCTATCCCAATGAGTCTCTCTTTAATGATGGAGTCTCTCACTATCCAACCTTGGAACGTAAAGGGGTTGAAAACCCGTAAGAAGAGTTCCCTATTCTAGGAGTAAATAAAAAAGGAGAAGGTAGTCAACTTCTGGGACATCCAGGAACACCACTTACATGCTCATAGCAAGAGAAAGCATGCGCTAGGAAAGAAACTCGTATTCTATGGAGAAGAAAATAATGGTTTCAGTGGTGTCCTCAGCATTGTGGACAGGGAATTGGAGACGAAGTTGGTTCTAAACCACCCATCCGACAGAATCCTGGGGATTAGAATCAAATGGGAAGGGCATCCCTTCACCATTGTGAATGTGTATGGCCCTTGCAATTTGTTGACCGCTGGGTCAACAACACAACATAACTCAAGTTTCGTACCAAAGTCTTATCTTTTGCGAGTTATGAAATGCTGCGGATTATGGATATAAACGTCATTTGTAATGAGTAGTTATTCTAGTTTCAGAAGTCGGGGTGCAATGGCACTTCCAGATTGTAAATACAAATCCATTTGACCCTTTCAACCCCATTTTTGGTTAAACCTAAGGTAGCCTTAGTATATAAGGTACCTAGGTCATTTTGTAAAGAGAACTTTTAATCATAATCAAACTTAGCGTTGCCGTCTACTGTGTGTGAGAGAGAAAGAGAGTGAGTGTGAGCTTCATCCTCCCGCTACGCCCGGCTCGCTCAACACATTGGAGATCCGACTGCACCATTGTGGTAGGCTCGAGGAGAGCTACGCGACAACGCCAAGCATTCCACGCGAGACGAAGTGCACACGTCGACCAATCTAAGAGCTATTTGTGGCCGTAAGTGTATCAAACGATGTCTGTTTTCTGCGTGCTAGTAGTCTATAGAATCGTGGCGACATAAGCTACGCATAGGTACTCATAAATTTCAATTTCAGGCACTTTCGAAATTCGGCTCTGTCATCCTACGCATTTTTCGCAGATGGGTTTAGAGTGAGGGTTTTGAGTGTAGAAGCTTAGGGACAGGTGTATCCTAGTGAGGGGATGGTGTTCCTTAAGTTTCGTAGGAATCTGGCATGATTAGGTGAGTTACCTTCCGTATGTGTGTATGTGGCGAGGTGGTGTAGTTGAGGGCAGTGAGGTTCTTGATTGTGGTTTAGTTGGCCTTCTAGAGTGTTGTATGTGTAGGATGGTCTCAACTTGACAAGCTTAAGAGATTTCCTCCGTGTGCCTATCGTGTCATCTGTGTCCTCGATTGACATTATGTTGATCTAGGTAGTGTTTGCATGCACTTCATGGGTGTGTGAGACTTCCCGTCCAACACAATTAAAAAGAAAGAGCTAAATTATGGATGCATCTTAGAGATACTCCTATTGAAGGTGAGCCGTTGTTGGTTGGCGACTTCAATGTGGTAGAAAAGAGCAGGGATAAAACAGGATCCTCTAGCATGCTGGCTGGCTCGGAATGTCTAAATGGCAAAGTTTGTGCAAAAAGTGGGCGATGATTGACTTATGGGAAGTCGGCCCGTGGAACAACACACCTGATTTCACCTACACAAGTCTCCAGTATGCCCGCACTACCTCCAGGCTGGACAGATGCTATTGCTCACACCAAGCTGACTGGATACCGATGCTGATGGAGATGAAGGTAGTGCCAACAAAAAGTCTTTCAGATCACATACCTCTGCACATACATTTTAAGAAGAATAAAGGGGAGGAGTAGATCCCAAGATGTGGAGAAAAATATTACTAATAGGGGCACACCTATTCAAAGACCCTCTTTGCAGGAATCTAACCAAGAAGGCATTGGGTAAGATCAAAAAAGATGCCAAACTCAACAAACACAATGCGTGGGACCTATTTTCTTGGAGCATCCAGAAAGCAATCAAAACCTCGGGCCCTCGACTCAAAAAAGCTAGGGAGGTGCACCGTTTGCATCTTATAGTCGAGGTACAATTGCTTACCTCTGTAAAAGCCAAGGGGCTTGCTACTAAGGAGGAGCACAGACGATGGCTTGAAGCCAAATCTAACCTTGCAAATGAGCAGCTAGAAGATATAAAAAAGCCAAGGCTTCTCTTCAGGGAGACTTTCCTACAACCTAAAGCCTCTAATTAAGCTCAGTTTTTAGGGCCTTAAAAATCAAGAAGTGTCGGGGCCACGTTCGCTCGCTCTATGATGAGAAAGGGATATAAGTTCATAACCAAGATGAGATGGCTGGTCTGATGTTGAGCTATCTTAGTCAAAAATGCCCTAATAAATGGTACCCCCAGCTAAGGACGGCCACCCACGGGTTTTTTTGGCAAGCATACCTTCTCATGAAAAGGGCATGCACGGGCCCCACACCAGGCGCATAGTACAATAGCTGATACCCTGAGCACCCTCGGGTACGCAATCGGTTTTCCGTATGAAGAATTCAAAGGAAAATATTGATTTTCCGATCATTGAAGCATTGATCGGCAAGGCTACAACCTACCATGGTATATCCTTGAACACCGCTCGAGACTCGGCCGATAGGGAACATCTGCATGGAGACGAAAATCTTAGCATGCATGCTCATGCATCATGCAAAAAGATCGACGGCACGGTAAGTTGAGTCGCATGATTAACAAGGTATGCATAGATTTTCTGTTGGTTTGGTAAATGTTTCAAAATGCTGCATAGTTATATGATGCAACAACAGTGAACACACTTCAAGCACTCCAAGCACAAGAACGACTTCTGACAGTTATCTGAAGCATTCAAATATTTTTGCCTACATTATTGGCAAGGGACAATTCTTAGTTGCAAGCCCACATCAAGAACGGCTTGAATACACACAGTCTCGATCAGAAGCATGGCTTCTATGGAGTGCCTTGATAGAGCACGCCCATCAACGGCTCAAGTTTTCTTCAAAGACAAGGTATGAATATTCGTTGCACTTTTCTTGTTTAATTAGTTCTTAGTATGCAGTTGTCCACTGTTATACTGGAGCACAACTCACTTGGTCTCCAAAGTGTTGTTCTAATCGTTGAGCAAGGCCCATTAAGTGCATACAAAACTATTGTGTTACATACAACACTCTAGAGAAAACCTTGCAACTTCTTATCATTTTGCATGCATGGCATGAAAATATCTACAAGGGAAATATCCCAAGCAAGGCTTTCATTTTTGTACTGCTCGAATCTGGAGTAGACTAGGAAACTATCCATTGGAGACATTTCTATACCTGTATGGTAGGACCATTTCCTGGCTATGCCTAGGATGAGTTCTAACTACAGTAAGGCAAGTGTAGGCAAGGCCAGTAGTTTGTCATGCAAATTTACTTCCTGCTTATTTTCCATTGGTGAAGCAGGCAAAACAGCCAGGAGTATCTTTCCTTGAGTTTTTACGACATGATCTCGTTTCACAACAAGGCTTCTATCCAGGCCTGGAAAAGGTTAGGGCATGGTAGTGCTGATAATCTCATGGAGATCCGCACAGCCAGTTGCTAATCTTGACGAAGGAGGCAACAGGTGCTGCACAAGACCAACCATTAATGACCATTTCAAGAATCTATCAAGCAATTTGTTAGGACTTGTTTTCACTGGAGCAAGGATTCATCTCCGTAATCACGCCAAGCAGGTGTATAGGATATACGATGGTGTCTGTGCAGATTTGGCTAAACACTGTGTTCGAACGAGTTTTTCCTTCCAAATTTTAGGACAACTGGTCGCACCAACAACGACTAGGTTAGCCAAGTTTAAGTTTTTCTTGTTTTTTCCTGTCTAAACTTTACTTGACAATTACTCGCATTGTGAAAAGCAAAGTGCTTTGGCAATTTCACATGCAGCAAGGCTTCGGGGAACTGGCAAAATAGGGAATATCAGCTGATAGAATACCTACCAGTCTAAACTGTGCAAGGCACTCATGGTTTTGGTTCTCACGGTTGAGGCCATCACTTTCAGCAAGGGCTTACCATACTGGATGCAAGGCATACTACTGATAGCCGTTTTTCGGCTCTCCATAATTGCCATAGTAAGTTACTCCACCCTAGCAAATTCACTCAAACGCTATGGCTATCCCTACCATTTCACTGTACATAGGCGTGTGTGAGTTAGGGGGCTTTTCCCATATCTTCTAAAAAAACCCTCAGCTAGCTAGTCACTGGGCTAGGTGAGCCAAAAAAAAATTAAAAAATTAAAAAAATAAAAGTATATTATGGCCTCTTTGTGTGTAAATATTTCATTGTATATATGGCCTAAATATAGGGATTTTTTATAATTATTTTGGTATTTTATTTAAATATTTCTACTTAGGTGTGTGTTTTATTAAACCTATGTACACCTTCTTTCATCCTCTTACACCATAATTATATTTTTTGCCAATATGTACATACTCTAACCTCATATTTTTCCTTTATACAAATCACTCCCACATTTTCACCCTCACCCTCGTAAAAACAAAAAATTGATTTCTACTCATTGGTTACTTTTATTATATTATTTACTTGCATACCTTTTCCTCTTTCACCCAAAATAATTCAAGGAGGGACCATATCATATGATTCCAATATCTTTCCATATCCATAACTCCTCCATATTTTTATTATTATTTTTACTCATTATTCTAACACCATGTGCTCATTGAGCTAAAGTCCATGAATAGTCCATACACTAGTCCCACCATGTATATATTTCTTATTTCACCAATAATCCTCCTCCATGCATGGGTCAAGGGCAACTTGAATGCTTTGTATTATAATATGACAAAGGAGGGGCTCACTCTTGGATGCATTGTACAAATTCAACAAAGGAGGGGGCCACTAAAAGACTTTTGCAGGCATAAAAAACAGGCTTTTTGGTGAGAATTTTGGCACCTATCTCCACTCCGAATTTGGAGCGGTGGTCAAAAGAGAAAATGTAGCCCACGCTCTGAATAATCACCTCAAATGTTTTCATGATTTTTGGAGCTACCAGCGGTGAGCTATGATTTTTTGAGTGGACCCCAGTCTGCCCACTTTTCTCACAAGTAGCCCTTAGTCTTCTCTCACCCTTTCACACACCTACTCACTCTTACACATCCCTCCCTCTCCTTCCCTCACTCAAACCTGCAATTTCCATGGCTTCTCCCACCCTCTTCACCATTACCCTCCTCTCTCATCCCTATAGTTCTTTTATGAACCTCTACATACATACACCCTCTCCATGTCTCTCTCTATTGCTTCTATGTTACAATTTCATTTACCTCTCCTAAAATATCTAAAATTCAGCATCTTAACCATGATAACTTCTGCAAATTGAGGATTTTTCATCAACAAATCCTCTTTTCATCGTGGTGGTCAACCGTGGCGGCGGCGTAAAGAAGCGAAGAAGAAGAAGAAGACCAGCGGTCTTTTTTTTCACAATCTACACAAGGGTGAGTTCAAGCTTCTTCAAAGCTTCACCACCTCAATGATTCTCTTTTAATTCACCCCTCTTCCTTCATCAAATCAACTCACTCTACCCATTGTAAATGTAACATTAACTTTCTAGTGATTACTAACGACTTACATACTAACACAAAATAGCATTGACCTAACCATAAAAGACACCTCACCTCAAGACATGTATAGTAACTCTCTTTCTCTCTCTCTCTCTCTCTCTCTCTCTCTCTCTCTCTCTCGCTCTCTCTCTCTCTCTCTCCCCTTCTTTAAAACTTACTTTCACCTTATCTACCATCAATAATGCTTTCTTTTGAGCCCACACCCATGACTCAAGCAGACAAAGAAGGCCCGCAATGTTTTGATATTCAAAAAAATCATAATCCTGATTTGTTAGCTTGTAAATTAGGATTTCCAATAATCTTAATGAGGGGTCTCCAACCTATAAATAGGCCCCTCTCCTTCTTGTAAAACAACCTCCAACATCTCACAACGCACCCCAACACTCTATGCGTGAGGAGAGACTTAGGTGTAGCAACCACTTGTGAGCTTCACTCTTGGTGTGAGAGAAGCCTTCAAGCTACACATTGCAAGTCAGAGAGCGTGAGTTCCACAAATCTCAAAACCACTATTGTATATGCTCCTTCATCATCAATAAATTGAGGTTTGGTGCATCAAAGGCGTGATTCGACGGTCAAATCTTCGTCCTTCCATTTGTGCAATACGGTTTGGTGAATTCAAGGTGACTTGTGTGTTTTGAGTTTTTATCGGTTGATCTTGATTTTAGAAAGTGTTTTAGTGTGTTTTTCATTGCCAGTTTTTTGTCCATTGTAAGAGGGTATTGTGGTGAGAGGTCTCCCACACCCTAAGACAGTGTGTGTGTGTGTTTTGGCAATGTTTAGCAATCACTAAGCATTGAGTGAGTTTTATACAAGTTCTACGATAGCATCATAACGAACCATCTCCATTTGCAAGTCACAAATAAGGTATTACGCAAGATCCTTTCCTCTCTCTCTTCCCTTTGCTCTAGCTCTCTCTGGTCCAGTTTGTGTGTGTCTTGGTGTGAGGTTGTTGTGTGTGTTGTGTGGTGCATCTTCTTGGTTGTGCCAAAATCTCTCTTGCGTCCTAGTTCGCATACCATAACTAGGTGGTGCCCCTATCTTGTTTGTGTTTGGCTGTGGGTTTGTTGTTGCGTTGTGCTTGTGGTTGCCCCAGCCGCAATTGAGCAGCACGGGAGCCTTGAGGGGTGTTTAGAGGTCGCCTCTCTTGTTGCCCGCCCCGGACCGCCCCAATTTTGGTGCCCCCACGGAGGACGGCTTGTGTATTTTTGTGTAGAATCAACCTTTAGCATAGTCAAGTAGTTTGCATGAATCACGAAAATTTGTATGATCCCTTCATTCCCATTGCAAGGCAAAAGGTACACATAATTGTTAGTACTAAGTTGCAATTTCAACGTGTCATTCGTAGAATTTTAGGTCCTCTTAGGTTGGCCGAGATAAATGCTTCAGTAAATCCTTTTATTTTGCCTCTCATTAGGTACGACCTTAGTTTGGACGTCTATATTTTTGTTTTGTTTTAAGCATTAGGTCATGCATAGACCATGGATAATGGCCCAGGAATAGAGGTTTTCCCCTTCCATTTCACTCCACACATTAGAATAAACATTGCAATTAGTAGGAAAATCCATTTTCAACAACGTATGGTGTTCATGTTTGGTGCCCAAAGAGTAGGAGAAATTCTCGCATCACCAAACCCTGTCATCCTACCTCTTATTGATTATCACAGGTCGTTTGATGTGAATATCTTTATTTTGTTGTAGAATAGAATGCAAGCTAGATACATTATTGTGTAAATCTTTTTAAGAAAGAAAAACAAAAACGGGTGTCACTTTGAAATCAATTCAATGGAAAGCCAACGCCAAATGTCTGGGTATCCTCTTTTCTTTGGAGAGCCTGGAGAGGATGCTGAATTATTTTTAGCGAATTTCAAGATGTCTTGCCGTATCAAGAGGATAATAACTGATCAAGAACGTGTAGAAATGTTTGAGGTGGTCCTTAGGAAAGATGCTAGTACTTGGTTTGACTCTTTGCCTGAGGAAGTTAAGGGGAATTACACAAAAGTTTTGAATCGTTTTAAGAGATACTTCTTTGATCCCCAAAACACTCAAAAACTATGGCAAGACATTGTTTCTCATAAGCAAAAAGACTTAGATGACTACTACTTGTACAAGCAAGAGTTTCTACGTCTTTGGGCTCTATGGATACGAAATGTTGCTAACCCTGGTGATGGTGCAGAATTTCTAAAGAAGGAGAGGTTCATAGCCGGACTCTTTCCTGACCTTAAGGTAAAAGTTGAGGCGGGTGCACCTGCTACCTTTGATGCAGCTGAAACTAGGGCTGCTGAGAAATATAGGAAACTCAAGTGCTTAAGGGGGGAGGTTCCAATAGAAGGTCTTAGACCCAAAGGTAAGTCACAAGCATCAACATCTAAGGAGCTTCCTGAGGTAACGGCGGAAGTGATTGAGAAGTTAAATGAATCTTTAAGCAGCTTGTCAATTCACCTTGCACAAGCCGTAGGTCCAAAGGGACAAGCAAAGAAGTCTGAAGAGCGAGACCCACGACCTAGGAGAGTCTTGCAATGTTGGAATTGCGGTGAGTCTGGACATGGGATGTATAATTGTCCTTGGCCCCGTGGGGAGCCAGGGAGACCTAACTTGAATTACCCAGTGATGAATGCAGGCGAAGGAACTAGTCAACAACCAAGGCTTCTACAAAGGCCAAATGGACCAAGACCACCTCCACAAGGGGTAGAAGGAGTTCCACCTTTGCCAGATCCAAATGTGCATGTGGTAGAGGTGACAAATTCAAATGAGGTTGACATGGAAGCCAATGGCATTAAGCGTGGCCGACGAAAAGGTAAAGAGAAAGAAGGAGTTACATCACAGAGTGACCATGGACAAGGCAAGAAGGCAAAGGAAACCAAGGAAACCAAGAGGACTCGACGTCGTATCAACCTCCAAGACTTCCCTCTTGGACATGGTATGGCTCCGTACAACTTGTTGGAAGACATGAGAGGTAAGGGCCCTGATATTTCATGGCCTCAATTTCTTGCATTATGTCCACAAGTTAGGAGGGATTTAGCAAGGGCAGTTAGCACTAGGAGAAAGGTAAAAGAGAGTGTGCCTGTTGTAAAAATTGCACAAGCTGAAATGAATGAGGACATTACACCGGTGCTAGACTGTTACATCAAAGGGAGATTGGTTAGGAAAGGTCTAGTGGATGGGGGTGCACAAATTTGCATCATGACAGAGGGACTCATGCAAAAACTAGGCATGCACATCCATGAGAAACCTGAAATTAGGGTCAAGATGGCAAACAATAGCAAGGCTAGGTGCGTAGGCATTTGTAAAAATGTTTTTGTGGAGGCCTTTGGCATTAAGAAGGCAGTGGATTTCTATGTCATGTCTACCAAGGGAAATGGTTACCCATTTATCCTAGGAAGACCATGGCTAATGAAAATGCGAGCTTTGCAGATTGGGAGAGTGGAAAGCTAATTTGCAGGAATGACAATCACAAGAAGGTTGTCTTTGACATGAAGGAGCAACGCCAAGAGGAGCTTCATGAAGAATCATCTCAAAGTGAGACGGAAGAAGGTTGGACCGATAGCACTTCAGAAGAAGAAAGTAGCGGCAGCATTACTGAAGAGGAGTCTTCCATCGAAGTCATGGGGGTAAGGTTTAAGCCAAGCAACCAAGAGACCTCTTGTCAAGGCTTGGAGGAGGTAGGTCCTCAAGAGAACGAAGGTGATCAAGATGAAGGGATGCTGGAAGGTATGCTATCAACAACACTTACAAAGGATGAAAGAGAGGAGTTCAAATGTGTGCTAAGGAAGTTTCCTAGGCTTTTTGCTAAAGACTACACTGATGTGCGTGGAGTAGATGCTGTTCAACACAAAATTGAGTTGAAGCCAGAGGCCACACCTAAGGCTCAGAAGCTACGAAGGCTAGGAGTCATCAAGGAGCAGGCTTTACTCAAGGAGGTAAGAAAGCTTCTAGCAGCAGGGTTCATTTATCCAGTGGAGAATTCAGAGTGGGTCTCTCCTGTTGTTGTCACTCCTAAGAAGAACGGCAAGTGGAGGGTGTGTGTGGATTACCGTCCCCTCAATGAGGCAACAAAGAGAGATCACTTTCCCCTCCCATTCCAGGATGAGATACTAAATGAGGTAGCTGGTCATGAGAAGTACACTGTGTGTGATGGCTACTCAGGTTACTTTCAAATAGGGATTGCACTGGAGGATCAATTGAAAACAACCTTTATCACTCCTTGGGGTTGTTATGCTTTTAGAGTCATGCCATTTGGTCTGACAAATGCTCCTGCAACATTCCAACGTTTCATGAATATGGTGTTTCAAGCATTCTTTGGAAAGTCAATTAGGGTGTTCATTGATGATTTCTGTATTTATAGCTCAAAATCATTGCATCTACAAAGGATAGAAGAAGGTTTAAAGAAGCTCTACGACATGGGAGGTCAACTCAACCCCGACAAGTGCCATATAGGTGAGGATGAAGTAATCTTGCTTGGTCATAAAGTTTCTTACAAAGGCATTGAAGTGGATCCTTCGAAGGCAAAGGCTCTTATTGAGCTACCATCACCCAAGAGTCTTAAGGAGGTCATCTCATTCATTCAAAAGGTGAAGTATATGTCACGCTTTATTCACTTAGCCTCGGAGTTACTTCACCCTTTGCAAAAGTTGACACAACAAGTAGAATTTGCATGGTCTGATGAGCTTGAAGAGTACTTTTGTAACATTAAAGTCATTTTGTCAGAGCTACCAACACTCATGCCTCCTTGTTGGGAGTACACATTCTTTGTTAGCTCTAGTGCTGGGAAAGAAACAATTGGTGCTGTGTTGCTACAACAAGATCCCCACAGTACAAGGATGCGACCCATCTACTTTGCTAGTAGGGTCATGAATGCTTTGGAGAGAGACTACACAGAAGGAGAACTCATGATGCTTTCTCTCATGTTTGCGGTGAGAAAGTTTAGATCCTACCTGCTACCAAAACCTTTTGTAATTCTCACTGCAGAAAATTTGTTCCCTTGGGTGTCATCTCAAATGAATCTTAGTACTAGGATCTCAAAGTGGATTATGGAGTTGCAAGAGTTTCAATACTCTTTCAAGGTAGAAGATAGTGTGTGTGCACAATTGGCAGGGATTCTCACTTATAGGGTGCACGAAAAGGAGATTAAGGTGCCTGAAGTAAAGACCCTACCATTGCCACCACCAAAAAGTATTCCTAATGCTTTTACTTTGTTCTTTGATGGAGCTTTTCGTCGAGCCACAGGAAAAGCAGGGGGAGGGCTAGTGTTGCTCAACCCAAGTGGAGAGGTGGTCACGAAAGAGAAGGTCAATCTACCAGGTTCAACTAGCAACAATGAAGCAGAATATGACACACTACTTCATGGTTTGAAGATGTGCATTGGCCAAGGGATAAAACGTCTCATGGTAAAAGGAGATGCACTTCTCATTGTTAAACAGATTTTAGGCATTTGGGCATGCAAGAATGAAAGCTTAAGGACAAAAGTTCATGCCATTCGTAGGATGTTTAATCAGTTTGAAGAAGTGCAACTGTATCATATTCCGAGGAAACAAAATGAAGATGCCGATTTACTTGCACAACAAGCAGTTACATGTGTTGAGAGAGAAGTGCAGGTCATCATGGTGGCAACAGCTGTCAAGCAACCGAGATACCAGGGATTGGAGTCATTGGCTCCCATTATCGGCTACATTTTGGAGGGTGAGTTTCCACAAGACTTCACGAAGGCTCAGAAGAGGAGACTCATGAAGAAGGCAGGTTTCTATCTCTTCCTAGAAGGCTCCCTCTATCAAAAAGGGAAGGATCAAGTGTGCAGAAGAGTACCAACTATCAAGGAAATTCCAGCCATTCTAAAAGGTTTGCATGAAGAGGCATGTGGTGGTCATTTTTCCCAAGAATCAACTGTGAAGAAGATTTTGCTTGCGGGGTATGTTTGGCCAAGCTTGCATGTGGATGTTCAACATTGGTGTAAAAGCTGTCACAATTGTCAGATAAATGGAAATAGAAGGTTGGTGCATGGCCCGAGGCAAATAGTTCTTGCAAATGGACCCTTTGAAAAGTGGGGCATTGATGCTATGGGTCCTCTGCCTAGGACAAAAAATGGTAAACTCTACATTCTAGTGGCTGTAGACTATATGACTAGGTGGGTGGAAGCTCAAAGTGTGGCAAGAGTTAATGAGAGGACAGTTAGCAAGTTTGTGTACACTCACATTTGTTGCAGATTTGGCACACCTTTGGAGATCGTTTCTGATAATGGTCCAGGATTTCGGAAGGGCTTGCTCACAGAAGTTTGTAATGAGCTTCACATTCTACATCGGCATAGCACACCCTACTATCCTCAATCAAATGGTTTGGTAGAGAGGGCTAACGGTGTCATTGCAGGAATCATTAGAAAGATGGTGCAAAACAAGACAAAATTATGGGATGACTTCTTGGATGGTGCCTTGTGGGCATATCGAACCACATATAGGGAAGCCACGGAGTTCACACCATTTCACTTGGTCTATGGTCAAGAGGCTTTGCAACCTATCGAGCTCAACATTCCAACAATGCGACTTCATGGCAAAGGAGCGCAAGATGATCAAGAGGTATGGATGGATCGACTTCTTACGTTAGTGGAGCTTGAGTGGAAAAGAGAAGCAGCATACGAGTGCTACAAGAGGAAAGCCACACAAGCGAAAGAAACGCACGACAAGAAACTGAAGGACAAAGGCATCAAGGAAGGAGATCTTGTGCTAAGGTATGACAATCGACTTGACAATCGTTTTGATGCCAAGTTTGAAACTAGATGGCAAGGGCCATACATAGTCAAGAAGGCTTTCAATTCTAGTTACTATCAGCTTATGGACTTGAATGGTAAAGAGCACTCCAGGAAGGTAAACGGGTATCGCTTGAAGCCCTATTTGAGTCGCCTTCTACCAAAGGATCTACCAAAGATCTGTCCAAAGGCCGCTGTCTTATGTAGGTATTGTTACATGAAGCATGAGTGTAACTCCAGCCAAAATTCTGAGGGGCCAAACAATGAAGATCTCGTCAAGGACTCTAAAGCACTCTCTTTGGAAAAGATGCTCTATGATGGTACATGAATATACCATTATCCTGGGGGAGGGCTAATGATAGCCGTTTTTCGGCTCTCCATAATTGCCATAGTAAGTTACTCCACCCTAGCAAATTCACCCAAACGCTATGGCTATCCCTACCATTTCACTGTACATAGGCGTGTGTGAGTTAGGGGGCTTTTCCCATATCTTCTAAAAAAACCCTCAGCTAGCTAGTCACTGGGCTAGGTGAGCCAAAAAAAAATTAAAAAATTAAAAAAATAAAAGTATATTATGGCCTCTTTGTGTGTAAATATTTCATTGTATATATGGCCTAAATATAGGGATTTTTTATAATTATTTTGGTATTTTATTTAAATATTTCTACTTAGGTGTGTGTTTTATTAAACCTATGTACACCTTCTTTCATCCTCTTACACCATAATTATATTTTTTGCCAATATGTACATACTCTAACCTCATATTTTTCCTTTATACAAATCACTCCCACATTTTCACCCTCACCCTCGTAAAAAAAAAATTGATTTCTACTCATTGGTTACTTTTATTATATTATTTACTTGCATACCTTTTCCTCTTTCACCCAAAATAATTCAAGGAGGGACCATATCATATGATTCCAATATCTTTCCATATCCATAACTCCTCCATATTTTTATTATTATTTTTACTCATTATTCTAACACCATGTGCTCATTGAGCTAAAGTCCATGAATAGTCCATACACTAGTCCCACCATGTATATATTTCTTATTTCACCAATAATCCTCCTCCATGCATGGGTCAAGGGCAACTTGAATGCTTTGTATTATAATATGACAAAGGAGGGGCTCACTCTTGGATGCATTGTACAAATTCAACAAAGGAGGGGGCCACTAAAAGACTTTTGCAGGCATAAAAAACAGGCTTTTTGGTGAGAATTTTGGCACCTATCTCCACTCCGAATTTGGAGCGGTGGTCAAAAGAGAAAATGTAGCCCACGCTCTGAATAATCACCTCAAATGTTTTCATGATTTTTGGAGCTACCAGCGGTGAGCTATGATTTTTTGAGTGGACCCCAGTCTGCCCACTTTTCTCACAAGTAGCCCTTAGTCTTCTCTCACCCTTTCACACACCTACTCACTCTTACACATCCCTCCCTCTCCTTCCCTCACTCAAACCTGCAATTTCCATGGCTTCTCCCACCCTCTTCACCATTACCCTCCTCTCTCATCCCTATAGTTCTTTTATGAACCTCTACATACATACACCCTCTCCATGTCTCTCTCTATTGCTTCTATGTTACAATTTCATTTACCTCTCCTAAAATATCTAAAATTCAGCATCTTAACCATGATAACTTCTGCAAATTGAGGATTTTTCATCAACAAATCCTCTTTTCATCGTGGTGGTCAACCGTGGCGGCGGCGTAAAGAAGCGAAGAAGAAGAAGAAGACCAGCGGTCTTTTTTTTCACAATCTACACAAGGGTGAGTTCAAGCTTCTTCAAAGCTTCACCACCTCAATGATTCTCTTTTAATTCACCCCTCTTCCTTCATCAAATCAACTCACTCTACCCATTGTAAATGTAACATTAACTTTCTAGTGATTACTAACGACTTACATACTAACACAAAATAGCATTGACCTAACCATAAAAGACACCTCACCTCAAGACATGTATAGTAACTCTCTTTCTCTCTCTCTCTCTCTCTCTCTCTCTCTCTCTCTCTCTCTCTCTCTCTCTCTCTCTCCCTTCTTTAAAACTTACTTTCACCTTATCTACCATCAATAATGCTTCTTTTGAGCCCACACCCATGACTCAAGCAGACAAAGAAGGCCCGCAATGTTTTGATATTCAAAAAAATCATAATCCTGATTTGTTAGCTTGTAAATTAGGATTTCCAATAATCTTAATGAGGGGTCTCCAACCTATAAATAGGCCCCTCTCCTTCTTGTAAAACAACCTCCAACATCTCACAAGCACCCCAACACTCTATGCGTGAGGAGAGACTTAGGTGTAGCAACCACTTGTGAGCTTCACTCTTGGTGTGAGAGAAGCCTTCAAGCTACACATTGCAAGTGAGAGAGCGTGAGCTCCACAAATCTCAAAACCACTATTGTATATGCTCCTTCATCATCAATAAATTGAGGTTTGGTGCATCAAAGGCGTGATTCGACGGTCAAATCTTCGTCCTTCCATTTGTGCAATACGGTTTGGTGAATTCAAGGTGACTTGTGTGTTTTGCGTTTTTATCGGTTGATCTTGATTTTAGAAAGTGTTTTAGTGTGTTTTTCATTGCCAGTTTTTTGTCCATTGTAAGAGGGTATTGTGGTGAGAGGTCTCCCACACCCTAAGACAGTGTGTGTGTGTGTTTTGGCAATGTTTAGCAATCACTAAGCATTGAGTGAGTTTTATACAAGTTCTACGATAGCATCATAACGAACCATCTCCATTTGCAAGTCACAAATAAGGTATTACGCAAGATCCTTTCCTCTCTCTCTTCCCTTTGCTCTAGCTCTCTCTGGTCCAGTTTGTGTGTGTCTTGGTGTGAGGTTGTTTGTGTGTGTTGTGTGGTGCATCTTCTTGGTTGTGCCAAAATCTCTCTTGCGTCCTAGTTCGCATACCATAACTAGGTGGTGCCCCTATCTTGTTTGTGTTTGGCTGTGGGTTTGTTGTTGCGTTGTGCTTGTGGTTGCCCCAGCCCAATTGAGCAGCACGGGAGCCTTGAGGGGTGTTTAGAGGTCGCCTCTCTTGTTGCCCGCCCCGGACCGCCCCAATTTTGGTGCCCCCACGGAGGACGGCTTGTGTATTTTTGTGTAGAATCAACCTTTAGCATAGTCAAGTAGTTTGCATGAATCACGAAAATTTGTATGATCCCTTCATTCCCATTGCAAGGCAAAAGGTACACATAATTGTTAGTACTAAGTTGCAATTTCAACGTGTCATTCGTAGAATTTTAGGTCCTCTTAGGTTGGCCGAGATAAATGCTTCAGTAAATCCTTTTATTTTGCCTCTCATTAGGTACGACCTTAGTTTGGACGTCTATATTTTTGTTTTGTTTTAAGCATTAGGTCATGCATAGACCATGGATAATGGCCCAGGAATAGAGGTTTTCCCCTTCCATTTCACTCCACACATTAGAATAAACATTGCAATTAGTAGGAAAATCCATTTTCAACAACGTATGGTGTTCATGTTTGGTGCCCAAAGAGTAGGAGAAATTCTCGCATCACCAAACCCTGTCATCCTACCTCTTATTGATTATCATAGGTCGTTTGATGTGAATATCTTTATTTTGTTGTAGAATAGAATGCAAGCTAGATACATTATTGTGTAAATCTTTTTAAGAAAGAAAAACAAAAACGTCACTTTGAAATCAATTCAATGGAAAGCCAACGCCAAATGTCTGGGTATCCTCTTTTCTTTGGAGAGCCTGGAGAGGATGCTGAATTATTTTTAGCGAATTTCAAGATGTCTTGCCGTATCAAGAGGATAATAACTGATCAAGAACGTGTAGAAATGTTTGAGGTGGTCCTTAGGAAAGATGCTAGTACTTGGTTTGACTCTTTGCCTGAGGAAGTTAAGGGGAATTACACAAAGTTTTGAATCGTTTTAAGAGATACTTCTTTGATCCCCAAAACACTCAAAAACTATGGCAAGACATTGTTTCTCATAAGCAAAAAGACTTAGATGACTACTACTTGTACAAGCAAGAGTTTCTACGTCTTTGGGCTCTATGGATACGAAATGTTGCTAACCCTGGTGATGGTGCAGAATTTCTAAAGAAGGAGAGGTTCATAGCCGGACTCTTTCCTGACCTTAAGGTAAAAGTTGAGGCGGGTGCACCTGCTACCTTTGATGCAGCTGAAACTAGGGCTGCTGAGAAATATAGGAAACTCAAGTGCTTAAGGGGGGAGGTTCCAATAGAAGGTCTTAGACCCAAAGGTAAGTCACAAGCATCAACATCTAAGGAGCTTCCTGAGGTAACGGCGGAAGTGATTGAGAAGTTAAATGAATCTTTAAGCAGCTTGTCAATTCACCTTGCACAAGCCGTAGGTCCAAAGGGACAAGCAAAGAAGTCTGAAGAGCGAGACCCACGACCTAGGAGAGTCTTGCAATGTTGGAATTGCGGTGAGTCTGGACATGGGATGTATAATTGTCCTTGGCCCCGTGGGGAGCCAGGGAGACCTAACTTGAATTACCCAGTGATGAATGCAGGCGAAGGAACTAGTCAACAACCAAGGCTTCTACAAAGGCCAAATGGACCAAGACCACCTCCACAAGGGGTAGAAGGAGTTCCACCTTTGCCAGATCCAAATGTGCATGTGGTAGAGGTGACAAATTCAAATGAGGTTGACATGGAAGCCAATGGCATTAAGCGTGGCCGACGAAAAGGTAAAGAGAAAGAAGGAGTTACATCACAGAGTGACCATGGACAAGGCAAGAAGGCAAAGGAAACCAAGGAAACCAAGAGGACTCGACGTCGTATCAACCTCCAAGACTTCCCTCTTGGACATGGTATGGCTCCGTACAACTTGTTGGAAGACATGAGAGGTAAGGGCCTGATATTTCATGGCCTCAATTTCTTGCATTATGTCCACAAGTTAGGAGGGATTTAGCAAGGGCAGTTAGCACTAGGAGAAAGGTAAAAGAGAGTGTGCCTGTTGTAAAAATTGCACAAGCTGAAATGAATGAGGACATTACACCGGTGCTAGACTGTTACATCAAAGGGAGATTGGTTAGGAAAGGTCTAGTGGATGGGGGTGCACAAATTTGCATCATGACAGAGGGACTCATGCAAAAACTAGGCATGCACATCCATGAGAAACCTGAAATTAGGGTCAAGATGGCAAACAATAGCAAGGCTAGGTGCGTAGGCATTTGTAAAAATGTTTTTGTGGAGGCCTTTGGCATTAAGAAGGCAGTGGATTTCTATGTCATGTCTACCAAGGGAAATGGTTACCCATTTATCCTAGGAAGACCATGGCTAATGAAAATGCGAGCTTTGCAGGATTGGGAGAGTGGAAAGCTAATTTGCAGGAATGACAATCACAAGAAGGTTGTCTTTGACATGAAGGAGCAACGCCAAGAGGAGCTTCATGAAGAATCATCTCAAAGTGAGACGGAAGAAGGTTGGACCGATAGCACTTCAGAAGAAGAAAGTAGCGGCAGCATTACTGAAGAGGAGTCTTCCATCGAAGTCATGGGGGTAAGGTTTAAGCCAAGCAACCAAGAGACCTCTTGTCAAGGCTTGGAGGAGGTAGGTCCTCAAGAGAACGAAGGTGATCAAGATGAAGGATGCTGGAAGGTATGCTATCAACAACACTTACAAAGGATGAAAGAGAGGAGTTCAAATGTGTGCTAAGGAAGTTTCCTAGGCTTTTTGCTAAAGACTACACTGATGTGCGTGGAGTAGATGCTGTTCAACACAAAATTGAGTTGAAGCCAGAGGCCACACCTAAGGCTCAGAAGCTACGAAGGCTAGGAGTCATCAAGGAGCAGGCTTTACTCAAGGAGGTAAGAAAGCTTCTAGCAGCAGGTTCATTTATCCAGTGGAGAATTCAGAGTGGGTCTCTCCTGTTGTTGTCACTCCTAAGAAGAACGGCAAGTGGAGGGTGTGTGTGGATTACCGTCCCTCAATGAGGCAACAAAGAGAGATCACTTTCCCTCCCATTCCAGGATGAGATACTAAATGAGGTAGCTGGTCATGAGAAGTACACTGTGTGTGATGGCTACTCAGGTTACTTTCAAATAGGGATTGCATTGGAGGATCAATTGAAAACAACCTTTATCACTCCTTGGGGTTGTTATGCTTTTAGAGTCATGCCATTTGGTCTGACAAATGCTCCTGCAACATTCCAACGTTTCATGAATATGGTGTTTCAAGCATTCTTTGGAAAGTCAATTAGGGTGTTCATTGATGATTTCTGTATTTATAGCTCAAAATCATTGCATCTACAAAGGGTAGAAGAAGGTTTAAAGAAGCTCTACGACATGGGAGGTCAACTCAACCCCGACAAGTGCCATATAGGTGAGGATGAAGTAATCTTGCTTGGTCATAAAGTTTCTTACAAAGGCATTGAAGTGGATCCTTCGAAGGCAAAGGCTCTTATTGAGCTACCATCACCCAAGAGTCTTAAGGAGGTCATCTCATTCATTCAAAAGGTGAAGTATATGTCACGCTTTATTCACTTAGCCTCGGAGTTACTTCACCTTTGCAAAAGTTGACACAACAAGTAGAATTTGCATGGTCTGATGAGCTTGAAGAGTACTTTTGTAACATTAAAGTCATTTTGTCAGAGCTACCAACACTCATGCCTCCTTGTTGGGAGTACACATTCTTTGTTAGCTCTAGTGTGGAAAGAAACAATTGGTGCTGTGTTGCTACAACAAGATCCCCACAGTACAAGGATGCGACCCATCTACTTTGCTAGTAGGGTCATGAATGCTTTGGAGAGAGACTACACAGAAGGAGAACTCATGATGCTTTCTCTCATGTTTGCGGTGAGAAAGTTTAGATCCTACCTGCTACCAAAACCTTTTGTAATTCTCACTGCAGAAAATTTGTTCCCTTGGGTGTCATCTCAAATGAATCTTAGTACTAGGATCTCAAAGTGGATTATGGAGTTGCAAGAGTTTCAATACTCTTTCAAGGTAGAAGATAGTGTGTGTGCACAATTGGCAGGGATTCTCACTTATAGGGTGCACGAAAAGGAGATTAAGGTGCCTGAAGTAAAGACCCTACCATTGCCACCACCAAAAAGTATTCCTAATGCTTTTACTTTGTTCTTTGATGGAGCTTTTCGTCGAGCCACAGGAAAGCAGGGGGAGGGCTAGTGTTGCTCAACCCAAGTGGAGAGGTGGTCACGAAAGAGAAGGTCAATCTACCAGGTTCAACTAGCAACAATGAAGCAGAATATGACACACTACTTCATGGTTTGAAGATGTGCATTGGCCAAGGGATAAAACGTCTCATGGTAAAAGGAGATGCACTTCTCATTGTTAAACAGATTTTAGGCATTTGGGCATGCAAGAATGAAAGCTTAAGGACAAAAGTTCATGCCATTCGTAGGATGTTTAATCAGTTTGAAGAAGTGCAACTATATCATATTCCGAGGAAACAAAATGAAGATGCCGATTTACT
Organism: Adiantum capillus-veneris; assembly: GCF_014529385.1. Taxonomy (NCBI): domain Eukaryota; kingdom Viridiplantae; phylum Streptophyta; class Polypodiopsida; order Polypodiales; family Pteridaceae; genus Adiantum; species Adiantum capillus-veneris. The sequence goes on along the minus strand of NC_140938.1, from coordinate 123,472,768 downwards.
TGCACAACAAGCAGTTACATGTGTTGAGAGAGAAGTGCAGGTCATCATGGTGGCAACAGCTGTCAAGCAACCGAGATACCAGGGATTGGAGTCATTGGCTCCCATTATCGGCTACATTTTGGAGGGTGAGTTTCCACAAGACTTCACGAAGGCTCAGAAGAGGAGACTCATGAAGAAGGCAGGTTTCTATCTCTTCCTAGAAGGCTCCCTCTATCAAAAAGGGAAGGATCAAGTGTGCAGAAGAGTACCAACTATCAAGGAAATTCCAGCCATTCTAAAAGGTTTGCATGAAGAGGCATGTGGTGGTCATTTTTCCCAAGAATCAACTGTGAAGAAGATTTTGCTTGCGGGGTATGTTTGGCCAAGCTTGCATGTGGATGTTCAACATTGGTGTAAAAGCTGTCACAATTGTCAGATAAATGGAAATAGAAGGTTGGTGCATGGCCCGAGGCAAATAGTTCTTGCAAATGGACCCTTTGAAAAGTGGGGCATTGATGCTATGGGTCCTCTGCCTAGGACAAAAAATGGTAAACTCTACATTCTAGTGGCTGTAGACTATATGACTAGGTGGGTGGAAGCTCAAAGTGTGGCAAGAGTTAATGAGAGGACAGTTAGCAAGTTTGTGTACACTCACATTTGTTGCAGATTTGGCACACCTTTGGAGATTGTTTCTGATAATGGTCCAGGATTTCGGAAGGGCTTGCTCACAGAAGTTTGTGAATGAGCTTCACATTCTACATCGCATAGCACACCCTACTATCCTCATCAAATGGTTTGGTAGAGAGGCTAATGGTGTCATTGCAGGAATCATTAGAAAGATGGTGCAAAACAAGACAAAATTATGGGATGACTTCTTGGATGGTGCCTTGTGGGCATATCGAACCACATATAGGGAAGCCACGGAGTTCACACCATTTCACTTGGTCTATGGTCAAGAGGCTTTGCAACCTATCGAGCTCAACATTCCAACAATGCGACTTCATGGCAAAGGAGCACAAGATGATCAAGAGGTATGGATGGATCGACTTCTTACGTTAGTGGAGCTTGAGTGGAAAAGAGAAGCAGCATACGAGTGCTACAAGAGGAAAGCCACACAAGCGAAAGAAACGCACGACAAGAAACTGAAGGACAAAGGCATCAAGGAAGGAGATCTTGTGCTAAGGTATGACAATCGACTTGACAATCGTTTTGATGCCAAGTTTGAAACTAGATGGCAAGGGCCATACATAGTCAAGAAGGCTTTCAATTCTAGTTACTATCAGCTTATGGACTTGAATGGTAAAGAGCACTCCAGGAAGGTAAACGGGTATCGCTTGAAGCCCTATTTGAGTCGCCTTCTACCAAAGGATCTACCAAAGATCTGTCCAAAGGCCGCTGTCTTATGTAAGTATTGTTACATGAAGCATGAGTGTAACTCCAGCCAAAATTCTGAGGGGCCAAACAATGAAGATCTCGTCAAGGACTCTAAAGCACTCTCTTTGGAAAAGATGCTCTATGATGGTACATGAATATACCATTATCCTGGGGGAGGGCTAATGATAGCCGTTTTTCGGCTCTCCATAATTGCCATAGTAAGTTACTCCACCCTACCAAATTCACCCAAACGCTATGGCTATCCCTACCATTTCACTGTACATAGGCGTGTGTGAGTTAGGGGGCTTTTCCCATATCTTCTTAAAAACCCTCAGCTAGCTAGTCACTGGGCTAGGTGAGCCAAAAAAAAAAAAAATTAAAAAATAAAAGTATATTATGGCCTCTTTGTGTGTAAATATTTCATTGTATATATGGCCTAAATATAGGGATTTTTTATAATTATTTTGGTATTTTATTTAAATATTTCTACTTAGGTGTGTGTTTTATTAAACCTATGTACACCTTCTTTCATCCTCTTACACCATAATTATATTTTTTGCCAATATGTACATACTCTAACCTCATATTTTTCCTTTATACAAATCACTCCCACATTTTCACCCTCACCCTCGTAAAAACAAAAAATTGATTTCTACTCATTGGTTACTTTTATTATATTATTTACTTGCATACCTTTTCCTCTTTCACCCAAAATAATTCAAGGAGGGACCATATCATATGATTCCAATATCTTTCCATATCCATAACTCCTCCATATTTTTATTATTATTTTTACTCATTATTCTAACACCATGTGCTCATTGAGCTAAAGTCCATGAATAGTCCATACACTAGTCCCACCATGTATATATTTCTTATTTCACCAATAATCCTCCTCCATGCATGGGTCAAGGGCAACTTGAATGCTTTGTATTATAATATGACAAAGGAGGGGCTCACTCTTGGATGCATTGTACAAATTCAACAAAGGAGGGGGCCACTAAAAGACTTTTGCAGGCATAAAAAACAGGCTTTTTGGTGAGAATTTTGGCACCTATCTCCACTCCGAATTTGGAGCGGTGGTCAAAAGAGAAAATGTAGCCCACGCTCTGAATAATCACCTCAAATGTTTTCATGATTTTTGGAGCTACCAGCGGTGAGCTATGATTTTTTGAGTGGACCCCAGTCTGCCCACTTTTCTCACAAGTAGCCCTTAGTCTTCTCTCACCCTTTCACACACCTACTCACTCTTACACATCCCTCCCTCTCCTTCCCTCACTCAAACCTGCAATTTCCATGGCTTCTCCCACCCTCTTCACCATTACCCTCCTCTCTCATCCCTATAGTTCTTTTATGAACCTCTACATACATACACCCTCTCCATGTCTCTCTCTATTGCTTCTATGTTACAATTTCATTTACCTCTCCTAAAATATCTAAAATTCAGCATCTTAACCATGATAACTTCTGCAAATTGAGGATTTTTCATCAACAAATCCTCTTTTCATCGTGGTGGTCAACCGTGGCGGCGGCGTAAAGAAGCGAAGAAGAAGAAGAAGACCAGCGGTCATTTTTTTCACAATCTACACAAGGGTGAGTTCAAGCTTCTTCAAAGCTTCACCATCTCAATGATTCTCTTTTAATTCACCCCTCTTCCTTCATCAAATCAACTCACTCTACCCATTGTAAATGTAACATTAACTTTCTAGTGATTACTAACGACTTACATACTAACACAAAATAGCATTGACCTAACCATAAAAGACACCTCACCTCAAGACATGTATAGTAACTCTCTCTCTCTCTCTCTCTCTCTCTCTCTCTCTCTCTCTCTCTCCCCTTCTTTAAAACTTACTTTCACCTTATCTACCATCAATAATGCTTCTTTTGAGCCCACACCCATGACTCAAGCAGACAAAGAAGGCCCGCAATGTTTTGATATTCAAAAAAATCATAATCCTGATTTGTTAGCTTGTAAATTAGGATTTCCAATAATCTTAATGAGGGGTCTCCAACCTATAAATAGGCCCCTCTCCTTCTTGTAAAACAACCTCCAACATCTCACAAGCACCCCAACACTCTATGCGTGAGGAGAGACTTAGGTGTAGCAACCACTTGTGAGCTTCACTCTTGGTGTGAGAGAAGCCTTCAAGCTACACATTGCAAGTGAGAGAGCGTGAGTTCCACAAATCTCAAAACCACTATTGTATATGCTCCTTCATCATCAATAAATTGAGGTTTGGTGCATCAAAGGCGTGATTCGACGGTCAAATCTTCGTCCTTCCATTTGTGCAATACGGTTTGGTGAATTCAAGGTGACTTGTGTGTTTTGAGTTTTTATCGGTTGATCTTGATTTTAGAAAGTGTTTTAGTGTGTTTTTCATTGCCAGTTTTTTGTCCATTGTAAGAGGGTATTGTGGTGAGAGGTCTCCCACACCCTAAGACAGTGTGTGTGTGTGTTTTGGCAATGTTTAGCAATCACTAAGCATTGAGTGAGTTTTATACAAGTTCTACGATAGCATCATAACGAACCATCTCCATTTGCAAGTCACAAATAAGGTATTACGCAAGATCCTTTCCTCTCTCTCTTCCCTTTGCTCTAGCTCTCTCTGGTCCAGTTTGTGTGTGTCTTGGTGTGAGGTTGTTTGTGTGTGTTGTGTGGTGCATCTTCTTGGTTGTGCCAAAATCTCTCTTGCGTCCTAGTTCGCATACCATAACTAGGTGGTGCCCCTATCTTGTTTGTGTTTGGCTGTGGGTTTGTTGTTGCGTTGTGCTTGTGGTTGCCCCAGCCGCAATTGAGCAGCACGGGAGCCTTGAGGGGTGTTTAGAGGTCGCCTCTCTTGTTGCCCGCCCCGGACCGCCCAATTTTGGTGCCCCCACGGAGGACGGCTTGTGTATTTTTGTGTAGAATCAACCTTTAGCATAGTCAAGTAGTTTGCATGAATCACGAAAATTTGTATGATCCCTTCATTCCCATTGCAAGGCAAAAGGTACACATAATTGTTAGTACTAAGTTGCAATTTCAACGTGTAATTCGTAGAATTTTAGGTCCTCTTAGGTTGGCCGAGATAAATGCTTCAGTAAATCCTTTTATTTTGCCTCTCATTAGGTACGACCTTAGTTTGGACGTCTATATTTTTGTTTTGTTTTAAGCATTAGGTCATGCATAGACCATGGATAATGGCCCAGGAATAGAGGTTTTCCCTTCCATTTCACTCCACACATTAGAATAAACATTGCAATTAGTAGGAAAAATCCATTTTCAACAACGTATGGTGTTCATGTTTGGTGCCCAAAGAGTAGGAGAAATTCTCGCATCACCAAACCCTGTCATCCTACCTCTTATTGATTATCATAGGTCGTTTGATGTGAATATTTTATTTTGTTGTAGAATAGATTGCAAGCTAGATACATTATTGTGTAAATCTTTTTAAGAAAGAAAAACAAAAACGGGTGTCACTTTGAAATCAATTCAATGGAAAGCCAACGCCAAATGTCTGGGTATCCTCTTTTCTTTGGAGAGCCTGGAGAGGATGCTGAATTATTTTTAGCGAATTTCAAGATGTCTTGCCGTATCAAGAGGATAATAACTGATCAAGAACGTGTAGAAATGTTTGAGGTGGTCCTTAGGAAAGATGCTAGTACTTGGTTTGACTCTTTGCCTGAGGAAGTTAAGGGAATTACACAGAAGTTTTGAATCGTTTTAAGAGATACTTCTTTGATCCCCAAAACACTCAAAAACTATGGCAAGACATTGTTTCTCATAAGCAAAAAGACTTAGATGACTACTACTTGTACAAGCAAGAGTTTCTACGTCTTTGGGCTCTATGGATACGAAATGTTGCTAACCCTGGTGATGGTGCAGAATTTCTAAAGAAGGAGAGGTTCATAGCCGGACTCTTTCCTGACCTTAAGGTAAAAGTTGAGGCGGGTGCACCTGCTACCTTTGATGCAGCTGAAACTAGGGCTGCTGAGAAATATAGGAAACTCAAGTGCTTAAGGGGGAGGTTCCAATAGAAGGTCTTAGACCCAAAGGTAAGTCACAAGCATCAACATCTAAGGAGCTTCCTGAGGTAACGGCGGAAGTGATTGAGAAGTTAAATGAATCTTTAAGCAGCTTGTCAATTCACCTTGCACAAGCCGTAGGTCCAAAGGGACAAGCAAAGAAGTCTGAAGAGCGAGACCCACGACCTAGGAGAGTCTTGCAATGTTGGAATTGCGGTGAGTCTGGACATGGGATGTATAATTGTCCTTGGCCCCGTGGGGAGCCAGGGAGACCTAACTTGAATTACCCAGTGATGAATGCAGGCGAAGGAACTAGTCAACAACCAAGGCTTCTACAAAGGCCAAATGGACCAAGACCACCTCCACAAGGGGTAGAAGGAGTTCCACCTTTGCCAGATCCAAATGTGCATGTGGTAGAGGTGACAAATTCAAATGAGGTTGACATGGAAGCAATGGCATTAAGCGTGGCCGACGAAAAGGTAAAGAGAAAGAAGGAGTTACATCACAGAGTGACCATGGACAAGGCAAGAAGGCAAAGGAAACCAAGGAAACAAGAGGACTCGACGTCGTATCAACCTCCAAGACTTCCCTCTTGGACATGGTATGGCTCCATACAACTTGTTGGAAGACATGAGAGGTAAGGGCCTGATATTTCATGGCCTCAATTTCTTGCATTATGTCCACAAGTTAGGAGGGATTTAGCAAGGGCAGTTAGCACTAGGAGAAAGGTAAAAGAGAGTGTGCCTGTTGTAAAAATTGCACAAGCTGAAATGAATGAGGACATTACACCGGTGCTAGATTGTTACATCAAAGGGAGATTGGTTAGGAAAGGTCTAGTGGATGGGGGTGCACAAATTTGCATCATGACAGAGGGACTCATGCAAAAACTAGGCATGCACATCCATGAGAAACCTGAAATTAGGGTCAAGATGGCAAACAATAGCAAGGCTAGGTGCGTAGGCATTTGTAAAAATGTTTTTGTGGAGGCCTTTGGCATTAAGAAGGCAGTGGATTTCTATGTCATGTCTACCAAGGGAAATGGTTACCCATTTATCCTAGGAAGACCATGGCTAATGAAAATGCGAGCTTTGCAGGATTGGGAGAGTGGAAAGCTAATTTGCAGGAATGACAATCACAAGAAGGTTGTCTTTGACATGAAGGAGCAACGCCAAGAGGAGCTTCATGAAGAATCATCTCAAAGTGAGACGGAAGAAGGTTGGACCGATAGCACTTCAGAAGAAGAAAGTAGCGGCAGCATTACTGAAGAGGAGTCTTCCATCGAAGTCATGGGGGTAAGGTTTAAGCCAAGCAACCAAGAGACCTCTTGTCAAGGCTTGGAGGAGGTAGGTCCTCAAGAGAACGAAGGTGATCAAGATGAAGGGATGCTGGAAGGTATGCTATCAACAACACTTACAAAGGATGAAAGAGAGGAGTTCAAATGTGTGCTAAGGAAGTTTCCTAGGCTTTTTGCTAAAGACTACACTGATGTGCGTGGAGTAGATGCTGTTCAACACAAAATTGAGTTGAAGCCAGAGGCCACACCTAAGGCTCAGAAGCTACGAAGGCTAGGAGTCATCAAGGAGCAGGCTTTACTCAAGGAGGTAAGAAAGCTTCTAGCAGCAGGGTTCATTTATCCAGTGGAGAATTCAGAGTGGGTCTCTCCTGTTGTTGTCACTCCTAAGAAAAACGGCAAGTGGAGGGTGTGTGTGGATTACCGTCCCTCAATGAGGCAACAAAGAGAGATCACTTTCCCCTCCCATTTCAGGATGAGATACTAAATGAGGTAGCTGGTCATGAGAAGTACACTGTGTGTGATGGCTACTCAGGTTACTTTCAAATAGGGATTGCACTGGAGGATCAATTGAAAACAACCTTTATCACTCCTTGGGGTTGTTATGCTTTTAGAGTCATGCCATTTGGTCTGACAAATGCTCCTGCAACATTCCAACGTTTCATGAATATGGTGTTTCAAGCATTCTTTGGAAAGTCAATTAGGGTGTTCATTGATGATTTCTGTATTTATAGCTCAAAATCATTGCATCTACAAAGGGTAGAAGAAGGTTTAAAGAAGCTCTACGACATGGGAGGTCAACTCAACCCCGACAAGTGCCATATAGGTGAGGATGAAGTAATCTTGCTTGGTCATAAAGTTTCTTACAAAGGCATTGAAGTGGATCCTTCGAAGGCAAAGGCTCTTATTGAGCTACCATCACCAAGAGTCTTAAGGAGGTCATCTCATTCATTCAAAAGGTGAAGTATATGTCACGCTTTATTCACTTAGCCTCGGAGTTACTTCATCCTTTGCAAAAGTTGACACAACAAGTAGAATTTGCATGGTCTGATGAGCTTGAAGAGTATTTTTGTAACATTAAAGTCATTTTGTCAGAGCTACCAACACTCATGCCTCCTTGTTGGGAGTACACATTCTTTGTTAGCTCTAGTGCTGGGAAAGAAACAATTGGTGCTGTGTTGCTACAACAAGATCCCCACAGTACAAGGATGCGACCCATCTACTTTGCTAGTAGGGTCATGAATGCTTTGGAGAGAGACTACACAGAAGCAGAACTCATGATGCTTTCTCTCATGTTTGCGGTGAGAAAGTTTAGATCCTACCTGCTACCAAAACCTTTTGTAATTCTCACTGCAGAAAATTTGTTCCCTTGGGTGTCATCTCAAATGAATCTTAGTACTAGGATCTCAAAGTGGATTATGGAGTTGCAAGAGTTTCAATACTCTTTCAAGGTAGAAGATAGTGTGTGTGCACAATTGGCAGGGATTCTCACTTATAGGGTGCACGAAAAGGAGATTAAGGTGCCTGAAGTAAAGACCCTACCATTGCCACCACCAAAAAGTATTCCTAATGCTTTTACTTGTTCTTTGATGGAGCTTTTCGTCGAGCCACAGGGAAAGCAGGGGGAGGGCTAGTGTTGCTCAACCCAAGTGGAGAGGTGGTCACGAAAGAGAAGGTCAATCTACCAGGTTCAACTAGCAACAATGAAGCAGAATACGACACACTACTTCATGGTTTGAAGATGTGCATTGGCCAAGGGATAAAACGTCTCATGGTAAAAGGAGATGCACTTCTCATTGTTAAACAGATTTTAGGCATTTGGGCATGCAAGAATGAAAGCTTAAGGACAAAAGTTCATGCCATTCGTAGGATGTTTAATCAGTTTGAAGAAGTGCAACTGTATCATATTCCGAGGAAACAAAATGAAGATGCCGATTTACTTGCACAACAAGCAGTTACATGTGTTGAGAGAGAAGTGCAGGTCATCATGGTGGCAACAGCTGTCAAGCAACCGAGATACCAGGGATTGGAGTCATTGGCTCCCATTATCGGCTACATTTTGGAGGGTGAGTTTCCACAAGACTTCACGAAGGCTCAGAAGAGGAGACTCATGAAGAAGGCAGGTTTCTATCTCTTCCTAGAAGGCTCCCTCTATCAAAAAGGGAAGGATCAAGTGTGCAGAAGAGTACCAACTATCAAGGAAATTCCAGCCATTCTAAAAGGTTTGCATGAAGAGGCATGTGGTGGTCATTTTTCCCAAGAATCAACTGTGAAGAAGATTTTGCTTGCGGGGTATGTTTGGCCAAGCTTGCATGTGGATGTTCAACATTGGTGTAAAAGCTGTCACAATTGTCAGATAAATGGAAATAGAAGGTTGGTGCATGGCCCGAGGCAAATAGTTCTTGCAAATGGACCCTTTGAAAAGTGGGGCATTGATGCTATGGGTCCTCTGCCTAGGACAAAAAATGGTAAACTCTACATTCTAGTGGCTGTAGACTATATGACTAGGTGGGTGGAAGCTCAAAGTGTGGCAAGAGTTAATGAGAGGACAGTTAGCAAGTTTGTGTACACTCACATTTGTTGCAGATTTGGCACACCTTTGGAGATTGTTTCTGATAATGGTCCAGGATTTAGGAAGGGCTTGCTCACAGAAGTTTGTAATGAGCTTCACATTCTACATCGGCATAGCACACCTACTATCCCAATCAAATGGTTTGGTAGAGAGGGCTAACGGTGTCATTGCAGGAATCATTAGAAAGATGGTGCAAAACAAGACAAAATTATGGGATGACTTCTTGGATGGTGCCTTGTGGGCATATCGAACCACATATAGGGAAGCCACGGAGTTCACACCATTTCACTTGGTCTATGGTCAAGAGGCTTTGCAACCTATCGAGCTCAACATTCCAACAATGCGACTTCATGGCAAAGGAGCACAAGATGATCAAGAGGTATGGATGGATCGACTTCTTACGTTAGTGGAGCTTGAGTGGAAAAGAGAAGCAGCATACGAGTGCTACAAGAGGAAAGCCACACAAGCGAAAGAAACGCACGACAAGAAACTGAAGGACAAAGGCATCAAGGAAGGAGATCTTGTGCTAAGGTATGACAATCGACTTGACAATCGTTTTGATGCCAAGTTTGAAACTAGATGGCAAGGGCCATACATAGTCAAGAAGGCTTTCAATTCTAGTTACTATCAGCTTATGGACTTGAATGGTAAAGAGCACTCCAGGAAGGTAAACGGGTATCGCTTGAAGCCCTATTTGAGTCGCCTTCTACCAAAGGATCTACCAAAGATCTGTCCAAAGGCCGCTGTCTTATGTAGGTATTGTTACATGAAGCATGAGTGTAACTCCAGCCAAAATTCTGAGGGGCCAAACAATGAAGATCTCGTCAAGGACTCTAAAGCACTCTCTTTGGAAAAGATGCTCTATGATGGTACATGAATATACCATTATCCTGGGGGAGGGCTAATGATAGCCGTTTTTCGGCTCTCCATAATTGCCATAGTAAGTTACTCCACCCTAGCAAATTCACCCAAACGCTATGGCTATCCCTACCATTTCACTGTACATAGGCGTGTGTGAGTTAGGGGGCTTTTCCCATATCTTCTAAAAAAACCCTCAGCTAGCTAGTCACTGGGCTAGGTGAGCCAAAAAAAAATTAAAAAATTAAAAAAATAAAAGTATATTATGGCCTCTTTGTGTGTAAATATTTCATTGTATATATGGCCTAAATATAGGGATTTTTTATAATTATTTTGGTATTTTATTTAAATATTTCTACTTAGGTGTGTGTTTTATTAAACCTATGTACACCTTCTTTCATCCTCTTACACCATAATTATATTTTTTGCCAATATGTACATACTCTAACCTCATATTTTTCCTTTATACAAATCACTCCCACATTTTCACCCTCACCCTCGTAAAAACAAAAAATTGATTTCTACTCATTGGTTACTTTTATTATATTATTTACTTGCATACCTTTTCCTCTTTCACCCAAAATAATTCAAGGAGGGACCATATCATATGATTCCAATATCTTTCCATATCCATAACTCCTCCATATTTTTATTATTATTTTTACTCATTATTCTAACACCATGTGCTCATTGAGCTAAAGTCCATGAATAGTCCATACACTAGTCCCACCATGTATATATTCTTATTTCACCAATAATCCTCCTCCATGCATGGGTCAAGGGCAACTTGAATGCTTTGTATTATAATATGACAAAGGAGGGGCTCACTCTTGGATGCATTGTACAAATTCAACAAAGGAGGGGGCCACTAAAAGACTTTTGCAGGCATAAAAAACAGGCTTTTTGGTGAGAATTTTGGCACCTATCTCCACTCCGAATTTGGAGCGGTGGTCAAAAGAGAAAATGTAGCCCACGCTCTGAATAATCACCTCAAATTTTTCATGATTTTTGGAGCTACCAGCGGTGAGCTATGATTTTTTGAGTGGACCCCAGTCTGCCCACTTTTCTCACAAGTAGCCCTTAGTCTTCTCTCACCCTTTCCACACACCTACTCACTCTTACACATCCCTCCCTCTCCTTCCCTCACTCAAACCTGCAATTTCCATGGCTTCTCCCACCCTCTTCACCATTACCCTCCTCTCTCATCCCTATAGTTCTTTTATGAACCTCTACATACATACACCCTCTCCATGTCTCTCTCTATTGCTTCTATGTTACAATTTCATTTACCTCTCCTAAAATATCTAAAATTCAGCATCTTAACCATGATAACTTCTGCAAATTGAGGATTTTTCATCAACAAATCCTCTTTTCATCGTGGTGGTCAACCGTGGCGGCGGCGTAAAGAAGCGAAGAAGAAGAAGAAGACCAGCGGTCTTTTTTTTCACAATCTACACAAGGGTGAGTTCAAGCTTCTTCAAAGCTTCACCACCTCAATGATTCTCTTTTAATTCACCCCTCTTCCTTCATCAAATCAACTCACTCTACCCATTGTAAATGTAACATTAACTTTCTAGTGATTACTAACGACTTACATACTAACACAAAATAGCATTGACCTAACCATAAAAGACACCTCACCTCAAGACATGTATAGTATCTCTCTCTCTCTCTCTCTCTCTCTCTCTCTCTCTCTCTCCCCTTTAAAACTTACTTTCACCTTATCTACCATCAATAATGTTTTCTTTTGAGCCCACACCCATGACTCAAGCAGACAAAGAAGGCCCGCAATGTTTTGATATTCAAAAAAATCATAATCCTGATTTGTTAGCTTGTAAATTAGGATTTCCAATAATCTTAATGAGGGGTCTCCAACCTATAAATAGGCCCCTCTCCTTCTTGTAAAACAACCTCCAACATCTCACAACGCACCCCAACACTCTATGCGTGAGGAGAGACTTAGGTGTAGCAACCACTTGTGAGCTTCACTCTTGGTGTGAGAGAAGCCTTCAAGCTACACATTGCAAGTGAGAGAGCGTGAGCTCCACAAATCTCAAAACCACTATTGTATATGCTCCTTCATCATCAGTAAATTGAGGTTTGGTGCATCAAAGGCGTGATTCGACGGTCAAATCTTCGTCCTTCCATTTGTGCAATACGGTTTGGTGAATTCAAGGTGACTTGTGTGTTTTGCGTTTTTATCGGTTGATCTTGATTTTAGAAAGTGTTTTAGTGTGTTTTTCATTGCCAGTTTTTTGTCCATTGTAAGAGGGTATTGTGGTGAGAGGTCTCCCACACCCTAAGACAGTGTGTGTGTGTGTTTTGGCAATGTTTAGCAATCACTAAGCATTGAGTGAGTTTTATACAAGTTCTACGATAGCATCATAACGAACCATCTCCATTTGCAAGTCACAAATAAGGTATTACGCAAGATCCTTTCCTCTCTCTCTTCCCTTTGCTCTAGCTCTCTCTGGTCCAGTTTGTGTGTGTCTTGGTGTGAGGTTGTTTGTGTGTGTTGTGTGGTGCATCTTCTTGGTTGTGCCAAAATCTCTCTTGCGTCCTAGTTCGCATACCATAACTAGGTGGTGCCCCTATCTTGTTTGTGTTTGGCTGTGGGTTTGTTGTTGTGTTGTGCTTGTGGTTGCCCCAGCCGCAATTGAGCAGCACGGGAGCCTTGAGGGGTGTTTAGAGGTCGCCTCTCTTGTTGCCCGCCCCGGACCGCCCAATTTTGGTGCCCCCACGGAGGACGGCTTGTGTATTTTTGTGTAGAATCAACCTTTAGCATAGTCAAGTAGTTTGCATGAATCACGAAATTTGTATGATCCCTTCATTCCCATTGCAAGGCAAAAGGTACACATAATTGTTAGTACTAAGTTGCAATTTCAACGTGTCATTCGTAGAATTTTAGGTCCTCTTAGGTTGGCCGAGATAAATGCTTCAGTAAATCCTTTTATTTTGCCTCTCATTAGGTACGACCTTAGTTTGGACGTCTATATTTTTGTTTTGTTTTAAGCATTAGGTCATGCATAGACCATGGATAATGGCCCAGGAATAGAGGTTTTCCCTTCATTTCACTCCACACATTAGAATAAACATTGCAATTAGTAGAAAATCCATTTTCAACAACGTATGGTGTTCATGTTTGGTGCCCAAAGAGTAGGAGAAATTCTCGCATCACCAAACCCTGTCATCTACCTCTTATTGATTATCACAGGTCATTTGATGTGAATATTTTTATTTTGTTGTAGAATAGATGCAATTTAGATATTATTGTGTAAATCTTTTTAAGAAAGAAAAAACAAAAAGGTGTCACTTTGAAATCAATTCAATGGAAGCCAACGCCAAATGTCTGGATATCCTCTTTTCTTTGGAGAGCCTGGAGAGGATGCTGAATTATTTTTAGCGAATTTCAAGATGTCTTGCCGTATCAAGAGGATAATAACTGATCAAGAACGTGTAGAAATGTTTGAGGTGGTCCTTAGGAAAGATGCTAGTACTTGGTTTGACTCTTTGCCTGAGGAAGTTAAGGGGAATTACACAGAAGTTTTGAATCGTTTTAAGAGATACTTCTTTGATCCCCAAAACACTCAAAACTATGGCAAGACATTGTTTCTCATAAGCAAAAAGACTTAGATGACTACTACTTGTACAAGCAAGAGTTTCTACGTCTTTGGGCTCTATGGATACGAAATGTTGCTAACCCTGGTGATGGTGCAGAATTTCTAAAGAAGGAGAGGTTCATAGCCGGACTCTTTCCTGACCTTAAGGTAAAAGTTGAGGCGGGTGCACCTGCTACCTTTGATGCAGCTGAAACTAGGGCTGCTGAGAAATATAGGAAACTCAAGTGCTTAAGGGGGGAGGTTCCAATAGAAGGTCTTAGACCCAAAGGTAAGTCACAAGCATCAACATCTAAGGAGCTTCCTGAGGTAACGGCGGGGAAGTGATTGAGAAGTTAAATGAATCTTTAAGCAGCTTGTCAATTCACCTTGCACAAGCCGTAGGTCCAAAGGGACAAGCAAAGAAGTCTGAAGAGCGAGACCCACGACCTAGGAGAGTCTTGCAATGTTGGAATTGCGGTGAGTCTGGACATGGGATGTATAATTGTCCTTGGCCCCGTGGGGACCAGGGAGACCTAACTTGAATTACCCAGTGATGAATGCAGGGAAGGAACTAGTCAACAACCAAGGCTTCTACAAAGGCCAAATGGACCAAGACCACCTCCACAAGGGGTAGAAGGAGTTCCACCTTTGCCAGATCCAAATGTGCATGTGGTAGAGGTGACAAATTCAAATGAGGTTGACATGGAAGCAATGGCATTAAGCGTGGCCGACGAAAAGGTAAAGAGAAAGAAGGAGTTACATCACAGAGTGACCATGGACAAGGCAAGAAGGCAAAGGAAACCAAGGAAACCAAGAGGACTCGACGTCGTATCAACCTCCAAGACTTCCCTCTTGGACATGGTATGGCTCCGTACAACTTGTTGGAAGACATGAGAGGTAAGGGCCTGATATTTCATGGCCTCAATTTCTTGCATTATGTCCACAAGTTAGGAGGGATTTAACAAGGGCAGTTAGCACTAGGAGAAAGGTAAAAGAGAGTGTGCCTGTTGTAAAAATTGCACAAGCTGAAATGAATGAGGACATTACACCGGTGCTAGACTGTTACATCAAAGGGAGATTGGTTAGGAAAGGTCTAGTGGATGGGGGTGCACAAATTTGCATCATGACAGAGGGACTCATGCAAAAACTAGGCATGCACATCCATGAGAAACCTGAAATTAGGGTCAAGATGGCAAACAATAGCAAGGCTAGGTGCGTAGGCATTTGTAAAAATGTTTTTGTGGAGGCCTTTGGCATTAAGAAGGCAGTGGATTTCTATGTCATGTCTACCAAGGGAAATGGTTACCCATTTATCCTAGGAAGACCATGGCTAATGAAAATGCGAGCTTTGCAGGATTGGGAGAGTGGAAAGCTAATTTGCAGGAATGACAATCACAAGAAGGTTGTCTTTGACATGAAGGAGCAACGCCAAGAGGAGCTTCATGAAGAATCATCTCAAAGTGAGACGGAAGAAGGTTGGACCGATAGCACTTCAGAAGAAGAAAGTAGCGGCAGCATTACTGAAGAGGAGTCTTCCATCGAAGTCATGGGGGTAAGGTTTAAGCCAAGCAACCAAGAGACCTCTTGTCAAGGCTTGGAGGAGGTAGGTCCTCAAGAGAACGAAGGTGATCAAGATGAAGGGATGCTGGAAGGTATGCTATCAACAACACTTACAAAGGATGAAAGAGAGGAGTTCAAATGTGTGCTAAGGAAGTTTCCTAGGCTTTTTGCTAAAGACTACACTGATGTGCGTGGAGTAGATGCTGTTCAACACAAAATTGAGTTGAAGCCAGAGGCCACACCTAAGGCTCAGAAGCTACGAAGGCTAGGAGTCATCAAGGAGCAGGCTTTACTCAAGGAGGTAAGAAAGCTTCTAGCAGCAGGGTTCATTTATCCAGTGGAGAATTCAGAGTGGGTCTCTCCTGTTGTTGTCACTCCTAAGAAGAACGGCAAGTGGAGGGTGTGTGTGGATTACCGTCCCTCAATGAGGCAACAAAGAGAGATCACTTTCCCTCCCATTCCAGGATGAGATACTAAATGAGGTAGCTGGTCATGAGAAGTACACTGTGTGTGATGGCTACTCAGGTTACTTTCAAATAGGGATTGCACTGGAGGATCAATTGAAAACAACCTTTATCACTCCTTGGGGTTGTTATGCTTTTAGAGTCATGCCATTTGGTCTGACAAATGCTCCTGCAACATTCCAACGTTTCATGAATATGGTGTTTCAAGCATTCTTTGGAAAGTCAATTAGGGTGTTCATTGATGATTTCTGTATTTATAGCTCAAAATCATTGCATCTACAAAGGTAGAAGAAGGTTTAAAGAAGCTCTACGACATGGGAGGTCAACTCAACCCGACAAGTGCCATATAGGTGAGGATGAAGTAATCTTGCTTGGTCATAAAGTTTCTTACAAAGGCATTGAAGTGGATCCTTCGAAGGCAAAGGCTCTTATTGAGCTACCATCACCAAGAGTCTTAAGGAGGTCATCTCATTCATTCAAAAGGTGAAGTATATGTCACGCTTTATTCACTTAGCCTCGGAGTTACTTCACCCTTTGCAAAAGTTGACACAACAAGTAGAATTTGCATGGTCTGATGAGCTTGAAGAGTACTTTTGTAACATTAAAGTCATTTTGTCAGAGCTACCAACACTCATGCCTCCTTGTTGGGAGTACACATTCTTTGTTAGCTCTAGTGTGGGAAAGAAACAATTGGTGCTGTGTTGCTACAACAAGATCCCCACAGTACAAGGATGCGACCCATCTACTTTGCTAGTAGGGTCATGAATGCTTTGGAGAGAGACTACACAGAAGGAGAACTCATGATGCTTTCTCTCATGTTTGCGGTGAGAAAGTTTAGATCCTACCTGCTACCAAAACCTTTTGTAATTCTCACTGCAGAAAATTTGTTCCCTTGGGTGTCATCTCAAATGAATCTTAGTACTAGGATCTCAAAGTGGATTATGGAGTTGCAAGAGTTTCAATACTCTTTCAAGGTAGAAGATAGTGTGCGTGCACAATTGGCAGGGATTCTCACTTATAGGGTACACGAAAAGGAGATTAAGGTGCCTGAAGTAAAGACCCTACCATTGCCACCACCAAAAAGTATTCCAAATGCTTTTACTTTGTTCTTTGATGGAGCTTTTCGTCGAGCCACAGGAAAGCAGGGGGAGGGCTAGTGTTGCTCAACCCAAGTGGAGAGGTGGTCACGAAAGAGAAGGTCAATCTACCAGGTTCAACTAGCAACAATGAAGCAGAATACGACACACTCATGGTTTGAAGATGTGCATTGGCCAAGGGATAAAACGTCTCATGGTAAAAGGAGATGCACTTCTCATTGTTAAACAGATTTTAGGCATTTGGGCATGCAAGAATGAAAGCTTAAGGACAAAAGTTCATGCCATTCGTAGGATGTTTAATCAGTTTGAAGAAGTGCAACTGTATCATATTCCGAGGAAACAAAATGAAGATGCCGATTTACTTGCACAACAAGCAGTTACATGTGTTGAGAGAGAAGTGCAGGTCATCATGGTGGCAACAGCTGTCAAGCAACCGAGATACCAGGGATTGGAGTCATTGGCTCCCATTATCGGCTACATTTTGGAGGGTGAGTTTCCACAAGACTTCACGAAGGCTCAGAAGAGGAGACTCATGAAGAAGGCAAGGTTTCTATCTCTTCCTAGAAGGCTCCCTCTATCAAAAAGGGAAGGATCAAGTGTGCAGAAGAGTACCAACTATCAAGGAAATTCCAGCCATTCTAAAAGGTTTGCATGAAGAGGCATGTGGTGGTCATTTTTCCCAAGAATCAACTGTGAAGAAGATTTTGCTTGCGGGGTATGTTTGGCCAAGCTTGCATGTGGATGTTCAACATTGGTGTAAAAGCTGTCACAATTGTCAGATAAATGGAAATAGAAGGTTGGTGCATGGCCCGAGGCAAATAGTTCTTGCAAATGGACCCTTTGAAAAGTGGGGCATTGATGCTATGGGTCCTCTGCCTAGGACAAAAAATGGTAAACTCTACATTCTAGTGGCTGTAGACTATATGACTAGGTGGGTGGAAGCTCAAAGTGTGGCAAGAGTTAATGAGAGGACAGTTAGCAAGTTTGTGTACACTCACATTTGTTGCAGATTTGGCACACCTTTGGAGATCGTTTCTGATAATGGTCCAGGATTTCGGAAGGGCTTGCTCACAGAAGTTTGTAATGAGCTTCACATTCTACATCGGCATAGCACACCTACTATCCTCAATCAAATGGTTTGGTAGAGAGGGCTAATGGTGTCATTGCAGGAATCATTAGAAAGATGGTGCAAAACAAGACAAAATTATGGGATGACTTCTTGGATGGTGCCTTGTGGGCATATCGAACCACATATAGGGAAGCCACGGAGTTCACACCATTTCACTTGGTCTATGGTCAAGAGGCTTTGCAACCTATCGAGCTCAACATTCCAACAATGCGACTTCATGGCAAAGGAGCGCAAGATGATCAAGAGGTATGGATGGATCGACTTCTTACGTTAGTGGAGCTTGAGTGGAAAAGAGAAGCAGCATACGAGTGCTACAAGAGGAAAGCCACACAAGCGAAAGAAACGCACGACAAGAAACTGAAGGACAAAGGCATCAAGGAAGGAGATCTTGTGCTAAGGTATGACAATCGACTTGACAATCGTTTTGATGCCAAGTTTGAAACTAGATGGCAAGGGCCATACATAGTCAAGAAGGCTTTCAATTCTAGTTACTATCAGCTTATGGACTTGAATGGTAAAGAGCACTCCAGGAAGGTAAACGGGTATCGCTTGAAGCCCTATTTGAGTCGCCTTCTACCAAAGGATCTACCAAAGATCTGTCCAAAGGCCGCTGTCTTATGTAGGTATTGTTACATGAAGCATGAGTGTAACTCCAGCCAAAATTCTGAGGGGCCAAACAATGAAGATCTCGTCAAGGACTCTAAAGCACTCTCTTTGGAAAAGATGCTCTATGATGGTACATGAATATACCATCATCCTGGGGGAGGGCTAATGATAGCCGTTTTTCGGCTCTCCATAATTGCCATAGTAAGTTACTCCACCCTAGCAAATTCACCCAAACGCTATGGCTATCCCTACCATTTCACTGTACATAGGCGTGTGTGAGTTAGGGGGCTTTTCCATATCTTCTAAAAAACCTCAGCTAGCTAGTCACTGGCTAGGTGAGCCAAAAAAAAAAAAAAAATTAAAAAAATAAAAGTATATTATGGCCTCTTTGTGTGTAAATATTTCATTGTATATATGGCCTAAATATAGGGATTTTTTATAATTATTTTGGTATTTTATTTAAATATTTCTACTTAGGTGTGTGTTTTATTAAACCTATGTACACCTTCTTTCATCCTCTTACACCATAATTATATTTTTTGCCAATATGTACATACTCTAACCTCATATTTTTCCTTTATACAAATCACTCCACATTTTCACCCTCACCCTCGTAAAAACAAAAAATTGATTTCTACTCATTGGTTACTTTTATTATATTATTTACTTGCATACCTTTTCCTCTTTCACCCAAAATAATTCAAGGAGGGACCATATCATATGATTCCAATATCTTTCCATATCCATAACTCCTCCATATTTTTATTATTATTTTTACTCATTATTCTAACACCATGTGCTCATTGAGCTAAAGTCCATGAATAGTCCATACACTAGTCCCACCATGTATATATTTCTTATTTCACCAATAATCCTCCTCCATGCATGGGTCAAGGGCAACTTGAATGCTTTGTATTATAATATGACAAAGGAGGGGCTCACTCTTGGATGCATTGTACAAATTCAACAAAGGAGGGGGCCACTAAAAGACTTTTGCAGGCATAAAAAACAGGCTTTTTGGTGAGAATTTTGGCACCTATCTCCACTCCGAATTTGGAGCGGTGGTCAAAAGAGAAAATGTAGCCCACGCTCTGAATATCACCTCAAATTTTTCATGATTTTTGGAGCTACCAGCGGTGAGCTATGATTTTTTGAGTGGACCCCAGTCTGCCCACTTTTCTCACAAGTAGCCCTTAGTCTTCTCTCACCCTTTCACACACCTACTCACTCTTACACATCCCTCCCTCTCCTTCCCTCACTCAAACCTGCAATTTCCATGGCTTCTCCCACCCTCTTCACCATTACCCTTCTCTCTCTCATCCCTATAGTTCTTTTATGAACCTCTACATACATACACCTCTCCATGTCTCTCTCTATTGCTTCTATGTTACAATTTCATTTACCTCTCCTAAAATATCTAAAATTCAGCATCTTAACCATGATAACTTCTGCAAATTGAGGATTTTTCATCAACAAATCCTCTTTTCATCGTGGTGGTCAACCGTGGCGGCGGCGTAAAGAAGCGAAGAAGAAGAAGAAGACCAGCGGTCTTTTTTTTCACAATCTACACAAGGGTGAGTTCAAGCTTCTTCAAAGCTTCACCACCTCAATGATTCTCTTTTAATTCACCCCTCTTCCTTCATCAAATCAACTCACTCTACCCATTGTAAATGTAACATTAACTTTCTAGTGATTACTAACGACTTACATACTAACACAAAATAGCATTGACCTAACCATAAAAGACACCTCACCTCAAGACATGTATAGTAACTCTTTCTCTCTCTCTCTCTCTCTCTCTCTCTCTCTCTCTCTCTCTCTCTCTCTCTCTCCCCTTCTTTAAAACTTACTTTCACCTTATCTACCATCAATAATGTTTTCTTTTGAGCCCACACCCATGACTCAAGCAGACAAAGAAGGCCCGCAATGTTTTGATATTCAAAAAAATCATAATCCTGATTTGTTAGCTTGTAAATTAGGATTTCCAATAATCTTAATGAGGGGTCTCCAACCTATAAATAGGCCCCTCTCCTTCTTGTAAAACAACCTCCAACATCTCACAACGCACCCCAACACTCTATGCGTGAGGAGAGACTTAGGTGTAGCAACCACTTGTGAGCTTCACTCTTGGTGTGAGAGAAGCCTTCAAGCTACACATTGCAAGTGAGAGAGCGTGAGCTCCACAAATCTCAAAACCACTATTGTATTGCTCCTTCATCATCAATAAATTGAGGTTTGGTGCATCAAAGGCGTGATTCGACGGTCAAATCTTCGTCCTTCCATTTGTGCAATACGGTTTGGTGAATTCAAGGTGACTTGTGTGTTTTGAGTTTTTATCGGTTGATCTTGATTTTAGAAAGTGTTTTAGTGTGTTTTTCATTGCCAGTTTTTTGTCCATTGTAAGAGGGTATTGTGGTGAGAGGTCTCCCACACCCTAAGACGTGTGTGTGTGTGTTTGGCAATGTTTAGCAATCACTAAGCATTGAGTGAGTTTTGTACAAGTTCTACGATGCATCATAACGAACCATCTCCATTTGCAAGTCACAAATAAGGTATTACGCAAGATCCTTTCCTCTCTCTCTTCCTTTGCTCTAGCTCTCTCTGGTCATTTCATGTGTTGTTTGGTGTGAGTGTTGTTGCTGTGTGGTGCATTCTTGGTTGTGCCAAAATCCTCTCTGCGTCCTATCGCATACCATAACTAGTTGTGCCACTATCTTGTTTGGTTTGGCTGTGGGTTTGTTGTTTGTGTTGTTGTGCTTTTGTGGTTGCCCCAGCCCAATTGAGCAACACGGAGCCTTGAAGGGGTGTCTAGAGGTCGCCTCTTTGTTGACCGCCCCGGACCGCCTCAATTTTGGTGCCCCATGAGGAGCAGCTTGTGTATGTTTTGTGAAGATCAACCTTTAGCATATCAAGTTAGCTTTGCTGAATCACGAAAATTTGTATGATCCCTTCATTCCATTGCAAGGCAAAAGGTACACATAATTGTTAGTACTAAGTTGCAATTTCAGCGAGTAATTCGTAGAATTTTAGGTCCTCTTAGGTTGGATAGAGATAAACGCATCAGTAAATCCTTTTATTTTGCCTTCATTAGGTACGACCTTAGTTTGGACGTCTATATTTTTGTTTTGTTTTAAAGAATTAGGTAATGCATAGACCATTGGATAATGGCCCAGGAATACAGGTTTTTCCCTTTCATCTCACTCCACACATTAGAGTAAACATTGCAATTAGTAGAAAAATCCATTTTCAACAACGTATGGTATTCATTTTGGTGCCCAAAGAGTAGGAGAAATTTCGCGTCACCAAACCCTGTCTTTACCTCTTATTGATTATCATAGGTCATTTCATGTGAATATTTTTTTTTTGTTATAGAATAGATTGCAATCTTAGAAAATATTATTGTGTAAATCTTTTTAAGAAAGAAAAACAAAAACGCGTCACTTTGAAATCAATTCAATGGAAAGCCAACGCCAAATGTCTGGATATCCTCTTTTCTTTGGAGAGCCTGGAGAGGATGCTGAATTATTTTTAGCGAATTTCAAGATGTCTTGCCGTATCAAGAGGATAATAACTGATCAAGAACGTGTAGAAATGTTTGAGGTGGTCCTTAGGAAAGATGCTAGTACTTGGTTTGACTCTTTGCCTGAGGAAGTTAAGGGAATTACACAAGTTTTGAATCGTTTTAAGAGATACTTCTTTGATCCCCAAAACACTCAAAACTATGGCAAGACATTGTTTCTCATAAGCAAAAAGACTTAGATGACTACTACTTGTACAAGCAAGAGTTTTCTACGTCTTTGGGCTCTATGGATACGAAATGTTGCTAACCCTGGTGATGGTGCAGAATTTCTAAAGAAGGAGAGGTTCATAGCCGGACTCTTTCCTGACCTTAAGGTAAAAGTTGAGGCGGGTGCACCTGCTACCTTTGATGCAGCTGAAACTAGGGCTGCTGAGAAATATAGGAAACTCAAGTGCTTAAGGGGGAGGTTCCAATAGAAGGTCTTAGACCCAAAGGTAAGTCACAAGCATCAACATCTAAGGAGCTTCCTGAGGTAACGGCGGAAGTGATTGAGAAGTTAAATGAATCTTTAAGCAGCTTGTCAATTCACCTTGCACAAGCCGTAGGTCCAAAGGGACAAGCAAAGAAGTCTGAAGAGCGAGACCCACGACCTAGGAGAGTCTTGCAATGTTGGAATTGCGGTGAGTCTGGACATGGGATGTATAATTGTCCTTGGCCCCGTGGGAGCCAGGGAGACCTAACTTGAATTACCCAGTGATGAATGCAGGTGAAGGAACTAGTCAACAACCAAGGCTTCTACAAAGGCCAAATGGACCAAGACCACCTCCACAAGGGGTAGAAGGAGTTCCACCTTTGCCAGATCCAAATGTGCATGTGGTAGAGGTGACAAATTCAAATGAGGTTGACATGGAAGCCAATGGCATTAAGCGTGGCCGACGAAAAGGTAAAGAGAAAGAAGGAGTTACATCACAGAGTGACCATGGACAAGGCAAGAAGGCAAAGGAAACCAAGGAAACCAAGAGGACTCGACGTCGTATCAACCTCCAAGACTTCCCTCTTGGACATGGTATGGCTCCGTACAACTTGTTGGAAGACATGAGAGGTAAGGGCCCTGATATTTCCATGGCCTCAATTTCTTGCATTATGTCCACAAGTTAGGAGGGATTTAACAAGGGCAGTTAGCACTAGGAGAAAGGTAAAAGAGAGTGTGCCTGTTGTAAAAATTGCACAAGCTGAAATGAATGAGGACATTACACCGGTGCTAGACTGTTACATCAAAGGGAGATTGGTTAGGAAAGGTCTAGTGGATGGGGGTGCACAAATTTGCATCATGACAGAGGGCTCATGCAAAAACTAGGCATGCACATCCATGAGACACCTGAAATTAGGGTCAAGATGGCAAACAATAGCAAGGCTAGGTGCGTAGGCATTTGTAAAAATGTTTTTGTGGAGGCCTTTGGCATTAAGAAGGCAGTGGATTTCTATGTCATGTCTACCAAGGGAAATGGTTACCCATTTATCCTAGGAAGACCATGGCTAATGAAAATGCGAGCTTTGCAGGATTGGGAGAGTGGAAAGCTAATTTGCAGGAATGACAATCACAAGAAGGTTGTCTTTGACATGAAGGAGCAACGCCAAGAGGAGCTTCATGAAGAATCATCTCAAAGTGAGACGGAAGAAGGTTGGACCGATAGCACTTCAGAAGAAGAAAGTAGCGGCAGCATTACTGAAGAGGAGTCTTCCATCGAAGTCATGGGGGTAAGGTTTAAGCCAAGCAACCAAGAGACCTCTTGTCAAGGCTTGGAGGAGGTAGGTCCTCAAGAGAACGAAGGTGATCAAGATGAAGGGATGCTGGAAGGTATGCTATCAACAACACTTACAAAGGATGAAAGAGAGGAGTTCAAATGTGTGCTAAGGAAGTTTCCTAGGCTTTTTGCTAAAGACTACACCGATGTGCGTGGAGTAGATGCTGTTCAACACAAAATTGAGTTGAAGCCAGAGGCCACACCTAAGGCTCAGAAGCTACGAAGGCTAGGAGTCATCAAGGAGCAGGCTTTACTCAAGGAGGTAAGAAAGCTTCTAGCAGCAGGTTCATTTATCCAGTGGAGAATTCAGAGTGGGTCTCTCCTGTTGTTGTCACTCCTAAGAAGAACGGCAAGTGGAGGGTGTGTGTGGATTACCGTCCCCTCAATGAGGCAACAAAGAGAGATCACTTTCCCCTCCATTCCAGGATGAGATACTAAATGAGGTAGCTGGTCATGAGAAGTACACTGTGTGTGATGGCTACTCAGGTTACTTTCAAATAGGGATTGCACTGGAGGATCAATTGAAAACAACAACCTTTATCACTCTTGGGGTTGTTATGCTTTTAGAGTCATGCCATTTGGTCTGACAAATGCTCCTGCAAACATTCCAACGTTTCATGAATATGGTGTTTCAAGCATTCTTTGGAAAGTCAATTAGGGTGTTCATTGATGATTTCTGTATTTATAGCTCAAAATCATTGCATCTACAAAGGATAGAAGAAGGTTTAAAGAAGCTCTACGACATGGGAGGTCAACTCAACCCCGACAAGTGCCATATAGGTGAGGATGAAGTAATCTTGCTTGGTCAAAAGTTTCTTACAAAGGCATTGAAGTGGATCCTTCGAAAGGCAAAGGCTCTTATTGAGCTACCATCACCCAAGAGTCTTAAGGAGGTCATCTCATTCATTCAAAAGGTGAAGTATATGTCACGCTTTATTCACTTAGCCTCGGAGTTACTTCACCCTTTGCAAAAGTTGACACAACAAGTAGAATTTGCATGGTCTGATGAGCTTGAAGAGTATTTTGTAACATTAAAGTCATTTTGTCAGAGCTACCAACACTCATGCCTCCTTGTTGGAGTACACATTCTTTGTTAGCTCTAGTGTTGGGAAAGAAACAATTGGTGCTGTGTTGCTACAACAAGATCCCCACAGTACAAGGATGCGACCCATCTACTTTGCTAGTAGGGTCATGAATGCTTTGGAGAGAGACTACACAGAAGGAGAACTCATGATGCTTTCTCTCATGTTTGCGGTGAGAAAGTTTAGATCCTACCTGCTACCAAAACCTTTTGTAATTCTCACTGCAGAAAATTTGTTCCCTTGGGTGTCATCTCAAATGAATCTTAGTACTAGGATCTCAAAGTGGATTATGGAGTTGCAAGAGTTTCAATACTCTTTCAAGGTAGAAGATAGTGTGCGTGCACAATTGGCAGGGATTCTCACTTATAGGGTGCACGAAAAGGAGATTAAGGTGCCTGAAGTAAAGACCCTACCATTGCCACCACCAAAAAGTATTCCTAATGCTTTTACTTTGTTCTTTGATGGAGCTTTTCGTCGAGCCACAGGAAAAGCAGGGGGAGGGCTAGTGTTGCTCAACCCAAGTGGAGAGGTGGTCACGAAAGAGAAGGTCAATCTACCAGGTTCAACTAGCAACAATGAAGCAGAATATGACACACTACTTCATGGTTTGAAGATGTGCATTGGCCAAGGGATAAAACGTCTCATGGTAAAAGGAGATGCACTTCTCATTGTTAAACAGATTTTAGGCATTTGGGCATGCAAGAATGAAAGCTTAAGGACAAAAGTTCATGCCATTCGTAGGATGTTTAATCAGTTTGAAGAAGTGCAACTATATCATATTCCGAGGAAACAAAATGAAGATGCCGATTTACTTGCACAACAAGCAGTTACATGTGTTGAGAGAGAAGTGCAGGTCATCATGGTGGCAGCAGCTGTCAAGCAACCGAGATACCAGGGATTGGAGTCATTGGGCTCCCATTATCGGCTACATTTTGGAGGGTGAGTTTCCACAAGACTTCACGAAGGCTCAGAAGAGGAGACTCATGAAGAAGGCAGGTTTCTATCTCTTCCTAGAAGGCTCCCTCTATCAAAAAGGGAAGGATCAAGTGTGCAGAAGAGTACCAACTATCGAGGAAATTCCAGCCATTCTAAAAGGTTTGCATGAAGAGGCATGTGGTGGTCATTTTTCCCAAGAATCAACTGTGAAGAAGATTTTGCTTGCGGGTATGTTTGGCCAAGCTTGCATGTGGATGTTCAACATTGGTGTAAAAGCTGTCACAATTGTCAGATAAATGGAAATAGAAGGTTGGTGCATGGCCCGAGGCAAATAGTGCTTGCAAATGGACCCTTTGAAAAGTGGGGCATTGATGCTATGGGTCCTCTGCCTAGGACAAAAAATGGTAAACTCTACATTCTAGTGGCTGTAGACTATATGACTAGGTGGGTGGAAGCTCAAAGTGTGGCAAGAGTTAATGAGAGGACAGTTAGCAAGTTTGTGTACACTCACATTTGTTGCAGATTTGGCACACCTTTGGAGATTGTTTCTGATAATGGTCCAGGATTTAGGAAGGGCTTGCTCACAGAAGTTTGTAATGAGCTTCACATTCTACATCGTCATAGCACACCCTACTATCCTCAATCAAATGGTTTGGTAGAGAGGGCTAATGGTGTCATTGCAGGAATCATTAGAAAGATGGTGCAAAACAAGACAAAATTATGGGATGACTTCTTGGATGGTGCCTTGTGGGCATATCGAACCACATATAGGGAAGCCACGGAGTTCACACCATTTCACTTGGTCTATGGTCAAGAGGCTTTGCAACCTATCGAGCTCAACATTCCAACAATGCGACTTCATGGCAAAGGAGCACAAGATGATCAAGAGGTATGGATGGATCGACTTCTTACGTTAGTGGAGCTTGAGTGGAAAGAGAAGCAGCATACGAGTGCTACAAGAGGAAAGCCACACAAGCGAAAGAAACGCACGACAAGAAACTGAAGGACAAAGGCATCAAGGAAGGAGATCTTGTGCTAAGGTATGACAATCGACTTGACAATCGTTTTGATGCCATTTTGAAACTAGATGGCAAGGGCCATACATAGTCAAGAAGGCTTTCAATTCTAGTTACTATCAGCTTATGGACTTGAATGGTAAAGAGCACTCCAGGAAGGTAAACGGGTATCGCTTGAAGCCCTATTTGAGTCGCCTTCTACCAAAGGATCTACCAAAGATCTGTCCAAAGGCCGCTGTCTTATGTAGGTATTGTTACATGAAGCATGAGTGTAACTCCAGCCAAAATTCTGAGGGGCCAAACAATGAAGATCTCGTCAAGGACTCTAAGCACTCTCTTTGGAAAAGATGCTCTATGATGGTACATGAATATACCATTATCCTGGGGGAGGGCTAATGATAGCCGTTTTTTCGGCTCTCCATAATTGCCATAGTAAGTTACTCCACCCTACCAAATTCACCCAAACGCTATGGCTATCCCTACCATTTCACTGTACATAGGCGTGTGTGAGTTAGGGGGCTTTTCCCATATCTTCTTAAAAACCCTCAGCTAGCTAGTCACTGGGCTAGGTGAGCCAAAAAAAATTAAAAATTAAAAAAATAAAAGTATATTATGGCCTCTTTGTGTGTAAATATTTCATTGTATATATGGCCTAAATATAGGGATTTTTTATAATTATTTTGGTATTTTATTTAAATATTTCTACTTAGGTGTGTGTTTTATTAAACCTATGTACACCTTCTTTCATCCTCTTACACCATAATTATATTTTTTGCCAATATGTACATACTCTAACCTCATATTTTTCCTTTATACAAATCACTCCCACATTTTCACCCTCACCCTCGTGAAAACAAAAAATTGATTTCTACTCATTGGTTACTTTTATTATATTATTTACTTGCATACCTTTTCCTCTTTCACCCCAAAATAATTCAAGGAGGGACCATATCATATGATTCCAATATCTTTCCATATCCATAACTCCTCCATATTTTTATTATTATTTTACTCATTATTCTAACACCATGTGCTCATTGAGCTAAAGTCCATGAATAGTCCATACACTAGTCCCACCATGTATATATTTCTTATTTCACCAATAATCCTCCTCCATGCATGGGTCAAGGGCAACTTGAATGCTTTGTATTATAATATGACAAAGGAGGGGCTCACTCTTGGATGCATTGTACAAATTCAACAAAGGAGGGGGCCACTAAAAGACTTTTGCAGGCATAAAAAACAGGCTTTTTGGTGAGAATTTTGGCACCTATCTCCACTCCGAATTTGGAGCGGTGGTCAAAAGAGAAAATGTAGCCCACGCTCTGAATAATCACCTCAAATTTTTTCATGATTTTTGGAGCTACCAGCGGTGAGCTATGATTTTTTGAGTGGACCCCAGTCTGCCCACTTTTCTCACAAGTAGCCCTTAGTCTTCTCTCACCCTTTCACACACCTACTCACTCTTACACATCCCTCCCTCTCCTTCCCTCACTCAAACCTGCAATTTCCATGGCTTCTCCCACCCTCTTCACCATTACCCTTCCTCTCTCATCCCTATAGTTCTTTATGAACCTCTACATACATACACCCTCTCCATGTCTCTCTCTATTGCTTCTATGTTACAATTTCATTTACCTCTCCTAAAATATCTAAAATTCAGCATCTTAACCATGATAACTTCTGCAAATTGAGGATTTTTCATCAACAAATCCTCTTTTCATCGTGGTGGTCAACCGTGGCGGCGGCGTAAAGAAGCGAAGAAGAAGAAGAAGACCAGCGGTCATTTTTTTCACAATCTACACAAGGGTGAGTTCAAGCTTCTTCAAAGCTTCACCATCTCAATGATTCTCTTTAATTCACCCCTCTTCCTTCATCAAATCAACTCACTCTACCCATTGTAAATGTAACATTAACTTTCTAGTGATTACTAACGACTAACATACTAACACAAATAGCATTGACCTAACCATAAAAGACACCTCACCTCAAGACATGTATAGTAACTCTCTCTCTCTCTCTCTCTCTCTCTCTCTCTCTCTCTCTCTCTCTCTCTCTCTCTCTCTCTCTCTCTTAAAACTTACTTTCACCTTATCTACCATCAATAATGCTCTCTTTTGAGCCCACACCCATGACTCAAGCAGACAAAGAAGGCCCGCAATGTTTTGATATTCAAAAAAATCATAATCCTGATTTGTTAGCTTGTAAATTAGGATTTCCAATAATCTTAATGAGGGGTCTCCAACCTATAAATAGGCCCCTCTCCTTCTTGTAAAACAACCTCCAACATCTCACATAGCACCCCAACACTCTATGCGTGAGGAGAGACTTAGGTGTAGCAACCACTTGTGAGCTTCACTCTTGGTGTGAGAGAAGCCTTCAAGCTACACATTGCAAGTGAGAGAGCGTGAGTTCCACAAATCTCAAAACCACTATTGTATATGCTCCTTCATCATCAATAAATTGAGGTTTGGTGCATCAAAGGCGTGATTCGACGTTCAAATCTTCGTCCTTCCATTTGTGCAATACGTTTTGGTGAATTCAAGGTGACTTGTGTATTTTGAGTTTTATCGGTTGATCTTGATTTTAGAAAGTGTTTTAGTGTGTTTTTCATTGCCATTTTTTGTCCATTGTAAGAGGGTATTGTGGTGAGAGGTCTCCCACACCCTAAGACAGTGTGTGTGTGTGTTTTGGCAATGTTTAGCAATCACTAAGCATTGAGTGAGTTTTATACAAGTTCTACGATAGCATCATAACGAACCATCTCCATTTGCAAGTCACAAATAAGGTATTACGCAAGATCCTTTCCTCTCTCTCTTCCCTTTGCTCTAGCTCTCTCTGGTCCAGTTTGTGTGTGTCTTGGTGTGAGGTTGTTTGTGTGTGTTGTGTGGTGCATCTTCTTGGTTGTGCCAAAATCTCTCTTGCGTCCTAGTTCGCATACCATAACTAGGTGGTGCCCCTATCTTGTTTGGGTTTGGCTGTGGGTTTGTTGTTGTGTTGTGCTTGTGGTTGCCCCAGCCCCAATTGAGCAGCACGGGAGCCTTGAGGGGTGTTTAGAGGTCGCCTCTCTTGTTGCCCGCCCCGGACCGCCTCAATTTTGGTGCCCCCACGGAGGACGGCTTGTGTATTTTTGTGTAGAATCAACCTTTAGCATAGTCAAGTAGCTTGCATGAATCACGAGAATTTGTATGATCCCTTCATTCCCATTGCAAGGCAAAAGGTACACATAATTGTTAGTACTAAGTTGCAATTTCAACGTGTAATTCGTAGAATTTTAGGTCCTCTTAGGTTGGCCGAGATAAACGCTTCAGTAAATCCTTTTATTTTGCCTCTCATTAGGTACGACCTTAGTTTGGACGTCTATATTTTTGTTTTGTTTTAAGCATTAGGTCATGCATAGACCATGGATAATGGCCCAGGAATAGAGGTTTTCCCCTCCATTTCACTCCACACATTAGAATAAACATTGCAATTAGTAGAAAAATCCATTTTCAACAACGTATGGTGTTCATGTTTGGTGCCCAAAGAGTAGGAGAAATTCTCGCATCACCAAACCCTGTCATCCTACCTCTTATTGATTATCATAGGTCATTTGATGTGAATATTTTTATTTTGTTGTAGAATAGATTGCAATTTAGAAACATTATTGTGTAAATCTTTTTAAGAAAGAAAAACAAAAACGCGTCACTTTGAAATCAATTCAATGGAAAGCCAACGCCAAATGTCTGGATATCCTCTTTTCTTTGGAGAGCCTGGAGAGGATGCAGAATTATTTTTAGCGAATTTCAAGATGTCTTGCCGTATCAAGAGGATAGTAACTGATCAAGAACGTGTAGAAATGTTTGAGGTGGTCCTTAGGAAAGATGCTAGCACTTGGTTTGACTCTTTGCCTGAGGAAGTTAAGGGGAATTACACAGAAGTTTTGAATCGTTTCAAGAGATACTTCTTTGATCCCCAAAACACTCAAAAACTATGGCAAGACATTGTTTCTCATAAGCAAAAAGACTTAGATGACTACTACTTGTACAAGCAAGAGTTTCTACGTCTTTGGGCTCTATGGATACGAAATGTTGCTAACCCTGGTGATGGTGCAGAATTTCTAAAGAAGGAGAGGTTCATAGCCGGACTCTTTCCTGACCTTAAGGTAAAAGTTGAGGCGGGTGCACCTGCTACCTTTGATGCAGCTGAAACTAGGGCTGCTGAGAAATATAGGAAACTCAAGTGCTTAAGGGGAGGTTCCAATAGAAGGTCTTAGACCCAAAGGTAAGTCACAAGCATCAACATCTAAGGAGCTTCCTGAGGTAACGGCGGAAGTGATTGAGAAGTTAAATGAATCTTTAAGCAGCTTGTCAATTCACCTTGCACAAGCCGTAGGTCCAAAGGGACAAGCAAAGAAGTCTGAAGAGCGAGACCCACGACCTAGGAGAGTCTTGCAATGTTGGAATTGCGGAGAGTCTGGACATGGGATGTATAATTGTCCTTGGCCCCGTGGGAGCCAGGGACCTAACTTGAATTACCCAGTGATGAATGCAGGAGAAGGAACTAGTCAACAACCAAGGCTTCTACAAAGGCCAAATGGACCAAGACCACCTCCACAAGGGTAGAAGGAGTTCCACCTTTGCCAGATCCAAATGTGCATGTGGTAGAGGTGACAAATTCAAATGAGGTTGACATGGAAGCCAATGGCATTAAGCGTGGCCGACGAAAAGGTAAAGAGAAAGAAGGAGTTACATCACAGAGTGACCATGGACAAGGCAAGAAGGCAAAGGAAACCAAGGAAACCAAGAGGACTCGACGTCGTATCAACCTCCAAGACTTCCCTCTTGGACATGGTATGGCTCCGTACAACTTGTTGGAAGACATGAGAGGTAAGGGTCCTGATATTTCATGGCCTCAATTTCTTGCATTATGTCCACAAGTTAGGAGGGATTTAACAAGGGCAGTTAGCACTAGGAGAAAGGTAAAAGAGAGTGTGCCTGTTGTAAAAATTGCACAAGCTGAAATGAATGAGGACATTACACCGGTGCTAGACTGTTACATCAAAGGGAGATTGGTTAGGAAAGGTCTAGTGGATGGGGGTGCACAAATTTGCATCATGACAGAGGGACTCATGCAAAAACTAGGCATGCACATCCATGAGACACCTGAAATTAAGGTCAAGATGGCAAACAATAGCAAGGCTAGGTGCGTAGGCATTTGTAAAAATGTTTTTGTGGAGGCCTTTGGCATTAAGAAGGCAGTGGATTTCTATGTCATGTCTACCAAGGGAAATGGTTACCCATTTATCCTAGGAAGACCATGGCTAATGAAAATGCGAGCTTTGCAGGATTGGGAGAGTGGAAAGCTAATTTGCAGGAATGACAATCATAAGAAGGTTGTCTTTGACATGAAGGAGCAACGCCAAGAGGAGCTCCATGAAGAATCATCTCAAAGTGAGACGGAAGAAGGTTGGACCGATAGCACTTCAGAAGAAGAAAGTAGCGGCAGCATTACTGAAGAGGAGTCTTCCATCGAAGTCATGGGGGTAAGGTTTAAGCCAAGCAACCAAGAGACCTCTTGTCAAGGCTTGGAGGAGGTAGGTCCTCAAGAGAACGAAGGTGATCAAGATGAAGGGATGCTGGAAGGTATGCTATCAACAACACTTACAAAGGATGAAAGAGAGGAGTTCAAATGTGTGCTAAGGAAGTTTCCTAGGCTTTTTGCTAAAGACTACACCGATGTGCGTGGAGTAGATGCTGTTCAACACAAAATTGAGTTGAAGCCAGAGGCCACACCTAAGGCTCAGAAGCTACGAAGGCTAGGAGTCATCAAGGAGCAGGCTTTACTCAAGGAGGTAAGAAAGCTTCTAGCAGCAGGGTTCATTTATCCAGTGGAGAATTCAGAGTGGGTCTCTCCTGTTGTTGTCACTCCTAAGAAGAACGGCAAGTGGAGGGTGTGTGTGGATTACCGTCCACTCAATGAGGCAACAAAAAGAGATCACTTTCCCCTCCCATTCCAGGATGAGATACTAAATGAGGTAGCTGGTCATGAGAAGTACACTGTGTGTGATGGCTACTCAGGTTACTTTCAAATAGGATTGCATTGGAGGATCAATTGAAAACAACCTTTATCACTCCTTGGGGTTGTTATGCTTTTAGAGTCATGCCATTTGGTCTGACAAATGCTCCTGCAACATTCCAACGTTTCATGAACATGGTGTTTCAAGCATTCTTTGGAAAGTCAATTAGGGTGTTCATTGATGATTTCTGTATTTATAGCTCAAAATCATTGCATCTACAAAGGGTAGAAGAAGGTTTAAAGAAGCTCTACGACATGGGAGGTCAACTCAACCCCGACAAGTGCCACATAGGTGAGGATGAAGTGATCTTGCTTGGTCACAAAGTTTCTTACAAAGGCATTGAGGTGGATCCTTCAAAGGCAAAGGCTCTTATTGAGCTACCATCACCCAAGAGTCTTAAGGAGGTCATCTCATTCATTCAAAAGGTGAAGTATATGTCACGCTTCATTCACTTAGCCTCGGAGTTGCTTCATCCTTTGCAAAAGTTGACACAACAAGTAGAATTTGCATGGTCTGATGAGCTTGAAGAGTATTTTTGTAACATTAAAGTCATTTTGTCAGAGCTACCAACACTCATGCCTCCTTGTTGGGAGTACACATTCTTTGTTAGCTCTAGTGTTGGAAGGAAACAATTGGTGCTGTGTTGCTACAACAAGATCCCCACAGTACAAGGATGCGACCCATCTACTTTGCTAGTAGGGTCATGAATGCTTTGGAGAGAGACTACACAGAAGCAGAACTCATGATGCTTTCTCTCATGTTTGCGGTGAGAAAGTTTAGATCCTACCTGCTACCAAAACCTTTTGTAATTCTCACTGCAGAAAATTTGTTCCCTTGGGTGTCATCTCAAATGAATCTTAGTACTAGGATCTCAAAGTGGATTATGGAGTTGCAAGAGTTCAATACTCTTTCAAGGTAGAAGATAGTGTGCGTGCACAATTGGCAGGGATTCTCACTTATAGGGTGCACATGAAGGAAATTAAGGTGCCTGAAGTAAAGACCCTACCATTGCCACCACCAAAAAGTATTCCTAATGCTTTTACTTTGTTCTTTGATGGAGCTTTTCGTCGAGCCACAGGAAAAGCAGGGGGAGGGCTAGTGTTGCTCAACCCAAGTGGAGAGGTGGTCATGAAAGAGAAGGTCAATCTACCAGGTTCAACTAGCAACAATGAAGCAGAATATGACACACTACTTCATGGTTTGAAGATGTGCATTGGCCAAGGGATAAAACGTCTCATGGTAAAAGGAGATGCACTTCTCATTGTTAAACAGATTTTAGGCATTTGGGCATGCAAGAATGAAAGCTTAAGGACAAAAGTTCATGCCATTCGTAGGATGTTTAATCAGTTTGAAGAAGTGCAACTATATCATATTCCGAGGAAACAAAATGAAGATGCCGATTTACTTGCACAACAAGCAGTTACATGTGTTGAGAGAGAAGTGCAGGTCATCATGGTGGCAGCAGCTGTCAAGCAACCGAGATACCAGGGATTGGAGTCATTGGCTCCCATTATTGGCTACATTTTGGAGGGTGAGTTTTCACAAGACTTCACGAAGGCTCAGAAGAGGAGACTCATGAAGAAGGCAAGTTTCTATCTCTTCCTAGAAGGCTCCCTCTATCAAAAAGGGAAGGATCAAGTGTGCAGAAGAGTACCAACTATCAGGAAATTCCAGCCATTCTAAAAGGTTTGCATGAAGAGGCATGTGGTGGTCATTTTTCCCAAGAATCAACTGTGAAGAAGATTTTGCTTGCGGGGTATGTTTGGCCAAGCTTGCATGTGGATGTTCAACATTGGTGTAAAAGCTGTCACAATTGTCAGATAAATGGAAATAGAAGGTTGGTGCATGGCCCGAGGCAAATAGTGCTTGCAAATGGACCCTTTGAAAAGTGGGGCATTGATGCTATGGGTCCTCTGCCTAGGACAAAAAATGGTAAACTCTACATTCTAGTGGCTGTAGACTATATGACTAGGTGGGTGGAAGCTCAAAGTGTGGCAAGAGTGAATGAGAGGACAGTTAGCAAGTTTGTGTACACTCACATTTGTTGCAGATTTGGCACACCTTTGGAGATTGTTTCTGATAATGGTCCAGGGTTTAGGAAGGGCTTGCTCACAGAAGTTTGTGAAGAGCTTCACATTCTACATCGTCATAGCACACCATACTATCCACAATCAAATGGTTTGGTGGAGAAGGCTAATGGTGTCATTGCAGGAATCATTAGAAAGATGGTGCAAAACAAGACAAAATTATGGGATGACTTCTTGGATGGTGCCTTGTGGGCATATCGAACCACATATAGGGAAGCCACGGAGTTCACACCATTTCACTTGGTCTATGGTCAAGAGGCTTTGCAGCCTATCGAGCTCAACATTCCAACAATGCGACTTCATGGCAAAGGAGCACAAGATGATCAAGAGGTATGGATGGATCGACTTCTTACGTTAGTGGAGCTTGAGTGGAAAAGAGAAGCAGCATACGAGTGCTACAAGAGGAAAGCCACACAAGCGAAAGAAACGCACGACAAGAAACTGAAGGACAAAGGCATCAAGGAAGGAGAGCTTGTGCTAAGGTATGACAATCGACTTGACAATCGTTTTGATGCCAAGTTTGAAACTAGATGGCAAGGGCCATACATAGTCAAGAAGGCTTTCAATTCTAGTTACTATCAGCTTATGGACTTGAATGGTAAAGAGCACTCCAGGAAGGTAAACGGGTATCGCTTGAAGCCCTATTTGAGTCGCCTTCTACCAAAGGATCTACCAAAGATCTGTCCAAAGGCCGCTGTCTCATGTAAGTATTGTTACATGAAGCATGAGTGTAACTCCAGCCAAAATTCTGAGGGGCCAAACAATGAAGATCTCGTCAAGGACTCTGAAGCACTCTCTTTGGAAAAGATGCTCTATGATGGTACATGAATATACCATCATCCTGGGGGAGGGCTAATGATAGCCGTTTTTTCGGCTCTCCATAATTGCCATAGTAAGTTACTCCACCCTACCAAATTCACCCAAACGCTATGGCTATCCCTACCATTTCACTGTACATAGGCGTGTGTGAGTTAGGGGCTTTTCCCATATCTTCTTAAAAAACCTCAGCTAGCTAGTCACTGGGCTAGGTGAGCCAAAAAAAAATAAAAAATAAAAAAATAAAAGTATATTATGGCCTCTTTGTGTGTAAATATTTCATTGTATATATGGCCTAAATATAGGGATTTTTTATAATTATTTTTATTTTATTTAAATATTTCTACTTAGGTGTGTGTTTTATTAAACCTATGTACACCTTCTTTCATCCTCTTACACCATAATTATATTTTTTGCCAATATGTACATACTCTAACCTCATATTTTTCCTTTATACAAATCACTCCCACATTTTCACCCTCACCCTCGTGAAAACAAAAAATTGATTTCTACTCATTGGTTACTTTTATTATATTATTTACTTGCATACCTTTTCCTCTTTCACCCAAAATAATTCAAGGAGGGACCATATCATATGATTCCAATATCTTTCCATATCCATAACTCCTCCATATTTTTATTATTATTTTTACTCATTATTCTAACACCATGTGCTCATTGAGCTAAAGTCCATGAATAGTCCATACACTAGTCCCACCATGTATATATTTCTTATTTCACCAATAATCCTCCTCCATGCATGGGTCAAGGGCAACTTGAATGCTTTGTATTATAATATGACAAAGGAGGGGCTCACTCTTGGATGCATTGTACAAATTCAACAAAGGAGGGGGCCACTAAAAGACTTTTGCAGGCATAAAAAACAGGCTTTTTGGTGAGAATTTTGGCACCTATCTCCACTCCGAATTTGGAGCGGTGGTCAAAAGAGAAAATGTAGCCCACGCTCTGAATAATCACCTCAAATGTTTTCATGATTTTTGGAGCTACCAGCGGTGAGCTATGATTTTTTGAGTGGACCCCAGTCTGCCCACTTTTCTCACAAGTAGCCCTTAGTCTTCTCTCACCTTTCACACACCTACTCACTCTTACACATCCCTCCCTCTCCTTCCCTCACTCAAACCTGCAATTTCCATGGCTTCTCCCACCCTCTTCACCATTACCCTCCTCTCTCATCCCTATAGTTCTTTTATGAACCTCTACATACATACACCCTCTCCATGTCTCTCTCTATTGCTTCTATGTTACAATTTCATTTACCTCTCCTAAAATATCTAAAATTCAGCATCTTAACCATGATAACTTCTGCAAATTGAGGATTTTTCATCAACAAATCCTCTTTTCATCGTGGTGGTCAACCGTGGCGGCGGCGTAAAGAAGCGAAGAAGAAGAAGAAGACTAGCGGTCATTTTTTTCACAATCTACACAAGGGTGAGTTCAAGCTTCTTCAAAGCTTCACCATCTCAATGATTCTCTTTTAATTCACCCCTCTTCCTTCATCAAATCAACTCACTCTACCCATTGTAAATGTAACATTAACTTTCTAGTGATTACTAACGACTTACATACTAACACAAAATAGCATTGACCTAACCATAAAAGACACCTCACCTCAAGACATGTATAGTAACTCTCTTCTCTCTCTCTCTCTCTCTCTCTCTCTCTCTCTCTCCTCTCTCTCTCTCTCTCTCTCCCTTCTTTAAAACTTACTTTCACCTTATCTACCATCAATAATGCTTTCTTTTGAGCCCACACCCATGACTCAAGCAGACAAAGAAGGCCCGCAATGTTTTGATATTCAAAAAAATCATAATCCTGATTTGTTAGCTTGTAAATTAGGATTTCCAATAATCTTAATGAGGGGTCTCCAACCTATAAATAGGCCCCTCTCCTTCTTGTAAAACAACCTCCAACATCTCACAACGCACCCCAACACTCTATGCGTGAGGAGAGACTTAGGTGTAGCAACCACTTGTGAGCTTCACTCTTGGTGTGAGAGAAGCCTTCAAGCTACACATTGCAAGTGAGAGAGCGTGAGTTCCACAAATCTCAAAACCACTATTGTATATGCTCCTTCATCATCAATAAATTGAGGTTTGGTGCATCAAAGGCGTGATTCGACGGTCAAATCTTCGTCCTTCCATTTGTGCAATACGGTTTGGTGAATTCAAGGTGACTTGTGTGTTTTGAGTTTTTATCGGTTGATCTTGATTTTAGAAAGTGTTTTAGTGTGTTTTTCATTGCCAGTTTTTTGTCCATTGTAAGAGGGTATTGTGGTGAGAGGTCTCCCACACCCTAAGACAGTGTGTGTGTGTGTTTTGGCAATGTTTAGCAATCACTAAGCATTGAGTGAGTTTTATACAAGTTCTACGATAGCATCATAACGAACCATCTCCATTTGCAAGTCACAAATAAGGTATTACGCAAGATCCTTTCCTCTCTCTCTTCCCTTTGCTCTAGATCTCTCTGGTCCAGTTTGTGTGTGTCTTGGTGTGAGGTTGTTTGTGTGTGTTGTGTGGTGCATCTTCTTGGTTGTGCAAAAATCTCTCTTGCGTCCTAGTTCGCATACCATAACTAGGTGGTGCCCCTATCTTGTTTGTGTTTGGCTGTGGGTTTGTTGTTGCGTTGTGCTTGTGGTTGCCCCAGCCGCAATTGAGCAGCACGGGAGCCTTGAGGGGTGTTTAGAGGTCGCCTCTCTTGTTGCCCGCCCCGGACCGCCCCACTACTTAGGTGGATTCAATTCTACCGCCTCATGATTATGCTTCCGCTATCACACTTGCAACTCTGTCACTCACATACTAAAAAAGGGATTGTCTAATATGATTGTTGGTTCCTAACAACACACAACAACACTAAAAGGAACCTAACTCTAGGACTAACTTTACGAGAAAAGTGCCAATGCTAAGTCGTCCTCATACAATCACGACCCCTGCATGCTAGGTTGGTCAGAATGAGTTTTTTGTTTTTCTGTTACCTCTCTCGATGAGAGAGTCATACCTGCAAACTATCGAATGCTTATATGATAAGCTGCAATTTAGACATAAGATGCGTAAGAGCACGTAGCTTGCATACACACTCTACAAACTTAACGAAAGTTCCTCAGCCCAGCATGCTCGTGTTATCTCTCTCTCTATATCTCTCTCTTTAAGGGAATAATGAAAATCGTCCAAGAAGATTTTGATACATGTTTTGCTCGTAAGTCAGTCTGAGCCTAGGTGCTCTACCTCTCAACTAAAACGTGACTAAAATGCTACTCAAATTAGTATTCATCGGTTTGTCCATTGAACACTAATTTGCATCGTGGCTATGAGCCACATGGGCTAAGAGCCATTGTCAAGCCAAGGGTAAGACCTAACTACTCGCATTCTTTGGGTGCTTGTTTTCAAGATTGAACAGCTCTACCCAGGGAAGTACACATTGATGTTACTAGACAAGCAAAAGTCTTGTTAGTACAGATGTCTAGGGTGTCATTTTTGCATTACATGTTTCCAATGCGACACGCAAGTTGAATTTTTTATAATCTTCCACTCACAACAGCTGATCTCTACAAGGACGTATTGATGCAACAATCAGTTGAGCCAGCATGGCTGTCCATAAGAGCTAAGCATTTCACTTTTGTTGTTTTCCTACTCCTATAGCACTACGGAGTGTCTATGGACATACTGTTTTGGGATACGACCCCGCGGGTGCTTACTAAATCACCCATAGTCATGGAGGATCATAGTTTGATCTATTCTTGATACACTTTCAAGGAAATCAGTCCGCAATATACCACGCGGTAGAAGACAAACTCAACTTTTTCAAGTTGATTCCAATCATTCTGTACACGGTTGACTATAGGTTACTGTTAACCTGCAAGTTGAGCAGTTTCTACAAAGGGTCTTAGCAAAGGATTTGACTACGTAAATTATAATCGAAGGGTTTGGATTGCAAAGGCAACACTCAGGATTTCCAGTGCAATGTTGCTTCTTTTTCATAGGTGGACGACATGCTCCTCTGTATTTGAATATGGGTAAGTGAACATTCAGTTCAATCTCCAGGTACGCATCTATTGATTTGGTGTTATTCCAGTTTTTAGTATGCATTACTTGGGTTTTTCAAGTCGTTTGAATACGCTTGAATATTTCAAGGCCATGCTAAGGGCATGTCGAAACGAGTATTTTGGGCCGTAGTGTCTAATGTACGTTATGCTGTTATGAATCCACTTGTAGGATTCAATTTGGCATGTTGTCACATAGGATACAACATGGTCTAGGGACTCAAGGAGTTCAGTTGATCCAGTTTGGAGCAATGGATGAGGGACCCTCTCACTCTTGTCTTAGAGTATTTAGAGCTACCTTCACACACAAGTACATCTTGTGCTTGTAGGATGTTCTTTTTTCAGACATCCTTAGTAGAGACATATTCCACAGGTGGAGAATATGAGTCTCTGGGACTGACACTAGTGCCCACTATTTCAAATATGTGTCAGGACAAAGTCCCTAGGTGTTGGTCAAATTTGTTTTCTAGACCATTTTCAGCACAACGTATCAGGAGCAACTTCAGTGGCAAAAAATTTTCGGATACTTATAATGGCTTGTTCAGCTTCAAGTATTGCTAAAAAACATTACAGATGATTGTTTATAAATATAGCAACGCTTTGCATGGTTAATGAAAAAGTTTCATTGTTGTCCCTAGAAGTGATTAGTGTTTCATCTTCTATTATGGTTCAAACATTTCAGCAAGGCTTGAAAATGATTACCACTACAAGTATTTAGTTTCTTTTCGGAACTATTTACATTCCTCTTTACTATGGGCTACGCACATCACATTCGCCATAAGTACTGGCTAAGAGGATCATGGATATACATGTTCGATTCTGTTTTTTGCTAAATGCATGCACACTAGGTGTTATGTGCCCTAGTGTTTAGCAAAGGCGGATTTGGAACGGCATGCATATTCCTCCAGTTGTTGCTTATGAAGCATTTTGTACTGTATGTGCAGTATCTCTATGACATTACTTTTGGGTATACTAATCACCAATAGAGGTCATGGCTCGGTTTGGGTGTTTGTGGATTTTTCAACTTAACCACGATGGTTCTTCCAAACATTGTAGATTCCTCAACAATGTTACACGATATTGTGATTCCCAATTACTAGCCATTTGGGAAGAGTATCTGTAAACCGTGAGGGAAAACACATCTCAGTACTGTCAGTTATCCAAGGGGATAGGCAAATTATGAAGTGTAATCTTGTGCTAAAGGATACACCAAGTGCGTACGTTAGCCCCAAGCGATCCAATCAGTAAGCATTTATTGCTCTACTTGGAGTTTGCTTACCATCCGTTAAAGCATGTTTGTGACTAAGAGTAGTCTCTTCATGTATAAATCAAGTTCTCAACCTTGAACACTAGTTAGGGTGGGGTTGTTTACTGTTGATGAGAAACGTCGGCAAGTTACCTTCGACGAAGGGGAGGAAGTATGTTTACATGTGCCAGAACATTCAGAAAGTGAATACTGGACCAACACCTAACTTATCTCGCCGATATTGTGGGCCTTTCAAAATACTCAAGCGAGTAGGTGATTGTGCCTTCAAATTATAGCTACCTACACATTCTCGTATTCATCCAGTGTTCATGTAAGCCGTTTACGTAAATGGTTACATGGGGATGACAATGTCATTGACCAACAGATTTTGGTTAATTTCATTGAACCTCCTACCTTACCACATGAACCTGAATGTGTTCTTGACTATCATGAGTTACGTACACATTATCATGTACAACAACAAGCCTTAATCAAGTGGAAAGACCTACCTGAGGAAGGTGCCACTTGGGAAAACTCTAGTGTTCTTAAGAATAAGTTTCCCACTTTTGTTTTGGAGGACAAAAACTCTTCTTAAGGGGTGAGTAATGTCCGAATACCGGCAAGGCCGGGCTAGACAAGGGCAAGGCCGGGCTAGGCAGTGTGGAAAGGGAGTCCAACTAGGGCAAAGGGCCAATGGCGAGGCTATATCTGGGTGGTTCGGTGGTGGAGTCCTAGGTTCTAGATCCCTTTGTCTTACATGACCTACACGGCTAACGCGTCGGGAATTTTTCCTTGGCTTATCCTAAACACCCGACTGTGGGCATCGAAGAGGGGTGGTGCCTAAATTAATATGGTTGATGTTGATACCCTACCACCTACTAGTATTTGGGATCCTTTCAGAGCTCATGTTTAGGAAGGGAGGCAAAGCTGCCTCATCTTATGTCCGTCTCATGCAGGTTGGAAGTGCTCTCGCTCACTTGCTACGAAGTGAAATTCTCTTTGTCAGCAATAGACAAAAAGTGGATGGATGGACCGATCAATCCCTACACAGGATCTCGTGCTCTACTGGTTATTTTGGCATAAACCTTTTTAGGTTATGATGTATCAAAATTTGCTCATTGCATTAATACATGGTTTCCTATTTCATTTAGATGGGTTATTTAAAGATTCTATGTTGTCATTCTCTCATGTCTCTGTGCACTCTATTTTCACCCTCCACTATATTCTCTCTCTCTTTTCTAGAATTATAATATCCACATATATTCACCTCCACAATGCTATATTATTATTTTAGTACGCTTTCATTCATTAGCACTAGTTGCTAGGTGCCTCTAGATGTAGTCTGGCTCATGGCCTAAACTCCATGCTTGGTCCGGCATTGAGAACTCCTCCCCTATGCAAACACTTCTTCAACTCTGATGTATATTGAAAATTGTATAAAGGTGTAAATTGTATATTTTATGCATAGACACCTGGGGAGGGTTATCTCTCAACTCGCATCAAAGAATATGCTTAAGGTTATGGGGATAGCCTAAATCCAGATACTAGTTAGGATAATTCGTGCATCGTGCACGCATTCATGCATGTTGTTTGGGAAAGGATATTGTATTCATGATGCATCTATAAGTCACATTGGTTGGTGGTACCTGTTTGACTTGTGTTCTAAAAAAAAATAAAAAAAATATGGTTAGATTTTGCCAGGGAAGCTCAAAATTTGCGCCTAGGACCGGCTATGAATGACATTAATCCATTTGGTCAAAGATCAACATCTTACAGTGTATGGCCCATTGTCATCGTCAACTACAACATTCCCCCGTGGTTGACTACGAAGAAGGGGCACCTATGGCTATGGCTAAGCTAGATTGTGTCGGGGCGGTATAAAGTGAAGAATATGGATGTGTATCTTCGTCCACTACTGGAAGAGCTACAACAATTGTGGATTGGCATAGAAGTGGTGGATATGAGCCAACACACAAGTCGATGGAATGCTATAATCAGAGGCATTCTAATGTGGACCATGCATGACTATCCCGGACTAGCAGAATGCTCACGTGATTTACACTCAAACTCAAACAGTGTAAATCTTGGTTTTTCTCAAGCTTATCTATTATCATGTGTATACATGCAGGGCTTCAAACAAGCGGATACAGAGCATGTGTCACATGTGGACCTAGACTGAATGCACGTTGGGCGCCCTCATTGAAGAATCAAATCTATGAAGGTCATCAAGCATATCTTTCAGAGAATCATGTGTTATGCGACGGCTTTTTGGGAAGAGAGCCACCGAGGATATCTGCACAAGCATGGTTAGAGCAGAAGGAGATGTGTGATGACGGTTTGCCCCCAGGGATGAAGAGGTTCTCTCTATGGTACGAGTTACCATATTGGCCCTGAATCATCATCAATCACTTTCTTGATCCAAGCACATATTCAAGAATGTGGGTAATCTGCCATGGGACCATCTGACTAGAAAGAAAGATACTTTGGGAGCCAGGGTTGACCTTAGAAATGTGGATCGTATGGAGAAATATTGGCCATAGAAAGCCACAGACAGCGTCCGATGGATCGATAAAATTCCCTAAAGCGCCATGGATTTTTAAAAGAGCCCAAGAACGCAAAGTAAAAGAGACCATTCGATCTATGCAGACCCCCACTCATGTAAGGCACTCACTCCGAACGTGTTTTACTAAAGAAGGAAAGCTTATCGGTTTGAAGTCACACGACCGGCATAAAATGTGTGAAGTATGTTTGAAGTGGAACATATCATAGTGGGAATTGTGTAACAAGTTCGTGTGTGGACTTTAATATCATTGTTGTACGTGTTTTGAAGTTTATTTTACCGATGTCCATTGAGGGATGTTTGTCTCTTGACGTTCGTAACACAATCTACAAACTTGCGAAGTTGGTGCAATGGATCTCACAAAAGGAGATCAACGTAGACTCCATACCATTCACCAAACTAAACGTTGAGGAGGTTGTGTGCATGTTTGAGAAACACTTCCCTACTACCATGCTAACCATTCAGGCGCATCTTCTTGTTCATGTAGTTGATGAGGTGGAAATAGCTGGCACAATACATTCCAGATGGATGTTCCTTTTAGAGCGTTCCATGAAAACTCTCAAGGGATATGTGCGTCAGAAGGCACGTCCGGAGGGTAGCATGACAGAAGGTTGACTGGTATCAGAGTCCCTAGTTTACATTAGAGAGTGGCTAGACCGATTTGATAATGCCCGGGACACGCTATGACAAACCATAGATGATGAGCGCATATCTGGGATTGTCATGTGCATTCTCGGTGTTGAGAAGAAGATGATGGAAAACCTAGAGGCTAAAATCAACCGATTTTGCGAAACTCACTTACTTTGGCACGCTACAAGAGATTTTGAGGATCGATTATAGAGGATTTTTTGTCGACTTCCTCGACGTGCAATGGTTCAAGATAATCATGGAGCGTCGCAACGCTACTGTGCATAGAGGAGAGTCTAGTTTTCTTGAGGTGGATTTAAGTAAGAAATGGATTGACCTAAGAGACACTTTCGTACTACCCGAGCATTGTGAATAAGTAAGTATGTAAATAGTTAACATCCAATTTTAGAAGTTATGTGCTTGGAAGCTCTCATGTAAGTTATGTGGCTCTGGCAGGTGATATTTCATCCTACAAAGTTTGCATCAAACTAGTGGTACGGCATAGAGGTAGACCCTTGTAGTGCATGGACATATGAAGGCTACCATGTGCCAATCACAGCGGCATCAATGAAGGAGATCGGAGAAGATGCTCAGTCAGAAGCCGCTGAGGTGGTGCTAGACGAGCATC
This sequence comes from Adiantum capillus-veneris, assembly GCF_014529385.1. Taxonomy (NCBI): domain Eukaryota; kingdom Viridiplantae; phylum Streptophyta; class Polypodiopsida; order Polypodiales; family Pteridaceae; genus Adiantum; species Adiantum capillus-veneris. The sequence goes on along the minus strand of NC_140938.1, from coordinate 123,427,796 downwards.
AAGCTGCTACTCTCTATGGGGTTCATGCAGAGGATCTACAAAATGAAACAGAGGACATCTGTCTAAATGGAGAGCTCTATATAGATATAGGAAGTTATGCTGAGCCGAGGATAAGAGAGAGAGATCTTAAAGCCATAAATATTGTATTTGAACAATTTTGCTCCTTTTTATAATATATATTGTATTCACGTGGCTTTTTGTCCATTCCTGTCTATATGTGTCATTGCGTCATTGTATTTAATGGTCTTTGCATCCACTCCAGGTACGTATTCTCTAGGTATGTTCTCACAAGCAGGGACGACGAGCACTGTACTCTGAGTGCGATGGAGACTGAAAATGCAATCGCGAAGGTGATCCGTCTCTGCTCATAGATGCTGCTTGCCCCACCACTAAATCTAGTTGATCGGGTGAAAGAGATGCTAAGAAGTACTAATAAAATATATTATAAAACGGAGCACTCGGAGCACAGTGCTTTTACAAACTCACATAAATTCAACAAAATCTCTCTACACAGGAATCCCTCCCCCTTTATGAGTCCTCTCTCTCTCTCTACTTGTCCATGTTTTCTTCTCCATTCATATAATATTAAGATTAAATGTCTGTGCGTTTAATGCAGGTATGAATGATGATGAGTTTCTTTCCTCTTTGTCACCCCAATAGAGGTAGTGGTACGTGGATCATCATCTCTCTAGAGCACCATCATGCGTTCCTACTCCTTTAGCATCTCCCTCTGTTTCGGAGCATTCAGCGTGCTCCAAAGCTTTGATGTCAACGAGACGATCTTCACACTTGTCTAGGCACCGACGCTCTAGTGGTGGCAACGACGGTTGTTGTGGGGATGCCACCGCCGATGCCTCGACACCGCCTCGTGTTCGACAAGGCTCTTTATCCTCCCCTTATTTGCCCTTCCCCACACCAGCCACGGAATCACCATGTACGCCAGGTTTTGTGCGGTTGACAACCATTCCTAGCAGTTATACACCACTACCTACTCCTCCAGGAGTCACACTAGTTGACATTCCTCACTTCGGGACCCAGACTCTAGTGGAGACACCTAACGTTCGTACCCCCATCGCTAGGCTGCTAGAGACCTCTACCGGGACACCCAGGTTCACGCATCACCGGTGAGAGGTCTTGCCTTACTCCGTCGACTTCAGCAGCGACATCATCTTGGATGATGAAGGGCAACAAGGTGATCTCACGCATGCGAGGCCTTTGCTCTCAGGTGCTTAGAAACTACATACTAAACACTTGGAGTGAAGCTCCAAGTGATTTAAAAGACAGAGTCATCAATATGCTGCATGACGAGTTTCCTGTTTCAACGCGGGATGACCGCTGCAATGAAGACTCGATGAAGGTTTGAATGCACGAATACTGGAAGCACAAGCGTTCTGAAGTGTAAACAACAATAAAGAATGGGTGGAACAAACCAGATTGACTGGCCAAAGAAGATTGAAAGAATGCGAAGAAAGTAGTACACGAGAATATTGACAAGTGGAAGCAACAAAAGGAGGTAGCCAAAGCTCAAGTAGAGGCAGGGAACTCGCACCACTTGGGGAGCGGCTGGTTGACAGCATTTGAAGCCGATATTGTAAGTGTTTTTTCATTGCTCTTTAGATTTGATAGTTTAGGGTTTAGGGGTTTTTTAATTCTAACATAATGGATTCTTTGTATGTTTTGACAGTGGTCGATGACAGGACGTGACCCCACACAGTACGAGCACGAGTACGCAGGCAGGAAGGGCTTAAACTCCTTGATGGACATTCTGAGTTCTCGTGGAGGCATGGTTAGTATTAGGGTTTACTCTTTTCTATTGTTGTATTGTTTTGTAAATTATATTTTTATATTTACAAAAAGGTGTCTTATTGTTTTTACTTGCAGAATCCAACAGATACGCCGCTTGGACGCGATGAGACGTGTGATTAGATGACATCAGTCTAGTCATAGCTAGATAGCATTAGTTTTCTTTTGTCATAGCATATGTATCATGACATGATGTTTATACGTCTTTTTGTAACTATTGGAAAACCATGTATATTTTCTCAATAATGGCAATGGTGTTGTAACTATTACATTTGCAAAGTTTAACAATCAAGTGATTTTGTCTATGATGTCTACAATTGTCATTGATTTAATTTCATCAATTTACTTTTGTCAGTTTTGTATCTTTGTTGTACAAACAATACTATGGATGATGGAGTTAATGGTTATATTATCTTGTGGGTGACTACTTTGGGTCTATATCTAAGCTTGCACTTTCTTTCAAAGGTGAATCTGGGCTTATCTTGGATTCATTTAGGTTTACTCTATTACTGAAACATTCAATATGGTTGATGGGTGGCAAGGCATTGAATGCCCTGCCACCAAAGTTTTTTTCTCTCGGGCGTCTCTATAGCAACGCACAGAGTGACGATTATAGAGACGTTCCCGTATCACCGATGTTAGCGACGGTCTTAGCAATGCCGGGAGTATAAAAATCCAATGTATTTCCATTGCTAACCGCATCACAAGTGCACACAACCTCTTGTAGTGCGGGGTAGTATGGGAAAGTCATTTTTACTAAAAAACATTGATTGGTAAGTGGAAGAGTTGACCACCAAAATCCAAGCCTTGTGTTTAGCAAAAAGCATGGAGCTATTCCTAGCTAAGAAGGGGGGGGCTAGTAGTTGGCTTGTGGCTCACTCTAGCTTTTTGCATTGCCTATAAAATCACCTGCAAGCCTCAATTTTCAGAGTCCTCTATTGCGTCCTACTACTGCAAGGCAATACTTTATTGTTATACGGAGTGGTGCAAGCTCTCCATCACCATCTCTATAAGCTCTTCTCTCTTGGTTACGGAAAGAAGAAGAAGAAGGATATTGTCTCTCTACTTGATTATCATCTCCTCTCTCCTTTCACGGTGTACGCACTCTCTGAAATCTCTTGTGGTGAATATCTCTCTAGATCTCATCATCCCTCTCTTTAGAGGATTCTTGCATGTGTCTGTGATGATTAGGTGTAGACTTTCTCCCAATTGCACAGATGCAGTGCTCTTTCGACCTATTAAAAACCCTAAATTGACGCTTTGATTCTTCATTGTGACCATTTCATGGAAGCTTCAGAACTTCATTGGAGAAGTCCAAGTAGTTTTTTGAGGAGGGGAAATCCTAATTGGAGGCCTCACAACCTTGAACACATAGTGAAAGTAGCACGGGACTGAATTCAATAATTTAGTATTCAACCTGTACTTGTATTCTAGTAGTCTGAATAGTAACTGCAATATTATGTGTGTATGTATCTACTATACACATTGGCAATCTAGGGGTTCAGAACCTGATGTCTTGACATTAGCACATTCATATGTGTAATGTATTGGTGAGGATGATGGAATGAGAAGAACGTTAAGGATATACTTCACCACATACAAGAGTGGCTTTGCTAGAGAAGTGTGTTCCAATGGAATGTATAGCCTGACTTATTTCATTATAATGAGGATGGAGGAATGCCAAGTTTAGATTCAAACTATGAAGAGATATTTTTAGAAGAAGAGGAGAGTACAATATTTCCAACATAGGAGAATCGGAATGAAGAGGACTCGGTTCCACCAACTAAGGACAAGGAGCAAGCTACAACATCAAATCATGATCAGAACGTTGTGTAAGGCAAAGAATACCATTATGGTCTTCTCTTTCTAGTGGAAGATGCATTTCAAGTGGAGTTGATTCAATTGGAGTAGAACTTTGAAGTTGTGATGTTCCAAGTGAGTAGTATTTCAAGTTTTGCATCAACATTACCTAGATATTCTATTTTTGAAATCTTAGAGAATGTTTTAGCAGCTATATGTCAAGATTGTTGTGGACATTGGAAATTATTTCAATTGCTCCATCTACAGTTGAAATGTATTCTCTCTCTGGTGAGGTGCACTAAATGTGAGGTCTAGATTGTTATTTGATTTTTGATGTCTTAATGGGTATGCGGAAGAAGAAGAAGTATGATGTTTGTATGAAATATGACCATGTTATGGATTGGGCCATTGTCCTTTGATTTTTGAATTTTATTTGATGGGAGATGTTTAAAAATATTTCTATATGACTAAATTACCTAGAAAAAAAGTTGTGGAGAATTTTTGTAAAGCATCGTCAAGGGAGAAGTTGCATAAAGGCATGGAGAAGTAAGATAAATTGGAATGTCTACTTAATGATGCATTAGAGTATTTGTCTAAGCGTAAAGGTAAGTGCATGAAGTCTTGTTGTACTAAGAAGGGAATTAGGCACTTGAGAAAAGCATGTGCATATTTGGAAAAGAAATATGAATATAGTTCTAATTGGGATGAGGGTAGCAGTGATGATGATAAGTTGTTTGCTGCATGAATCATCCATCCATGATTTATATCAATTGGCAATTTCCCTTTCTGATAAAGACTCTTTGACATGAGGTTAATTTTTCACCCATGATCTATCAACACAATGTATGGCTCTTCGAAGTCTCCCACTTTTACTAGGGTCTTAGTAGCTGCTCTTGCCCAATGATTCTTCAAGTTATAACTCTTGTGAGTGGTCTCGACTTCATTTTTATCATCCAAGAAGCGAACATGTTTTACTCCTCCCCTAGACTTGTAATCCATTTTCAAATCCAAAACTTGCATTGTGTGGGCATTGTGTTCCTCTTTCTTTTCTCTTTAATTCAAATGTAAGCATTGTCAGTTTTGTTGAGGTTCGCGACTATGTGTCTGTGAGCTCTAAATGCATATTTGAGTGCTTAAATCATTGTTTATTATCATTTTGACCATAGGATTGTGTTCTTAGACCATAGGAAGACATCTCTGGCATGTTCTATTATAGTTTTCATGACCTTTTTCATGATGGATTGTGATTTTGGTACCTTGTTGGATTGCAACCAGACTTGCTAGGATAGTGCCCCTAGGTGTCCTAGACCTCCTCCTAAAGTTTCGTTGCATTTCGAGTCCGTTCTAGTGCCGAAATGGCGTGATGACCTAGAGCTGTGAGAAATGACATAGGCAGATTTCCTGATCATTGAGTGTTGGTTTGCTTCTTGAGTAGTGTGTTTGCTTGTTCAGGTTCACTTCTTGAGATTGACGATCTCATCGAGTCTCCGTGCCCCATCCGAGTCACTTTCCCTGAGTATTGACATTATGTTAGTGCCAGAAAGCTATGTTGCAGACGTTCGTCGCAGCGACCCGCTAACATTGGCTCCATTGCCGGGGAATTGATCCTTAGATGGTGAGTGACCTAGTGCGTATTGGAACTACGCACTAGAATTCTTTAGAATTGGATGTTAGGGCAAAAATCTTGGATGTTATGGATGTTTTGCCTGGAGTAGGGCAAGTAGAAACTACCACCATCAAATTTGGGCTAAAAGATTGAAGGAAAAAAGGGTGAAAAACATATTTTGACTGAAATGACCATAACTCTGAAATTATGAAAATTTGATGGTAGAGATCTCAAAAATGATCTAAATTCAAAAATTTGTGGATCAAGGGCATCAGCAAAATCTCTAGAATTAATGTGGAATGTTTGGCAAGAATCTGTGGAGGAACATGGATCGCAATCCATGTACCCCAAAAAACCATTTTTGATAAAAAGTGATCAATGACATTGTGCATCATTGGGACACTGCTCTGATCAAGTTTTCTTGAAAGGAAAACTAACAAATCACTTTAGAATTGGATGTTAGGGCAAAAATAGTAAAACAGGCATTGCAGACACAAAATTGAGCAAATCTTGAGATTTTGGGATCCAAATTTAAAAAGGGGTGAGATTTGTCTTCTACAGGGCATAAAGAACCAACAGAACAAAATTCATGAAAAAATGTTGCCAAACATGGATCGCGATCTATGTAGCTTTTTGACATTTGGGGCTAATATTTGACAAGTGCATCCATGACATCATTTGGAACAACTTTCCAAAAGGCACCATGTCAAAAAATTGAAAAAGTTGGTCAAAATAGACAAATACAAAAACTAACCAAAAACCGCAAGGCAGACAGAAAAACTCACTTTTGAGTAGGAAAAATTTGTCCAAATTCAAAAAGATTTGGGGAAGAGTATCACCATAACATGAACTTCAAGCTGACCAAGTTTCATGTCAAAATCTGGTCAAACATGGATCGCGATCCATGTACCTCATGAAAACATTTTGAATTTTTTTTGGCTAAGATTTGAGCAGTAGGTAGCTGAGACATAGACAAACACTTTTCCCAAAAGAACCATATGCAAAAAAGTTGTAAAAAGTGTTGAAAAGAGCCAAAAATAGAACATTGTGAAAACTGTCGCAGCAGACTGTAGAGGTCAGTTTTGGTTGGGCAAAATTGATCCAAATTCAAAAATTCTTGGTGAGTAGTCTACAAACATCATAAGCTATCAGCAAATCAAAAATTCAGATCCAAAATTGGTGGAACATGGGTCGCCATCATGTACCCTGAGAATTTTTTGGACAGAAACTTTTCAAGCCTGTAGCAGAGACCATTGTGAACAAAAGTCCCCAAAGAATTTTTGTCAAAAAAGTCATCAAAAGAGTCAAAAACTGTTCAAAGAGAAAAACCCTAAAATAGACCTAGGTATTGACTTTTGCTTGACCACCAGTGGTCCAAATCATACAAAAACCATAAAGGAGGTATCAAGAGACCAAGGACAAGCTGTGTGCCTAGTCTCATTACTATCTGACACAAAGGTACATGGATCATGATCCATGTTCCTTTGTCACAGTCTGATACCAAACTTGCACCATAGCTAGAGGACATCACAAGAAATCTAGTGGTCTTTTTAAAAGTGAATTTGGATATCAAAAACCTATCCAAAAAGCACAGAACTGTCAAGTACTCTGACAAAGTGCCAGAATTGACCTCACTTTCAATCCAAAGGTCCACTTTCAAAAATTTTGACACCATAGAACCTCCTAAGCATGGTGAATCTCAGGAAATAAAGAGAAGTCAATTTGGGCTCCAAACATGGATCGCGATCCATGTACCCATAGTGACAGCTGGACCTGAAACTTTCCAAACCAGTAGTTCTTACATAAGAAAACATGTCCCCAACTCCAATTTTGGGTCAAAAGGGAGAAAAACAGGTGTCAAACTAAACACCGCTGTGCGGACCTAGTGTTGGCTATTTGACCTATTAGACCAAGTCCAAATCCCAAAAGATTTGAGATTTAGCTTGTGGACATATTCAGGAACAAAATCCTAAGAAGGCAAGTCCATATGTGGTTGAACATGGATCGTGATCCATGTATCTCCACCTCAGAATTTGATGAAAATTGGTATATAGCATGCACATGACCTTGTTGTCTACACACAATAAAAATTTGGGAAAATTTGGAAAAAAATTCTAACAGGGAACATGGATCGCGATCCATGTAGCTCTCAACATAGTGGGGGTATCTGACTTGGTGATCTTGTAAACATACTTGAGTATATCCCAAATCTCAAGTTTGAGCTAAAAATACCTTCTAGAGACCTAGATACAAGCCAAAGTCCCTGTGTTTTGGTCTTAGAACTGTTTTGAGTGTTGTTTCAAGTGCAGTTCACCAAAATTGCTCTAACTTTTGCTAGACAACTCCAAATTGAGTCAAGTATAGCTAGGAAGAAATCTTGCGGGCAAGTTTTGGTTTTAGAGTTGAGTTTCACTAGATTTCCTCAATCCAAACTTTTAGGGTACTCCGAGACCCGTTTCCAGAGACCAAAAAAGTCACAAATTCCTGACTTTTGAGAGACCTTACTAGGGGCAAAAAGAGATAAGTTGCACTAAGCCAAAGTGAGCTTGTCAAGTACTATCTTGAGATATTTGAGTGATCCTTAATCATGATAAATCATCCACCACCAGGGTTTTCTACTCCACTCAGAAACATGAAAAACGTAAGAAACGTTGCAATGCCAACAATAGGGGGATTGGGAGAATACATAGAGGAGAGGCATCCTCTGATCAACAAACCAAATGTGAGATTCATCAAAGCCAATGAATCCATGAGATTGCTCATTAGAGAGGATCCCACCGGGATTCTCTCAAAGATGAGAGGATGGGATGAGACACGTCTTTCCATGAGAGGTTAAATTGGTGACTGAACCACAACGATTAAGACCATATCAAGTGGCTCAATGTGTCAAGACAAAATACAATTGGTTAGGGGATCCATATGCTCATGTTTCACTCTTCAAACAAGTTTTGAGAGTTGAACAGATTGCGGATTTACATACTCAGTACGAGGGATTTGGATTAACATTAGAAGGAACACTCTTTGTCTTGGTTCCAACCACTAAACATAGAGGATTTCCCAGACATAGCACAACTCTTACAAGAGTTTGTAGAGGAATTCTTGAAAAGGGGAATCAACATAACATGGTGTCTCAAATCTATGCTTTCAAACAAAGAAAGAACGAGAGAGTGAAGGAAGCTCTGCTTTGCTTCAAACAATACATCGACAGATGTCCTGTGAGAGAGCTACAGCAAGATGAGGGATTATCAGTTCTCTTAGAGGGCTTGAGGGATGAAACTCTAAACAAGGACCTGCATTTAAAAGGATGCATGATGTTTGAGAAAGTGACTAGAGAAGCTCTATATCTAGTTGACAATTGCAAGGCCTACGGAGAGGTGACTGAAGATACAGACAACACGACTAGTAGTGCCTCTTCTCCGAAGAGCGAACCCACCACAAGCAAGATGTTCAAACTCCTTGGGAACCAATCATTGATCAAGTGGTTGAAGGATTGATTAGAAGAATAAACCAAGGCTACATACAGAACCCGATTGTACGACAACCTCAATTGAGGATATGTAATACTTTTGGAGGGATCATCCCACTCCATGGTGTAGCACTCAACCAAAGACACAACATGTGCTAGGGCAACAACCACCACTTTTGAATGATGAGAGAGTGATAGTCAACTACACTCAACCAATGCATATGCCACAACCCATGAGAAACCAGTACTCCATGGATGTGTATATGCTCATGTTCATAGCCAACCATTCACAAGGGTATGGTTCAAAGAACATCCTCACCAGGAAAGAACAACCATTAGCCAGATCACCAGTTGTAAAACAAGAAGGCCCATGCTATGAGTGTGGAGGTGATCATTGGGCACAAAGTTGTCCAAACAAGGGTCCACAAATTGAATTATTTGTATTCTGTGAATGTTGTGGTATAGACCATCTATACCAACACTGTGCTAAAAATCTAGACTACAAAGGGAAAGAAACAATGAACATTGTAGGCGTGATGCCTTCTTCAAGAAGATCCGAGGTAGAACCCACCATTCCTTTAAACGTGATGACTCGAGCTCAAGGTCAAGAAGCTGCCAAAAACAAACCAGCTGAAAAAGCCACATTGCCTGTTCAAACAAAATTTGAGAACAAACCGGTGAGAAGCTTCAGAAGAAGATCATGGAAAGACAGACGGGAAAAAATGAAATTGAAGAGGCTGAAGGAGAAAGCGGCTTTGGAAACTGAACTGAATCAAACAAGAGAGCACCTTAGACAAGAGCAAGAAAGGAAAAAAAACACAAAGGGACCTAAAGAGTCAAAGACTAACTCGGGAGGTTCAGTCTTGGTCGACAAAGTGGTTGAACCTTTGGATGCGATCTTGAAAGCTTATGAAGCTAGGCTAAAACCCAACCAAACCCAAGAGGATAGATGGCTAACGTACCCTCATCTAGGGTATGAGAAGGAGAGGTTGCAAATGTGCAAGAAACTCATCCAGAAGGACCAAGCTGTTATGGAACCACATGTTCCAAATGCTCCAAAAACAAAGGTGCTAGTCCACAAAAAGTTCCAAGAATTGGAAAGTCGCGGTATTGTAAACAAAGAGGAAGAGCCGGAAGTTGAAGCACCTCTAGATACAAGGGAAGTAGCCAATACCACAAATGGGGTGGGCTCACAAGCAGTGATGCCTATTCCGGAGGTAGAAGAACCGTGGCCACAATCCTTGTGGGAATCGATTAGAAACTGAAAAGATGGTAGTGCTACCTTACAGTCAGCACCTATCCAAGAGATAAACATGGATCACAAATTTTTCTGAGGAGATATACGATATCTATACGGGGATGTCGGGTCTGTCACATCTGAAGAGAGTAAACCACGCTCTCTAAAGACTTTGCCATCTTTCATAGGAGAACTCGAAACCAAATCCGAGGTTAAAATGGCACCTTCTTAGAGGAAAGACACACCAAAAATGATCGATACCAAGAGCTTGCATGAATTGATTTCTTCTCCTATACAATGCACACTTTACCTCTCAGAGCTACTAAAAATTAGACCGCATCTCTGGGGCCAAATGGACAAACACTTGGAAAAGATGGCGCTAAAAATCCCTTCACATGACCAACTTGCGGACAAAAACATGGATGGCAGCTTGCCTAAGAAACCATAGACAAAGCCCGTACCGGTAAATAAGGTGGGTGAGTACTATGAAGGAGATGAAGGAAACACCACCTTACCACTTGAGTACAAAGGCCCAAAGACGGTTGCTATATTAGATAGTGGGGTAGGAATTTCCATTGCAACCAAGGAAAAATGGAAAAAATGGGGAAAGCTTGCTCTTAGGAAAACTTGAATGAAACTGGATGGATACACTGAGAAACCGATTGGAATATTAGAAAAATCATTGTATCCTTGTGTGGCATTGAGTATGAGCACATCTTTGCCATAATGAATTTTGACAAGATCAGCAACTTTGATATCATATTGGGCAGACCATTCATGCATCAGCTCAAAATGGTACAAGACTGGGGCTATGACTATATCTACTTGAGACACAAAGAGGTCATAACAAAAATAAGTTTCGAAGATCATAGTTCTAGAGATGTAGTGCGAACTCGGGGGAGGACTTGAAGTCCGCCACTGATTTCAAAAGCAAAGCGCATATTTGCATGTACAGAGCTCCTGAGAGTGGAAGTCTCAGAAAGGAAGATTGCATCCTAGAGCGTTCAGTAGAAGATGAGGCATATGTACGAGATCCATTTCCTGAGGAGTTATTTGAACCCTTTGGATGGGATCAAATAATGGCGACTCTTGATGTCTGCATGAATGAGGTGACCCTTACTAAGTTTTGCGATGAAGATGGGTATGATGTAACTCCCTTGTTTACGATAAAGGTGTTGAAGGAAGCTAACGAATTTTGTGAGTGTGAAAGCAGAAAAGGTGAAACAGATAGCTACGACTTAGAGCATGATGCCAAAGTGAAAACAAAGGAAGCAGAGCAACAACAAGAATATGTCATTATTGACATACCTGAAGAAACACCAAAAGCTGTTTCAAAGAAGCCGACTCCAAAAAAAGTGTAGATGAAGGAAAAAGTTTCCAAATTCAACGTCAAATGTTCAAAAAAGGCAAGATCAAAAGAAGAATCGGGACAAGGAAGAATATCGATTGTCTCCTACGATGATCAAATTTAGCTTATACGGAGAAACAGAACTCAAAATCACATGTTCAGCTGTGATAGATCCAGATGCAACAAAGAACCTAATGACATATGGAACTTGGATCATGATGGGAAAGCCACCAATCAGGGAGCTAGCGGAGATCGTGTACACAAGTTCAAAAATTCCAATTCCTAGCTTCGGAGTGGAAGAAGCCGTACTCAAGTTGAGTACCGAGGAGTATAAGGATACTTTCCACATAATTGACTCCCATCACATCAAAGCGAGTCTGATCCTGTCAGAAAGCTTGAGGAACATCTTCTTTCAACCAGACGGAAAATCTTTAGCAACAACACCATCAAAAACCCCAAGAATACCTCAAGTCAATGCAGAAAAGGAGCAACCAAGCATTGTAGAAAAAGGTAAATCTAAGGTAAAAATTGAATTACATCAACCTCGCAAGACGACTTTACCTTCAATGAGTCTCCATCAAACTTCCCACGAAGCCTCTACATCAAGAGCCACACCATCAACAATGCAATGGAAACCAAAGCAAAAAGTCTATCAACCAAAGTTTCCATCACAAAAAAGCATCCAGAAGAAGCCGAAGAATGTCAACCAAGTGTTGGTATCCAAAGATCACATCCAAGTCAAATACCCAGTTTGGATACATGAAACATGGGTTCAAACACGACAACAAAAGGTGACAGGGTGGGTAGCATCAAATGAGTCAATCACTGCTCAGGGCTACTTCCAAGGAAACGTTAATGTTTAGGCCAAAAAGCCTAAAGTAACAGCCTGGACCTACCCACCTCAACCAAAGAGTTCTACAAGGATCAAGCCAAGCTATCAACGGAATACAAAAAACTCAAGCAAGTGAAAGAACAAAAACAAAAGGCAGACAAAAAGACCTTCCAAGCGGGAAACACGAGAAGTATGGCTGCCGAAGTCAGACCTCAGTCCACTTACCCAAGAAAAACATGTAAAGCACCGGATGATTCCAATGAAGCTACTCAAAGCGGAAGGATTTTATGAAGGTAACACTCAAATATGGTTACCACAAAGTGTAGTTCAATCGGGAACAACCAAGAAAAGTCATGCAGAAAAAGCTTCTACCCCAAGGAAAGCATTGATCACCAACAGCCAACAAAAGCCAAATGAAACCAAGGTTGCTACAATCTCTAAATGGATACCTCGTCATCAGCTCCAAAATCAAGGTTTCTACAATGGAAATCATCAAATATGGCTACCAAAGACTAGTGTCCATCAAGTTATCGAGAAAAAGAAGAAAATGCCAAAGACAGTCACACAAGGACCAAAAACAAAATGGGTTCCAAAATTGCTAGTGGAAACTCAATCACAAAGAACCCACACATCTCAACAATCGCTTCTCATGGAAATTAACGCAAAGGATACATAAAGCCCTATCAGAGCTGAAGGACTTGTTTAAGAAGAAGTATCACATACAACAAGAAATTCAAGAGGAGCCAAAATATTCCAACGTACTCAAAAAAATGGTGGCATCCAAAGACCAACACAATGGAAGAGGCCTAAATTTCTAGAACTTATGGAATTGGGCTTCTGGCCTTGAACATGTAAGTCCAAGTCGCCATTAAAAATACATGGCATAAAAGTCAGAGTCGGGCAGCTAAGCCACTAAATGAGCGAAGCGTTAGTCCCAAACCTTCATGTAATATTCTCTGTGGTCTAAGCGTCTTAGATATTTTAGGTATTGCCTCAAGCTGGAAGAGTTGAGTATAATTACGTTGTGTCGCTCATGCTGGTATAGGTGAGCATAAGAGTCAAAGTCATTGTAGTATAGTGGTAATTGAAGGAGGAGATCCAAAAGACACTCACAGACTTAGCACAGTGAGGAATGAGTGGAGAAGCTTCTACATTGAAAACCCTTCTTGGACATGTGAAAGCTATTGAGACGTCTTTTGATGTCACATGTGCTACATTTGTTCTTTGAATCACCCATCAACTTTATCTCTTACACTGCATGATCTTGTTTGAAAATTTTCATATGCATATAGAGTGTCCCATAATTGGCACTTGCATTAGGAACTCCTCCTTTGTTTCTCCCAAGCACTCACCTTGCATGACAGGTACTTCAAGTCCAAATGCCCAACTCCAATAAGAGCGTATACCAGAGGCACTTTTTTCCCACCGTGTTTTTTTCCTTTGGTCATCTAGGTTTTAAGACTCTAATCTAGAAACCCTCATCATTAACTTCTTGTATATATTTCTTCTATATCAACAATAAGGACATGGCTACCCAAATCAATTGACAATGACTTGGAGCAAAAATTGCAGGTCTCTGTATGCTTATCAAGAGAATCTTTTATCTTCAAGGGTGACAACAAAGCTCCATCCAACAATGGCAAGTCAAATAATGGCCTACAATGACAAGCAATGATGACATCAGCAAGCAATCTCTCCACAAAAAACCATAAGGAGGTAAACCATGTTGCAGCTAATGAAGTATTTCAAGTCAACCACAAAGGCAAACACATCACGAGAAATCTTCACGGCCAAAAAGACACCAACAAGAAGAATGAGCAATAGATGCAAAAGTCCCTTGACAATTGAAGTCCAACACACGCATCAAAAAGAACACCGCAGATATGAATCACTCAAGCAAGGGGGGAGTGTCATCAACGACAAAGCACTTCCCAAGCTGAAGACCCACCTTGAAGACAAAGCTGAAGACAACCCTATGACAAGACTGCACAAGGTCCTGTCAAGGGACGAAACAAATTAGGAAGGGGGGAACGTTTGAGGACAGATCAAACGGGTGCCCAATTGGTCAAACACGTAGCCAGACACCACATTTGTAGTTTATTATTTAGCTGAGCTAGTGTAGTAATACTCTGTGTAAATCCTGATTCCAGAGTAGTGAATCAATCCCCTGATTTGTAATGCTCTAATGATATTTGTAAAGGTCCGTGTGAGCTGGCCACTGGCCATTTAGAAAGCCCTAGGTATAGAGGCCAATAATTGTAATGTGAAAAGAGGCTTATCTTTAGAAGAAGAAGGAGCTCAAAAAACATACGCTCAAGCTATGAGCTGCTCCAACCTTGTAATTATCATAGTTAATGATTGGGTAATCTGTTTTCAAATCCGAAACTTGCATTGTGGTCCTCTTTATTTTTTCTTTAATTCAACTATAAGCATTGTCAGTTTTGTTGAGGTTCACGATTATGTATCTGTGAGCTGTAAATACAGATTTGAGTGCTTAAATCATTGTTTATTGTCGTTTTCACCATAGGAGAGTGTTCTTACACCATAGGAAGACATTTCTGGCATGTTCTATTACAATTTTCATGACCTTTTTCATGATGGATCATGATTTTGGTGCCTTGTTGGATTGCGACCAGACTTGCTAGGATAGTGTCCCTAGGTTTCCTAGACCTCCCCCTAAAGTTTTGTTGCATTTCAAGTCCGTTCGAGTGCCGAAATGGCGTGATGATCTAGAGCTCTGAGAAAGGACATAGGCAGATTTCCATGATCATTGAGTGTTGGTTTGTTTGCTGAGCTAGTATGTTTGCTTGTTAAGGTTCACTTCTTGAGATTGACGATCTCATAGAGTCTCCGTGCCCCATCCGAGTCACTTTTCCTTAGTATTGACATTATGTTAGTGCCAGAAATCTATGCTGGAGACGTCCGTCACAACAACCCGCTAACAATCCTTTCTCCCAATTGCACAGATGCAGTGCTCTTTTGACCTATTAAGAACCCTAAATTGAGGCTTTGATTCTTCATTGTGACCATTTTATGGAAGCTTGAGAAATTCATTGGAGAAGTCCAAGCAGTTTTTTGAGGAGGGGAAATCCTAATTGGAGGCCTCACAACCTCGAACACGTAGTGAAAGTAGCACGGGATTGAATTCAATAATTGAGTATTCAACATGTACGTGTATGCTAGTAGTCTGAAGAGTAAGTGCAATATTATGTGTGTATGTATCTACTATACACATTGGAATTCTAGGGGTTCAAATCCTAATGTCTTGACATTAGCACATTCATATGTGTAATGTATTGGTTTATGTATGTACAAAGATGATGGAATGAGAAGAACATCAAGGATATACTTCACCACATACAAGAGTGGCTTTGCTAGAGAAGTGCGTTCTAGTGGAATTTTAGAAGAAGAGGAGAGTACAATATTTCCAACGTAGGAGAATCGGAATGAAGAGGACTTGATTAAATTGGAGTAGAACTTTGAAGTTGTGATGTTCCAAGTAAGTAGTATTTCAAGTTTTGCATCGACATTACCTAGATGTTTTATTTTTGAAGTCTAAGAACATGTTTCAGCAGCTATGTGTCAAGATTGTTGTGGACCTTGGCAATTATTTCAATTGCTCCATCTGCAGTTGAAATGTATTCTCTCTCTGGTGTGGTGCACTAAATGTGAGGGCTAGATTGTTATTTGATTTTTTATGTCTTAAATGGGTATGAGGAAGAAGAAGAAGAAGAAGAAGAAGAAGAAGAAGAAGAAGTATGATGTTTGTATGAAATATGACCATGTTATGGATTGGGCCATTGTCCTTTGATGTTTGAATTTTATCTGATGGGAGATGTTTACAAATATTTCTATATGACTAGGTGAATTTTTAAGTAATGATTTTGACTATTGTGATTTGGAAAACTCATCTCTTAGTTTTCTCCATGTTATAATGCAAGAGGGTGATGACGTGTATAGGTGGTACCACTTTTGGTACTTTTTGGTGGTACCACCAATAACCCCCTAATAGCCCCTAGGACGAGGCAACTTGAATGTTTTTCAAATTTAAAAATGGAGAGAGAGAGAGAGAGAGAGAAAATATGTTCTGAAGGGTATTAAGTTATTATGAAAGCATGCAAGATGTACATGCGTATCTAGCTAATATCCTCTAATGATTAAAACATACACACATGGCTTCCCATACTTTCAAAAGTACATTATTGTACAGTTGTGGCCCCTTTTGGTCTCCTCAACACCGCCCTCTACACATTCTTTGAGACTCTTCTTGTATTGCTTTGAAAATCAGATTCTTACATCAGACCATGCACCTTGCTACTTTGCCTCTGTGTTCTTAGCACAATCTCAATGTCATTTGATCTTCACTACACGCAAAAATGAGCACTCCCTCCAAGAGGAAAACACCCTCCAGAAGGTCTACGAGAGAGTTTGATGAGCCTACCGAGTTTGCTCAAATGACTCCTTCCCCCGTGCCAAATTCTGCCCCCCTTACAACTAAGTCTGCTCGGAAAGATACTACACTACCCCTCATTATCTATATGCAATGCATGTATTGCATGCATGTTAGAGTCATGATTGCACATGCAGGTCAATTTTGTTGTAGCAAAACTAACTTTCTTCAGCTCTTATTGGACGGCATCTTCAGAGTACACACATTGCTACGTTTTTGCTTCTTGGAGCTACACGCGGAGTATGGCCTGAGCCTTGAAGGCAAGCTGCCCAAGGATCTCACCAAAGTGGGCTTGCCACCTGACTAATGGGTGACTGTGTTCAAGTTCCCTAAGAGGAAGAAGATGAAGGTCTTCCTCAGCATGGTTCATGACCATCTCTACAACGATCTTCGCCTCCTGTACCAAAAAGTGTACCAAGATGCCCCCTCCAACGGTGAACTCATGACAAAGTTTGCTAGGGGCTTTGTCTATGAAAATTGTGTTGCAGCCAAAGGAGCTCCTAAAGTCCACAAGATTGCATGGGCAGCTGTCAGTGGAATGGTATTGGAGAATGTGAAGTCGCAAAAGGGGGACCTGAGTAGAAAGGTTATGAAGTTCAAGTCTGATTATAGTGTGTCTATATTGCGAGGACAAAGGGATTTTGGTGTAGACTCATACGGAGCTATTGTGTCCAACTCCGATCAAAGAATTTTGATGTCCAATCCTAGCCTGTGGACACAGAGTGGGTTGAACAAATTGCCGATGAACTTGACCGCCAAGCCAATTAAGCTAAATACAAGGTCGCCTTTGCTAAGGTTGTCTTGGTTGAGACGCGTGATTTATGGTTACGTAATAAAGGTAGCCACAATGATTGTGCTCCAATTATTGCAAAAACGGAGTCGCTAAGAGAAGAGCTACGGGCACTGAATGTAGCCCCAACAGAGAATGCAGCTCTTGTCCTCCAAAAGGAAGCTGAGATCGTAGAGTACTCACAAGGGTAAAATGTTGAAAATATGAAGGAGGATCTCACTACTATGTAGGTACAGTTTACCAATTACATGAATTTTCATCAATAGTTAAGCACTTGGAAGCACTTCTGATCGCTCTCAAAGTTCTTAGAGGTGCTTCAAAGTACCATAGGGTGTTTAGAAGTCCTTCAAAGAGCTTATTGAATCTTGCAAGCACTTCCAAGCAATGGAGGGGATATTTAACTACTCTAAAGTGCTTAACAAGGGCACTGCGAAGCACTCCGAAGCACACTTCTAAACACTTTAAAAACTCTCAAAGCACTAATAAGTGTTTCAAAGTTCCCTCAAGCCCTTAGAAGTGCTACACAGAGCTTATTAAATCTTGTAAGAACTTGAGGGCACATTTAACTGCTCTAAAGTGCTTCTGAGTGCTTAACAAGGGCATTTTGATACACTTCGAGGCACTTGAAGCACCCTAAGCACTTTGATAAGCCTCTTAGTGCTTAGAAGTTCTTCAAATTGCCTCAAAGTTCTAAGAAGTTCTTCAAAGTGCTTATTAAATCTTGTAAGGATTTCTAAGCACTTGAGGGCACTTTTAACTACTCGAAAGTGCTTCAAAAGGCCCCTGTTAATCACTTTGAAGAACTTTAGTGCTGAAAGATGCCAAAAAATGTTTGAAAGTCCTCGCAAGTGGTGCTAGAATCTAAGTGATTTTATAAAGGTTTTTATCAATATTCAAGAACTTTGAAGCGCTTGTAAACACTTCCAAGCACTTTGGAAATGCCTAGAAGTGATTTCAAATGCAAATAAGTGCTAAAAAGTTCCTACAGGTGCTTTGAAGTGCTTAGAAGTGCTCAAAAGTGCTATCATCTAAGTGATTTACTTGAATTTCTATTAGTAGCTCCCAGCACTTCCATGCACTGAAGCATTTCTAAGTGCTTTGAAGTACTCAGAAGTTCTCTGAAGTGCAACTATGCTTGGAAATGCTTAGATGTGCTCAAGATGCTTCATGGTTGATTATGAAATCCCTAATTATCTTCTATTTTTAATTTTCTACAGACAACAATTCAGGAAATGGAGAGGGTGCATTGTGATCTTAAATGACATGCCTCTTTCATGAAGGAGGCTTGCAACTTTGTGAAGTGAGAGGGCAGGGCCCTACTTGTCCCTACCCTACTATCCAAGACTGTGTTGGGTGCTAATACTATGATAGTTGAAGGGAACTATGTGGCATGTGGCCAAGTTCTGTCAAGCCAAAATGTGATCGGGGTTTATTACCTATCGTGTGGCCACAAGTACCATCCCTTTTGCTTTTCAATTGTTTGCGTGTGACTAATCTCAAATGTAATGTACCTCATTGCCAATTGGAGATACCTGCTATAGAAAAATGTTGGGCACAAGGGAATGTGTACTAGGAGCCTGTAGGTAAGTTGGTGATTTCATAGAATAAGAACCATGCTACTTTGGTATGTATATTGAATGTCTATATTGTGCCAGGTGAGAGAGTGGTGGCTGACCAAGGTTCTCACCCAAGCTTGTCCACATCATTCCCACATGATGTGGACAAGCTATTTGACCTAGATTCCATGCTGAGGAAGTACAAGAACTTAGAGGTCTCTACCCAGGTTAGGTTTCTTTCTGTCTATAGGTTATTAACACATTTGTGATCCATGGCTAGACAGATCATTATGATCATCATTTACTAACTGATCTTCTCACATGCTTTATTATGGAAAATCAAGGTATTGATATCGAGAAGGGCGAGGCTACTGCTATTGAGCTCTATTCTCCCATGAAAAATGAAGATCCTAATCATGCTTAGATTGTAGAGCCAAGAAATGTGAATTAGGTTGTGTCATCTGGGGAAGAAGTGTCGCTCAAACCCAAAATGGAAGCAACACTCCAATTTGTTGCCGGGGAGCTGCACAAAAGGAAAAGAAAGCAGGTGGAGGATGGACAGGCCCGTGACCCAAAAAAAGTATTACCACACTCCCATCCGAAAAACCGAGCATGCAAGAATCTTTAGCTTCTTGTAGTTTTGAAGCTTTTTTACCATGCTATTGTATTATCAATCGTCAATATATTAATACATAAGAGGCTTTTCTCAAATGTTGTACTGTGTCTTAAATCCAGTTGTTTTGACCATTTCATGTGTTATGTAGTTAGAATTCACGTGGTTGGCTCAAAACCCCATCCATCCACAAATGAGGTAGAGAAAATTGAATGCAAAGTGTTTATTCTCTTTAATGCTTCATTGGTAGCCAAGATTTAGTAGTTATTGTTGACTTCAACAATGTGCTTGGCCACATGCACGATATCTTAAAAATCAAGTGGCCCCCGAATGTGCCAATGCTATACTTTAGCGAAATATCTGAAGATGACAACATCAGCTATTACCTACGGAATGATGCAGAGGTATACTTACTTGCATTGAGTTAGGAAGAAGAGGTGTTTCCACGCACTCACTCAAACTTAGAAAAGGTTATTGACAAGTTCCTGAACCGGGGCAAAAAATGCCTAGGTGACCGGCTCTCACAGGGTGCTTGCCATGTTAGTACTTGGAAGTTTGATAACCCTCCAAGGCCAATGTACTTTAAAAAGTTAGAAACCTTTTGTCATATTTTCCCTAGGTTCACTAAGTCCAACACATTAGTGCTAAATGATTCTTTGTATAGAATGTACTTCAAGCACTTAGCAATCACCCTACAAATTTTGTTTGCCTCTCGCTCATCAATGTCATCATCCTCATGCCTTTGTTCCATCCTCTTCTCAATGCCTCTTTGTTCCCTCTTCTTTGCAACCTAGTAGTTTTCTAGACCAGCCAAAATATACCCCCGCATGTGTTGCGTAATAGACACTGGAGGAAGATGGGTGCATGTACTGCCATTCTGAACACTATGGTTCCATGTGGAGCAAGTTATGAGGCTGATGATATAGCATATAATACCATCAAAACACCGCCATAGTACTCATGGAGAGAGAGAGAGACAGAGAGAGGGATATATATACATAAAGAGAGAGAGAGAGAGAGCCACAATACTGAGGGAGTTGAGACATGTACCCTAGTAGAATGAAATAAGAATGTTCAGTCGGAGTTAACAAAAGGAGGTTGAGTCATTTTCATATATTTGAATTTAAAATCTCTTTTGATAGCCTGCCTTATTCCCCAATCTCTCCTCCCAAAAGAGGTGTCCAAGACACTCCTTTTTGGTACCACCTATTCATGCCATCACCCAAGAAAGAGAAAAGAAGTAGAATGAAGCAGAAATTGTTGATTTGAAAATTGATTTGTCTCAAATTGAAGATCAAGCTAGTTTGCTTGAATATAAAAACCTAATTATGAAGAGATAGAAGCTATTTTAGAGTTTTGTGGAGCTTTAATGGACTTGCAAAGGTCTAAAAATGGTCTACAAGGTATCTAGTTGGGGGAAAATTTCTCTAACATGATTATTTTACTGATGGAATCATGGTTTTTGTGATTATTTTTAAAAGAAACATAAGCAACATGATGTTTTTCAATATGATTCCAAAATTTTTGAAGTGTTTATGCAGTTCCTATAGAATGAAATTTATTAAAAAAGTACTCAAATTGAAGAAAATTTAACTAACTTGATGTTTTTGCACTCAGAACTTGATTAACAAGATGATGTAATAGAAGATTTCT
Source organism: Adiantum capillus-veneris (assembly GCF_014529385.1). Classification (NCBI taxonomy): domain Eukaryota; kingdom Viridiplantae; phylum Streptophyta; class Polypodiopsida; order Polypodiales; family Pteridaceae; genus Adiantum; species Adiantum capillus-veneris. The sequence continues at coordinate 123,406,642 of NC_140938.1, read as the reverse complement.
CATTTTATCTTGATGAGGAGAATGCCATGGATGTATAAATTCAGCAAAAGCTAAGTTTTGCACAATTTGAAGCTCAAAAGGTGCAGATTCAAAGTTCTCTGAAAGAAATATTTCTGGATGTAATACTTCAAATTAGATGGTTAACCTAGGTTATTTAATTTTAGAAAATGACCAACCTGACATTATGAGAGAGTTTCTTGAGTGCAAATTAAGAAAAAGATGCTAAAATCAAATTTTGATGTTCGTGATACTTTAACAATGGAGAGAATTGATTTGTTTCTGCCCAAAGATTGTGAAGCTAAGTGTTATTTGATGATTTGTAGACTTGAGCTGAATTGGGATGTGAGGAAACTAAATTAGATTGTTAGTTGCAAGGAAATTCCTCCATCCGCTTCTCCGCCATAGCAGGGTGAAAGCATGTTAACCTGTCGCGCTTTTTGTGCTAGTTAGTTAGCAGTTTCAAGTTAGCACATCTTCAAAAATTTGCGCGTCTGTGCGCGTATGTCGCACGTGTCAATGCAAGGAACTTGCCGATACACTGTGTGCGAGCCACAAATGGCTCCAAGCACACAACAAGCCTAAACTAGTAAGCTCAAAGAAGGCGATGGTGTGTCACTCACCGCTCTACGCTTGCTTCGTGGAGGAGTCCTCGCCGCGAAGAAGAAGGAGAAGCTGCTACGCCCAGTTCAACCGCTTCACCTCCGTTGTGCCTTCTTAATGCTCGATTGCCCACACTCTCTCTCTCTCTCTCTCTCTCTCTCTCTCTCTCACATACACACACACACAAGGAGGTGAAGAAGAAGAAGATGGAGATGGAGATGGAGCAAGAGCACTCTTCTATTGCACAAATGAGAGAATGAGTGAATTTTAGGTTTAGTTGACTTTTATATGAGCTCACCCCATTCACACTTGGGCGCCCATGATTAGCCAACTAATCCCTTGAATGTTCCAGTTAGAGTGCGCCTCTCATCGGCGATCACTCTTACCCTTTTCCTATTGGACCGACAAGCCCGGTACTTGACTCTACCAAATAAATAATACAATGTCCGTCGTAGGTTACAACGTCCGTCGTAGGTGATAGGGTGTCCGTGAGCCGTGAGGGTTAACATGCCCCCCTTCCTGATGTAGATTCCGTCCTCGGAAGCTATTGAGTTGAAGCTCGTTCATTGAGGTGGAAGAGCATTTGAGATGAAGGTCCTTAGCCTTCTTCAGTCACTGCAAAATCAAACAACATTGGCTCAGTAATTGCATTCTCATAAGCGATTAAAAAGCATATGTAGTTTTAGGCAGACAAATTGATTGGTAACAGAATTTTAAACAATTTTCCAGCAATAAACATTAAATGGCAATGTAATCAAATGCATAAACGGATGTAAAGGTAGAAAATTAAACAAGTCTGGGGTTGCTAATTTAACGGTCGAAAAGCACTAGAGATCGACTATTAATACCATGGGTAAGCTTCTTAATTTTCTCTGGTCAATTAAGTTGTTTAATCGCGAGAGCCAAGTATTTCATGTTCGAGGGCTGACTAGAGGCTATACTTAGAAGACCTTGTAGTTAAGCTACGATAAAAGGAATTTCTCATGAAATCATCGCTTGACTAATTACCTTTTCTTTGACCCCCCAAAGTCTTTTCACAGTGAATGATGTGTGTGCTTATTTTGTATGCCTTGGGATTTTTGCTTTTCAAGGAAAAGCGCCCACACTGGGAACCTCTAGGGCTCTAGTACCATAGGCGATACATGTGAGTGAAGTACCCAATCAAGTTGAGATTTCTCTTCCAGATTAAGATTTTACATTCTGGCACTTTGATTTTTTTTTTGTTCATTTTCATCATTTTAATTTTGTAACTTTGGGGGGTCATATAACACTGATACACCTCCCCAGGCTCATCACACAAGTAAACTCCCTTTATAATACTTAAGCTAAAGGTCAATAGGGTCAAGCCCACTAGAAAGCCCTAGTACATTTCACACAATGCTGCCTAAATCGGATTAAGAACCTAAGTAACCATTGATTATTAGGAAGGCATTCCCCATGGTATTAAGAGAAGATCTCTAACACGTAACTTGTCAAACTAGATTAGTCGGACTTGCTTGATGTTTAAACCTAGACAAGTGATTATGACAAAAAAAGACATTGAATTAAATGTTTGATACTAAGCAAATGTGATGAATATTATGATACCAATCACAATCAAAGCAGACAAACATAGATGCAAAAAAGATAAGGGGCAATGTTAATGGACAAGAAACACCTATTTGTGTTGATGATCGCACTCGATTTGAAGAGTGAGTCGAGATAAAGATTCCATGAAGGTCCAAATCCTAACCACAGCAACACGTTCTTGTACACACGAGGAAACACAAAAAATACCTCTAGGAGGCACATAAGTAGAAAAAGGTACTTTGCTAATCACTCAACTCTAAAACAGAAACACTCCTATCGTACTAATTCTACCTACCCTCCATCACTCGAGTGATGAGGATCAAACATGTTTTATGACATAGGTTTTTGCTTCACCGGATGTGAATGTGTAGGTCTGGTCAATGTTTTGACTTTATTGTGCATACTCTCATACTAATTGCTCTTGCTCTTTATTATTTTTGTTTTTTGGTGAGTATAAGGCTTTATATATACATTCCCTAAGATTGGGAGATTGAGAGTTCAGGGAGGAAGGTTGAGAGGGAAGCAAGTGAATGATGGATGTCAACAAACACTCCCCCCTTCCTTGGGTAGATCATACCGTTTGAAATGAGCTTTTCACCCTTTGAAACCAATTGTTCCAATTGGTAATAGGTGAGGATTTTTGCCAGTAGTTTTCTCTTACCTTAGGTGCCTCATCAAGTTGCAAGGGTGGTAAGGTACTCTCCCAGGATCAAACTTAAAGTGGTTCATCACGTGATTCTTGAACACTGGGAGGTGTGGATTCCTTTGTAACGTTATGGAGGTCCACTATTGTAAGTGGAGGCTATGGAAAAGCTTTTACCTCTATGGATGCATTACACGAGGAGCCAGAAGCTTCATGGGACTCCCCCCTTCCTGAGCTAGGTGGAACAAATCGTTCTTTCTTCGGTACCCAAACTAGATCTAGAGCGGGTGTCTAGCATTGCATGATTTTTTCCTTTCCGCGATTGTCGATTCGTTTTGGAGCTACGGGATTGAGCTCACATGGGTCAGGTGACAGGTAAAAACACAATCTGTGTTTTGGCACCAGATTTTAGTAGCCTTGGGCTTCCAATAGTCGTTTAGGAATCCAGAGCCACGTTCTCTTACATTTCTTGGAGCGAGTGGAATGTTTCTTACAAGGCTTCTATTTTTTAGCACTAACTATGGTTGCTAAAGAAGCTTTAGGGGCCCACTTGTATGTTCTTTTTGCTATATGAGAATGAGTCTTGTCAGAAGCTATATGCATTGCTTGTAGCATATTTAATGGTATGGGCATTTCATCCCCCTCAGGTGTTACCCACGTCATCCCCCTATTTCCCCAAGTGTCTATGGTTGCTACTAGGTGGACCCAATCCACATTGTCCGACTCAGTCATCCTAGGTAGTACATCCATATAAGGAGAATCTTCCCCAACATCTGTGTCTGCTTTACACGTATAACAATACTGCAATGGGGCCGAGTGAACTGTGGTGTCAGATCTATGATGAATTATAAATCTGTTTTCTAGAGGATGTGCTCGACCCGTCACAAGATCCACTCGAATGACAGAATCTTTGAACTGCAAGTAGACATGGTTTTTAGACCAGTCATACACCATTTTTGCTTCCCTCATGAAAGTACGTCCTAAGATCATCTCCGATGCCATAGTGTGTTTGGAGAAATCCATAACAATGAATGTAACTCTTATTTTATGTCCAAAGACCTTGATCTTAAGATCTTCTAGCATCCCAATAGGTTTAACAATAGACCCATTGGCCATCTTCACTACTATGGTTGTGGTCGTAAGGTGAGGTCTTCCCATAGTTTCCCAGCAATTTTTAGTCACAATGCTAACCCCACCGCCTGTTGAGATGTTGAGCTCTACATCATGAGCTGGCATCCACTATGGGTCTTGGACGCTTACGACATTTACTCACTGGCGCGTTAGGTGACCGACACGGAGGATCTCTGCCAGTGATTCTACAGCTGGACTACACTTATAGTGCCAGCCTAGTACGCTTCTAGCAAGTTCACACTTAGTGATTGCATGTACATATGTGCTACTTTTCAGATTTAGCACTTAGTCATTTTGTACTCTCTTTTCTGTGAGAAGAAGAAGAATCTTTCCATCTCTGTGTGCTTTGTGCTTGTCTTGCGTAGCTCTCTTGCATCCTCATTCTTTACATGGTATCAGAGCCTCGTGCAGACAAGTACAGTGGTTGTATGTACGTTTGGTTGTGGACACTTGTTGAGTGTAGAAAGCGTTACAGGTACCACGACAGCAGGTTTTTGCAGAGAAGATTGAGAAAAATAACTACCCTGCATGGAAGTTCAGAATAACAAATTTCCTAAAAGGAAAAGGTTATTGGGACTATGTAGAAGGAGACAATGAAAAGGAACCAGAGATTCCCGAGGCAAATGCTACAGCAGAACAAAGGAAAGCTTTGAGGGACTGGCAACAACGCCAGAGCAAAGTGATGTATTGGCTTTCTATGAGCATCACAGATGGAATGATGGGCTATCTATAGGATGTTGAAACCCCCGCCATTGCATGGAAAAACTTAGGCAGAGTGTTCGAGGTGAACACCAAGGCTAGGAAGCTTCAACTAAAGTGGGAGCTAAATCAGGTTAAGAGGAACAACCTCTCCATCAATGATTATACTTTGAAGATCAAGAGTATCATTGAGGCTCTTGGATCTATTAAAGTCTCAATGGAAGACGATGACATTGTCCGTGCATGCTTGGATGGTCTAGGAGATGAGTATGCACATTTCAGGTCTTCCATGAATACTAGAGACAACATCCCCGTGTTCCAAGATTTGATTTCTATGCTTATTCTTGAGGAGAAGAACATTGACACATCTTCTTCTCATGGTAGAAATAATTCTGAACAGGCCTTCTATTCTAAGTCCAACAGAGGTCGTGGTAGAGGCCCAAGGGGTTGCAGGGGCCAATTTCAAGAAGGTCAATCAAATAAAAATAATACAGGTGGTAGGGGAAACCAGTCTCAAGGGAGGGGGAGTCAAAGAGGTGGTGGTGCAGGATCAAGCAGGCAGCAACATACTCCAGATAGCAGAGAATGTTGGACTTGTGGTGAAAGAGGTCACATGTCACGTGACTGTCCAAAGGGAAAAGCAAGTGGAAAGAGAGAACAAGGCAACTATGCATCTACTAGCAGAGATGCAGATGACATAAAAAACGAGCGCATGTTTGTTATGCAGCATGTAATGAATACAATGACTGCAGAGAATTCCACCCAAGATGATGTTTGGTATGTGGATTCAGGTGCCTCTAATCACATGAAGTCTTGTGCAGAGTGGTTTAGAGATATGCGCAAACCAGATGTGTCAGGCTATGTGTCAGGCTATGTGCAGGCAGGAGATGACACAGCTCACCCCATTGCTCATGAAGGGGACATACCTCTAAATACGAAGAGTGGCAAATCAAAGTACTTAGCAGATGTACTTCATGTCCCAAACATTACAAAGAATCTTGTTTCTGTTGAACAAATGGTTGAGCAGGGTTTGCAGGTTCGCTTCAATCCAAATGGTTGTTATGTAGAAGATTTCCAGAATAGCTGTAAGCTGATCACAGAAGGAAAATGTGTGGGCACAATGTTTACGCTGAATGTAGACATGCCTAAGGTAAAAGCTGCATTATTTGCACAGGGCACAGGTATTGTGGCTAATGTTGACATTTGGCACAAACGCATTGGCCATGTCAATGAGCAGAGATTGCGCAGCATGCAATCAAAACATATTGTAAAAGGTTTGCCCAAATTCAAGGTGGATGGTATGCATAAAGTGTGTGCAGCATGCCAGTTTGGAAAACAGTCAAAGGGCTCATTTCCACATGAGCGCAATGTATGTAAAAATACACTTGAGGTGGTGCACACAGATGTTTGGGGTCCAACCGATACTTCAAGTATACATGGTTGCAGGTATTATGTCTCTTTCATTGATGACCATACAAGGAAAGTATGGGTCTACTTCATGCGTAACAAAAGTGAAGTGTTTGGTCACTTTCAGGACTTCAAAGTCATGATTGAGAAGGAGACAGATATTCAAATCAAGACATTGAGTTCAGATGGAGGGGGAAAGTACTTCTCCAATGATTTTTCAGATTTTCTACGAATGCATGGTATACGTAGGCAGTTTACATGCAGATATACTCCACAGCAGAATGGGGTCGCAGAAAGGAAAAACAGGCACATTGCAGAGGTTGCACGTGCATTGATGAATGAGAAGAACATGCCTCATCATTTCTGGGTTGAAGCTATAAATACAGTTGTGTACATTATGAAGAGGACACCTACAGCTGCGGTGCATGATGTAACACCTGAGGAAAAGTTTACAGGTACAAAGCCTGATTTGGCACAGTTGAAAGTGTTTGGCTGCATAGCTTACATGCATGTACCAGATGAGTTGCGTAGGAAATTGGATCCTAAAGCAGAGAAATGTATTCTTGTGGGATATTCCCTTGAACAAAAGGGGTACAGGTGCTACAAAGCTACTACACGAGAATTACGAGTGAGCAGAGATGTAGTCTTTTGATGAGATAAGCAGCTGGTACAGTAATGCACATGGCACTATTGGGGCTGATGTAAAAGATGATGTGGTTGTACAAAATGTGAGGCCACAGTCACAGGTTTTGAGTGGACCACAAGAGTCCTCTTCTTGTGGCTTTGTTGAGAAGCCATGGAATGGTAGACTATGTACGCAGGTTACTCCAGCAGCAAATACAGGGAATATATCACGAAAAGGAAAGGAAAAGATTGATGAACCTCCCTTTATGGCTGATGCATCATCAGGTTTTTCACATGTAGACATGGATTCTGATGGTTCTGAACAAAGTCTTGATGAGGAATTTGGAATTCCCGCTGTCAAGACACGTGGGGTAAAGAAAGTACAAGAAGATGCTAGAGGGAAAAGGAGTGACCCAGGACCGCGCAGATCTAACAGAGTCAGAAATCCAGTTCAAAAATTGACTTATGATGGGAATCTAGCACATCAACAACCCTACATGGCTAAGGTGATACAGGATGTGGAGCCCACATGTTTTGAGAATGCAGTTGGAAATGTGCATTAGGTTGATGCAATGAATGAAGAGATGGCTACATTGGAAGCAAACGACACATGGGAGTTGGTGCCATTGCCAAGTGGCAAGAAAGCAATTGGCTGTAAATGGGTGTATAAAACCAAGCATAAGGCTGATGGTAACATTGAGCGTCACAAGGCAAGGCTCGCCGCAAAGGGTTATGCACAGACGTATGGCATAGACTATGAGGAGACCTTTGCTCCAGTGCCAAAGATGACGACTGTGAGAGCTGTCATAGCAGTGGCTGCATCCAGAGGATGGATTATGCATCAAATGGATGTAAAGAATGCCTTCTTGAATGGTGAGTTGCAAGAGGAACTGTATATGGATCAGCCACCTGGTTATGTCGATCCAGGTTACCCAGATTATATATGCAGACTTCTCGAAGCTTTGTATGGTTTGAAGCAGGGCTCTAGAGCATGGTATGACAGGATTGCCAAGTATCTTGTCAGTATTGGGTTTAGGAGAGCTCATGATGATCATTTACTCTATGTACGTGAGAGTGATGTGGGAATTGTGGTCATTACAATATATGTAGATGACCTTATTATTGTGGGTGAAAATGCTATGGAGATTGACCATGTGAAGGGTCTTCTCAAACAGGAGTTTGAAATGAAAGATTTGGGCGAGTTGCGCTACTTTCTTGGCATTGAGGTGATCAGGACTCCAGAGGGTGTATGGCTGTCACAGAGACAGTATGCTTTGGACATGTTGTCAAAGTATGGTATGGCTGATTGTAAGCCGATTTCTATTCCCTTGGATGTGAATGCAAAGCTGAGTGCAGAGAAGGGTGATGTTGTTGAGGATGTCAAGATGTAGAGGAAGATGGTGGGTAGTGTAATCTACTTGACTATCACGAGGCTAGACTTGAGCTACATAGTAGGCTTGGAGAGTCAGTTCAGGCAGCTTCCAAGGAAGCCACAATTGGATGGAGTACGACGCACACTTAGGTATGTGCAAGGGACTCTTGACTACGCATTGTTCTATGCAGCAGATGCACCATTAGCATTGTATGGGTATATAGATGGGTATATAGATGCATATTGGGCAGGTAGCATTGTTGATAAGAGATCTACGAGTGGCTTCATGTTCTCTTTTGGGAGTGTTGCTGTTACTTGGAGCAGCAAAAAGCAGCCTACGGTTGCTTTATCAAGAACAGAGGCCGAGTACAGAGGTGCATTAGTTGCGGTGTGCGAGGTAGCTTGGATACGCACATTACTTGAGGACTTGGGAGTGAAGGTGGACCAGCAAATTGTCATCCATTGTGATAACCTCATCAACATGCAGTTGGCTAGGAACCCAGTGTTCCATGCCAGGACCAAGCACATAGAGGTCCATTACCACTACGTTCGAGAGCGAGTGTTGGCGGGCGACATCGACTTGGTCTACGTCAGCACAGAGGAGCAGATAGCGGATATCTTGTTGAGATGTCGAGCTCTACACCTTGAGCTGGCATCCACTACGGGTCTTGGCTGCTTACGGCATTTACTCATTGGCACGTTAGGTGACCGACACGGAGGATCTCTGCCAGTGTTCTACAGTTGGACTACACTTATAGTGCTAGCCTAGTATGCTTCTAGCGAGTTCACACTTAGTGACCGCATGTACATATGTGCTACTTTTTAGCTTTAGCACTTAGTCATTTTGTACTCTCTTTTCTGTGAAGAAGAAGAAGAAGCTTTCCATCTCTGTGTGCTTTGTGCTTGTCTTGTGTAGCTCTCTTGCATCCTTATTCTTTACATGGTATCAGAGCCTGGTGCAGGCAAGAGAGGCTAAGAGAGCAAGAGCATCACAATCCCTTCGTTCGCACAAGTTTCTGAACAGGTCTCCAAAGTTCAATATACAAAGATTTACTGTACAAGTATAGTGGTTGTATGTACGGTTGATTGTGGACACTCGTTCAGTGTAGAAAGCGTTACAGGTACCACAATAGCAGGTTCATCAGATTTGCAGGTTTTTGCAGATTGTAGCTATTTTGTCTTAGTGCTTCAAGATGTCTGACGGTTTCAGTCAGATTGTTACTGAGAAGCTTGAGAAAAATAACTACCCTGCATGGAAGTTCAGAATAACAAATTTCCTAAGAGGAAAAGGTTATTGGGACTATGTAGAAGGAGACAATGAAAAGGAACCAGAGATTCCCGAGGCAAATGCTACAGCAGAACAAAGGAAAGCTTTGAGGGACTGGCAACAAGGCCAGAGCAAAGTGATGTATTGGCTTTCTATGAGCATCACAGATGGCATGATGGGCTATCTACAGGATGCTGAAACCCCCGCCATTGCATGGAAAAACTTAGGCAGAGTGTTCAAGGTGAGCACCAAGTCCAGGAAGCTTCAACTAAAGTCGGAGCTAAATCAGGTTAAGAGGAACAACCTCTCCATCAATGATCAAGCTTTGAAGATCAAGAGTATCATTGAGGCTCTTGGATCTATTAAAGTCTCAGTGGAAGACGATGACATTTTTCGTGCATGCTTGGATGGTCTAGGAGATGAGTATGTACATTTTAGGTCTTCCATGAATACAAGAGACGACATCCCCGTGTTCCAAGATTTGATTTCTATGGGTATTCTTGAGGAGAAGAACCTTGACACATCTTCTTCTCATGGCAGAAATAATTTTGAACAGGCCTTCTACTCTAACTCCAACAGAGGTAGAGGTAGAGGTCGTGGTCGAGGCCCAAGGGGTTGCAGGGGCCAATTTCTGGAAGGTCAATCAAATCAAAACAATACAGGTGGCAGAGGAAACCAGTCTCAAGGCAGGGGGAGTCAAAGAGTTCGTGGTGCACGATCAAGCAGGCAGCAACATACTCCAGATAGCTGAGAATGTTGGACTTGTGGTGAAAGAGGTCACATGTCATGTGACTGTGCAAAGGGAAAAGCAAGTGGAAAGAGAGAACAGGGCAACTATGCATCTACTAGCAGAGATGCAGATGACAGCAAAAACGAACGCATGTTTGTTATGCAGCATGTAATGAATACAATGACTGCAGAGGATTCCACCCAAGATGATGTTTGGTATGTGGGTTCAGGTGCCTCTAATCACATGACGTCTCGTGGAGAGTGGTTTAGAGATATGCGCAAACCAGATGTGTCAGGCTATGTGCAGACAGGAGATGGCACAGCTCACCCCATTGCTCATGTAGGGGACATACCTCTAAATACGAAGAGTGGGAAATCAAAGTACTTAGCAGATGTACTTCATGTCCCAAACATTACAAAGAATCTTGTTTCTGTTGGACAAATGGTTGAGCAAAGTTTGCAGGTTCGCCTCAATCTGAATGGCTGTTATGTAGAAGATTCCCAGAATGGCTGTAAGCTGATCACAGAGGGAAAATGTGTGGGCAGAATGGTTACGCTGAATGTAGACATGCCTAAGGTAAAAGCTGCATTATTTGCACAGGGCACAGGTATTGTGGCTAATGTTGACATTTGGCACAAACGCATTGGCCATGTCAATGAGCAGAGATTGCGCAGCATGCAATCAAAACATATTGTAAAAGGTTTGCCCAAATTCAAGGTGGATGGTATGCATAAAGTGTGTGCAGCATGCTAGTTTGGAAAACAGTCAAAGGGCTCATTTCCACATGAGTGCAATGTATGTAAAAAGCCACTTGAGGTGGTGCACACAGATGTTTGGGGTCCAACCGATACTTCAAGTATACATGGTTGCAGGTATTATGTCTCTTTCATTGATGACCATACAAGGAAAGTATGGGTCTACTTCATGCGTAACAAAAGTGAAGTGTTTGGTCACTTTCAAGACTTCAAAGTCATGATTGAGAAGGAGACAGATATGCAAATCAAGACATTGAGGTCAGATGGAGGGGGAAAGTACTTCTCCAATGATTTTTCAGATTTTCTACGAATGCATGGGATACGTAGGCAGTTTACATGCAGATATACTCCACAACAGAATGGGGTCGCAGAAAGGAAAAACAGGCACATTGCAGAGGTTGCACGTGCATTGATGAATGAGAAGAACATGCCTCATTATTTCTGGGCTGAAGCCGTAAATACAGCTGTGTACATTATGAACAGGACACCTACAGCTGCGGTGCATGATGTAACACCTGAGGAAAAGTTTACAGGTACAAAGCCTGATTTGGCACAGTTGAAAGTGTTTGGCTGCATAGCTTACGTGCATGTACCAGATGAGTTGCGTAGGAAATTGGATCCTAAAGCAGAGAAATGTATTCTTGTGGGATATTCCCTTGAACAAAAGGGGTACAGGTGCTACAAAGCTACTACACGAGAATTACGAGTGAGCAGAGATGTAGTCTTTGATGAGATAAGCAGCTGGTACAGTAATGCACATGGCACTATTGGGGCTGATGTAAAAGATGATGTGGTTGTACAAAATGTGAGGCCACAGTCACAGGTTTTGAGTGGACCACAAGAGTCCTCTTCTTGTGGCTTTGTTGAGAAGCCATGGAATGGTAGACTATGTACGCAGGTTACTCCAGCAGCAAATACAGGGAATATATCACGAAAAGGAAAGGAAAAGATTGATGAACCTCCCTTTATGTCTGATGCATCATCAGGTTTTTCACATGTAGACATGGATTCTGATGGTTCTGAACAAAGTCTTGATGAGGAATTTGGAATTCCCGCTGTCAAGACACGTGGTGTAAAGAAAGTACAAGAAGATGCTAGAGGGAAAAGGAGTGACCCAGGACCGCGCAGATCTAACAGAGTCAGAAATCCAGTTCAAAAATTGACTTATGATGGGAATCTAGCACATCAACAACCCTACATGGCTAAGGTGATACAGGATGTGGAGCCCACATGTTTTGAGAATGCAGTTGGAAATGTGCATTAGGTTGATGCAATGAATGAAGAGATGGCTACATTGGAAGCAAACGACACATGGGAGTTGGTGCCATTGCCAAGTGGCAAGAAAGCAATTGGCTGTAAATGGGTGTATAAAACCAAGCATAAGGCTGATGGTAACATTGAGCGTCACAAGGCAAGGCTCGCCGCAAAGGGTTATGCACAGACGTATGGCATAGACTATGAGGAGACCTTTGCTCCAGTGCCAAAGATGACGACTGTGAGAGCTGTCATAGCAGTGGCTGCATCTAGAGGATGGATTATGCATCAAATGGATGTAAAGAATGCCTTCTTGAATGGTGAGTTGCAAGAGGAACTGTATATGGATTAGCCACCTGGTTATGTCGATCCAGGTTACCCAGATTATATATGCAGACTTCTCGAAGCTTTGTATGGTTTGAAGCAGGGCTCTAGAGCATGGTATGACAGGATTGCCAAGTATCTTGTCAGTATTGGGTTTAGGAGAGCTCATGCTGATCATTTACTCTATGTACGTGAGAGTGATGTGGGAATTGTGGTCATTACAATATATGTAGATGACCTTATTATTGTGGGTGACAATGCTATGGAGATTGACCATGTGAAGGGTCTTCTCAAACAGGAGTTTGAAATGAAAGATTTGGGCGAGTTGCACTACTTTCTTGGCATTGAGGTGATCAGGACTCCAGAGGGTGTATGGCTGTCACAGAGACAGTATGCTTTGGACATGTTGTCAAAGTATGGTATGGCTGATTGTAAGCCGATTTCTATTCCCTTGGATGTGAATGCAAAGCTGAGTGCAGAGAAGGGTGATGTTGTTGAGGATGTCAAGATGTAGAGGAAGATGGTGGGTAGTGTAATCTACTTGACTATCACGAGGCTAGACTTGAGCTACACAGTAGGCTTGGAGAGTCAGTTCAGGCAGCTTCCAAGGAAGCCACAATTGGATGGAGTACGACGCACACTTAGGTATGTGCAAGGGACTCTTGACTACGCATTGTTCTATGCAGCAGATGCACCATTAGCATTGTATGGGTATATAGATGGGTATATAGATGCATATTGGGCAGGTAGCATTGTTGATAAGAGATCTACGAGTGGCTTCATGTTCTCTTTTGGGAGTGTTGCTGTTACTTGGAGCAGCAAAAAGCAGCCTACGGTTGCTTTATCGAGCACAGAGGCCGAGTACAGAGGTTGCGGCGTGCGAGGTAGCTTGCCTACGCACATTACTTGAGGACTTGGGAGTGCAGGTGGACCAGCAGATTGTCATTCATTGTGACAACCTTAGCAGCATGCAGTTGGCTAGGAACCCAGTGTTCCATGCTAGGACCAAACACATAGAGGTCCATTACCACTACGTTCGAGAGCGAGTGTTGGCGGGCGACATCGACTTGGTCTACGTCACCACAGAGGAGCAGATAGAGGATATCTTTACCAAGGCCCTCGGAGCTGAGAAGCTTTGACATTTCCGGACTATGCTTGGACTCTACGACATGTAGAGCTCGAGGGGGAGTGTTGAGATGTCGATCTCTACACCTTGAGCTCGCATCCACTACGGGTCTTGGCTGCTTACGGCATTTACTCACTGGCGCATTAGGTGACCGACACGGAGGATCTCTGCCAGTGATTCTACGCCAGCCTAGTACGCTTCTAGCGAGTTCACACTTAGTGACTGCATGTACATATGTGCTACTTTTCAGCTTTAACACTTAGTCATTTTGTACTCTCTTTTCTGTGAAGAAGAAGAAGAAGCTTTCCATCTCTGTGTGCTTTGTGCTTGTCTTGTGTAGCTCTCTTGTATCCTCATTCTTTACATATCTTTACCAGGGCCCTCGGAGCTGAGAGGCTTTGACGTTTCTGGACTATGCTTGGACTCTGCGACATGCAGAGCTTGAGAGGGAGCATTGAGATGTCGAGCTCTACATCGTGAGTTGGCATCCACTACGGGTCTTGGCCGCTTACGACATTTACTCACTGGCGCGTTAGGTGACCGACACGGAGGATATCTACCAGTGATTCTACAGCTGGACTACACTTATAGTGCCAGCCTAGTATGCTTCTAGCGAGTTCACACTTAGTGACCGCATGTACATATGTGCTACTTTTCAGTTTTAGCACTTAGTCATTTTGTACTCTCTTTTCTGTGAGAAGAAGAAGAAGATTTCCATCTCTGTGTGTTTTGTGCTTGTCTTGCGTAGCTCTCTTGCATCCTCATTCTTTACAGTGCCACCATCAAGGATTCCCTTCACAGTTAATCCATTAGTAGTGATTGGTATGGTCGCATTGGATTCATCACCCTCAAAGTATTGTCCCAACTTGTTAACAAGTATTTCTATAACAAGGTTCTCATCTAGGTTGGGTTGTGGATCTAAGTGTTCCTCCTCTATTGGCATCTTTCCAACTCCATCCATCTGTGAAAATTGTGGTAGCCCAAACTTCAGTTCTCCATTGAGGAAGGATCGAAGAGCTGAGACTAGCTCGAGGTCTTTATATACTTTGGACATGATGGTGGTTCTAACTTATGAAGACATGAAATCCATCAATTTGGCAATGTTTAACGGCACCTTTTGGCCTTGAGTCCCTTGACGTGGGGAAGATGGGATCTCCATTTCTTCGATAGGATCTGGTAGTCCCTTTGTAAACATTCTTTCCATCAAGAAGTGAGTACGCCCACTTTCCCATGACTTTATGTCACTTTCTTCTTGGATGACACTAGGTATGTTCAAGGGTCTATGGACTTGGTGAGGTTGTTGTTGCGTAGGGAACACAGTGTCTGTAATTTGGATCTTCCTAGGTGCTGGTAATAGATCCCTTTGGGTATCTTCTACCAAACTCCTTAATTGCTTGACTCGCTCAATCTCTTGTGTAGGGTTTGGGTAAGTTCCTATCTTATTTTTGGATCCTGGCCATTGTGGCTCATGAACATCTTCCTTGTTGGTTTCTATGTTAGTGGTCGTTTTGGTCTCCATGGTTTCACTTGAATCAGAATCTTCTTCAGCGTCGTTCATATATACGGGGTCGTCACCAGTCCCTATGTTGGTCTTTGAACTGGGGTCTGACTTCGTTGCTTTTTGCGATCTCTTTCTTCGTGTTTTTTTCTTTTTTTGAGATTGGGCAATTGATGCCGTTTCTCTTTCCTCAAGAATATAATTTTGTTTTTGGAGCATCGATCGTGTGAGTACGTTTACTCGTACCACGGGTGTACTTGGTGATGGCTCCTCGGTAACTTCAATCAAGTTTAATGGCGTGATCTTCGGTGCATTTGGATTATTTGGACATTGGGCAATCAAATGATCTATGCCACATCCATTACACATGAGTATCAGCATTGTAGACGTGCTCGCTTGATTGTTTTGCATTAGGGTGGTGTTCTTTTGTAGCCTATTAGGAAACTCGGCTACACGATGTGGACCTCCACACTCATAGCATTGAAGAGGTGGTCTCTTAGCAGTGTAGCTGATATTTTGGCCTCTTGCCGCAAGAGCAGCTACTTGATATACAGGTTTGACTTGTCCCCAATAGTCCTCCATGTAGTATTGTGGACTTTCTTCAAGCACATCCATCCCATAGGCGATATTAGGATCTATATCTTCCTCATAGCCTTCCAAACAAGAAATAGATGACTCACAACCCACTTGATTCACAAAAGTGATTCTCTGATGTGGTGGTTGTGGTCCTAGCACTGGAGGTGGTAAGGGTGTTGTTTGAACAACATTTTGGGCCCTAGTGACCATATGTTGTGATGTTTGTTCAAGAGGTGGGGCCGGCATCAATGCAGGCACTCGAGGTGTGTCTGTCCATGCTAAGGTTAGTCTATTGGCCATCGCACGCTTAAAAACTATGCAATCCTTAGCTTGATGACCATACCTTCCACATGCATTACAGTTCCCATTAAATTGTACTCTAAAAGTAGGGCATTCACTGGTACTATGCGGTCCATAGCATACTGAGCACCATTGTTGCTCCCTTCTTGGATACATATGATTGTTTTGTGGAGCACGATTGTCTCTAAGACTCTCTTGAATAGCCTTGGTGAGATCTGCTAAAGTCATCTCAGATATCTTTGGCTCCTTAGCAATAGGATTTAGGGTCATTGGCTGATGCTTTGATGCTTGCGAGCTAATAGATTTAAGCTCAACAGACACTCTTTCTCCTTGAATCATTAAATTATCCTCCAATTGGATCGCATTGGTGGTGACTGTTTCCCGAGTGGTGATACCTCTAATGACTAGGCCATTGTAGATATCCTCATGCCGTAATCCCCTAATGAATCTATCAAGCAATTGGTTATTGTTGAAGCGCTCATTTGGATTACAACGAGAATTCAAATGCTTCATGCGACTTATAAAGTCTCTCACCGACTCTCCTTCCTCTCGTTGGGCTTTCTGGAGCTGAGAGGCTACACCCCAAACCACTCCCTCTCGTATGTGTTCTTTTAAGAACAGTCTCCTAAGAGTAGGGTAAATCGTTTTTTCTTCCACCCTTAGGGTTCTATACCAATCCCCAGACTTTCCACTTAAGGTTAGGCTTAAAGCATTGCTCTTATGTAGGTCATTGTGTTCTCCTAGAGAATCGCATATTTGTTCAAACACTTCGATATGATTTCTCACATCCCTGTCTCGACTAAATTTTTGTGTGATCTTGGCTATTTGTACTGCCTTACTTCTAGGCTCTCTATCAGGCGTGTTACGCATATTCTCAGCAATAGATCGACCAATAGCTTGAGAAAATGTTGCCAAGTCACCTAAGTGAGCAGGCATCGTGGGTGAAGGCGCTCCAGAGACTACATGTGGAGTAGGTATTGGCATTGGGCTTGGCGCATAGGAAGCCCTTGGGTTCCACGTTGGGTATGATGTTGTGCCATGTGGTGGTCCATAGTTCATATGGGTGGCCCTAGGCATAGTAGACGTCGGATATGACATGCTAATGCTAGCCGGTATAGTCCCATGGAAATAAGAACTTGTGTATTGTGGTTGTGGAGCATAGATTGTTGAAACAATGGGAGGAGCAGGGACTACATGAGTGTGATGACCCATAGGTGTTGACGGGAGCAAAGCGAACCCCGAACCCCGACGGCCTCTAAAACACCGAGGACCGAATGGCGCGCCTCGAGCCTGTGATGGTAAAGCAAACAGGGGCACCACCTAGCTTCAGCGGCTAGGACGCAAACAACACACCACCATAAGAAAGTTTTCATCCAAGAGAGATGGATGCTTGGGAGTAATGATGAAGAGGAAAGGGAATGAGATCAAGTGAGAGAGAGAGAGAGAGAGAGAGAGAGTGAGGGAGGGGGTATAGCGGCTTAGTACTTAGGCACCACAAAAGGATGGCGAATCCGCACACCCTTCACACATACACAAGCTCACTCCAAACACAAGACTAGGTGGTGATTCCGCACACCTCACATGGGAAAAACATTGCAAGAAAACATACTCACAAAACCTCAAGCTTTATTTAGAGAATAAGGCGATGAAATGGGGAGCATAGGGTAGGGGAATGAGAAGGGAGAGAGTGGTAGAGCACATGGCGGATAGGTGGGAGTTGATGGCGAAGACTCGCACGAGGGTTATGGCCATCATCCTTCATTTAGTTGCCCTTCATCTTCCATAGCCAAGGGTGTAGAGGTCATGCTCAAGACAAGCATGGTGATTGCGGTGATGGTGATGGTGTGGGTGTGTGTGTGTGCACTAGGCACACACAGTGCATAGTGTGTTCTTTGGTGATGTTGTGTGTGTGTTTAGTGTGATGGTGACCCCTCTTTAAATAGGGGAGGAAGGGGGAGAAATTCTAGAATTTAGAAATGAAGAAATCATTATCTACATAGGCCATGTGACTGTGGGCCCCACTTGTCTGGCTGTGTGTATATATATGTGCTAGAATAGCAGTCTCATGAGAGGGAGACTAAGAGAGAGAGATGGGTTGATGAAAAAAAAGTGAGAGGTGACATGGAGAATAAAGTAATTACAAGAGGGGAGAGAGGGGAGTGTTTTCAGAGGTGAATCTGTGTGCAGATGTGTGTGAACACAAGAAAAATAAGGTAACCACCGGGTGGGGATGGGTCTGTGGGCACCTTTTTTCAGTGAAACTGAGTGTGTGTGAGTGTGGGGGAGGTTATTTAGCTACAAGAAAAGAGACATGGCACCCTTTAGAGAGAGAGGGGGGTATTTGGGTCATGGGATATGATAGGAGAGAGAAAGAGGGGGTGGGGTATACTATTTTGGAAGATAGGGTAAGTTGCATGTGAGTTAGGGTGCATTATTGGTGAGTTATAATGCATTATTGGTGAGAGGTGGGGTAGCTTGAGGGGAGAGAGAAAGGAGAAAGGACAAGGGGAAGAGAGAGGGGGTTGACCTTTTGAGTGGAGGAGAGGAAAAGGGACACCCGGTGGGGCAACAGTGAAGAAAAAGGAGGCAAGGTGGGGATGGGCTACCCCGCAGGCATGAGGTGGCCTATTTTACCTTTCTTATATATTTACATAATCATACTTTATTTTTTTCTTACTTTTTTCCTATGCCTTTTATCACTCCCTCCCTAAGAGGGGGTTTTCATGGGGTGGGGACGAGAGAAGAGGGGTATGGGAGCTTGGCTTGTGAAAAGCCCCCATCATTAGCCCTCCCCTTTTGGCTAGAGGCATTCATGTCTCTAGCTCATCTGTTTGATCATTATCGTCAGAGGTAGCGGATGATGGTGTGTCCTCATCTGGAATGTCAATTGGTGGAGCCTAGTAAAATTGAAGAAAATAAGGTTTAAGTTGCCAACCATTTACCCTTGTTTTATGAAGTTTTCCATCAGCCTCCATAAGCTGGTAGCTTCCATTGGCATACTTTTTCCTGATGATTAAATGGCCTTCCCATCCGAGCAGGAGTTTCTTATCCTTGCGCATGTCGAAGCGATTGTCGTAGCGGAGCACCAACATTCTTTTCTTCAATTATTTTTTTCGGAGATGCTCGTTAAAGCTAAGCCATCTATGCTCTACTTGTGCTGCATAATAATTTATTGCTTCTTCTCTGTCCAGCTGCAGTCTTTCCAAGTTGATGATGTGATCTCTCAAATGCATGTTGGGCTGTTGAAGCTGGCTTGCCATTACTCTGAGACTTTGTAGTTGCACTTCAATGGGCAAGATTGCTTCCTTACCAAATACTAGATGATACGGTGTGAATCCCAAGGATGTACGAAATGAAGTTCTGTAGGCCCATAAAGCTGGTAGTAGATACTTATCCCAGTCTCCAGGATGATTGTTTACCTGCTTGGTAATAATTTTAGAAACCATTCCATTTACCTTTTCAACTAGGCCATTACATTGAGGATAATATGGTGGAGAGTGTCTCTTGTAATGCCCAGTTTCAGCATTAATTCTCCTACCAAGTCTGCTCTAAAACCTAGCCCTCTATCAGAGATGATCTCTAAAGGTGTGCCAAACCTACAGCATATGTGCTCCTAGATAAATTTAGCTACCTCTACCGCTGTGATTCTAGTGGTGGCTGTAGCCTCTGCCCATCTAGTCATGTAGTTGACCCCCATGATACTGTAGAATTTTCGTGAGTTGGCCCTAGGTAATGGCCCAATGGCATTGATACCCCATTTTTCAAATGGGCCATATGAGAGAATAGGTGTCTGTGGTTCAGGCATTAGTGACCTAGTGCCGGCCTTTTGACACAACTTACACGTTTTGCACCAGTGGTGTACATCACGGTTGAGGTTAGGCCATATGAAGCCTGCCTGCAAGATTTTCCTACTTGTTATGTCTAGGGCAAAGTGACCACCACAAACCCCGTCGTGACAACTAGCAATTACTCTCGTGATTTCCTGAGAGAGAGGGACCTTCCTGAGTATTTGGTCCTTACCCTTACAGTACAAACCTTCATTGATGAGTCGATACCTTGTGGCCTTCCACGTCAGCCATTGCTTCTGTCCCTTTGTTAAATCTGATGGGCATTCCCCTATTTCCAAAAAATGCATGATGTCAGGCAAGGCATCACTTCCTTGAAATAGAGGGAGCTTTAGTTTTATTGCTCCAACCACCACTTCCTGTAGTCTTTCACTTGCTAGGGCATCTGCTTCTTGGTTTTGAGCCCTTGGGATATGGTGTATTTGAACTTATTCAAACTTACCCAACAAGGTTTTTACACCACTTAAGTGAGTCCTTAAACTAGGATTCTTGCATGTCCATGCTCCATTTACTTGCCTTACCAGAAGTAGAGCATCCCCAAATACATTAAGGCATTGTACACCTTGTGAGACGCACCATTGTAGACCCTTGGTTAGTGCTGCATACTCAGCTTCATTGTTAGAATGTGAATCTAACAATTGGCCCAATGAAAATACCTTTGTCCCTTTGTCATCAAAGACCACTATGCCTGCAGCTGCTTTGTCAGGCACTCGCTTGTAGGCTCCATCAAAGTAGAGAGAGTATGCTCCTTCTACCATCGGTGGTACTGGAGGTAATCGGACTTCTCCTTCCTTAGATTGCTTCTCCTTCCCTTCAAAGACTTGGTAGGTCATGAGTCCCCCCAAACTTGCCCTTGTCGTGCTTTCTACCTGTACCGTGTAGTCAAACTCTTGCAGACGAACTAGCCATTTAGTAATTCTAGCAGACACATCCATGTGTTGTACAACATAGGGAAATATTTCATCCGTGGTTAGAATCACAAATTGCTTAGGCAACAAATATGACCTAAACTTTGTAGTTGCAAATCTAAGAGCTAGGACTAAGTGTTCCACATGGGTGAAACCTTTCTCTCCTGCTGTCATCATTCGACTAGAGAAGTAGATTGGCCTCATGAAAGATGTCGTTGTATCCTTTTGGAGTAGCACAGCCCCCAATGAGTCATCACCAATACTTGAGGTGACATAGAATTTTTCATCCCACTTAGGTGGTGAGATAGTTGGCAGAGTGGCTAAGACCTCCTTTACCTTGTTGTAGTGATGTTCACTTTCCTCATCCCAAGTGAAAGTTGATCTTTGAGTGAGTTGTTGTAGTGGTAGAACAAGTTGTGATAGTAGATGTATTAATCTACTTAAGTACCTCACCTTCTGTAGAAAAGAGACCAGTTGACGTGCGGTCGTTGGTGAAGGTAGGGCTATGAGTGCGGACACCTTACTTGGGTTGGCGTTGATACCTCTTTCTCAAATTTCATGGCCTAGTAGAATGACTTTACTCTCCCCAATGTGACATTTATCCACATTTAATTGCCCACCTAGGCTCTGCAACCTAGCCAAACCTTTAGTTACCTTTTCTAAATGTGAAATACGGGAGCTATATATACAAAAATCATCAATGAACACTATTATGGATGTTCCAAAGAACGGTTGAAAAACATATGTGACATATCTTTGGAATGTGGCAGGTGCATTTGTGAGACCAAATGGCATAACCCTGTATGCAAAACAACCCCATGGCGTGATAAAAGTGGTTTTTAGCTGATCTTCTAAGGCTATGCGTATTTGAAAGTATGCTGAATAACCATCATAGACGGTATAGCATTCAAAACCCGCTACTTCATTCAGAATTTCATCCAAGAAAGGGAGAGGAAAGTGGTCTCTCTTTGTAGCTGCATTTAGTGGTTTGTAGTCAACACGGACCCTCCACTTACCATTCTTTTTAGGAGTCACCACTACGGGTGACACCCATTCTGAGTTTTCTATAGGATAGATGAATCCCGCCTCCAGCAGTTTCCTTACCTCGGCCAAGAGTGCCTTTTCTTGTATGACCCCCAGTCGTCGTAGCTTTTGCACAACTGGTTTTACCCCTTACTTCAGCTTAATATGATGTTCCACCACTATAATGCCTGTGATTCTTTCATAGTTGTCAATGAACAGGTTAGGAAATCCCATCAACGTTTGCAAAAAACTATCTTTCTCCTCAAGTGTTAATTCCGTAGACAACATACCCTTCAACCTACTTCCTCCTAGGCCAGGTGATTTTCTCTCCTCTTCATTGGGTTTCCCTTTTGGTGATGGATCCCCAGTTGTGCTTACCCTTTGTGGATCCTTCATAATGATACCCATCACATCAATGGAACTGCCACTTTCGTCGGTGGATGTGGTATCCTCCTCAGAACTGGAAGATTCTATAGTGGTTTCATCTACGGATGTTTCCAGATTCATTTGCTTCTGCTTGCCAATCCTCATGTCGTAGTAGATTGTCTCCCCTTTCTTACCGGTCATGCGTAGAAGGCTAGTATCCCAGTCCTGTTTTGCCTTCATGGCCATCAACCATGGCCTTTCCAAAATTAGTGGATAGCCCCCCCCCCTTAGTAGGCATTACAAAAACATCTACCTCTACCTCAGTGTTGAAAGCTTTTATTTTCACGGCACTTACCACACCCACACACTTTACTTTTGCGTTGTTTGCCATCTTTGCCTTGCATGGAGAAGGCCTGTCAACCTCGAGCCCTAACCAAAGCATCATAGCTTTGCTCATTACACAGATTTGTGCACCTCCATCAATGTAGGTGTTTCCAAACCTCTTTCCTTTTATGTTTACGTCGACAATTGGAAGGATGTCATCCATGTTGCATCCCGAAATTGCTCTAGCTACCTTTATTTTGGAGCATCTTGTACTTACCATTTTAGACCATTGTCGCCTTACTTTTGGTGCAAGATGTAGCAGTTGTGGCCATGTAATCTTCGGTCCTTGCTCTGCCACATCCAATGTTAGATCATAGGGCTTAGAACTTTCCCCTAGTTGGAAGTCGGTGATGCCCAATTTCCATCGTGGCCTGGATGGCCTCTTGCTAGTTTCTCCTCTCATGCTTCTCTCATCGTCTGATTGTGTAGCCTTCTCCCTCCTAGCTCTTTTCACAGTCATGGCCTCAAGTGGTTCTAAAAAGGTTACCTTCTCCTTACCCTTGTCCCTCTCCTTTGCTCTGGGTGGATCCACTACTACGGCTTTTCCTTTCTCTTCTAGCCTTATGATGTTTACAGGGCGATCAAGTGGTGGGTCTGGTGGAAGAGGTGGAATGGATGCTTGTAGTGGTGTCTGGGGTGGACGTAGAATTTGTGTTGGTGGGGTTGGTGCTCAGGGTGGGGGTGTTCTTTCTCTAGGGGGTGACAATTGGTTTCTCCTACCTCCTCTATTATAGTTTTGTCGTGGTTTGGGAGAGTAGTACATACCGTGACCATCTTCTCTGCAGTTGTAGCAATGATACTCCCTGTTTTGTCGTCGTGTTCTTCCAGGGTCTTGATCTCTTTCTTGACTCCTCCCTTGTTGTATTAAGTGGACATACAAATTCTGCAGTTGGTCAGTAATATGGGCCAACATATCTTGTTGGTCATCTCTTATCCCAAGAGCCGGTGGTGGTGGTGGAATGGTGGTTGTCGTAGTTGCTAGTAGACGCAATGTTCCTGCTTCTGTTGACTCGGTTTCTTTGTCTTTCATTCGCAGCTTCTTGTCTTTAAGGCGAGCAATCTCAACGGCTAACTCGTACGTAGCTGGGAATCTACCTTTCACCTTCTCCTTGAGAAGCGGCCATAAGCCATGCGTGAACCGATCTTTTTTTAAGAAATCGGGCGCAGCTTCTCCCCTAGCCAGTGACTCAACCCACCGTTCCCACAAATCCACAAATTTGGACTCATAGGTGGCATATTCTAAAAGACCCTCCTGCTTCAAGTCTCTCAACTTGTCCCACAACTTTTCTGAAGTGGTACCTCCCCCAAAGCGCCTCTTAAAAGCGGTTTTTAAGGGTTCCCAGTCATCCTTGGCTGCTTGTGGAAGTGCATTGTACCATGATCTAGCTTCTAGCTTCATGAGATGCTTAAAGATTCTAACCCGGGATTCATCCGTATCTTTGTTGCTCACTACACATGCTACTTCAAAGTCATCTAGGAAGTCTGTTACCAAATCCTCCCCCTTCTTTCCTTTAAATGTTGGAAATGCTACACTTGCCATGATTACTGAGAGAGAGCTAGAAAGACACACTGCTTAACTTGCAAAAGTTTTTTTCTTCTTTACAAGGAGGCGTGTATACCCTCTTATACTAGGACATAGATTAAAACTTCAAACGGTACATTGCCTTGTACCAAAGGTAAGACAAATGGTTGATCTGATGCTAGAACCTCCAAAAACCGCTCCCCACCCGGCATGGTGTCAATGACGTGCTGGTAGTGAGCCTTCAAATCCAGTATTACCTTGATTGAGCGTACACGTGTTGGTATGTGTGATCTGTCTTGAGGTAGGTTGTACTGATTCATGTTAAGCTTAGAGGTGCTTAGTCACTGTCCAAGCTTGTGGGAGAGGGTGGTGTTCTTTCCTGAAACAAACTCAGTAGATCCCTAGTTTCTCTAGTGAGAGTGTGAGCCAATGCTTCCGTTATCTGTGTTGCAGCATCAGGTGCGACTTGAAAACTGACTGTGATAATTACCTCGGTGACTTGAGTTACCCGATTCTCAAAGTAGAATAGTGTTGATTCTCTATTGTGTAGAGCTCCTTCCATTTTGTTGTTGTGGGTTGGTTGTAGGTTGCGGACATGGTTTCGACCTTCTCCTTTTTCTTCTTGGCACTTGGCCTATGTATATCCATTGGGTTTGGCGTGTTGGTTGACTCTCCCACTACAAATCAATTACCGTTACGCCTGGCACTCGAGCTTCGATGGAGATGTGGATTTCGTCTAGTTGTGCTTGGAGCTCTTCTTCTTCTCTCGTCCAATTAGCAAATCCTGCTAGCCATTCATCCATTCACAATAGCATAGGGGTTTCAGTCTTGTAAACTGAAGGGTTTCATTAAAAGATCCTCAGTGGGGGCACCAAATGACGGGAGCAAAGCGAATCCCAAACCCCGACGGCCTCTAAAACACCGGGGACCGAATGCCGCGACTCGAGCCTGTCATGGTAAAGCAAATAGGGGCACCACCTAGCTTCAGTGGCTAGGACGCAAACAACACACCACCATAAGAAAGTTTTCATCCAAAAGAGATGGATGCTTGGGAGTAATGATGAAGAGTAAAGGGAATGAGATCAAGTGAGAGAGAGAGAGAGAGAGAGAGACAGTGAGGGAGGGGGTATAGAGGCTTAGTACTTAGGCATTTCAAAAGGATGGCGAATCCGCACACCCTTCACAAATACACAAGCTCACTCCAAACACAAGGCTAGGTGGCGATTCCGCACACCTCACATGGGCAAAACATTGCAAGAAAACATACTCACAAAACCTCAAGCTTTATTTAGAGAATAAGGCGATGAAATGGGGAGCATAGGGTGGGGGAATGAGAAGGGAGAGAGTGGTAGAGCACATGGCGGATAGGTGGGAGTTGATGGCGAAAACTTGCACGAGGGTTATGGCCATCATCCTTCATTTAGTTGCCCTTCATCTTCCATAGCCAAGGGAATAGAGGTCATGCTCAAGACAAGCATGGTGATTGCGGTGATGGTGATGGTGTGGGTGTGTGTGTGTGCACTAGGCACACACAGTGCATAGTGTGTTCTTTGGTGATGTTGTGCGTGTGTTTAGTGTGATGGTGACCCCTCTTTTTATAGGGGAGGAGGGGGGAGAAATTCTAGAATTTAGAAATGAAGAAAGCATTATCTACATAGGCCATGTGACAGTGGGCCCCACTTGTCTGGCTGTGTGTATATGTGCTAGAATAGCAGTCTCATGAGAGAGAGACTAAGAGAGAGAGATGGGTTGATGAAAAAAAAGTGAGAGGTGACATGGAGAATAAAGTAATTACAAGAGGGGAGAGAGGGGAGTGTGTTCAGAGGTAAATCTGTGTGCAGATGTGTGTGAACACAAGAAAAATAAGGTAACCACCGGGTGGGGATGGGTCTGTGGACACCTTTTTTCAGTGAAACTGAGTGTGTGTGAGTGTGGGGGAGGTTATTTAGCTACAAGAAAAGAGACATGGCACTCTTTAGAGAGAGGGGGGGGTATTTGGGTCATGGGATATGATAGGAGAGAAAAAGAGGGGGTGGGGTATACTATTTTGGAAGATAGGGTAAGTTGCATGTGAGTTAGGGTGCATTATTGGTGAGTTATAATGCATTATTGGTGAGAGGTGGGGTAGCTTGAGGGGAGAGAGAAAGGACAAAGGACAAGGGGAAGAGAGAGGGGGTTGACCTTTTGAGTGGAGGAGAGGAAAAGGGACACCCGGTGGGGCAACAGTGAAGAAAAAGGAGGCAAGGTGGGGATGGGCTACCCCGCAGGCATGAGGTGGCCTATTTTACCTTTCTTATATATTTACATAATTATACTTTATTTTTTTCTTACTTTTTTCCAATGCCTTTTATCACTCCGTCTCTAAGAGGGGGTTTTCATGGGGTGGGGACGAGAGAAGAGGGGTATGGGAGCTTGGCTTGTGAAAAGCCCCCATCAGTGTATATGATTTGTATACACTTGTAGGTACTGTTGCATGCATTGAGCTACCATGTAGTGGTGCTTTACTAACAAATGAGGTCCATGGCGGGTTTCTTGGCATGCCCGTCATTGGGGTAGGCATGGTAGCTGTGGTGTCATCAAGGGAAAGATGAGCTAGACTTGGAAAAGTAAAGCTATCACTTGTGGGCTCAGATTGCATTGAGACCCCTGGCGAAACAACATATGGGGGATCGATGGGACTCACTGGGGGAGTGTCCATTTGTGATAGAGTGGGTTGTTTCCCTTTGCCCGTGTCTAAAAATCGCATAGGACCCGTCGAAGGTATGTTTATTCCTCGATTTTGCCTCTCGGACTGGATAATCCTATGGATGACATTGCAGATCATGTGTTGTTGTTCCTCTAGACTAGTGGCTCTAGATGTGGATTGTACAACTTCTAACCAACCCACATGGTATGTGTAGCCCATGTATAGGTCGGTCAAAGTCTCCGTGCGTAGGTCATATTCCCAATTTTCATTGAGAAATACCCCGTCCAAACTTGGTGTACTAGAGGGTTGCCGTGAGGTGGATGCAATGTTGCTTCCCGTGTTTTGAGTTTCAGTCACTGCTACCTTAGAGGCAACTTTGGAAGGTGGTAGCTCGGTAGGGCCCTCATTAAATGAGGTAGGTAGAATGTCCACGTGGACACTCTGAGGGACTGTGGGGCTATAGGAGATGTGAATGGTGATTCTACTTCCCCACCCCCTTCGTTTACTTCACTAGCCGTAGGTTCAAAGCGCGTAGCTCTACTAAAAGTTTCCATCAAACGGCTAAAAACACTAGTTCCCGGTTGTTGGGCCCAGCTAGGTACGGTTTCATTTGTTCCCCTGGGGCTTTGTGTAAGATGCTCTTCCATAATATCGTAGTCAGAGGAAGAGTAGCTCGCCACTATATTTGGGTCTTGGGTTGCACTACCTTGGGTCCCCACCGAGGGCGTAGACCCTAGCGTGGAAGGATAGTGAGTACCCCCGTAAATCGAAGCACTAGCTAGTTTTTCGGACTTTAGCACACGACCAGAGCGTAGATACATGTGCTTTGGGTTCCCTACAAGTGTCGGCAAGTACGCTCAAAGGTTACTTGCTTTGTTTTGTGGGTGTTTTGCACCCCGTTTTCTACTTGATTTTTTCTTGTTTTTGATGTTTGTTGAATGTTTCTTATTGTTTGATTTTTTTGATTAAAGTGTGTGATAGCTCAAAACGAGCGTATCACTTAGAGGGTCGCTTTGCGCTTTATAGCACAATTTTCGGGCATCTGACGTTCTGTTGGTCCTCAAAAAATCGATTTTTTGCTATGTTTGAAGCTAAAATTCGTTTTTTCTAAAGGCAACTGAGGCCTAGGCCTGAGCGTGAGCTTGGGCTTGGGTCTGGGAGAAATTCCCGATCCCGGTCCTACCTTTAAATTTTTTATTTTTATTTTAATTTTTTAATTTTTTAATTTTTTTTAAGGATAAGGCCGCCACGGCCTGCGCGAGAGCACACGCACACTCTCTCTACCTACTTCTAACTAATACACTTACTCTTACACACTAACACACTCTATTAACTCTCACTAATCTACTTCCTACTTACTGTACACAGAAAACTAACTACTTTAATACACAGAGAATAAACACAGAACCTTTGAAATCTCTATTAACAAAGAAAACTAACTACCTTAATACACAGAGAATAAACACAGAACCTTTGAAAACTCCATTAATAAAAAAAACACACAGTATAACACCAAATCCCTCTTTTCAACACACACACACTCCTTCCTTACCTTTACTACAATAGAAATTGCACCACGGAGAAGCACAGAGTGCTACTCGAGCTTAATGCACGGCATTCCCCGGCAACGGCGCCAAAAATGTGCGCGTATGTCGCACGTTTCAATGCAAGGAACGTGCCGATACACCGTGTGCGAGCCACAAATGGATCCAAGCACACAACAAGCCTAAACTAGTAATCTCAAATAAGGCGATGGTGTGTCACTCACCGCTCTACGCTTGCTTCGTGGAGGATTCCTCGCCGCGAAGAAGAAGGAGACGTTGCTACGCCGCGCTCAACCGCTTCACCGCCTTCGTGCCTTCGTAATGCTCGATCGCCCACACTCTCTCTCTTTCTCTCTCTCTCTCTCTCTCTCTCTCACATACACACACACACAAGGAGGTGAAGAAGAAGAAGATGGAGATGGAGATGGAGCAAGAGCACTCTTCTATTGCACAAATGAGAGAATGAGTGAATTTTAGGTTTAGTTGACTTTTATATGAGCTTGCCCCATTCACACTTGGGCGCCTATGCTTAGCCAACTAATCCCTTGAATGTTCCAGTTAGAGTGCGCCTCTCATCGGTGGTCACTCTTACCCTTTTCTTATTGGACCGACAAGCCCGGTACCTGACTCTACCAAATAAATAATACAATGTCTGCCATAGGTTACAACGTCCGTCGTAGGTGATAGGGTGTCCGTAAGTCGTGAGGGTTAACAGCGTCCGGTAAAATTTTTACAAATAATATCAAAATTTGTCGGAGGTTGTACATTTGGATTCCTTGTTTCAAGTGCTTTCTATTGATATATCATATGTCATAGATCTTGGAGATGTAGCTCAAGTTATTGTACTAGTTAGCATATGTCAAAATTGTGCTAGTTAGCATTGTCCGGGACATGAAAAAGCATGATGCCTTAACATGATTTCACCCAGCACTAGACACAGATGGAGGCTCCAGGTCCGCCATAGAGGGACTCGTCTAAAGCCCCCTCGCCCAACCCCGTTGAGCCCACCATTTGAATTGTTCTTTTACCGACAGAGCAAGTGAGCCTAGCCGTAGAGGTAGAGCGCTTACAAGAGACTTCTGTCATCTCTAAGATTCTCGGCACCCAACCTAGTAGAGGAGAGCTGCGTGACCTTCTCCTGGCCTGCCTTCTTGCAGAGGTGGGCAAGATCTTGGATGTACAAATACTCGAACAAGGCTACTATCAGATCGCGTTTGAGACCTCCGAGATGGCATCCAAGGTCATCGCTATGAGTCCTTTGACCATCCGAGCAGCTCGAGCCCACTTTCGGATGTTCTTGTAGAGGAGGCAGACATCCCCATCTCCGTCTGCTTTCCTGGTTTGCGGAGGGAGTACTTACCACTTTTGTGCAGGATAGGCTCAGTCATTGGCACTATCC
Source organism: Adiantum capillus-veneris (assembly GCF_014529385.1). Classification (NCBI taxonomy): domain Eukaryota; kingdom Viridiplantae; phylum Streptophyta; class Polypodiopsida; order Polypodiales; family Pteridaceae; genus Adiantum; species Adiantum capillus-veneris. Next base: position 123,377,090 of record NC_140938.1, on the reverse strand, counting down.
TTGAGACACCTCGCACTGCAGCCTCAATAGTGCCAAGGGGGGCTGGCATTCCCTCAGTTCGCGTTCTAGTCAAGGACACTCACACGCTCCCGAAGGTCATTTTTCTACCTTGGGTGATGGGGGTTGGTTTAGACAGAGCATGGAGTATTCGGGCCTCCCAAACCAGTGCTTCATTTGTCGACAAATGGGCCATCTTGTGAAGGCCTATCCACGGAGGAGGCCTTGACCTACGCCAAAGACTCAAACCCAGCCTACAAGGGCTGGACAACAGCCACAAACAGAGACACAACGCACACATGTAGAGCCACCCTCGGAGCTTGGGGCTGTAGCGGAGGAGGGATAGAAGCAGGTACGTGGTCCATGAAGGCAGGGGCCACAGCAACAGCCTGGGACTCAGAGTGGTCCTCACGCACCTACCCGGCAGCAGTTGGTTCCCATGGAAACCATTTCGGTACTCTTGAGCAGGATGAGGTTCCTGCTCCAGCCCCCACCCCAGCTTCACCCTCAACAGTCCCTCCCCCCCAGAGTTCCCCCCCCCCGCCTCCTGCTACCTCTGCCACTCCCCCCTGCCCTTCTTCTCCACCTCTTACCCCTGCTCCTACGCCCCCCCCCCCCCCCCACACACACTTTAGTTCCTCAGTCGACCCAGGGGGGAAGGTTATCTCCGGTTGCTAGGAGATATCTTGGAAGCGCCTTTTCCACCACGAGTCGCTTGGCGAGAGAGGGACAACCTTTCTTGCGACCCCCTCTACAGGTACAAACGTCTCCCCTTGCAGCTATCCCTCGTGGTTTGACGAACATCAACATCCGGCGCCGATGGGACTTCTTCGACTACGACTTTACCCTTTTTCTTGGCGACCCCTCAGCAGACCATGAGGCATCCTGCTTCAGGGTCCATGTTCTATTCCTTGTAGCTAGGGGGATAGAGGCCTTGGACTCAGTGGTTGGCTTCTCTTTTCCCCTTTGCGTTAGGGACGAGTCTGAGTGGACTCTTGACTCAGTTTTGGGGTGGTTGCACACACAAGTCTTAGAGTTCTCTCACCACATGGGAGAACTAGGAGTTACATACATGCTTCAGAATTTGTGGCCATTGGCCAAGTTTGCAGTGACACCTCTAGATAGAAAAGGATGTAGACGCATTGTGGTTTACTTCTTTGCAAACTTGGCCATTGGTCAAGTTTGTAGTGACACCTTCAGATAGAGCAGGATGTAGACGCATTGTGGTTTACTTCTTTGCCGATAGACAATGTTTTCCATGCTATGTACACATTCATGAGGACTCCTGGATAGAGGAGGTTGCATTACGTACGGCTCGCTCTGCTTGGGCTTGGGCCAGGCACTCGTTACAGTCACGCCTATCTAGAGGACGCTCGGATGTGGATTACTCCCCATCCAAGCTAGCCTCGAAGATAGCCCGTTTAGCTGCTACTGTGGCAACATCTGTTCTCTCTTGCTCCGCATGAGGATCATCTCATGGAACGTGTAGGACTTGGTAGGCCCCAGTCTCAACGTCAGCGGGGTCGACTGCGTCAGGAGCTTCAGCGCTGCCTTGTGGGAGGAGAGATTGATCTCCTTATGCTACAGGAGCACCATTTGTGTGAGAGCCACATTAGACGTTGGTAGGAGTTTTCTGGAGCAAGGTATTGTGCATATGTACATACAAATCCATGGTGCATCGAATAAAGGATTGCCCATTTTCCAGAGCCAGGTGGTTGCGTGGGGCCCATATGTGTACAGGTAGGACAGCATGTACATAGTCCATCGATTTTCACTATCACCAGTACCAGTGTGTTTTTTCTATGATAATGAGGAGTTGATAGAGTGTAAAATTTCTTGAGGAAGCTATCTGCGGGCCGACGACATGAGGTAAGCAGGTGCATCAGATGACATCTAGTGGAGTCAGGAGGTCGAATGGGGTCAATACTTGCACGTGGATAAGTACGGACGCAACGTGGGTGTTTCTTTGTGATAATTATGCAAAAAGGTCATCATGAGAACTATATATAGTCTCCACTTCATGTGGTGGAGGGATGCATTATTGGAAAAAGCTGAGTGCCAGGTGTGCAGATGGATGCATCAAGGTGACAACTATGCACTGCGAGGCTAGTTTTTGGTCTTTTCGGGGTCCGTTTGAGGTCAACTAAAAGGCCAAGGGTGTCCAGGTAATAAAGCTAAGTGTGGGAACTGAAAAACAGAGAGAAGACCCGGAAAAAAGTGGAGTGAAGAGGAGGAAAAACTGCAACTTTGTTTTTGCTATTTTTGGAGCCTATTTTGGCCATAAACTACTCATCCGAGGTCGGATTTGAGCACTTTGACATTGTAGACTATGGTTTTGGGCTGTTCCGCATGCGATGGCGCTGTCCATTTTTCCAAATTTCTCAATGTATTTTTGTTGTTTTGGCTGTGTAAGTTTCTCCTATTAGCGAAGCTTCTGCTCCAATTTGTGATTGTATCTGGCATATTTTACCCATACTGCGTAATCTATTTGTCCCATTGGTGTTTGCCCAAGATAAATTCTATCTAAACATCAAAAACTCTCCTCCTTTGAGCTGAGTTTTTTCGGGGGGGTGTGTGTGTGTGTCTCTTTGTGTGGAGTAGGTAAATGGGTAGTCTCTCTCCCCTCACTCCATTGGTGTGTTCCCTGTCTCGGCCAAGTGGGTTTTGTAAGCCGAGTGGTGCCCCATAGTGTGTGTGTATATCATACCAAGAGTGTGTGTCGGGTCATTATAGAGGCATTCTGTGTATTTCCATCCCGCTCACATTCTTTTGGCGCCTCCACTGAGGATCTTCTTCGAGTACCTTCAGCTTTGGGATTACAGGTTTCAGATTGCAGAGGTTACAGGTTACAGGATACATGGATAGGTACAAGTAGAGGTGATTCACATAGGTGCAGGTTGCTAGAGTAGAGTGATATACTGGCAAGTGGAAGTCACTTGCAGTTGCCGTGGATATGCATCATTTGGCGCCTGTTTGAGCACATTGTGTATTGGTAATGTACGTTACTTGTGGAAACTGCCATTGTACGCCTTTGTAAAGCCATACTTGGTTTGATTTGGCAGTCCCCGCCATTTCTAGGACTTGGTTTGGAAGATAGTCATTTTTGAGACTTCACTATACTAGATTTTCATAAGCCTTCGTGAGAGGGTCGATAGCGAGAGGTTTTATTGAGCTAGGGGATTCTCAAATGTGAGATCCTTTCGGTGATACAGGTGGCTGGAGCACCCTTTTTGTGACCTCACCATAGGCTATGTACTAGTGATTCCTACTTGATGCTCGGGTTCTATTGTTGGCAGTTTATCCATACATATACAGTCTATATTTTGGGTTCTTACTGCTCTACTTCTGGGGAAACTCTACCAAAGTTTTTCCAAGTTGTGATGGCTGGTTTTTTGGTCTTTTGAGTCATTTATGCTGTTATGCTGCTAAAATTTTGGCAAAATTAGAGGATAAGACAGGAGTGCTTTCTTGGGAGCTGCATGTGGACTTCAATGGATGATCAAAATGGGCCTCAATTCACTCCTTTTCATTTAACTCAAAGAATCCACATAGATGTTCATGTGTCCAGGAAGATTTTTTCCCATCAACGCATAGTCTTTATGTTTGGACCAAGAAGATTAAGAGAGATTTTGGAGCTCCCTTTGCCTGTTGTAATTCCGAGGATTAACTATGAAAACTCATTTGATGTGCATGTGTTTGTCCTGATCTAAAGTTAAGCTCCATTGAAGTTTCTGGGGATTGAGTCAGTAAAAAGTTTGGGTTCTTGTACGTGTGGTAGAAGGGTTCTAGGAGCATTGAAACTTGGGTAGCCATGGCTTTCTCTTATCCTGAGTTTCATGGAAGAAGTGATGAAGATGTGGAAGACTTTTTGGAAAAGATGGAGGTTGCATGCATCAGCAACCAGATTCATGACTCTGCACATATGTTACGTCTTCTCCAAATTTGTTTGAAGAGTGATGCACGAGTTTGGTCCAAAGCATTTGCAGAGGAGTTTCTTGTGGCTGATCCACCTGTAAGATTGAGTTGGGACAATCTAAGGCATGGATTGGAAGTGGAGTTTGTGAAAGAATATCCTGAAAAAGTGAGTCAAGAGTGCAAGGTTTGGTGCAAAAGGAAGGTGAGCCAGTAGATGCGTACATACGTAAGTTTTCATTGGCTTGGGAGGGGGTGTGCAAGGCTTTAGCACCACAAGTACCCCCGCCTGACATGATGAAGAAGGGCAAGTTATTGGTTGGTCTTTGGGAGAATATAAGTTGGAGAGTGGAGCTAAAGAAACCTAGGACATATGAAGATACACTAGAGGTAGCCAGTTAGGGGTGGAGTCTTTGCCCATAAGGTCTGAATTTCAGCCTATGGACTGTTTACAAGGTCGCATACTAGGGGTTCATCATGAACTAATGGTTTCTGTTACTCCTCAGGTTATGCCAACAGTGGTCACTACAGCAGTGCAAGATGATGGGTTAAGGCAAGACATGAGGCAAGTGGTAGATTTAATAAAGAATCTCAGCCTAAACATGCTAGGTTGCAAATCAACCAGGAGGTAAAGAAAGACCTAGGAATGGTGTTGGACAAAGCAATGGTAGGTTCTGGAGACAGACGCCCACATTTTATAATTGTGGAGAGTTGGGCCACATCAGCCTGCAATGTGATAAGCCACCAAGGATGGGGGGAGACATGTATCCATTGCCAAGACAGGTGCTAACTAGGTCAAATGATTATGGCACCGTAATTAAGGGAGAGGAAGGAATCAATGGATTAACCCAGGAGGAAAAGGGAAAGACAAAAGTGATAAAAGTAGTCACTTTGGAGAAGACATCAAAGCTAGAGAATACATTAGTGATGCCTATTGGGAAGAGGACCACAGAGGACAAGGAAGGAAGAAGTGCCCCAGGTCCTAGTAAGAAGAAGGAAAGAGCCATGAAGGCGAGGTTGTCAAGGCCAAGAGGAAAATAAGGGCTTGTCGCAAGCTTCTTGTTTCAGATTTTCCACTAGGGGATGGGCAATTAAGCTATGACTTGGAGGATCTGACGAGCAGGAAAGCCGATGTTACTTTTGGATAGCTTATAGAGATGGTGCCTAAGCTAAAGAGACAATGGAAGAGGATGGTTAACCCAATGGAGAAAGAACCAGAGAGAGGTTCAGTGAAGGTGTTAGCTATGGATGAGCTACCAGACATTTGTCCAATAGTAGATGTGTGGCACAAAAGAAAAAATATGGGACAAGGTTATGTTGATGGCGGAGCCCAAATATGTGTCATAACACACTCATGCATTGAGAAGATGGGTCTTACAGTGACTGGGGTGCCAGGCTTCCGAATTAGATTGGCAAACCATCAAAAAGTAAAATTTTTGGGTGTTGTAAAGAGCTTAGAAGTGGAGGCATATGATGAAAAGGTGGTGGTTGATTTTCATGTGATGCCAGCGGGGTTGGGAGCATAACCTATTATACTGGGTAGACCATGGTTACGTGCAGTGGGAGCTATTCAAGATTGGCGATGTGGTAAGATTAGCCTCTATGGAAAGACAAGTGCCAAGAAGCTATATAATATGGACACAAGGAAACGATTGGAGGAGCTTTATGAAGATGAGGATGAGTCTAGTGATGAAGACTATTCCACAGTGTCTGACGAGGACAGTGATAGTACTACCACCAGTGATGTGGATGTTGATGTTGCATTTCTTTTGATGGACAAAGAAATCCAGGAGTCTGGTTTAGTTGCATTTGCAAATGATGTTGAAGATGAAAGTGAAGGGCCTTATGAAGTGATTGAAGGGCTGATGCAAACTAAGGTTGAATTGTCAAAGAAGCAAGAATTGATGACACAAATGATCAGTGGATACCTCTCAACTATGGAGAAGGAGATATATTTTCACATGCTGGCCAGTTTTCCTGATTTGTTCATTACTTCATATGAAGATATCAGAGGGTTCAAGGGCAAAGAGATGCATATAGAGCTGAAAGAAGGTGCTAAGCCAGTGCAACAAATGCTAATAAGGATGGGTCAAGAGCAGATGGAAGCCTTGTGAGAAGAGGTGGACAAGTTATTGAAGGCAGGGTTCATAGTCCCAGTAGAAACCACAGAATGGGAGAGTCTAGTAGTAGTCAGTCCAAATAAGGGTGGAAAGTGGAGGATTTGTGTAGATTTTAAACCCTTAAATGCAGCCACTAAGAAGAACCCATTCCCTCTTCCATTCATCGATCAGATCTTGGATTCACTAGCAGGTTATGAGAGGTACAGTGTGTGTGATGGTTTTCCAGGCTATTTTCAATTGAAGATTGCTCTTAAAGACCGAACAAAGACAACTTTCATTACGCCATGGGGCTATTATTGCTACATGGTATTGCCATTTGGATTGTCAAATGGATCATATTTCTATCAGGAGAGAGCAAATTGGGTATTGGCACCATTCATTGGTAGTTGTGTTAAAGCTTTTATGGATGACTTCTGTGTTGTAGGGCTGAACACCATGAGAAGATGCAGATGGTATTGGCTCGATATGATGAATGTGGAGGACAATTAAATCCAAAAAAATTTCATTTAGCACAACCAAGGGTGAGGTTATTGGGCCACATGGTGTCAGAAAATGGCATTGAGTCTGATCCAGACAAGGTTAAGTCTATTATTCTTCTTCCATCTCCTACGAGTACAAAGCAATTGGAAACCTTTATACACAAAGTGAAGTACATGGAGCGGTTTATTCCATTTTCTTCGTAGATCCTTTATCCATTACAATAGGTGGCAAAGCATGATCCATTGCAATGGGATGACAAGTGTGAAGAAGTGTTTCAAGAGGTGAAAGAGGTGTTAGGGGGGTTGTCAGCCTTGCAGGCTCCTGATTGGGAGCAAGTGTTTAATGTAAATCCATCAGTAGGGGATGATGCCATTGGAGCTATGCTATTGCAAAAGCGGAAGGTTAGCCATTATATGAGGCCAGTGTATTGTGCAAGCCGAGTGAAGTTGGTAGCAGAGAGAAATTTCTCGGAAGTAGAGCTAGTGATGGCCAGTGTAATATTTTCTTGTCGGACGATTTCGTCATTAGTTGCTACCACGACCTTTTCTTTTCTTGACGAGTTATGATTTTTTGCCACTGTTAATTGATGGCACTAACATGTCAAATGTGGTCAAGAAATGGGTAATTGAGCTGCAAGAGTTTGAGTTCTCTTTTCTAGTGGAAGATAATACAAGAGCTACCCTATCCTATTTGTTGACCTATAAGGAGAATCCCCTTATTGTTAAGGAAGAGGTGGTGAGAAGAGTAGTTGAAGAAGTGCCAAAGATCAGCAATTCACATGTGTTGTTCTTTGATGGCTCATACAGGAAGAGCCATGATGCGCCATGATGCGGCTTCAGGGGGTATAGCACTCTACAATCCAGAGGGGGAGTTAGTATACAAGAGAGGGTTCAAATTGGATGCGCATAGTAACAATGAGTCTGAATATGCTACTTTGGAAGCCAGATTACACATTTTTTTGAACCATGGGATTAGAAGGTTGAGTATAAAATGTGATGCCTTGTTAGTTGTGAAGCAAGTGCTGGGTGTGTGGAAGAGCAAGAACCCCTCATTGAAGGAAATGGGTTTTAGAATTAAAGGCCTGTTAAAAAAGTTTAAAGCATGGAGCATCAGACACATTGAACGTGCTCCAAATGGAGAGGCACATGAAGCAGCTCAAAGAATGATTGGGGATCTATTCGTGTTGAGGACCAATTTACCTCTTTATCATGGCCGGGAAAGTTTGGCACAAGAAGAGGAGTTTTTGCTAACAAGAATCATTCCGAAGGACATTCACAAGTCTAATAAGTATGGTTTTGTGCATAGAGCATCCAAGCACAAATTGATTGGTGATGTCTTATACATGAAAGGGGTTGATATTCTGTTGAGACCTGTACCTTGGCGGGAGGAGCTTTACAGAGTGTTGGAAGAGAATCATGAAGGCGCATGTGGTGGACATTTTTCTCTAAAGACACCTTGCATAAGATCTTGCAAGAGGGGTATGTGTGGCCTAGTTTGCACAAGGATGTTCACCATTGGTGTAGGTCTTAAAATACGTGTCAAGCATTTCGGAAGAGGGTGTTGAAGCCAGAGTTACGAAAAACCTTTATGGCATTTGATGTGTTTGAAAAGTGGGGGATTAGAGCCACTTTCAGATAAGGGGCCAGGCTTTAAAGCTAAACTGCTAGACTTTTTATGCGCAAAGATGAAGATTAGGCACCAGCCTACCACTCCTTATTACCCGCAATGTAATGGCTTAAATGAAATATTCAATGGTGAGTTGGTACAAATTCTTTCAAAAATGTCTTTTGGATCTTTCCTCTTTAACTTGATTTCCCATAGAAGTATGTACAGTCTCATTGTACGTATACTCTATAAAACGTAGGTACTTCTCTCATTGAGAATGTTGATCTACTTCCATGACATAGGCTTTTGGTAGATTCAAGAATCGTTAGATTAGTCATTTTACTTTGGTCATCCGTTTGTGGATGATAGACCGAAAGAGAAATTTAATCTACTTCCTAGATTCTCAAAGAGACCCTTCTAGAAATTACTGGTCATTCTAGGATGTTTGTCCGACACTATGAATGTGGCAAGCCGCAATACTTGAAAATTTGAGATCTAAAGAGGGTTGCCGTTTGATGTGCCTTAATAGTCTTTTTGACAGTCATACAGTGTGTTTTCTTGCTAAGCTTGTCGAGTGAAAGAATCCAAGTTGCTTCCCTTAATTCAATTTTAATTTTTGTTATACCAATAGAAATATATTTCTACTCCTCGAAGAGTAGATTATGGAATCCTCCTTTGCACCACATAAGGAGAAGCATGGGATTCATACATGACTTTATTATTGTATGGGTGAGTAACACATAGCTTATTGCCATTAGGAAGATACCCATCCTTCAAGGTGAATGGTTCTTTTTTATTTTTTAATGCAAATGATGTAATTACATACTTAAAGTCTCGGTCAGTAGCATACTCATCTACCATAAACGATAGATCATTGTGAGTTGCTATAGACAACACATTTACCCTTGGCCATTGTGAAAGTGCATCAACCACTTGATTGTGCTTGCCAGCAATGTGAGAAATATGAAATTTAAATTGCGAAAGAAAAATTTTCAACCTCATTTGTTTGTCGGAGAGCTTGGTTTGCGTCATGAAGTACATTAGACTTTGTGATCCATTCATAGGATGAATGGAAAAATATTGCTTCCATGTGTCTAGGGCATGTAGAACAACTAAAAGCTCTTTTTTTGTATATGCCCAAGACCCGTTCATTGGCATTGAGCCTTTGGCTCTCATATGCTACGGCATGGCCTTCTTGAAGAAAAACGGCTCCAAGGCAATCACCACAAGCATCACATTGGACCTCAAATGGCTTTGAGAGATCTGAAAGCATGAGGACTGGTTGAGAGGTAAGCTTCTCTTTGAGCTTGTCAAAAGAATTTTGTTCTTTAGCAGTCCATGAGTACTTAACTTTCTTCTTTGTTAAGTCATGCAATGGTCCTGCTATTTGAGAGAATTTTGCTATGAAGTGTCTATAGTATGCACACATACCAATAAAGCTTCTTAGCTCATGTAGATTCCTTGGATTAGGCTATGCTTTTATTACCTCCAACTTTCATGGATTCATACATACACCATCTTGATAGATAATGTGACCTAAATATTGAAACTCTTGTAGAAAAAAATCACTTTTCTTTTGATTAATGAAAAGCTTATTCTCTCTCACAATTTGAAAGATTGTGATATATGCCATCTTTCTTTTGCACTAAATGTATTGGTGAAGAGAATGGAGAGGGGCTAGGCCTCACCATCCCTTTTTCCACCAATTCATGCACTTGCCTTATGATCTCCTCTTGTTGAGCTTGAAAAACTCAATAAGGAGGTTTATTAGGCGGAGAGGTTCCTAGTAGAAGCTCTATTGCACGGTCATCATCCCCTCGTTTTGGAGGTAGCTCACTAGGGGTGTCATCATTGAAAAAATATTTGAATCCATTTAGAAAATTAGACAACTCTAATTCCTCTTGATTCCCTTTATTGCTACTTGTGAAAATATCAGAGTCATTTACAGATTCTCTAACAAAATCATATACGCAAAAATAGAGCTTTTCATTTACTTATCAAAAGCAAGCGTATTTACCAGGTATATGGTGTTCCCCGACTCATTAGCATCTACGGACATTCTCTTTTCCCTGTAGGTGAAATAGATTCTTCTTTCAGGGGACTTCATGTTGGCAGCCATGCGATTGAGTCATGGTGCCCTTATGATAACATCCTCATGTTAGAGAGGAGAGATAAAAAAAAAGTCTTCTTTGTCGATGTAGCTTTGGACATGAAGCCTCAAATTTCCAATCAAGGGAGTAACGGAGGGTTGTTGTGTCAGCCGTTACAATATCTCCCATCTTGAAAGCTTGAATGCCCAACTCCATTGATATGAATTTGTAAGTAGAACCAGGGTCAAACAAGATGAAGGCATCATGTTCCCTTACCTTCTCCCAAGCATAGGAGAGGAATGAGCCTTTGCAATGAGTATCCACTTTTGGAGTTCCAACCATGGAAGCTCTAGGAGTTTCATTGTGTGCATTTATTTTTGGGCAAGAATGATAACCATGTCATTTCTCCCCACACTTAAAGCATTTATGGTCTTTATGAAAGGCCTCTAATTCTTCGGGAGAGAGCTTATTTGTACCTTTGTAAGCTCCTTTCTTCTTGGCCTTGTTGTTGTGGTGTTGGTGTTGCCTTGGGAAGAGTTTTGAGCATTTCTCTTCCCTTTAGCTTTATTTTGATCCTTGTTTTCCATGGGCTTGAAATTTCTTCTCAACCCTTGTTGGAAATTGATCCATGAAGCAACCATAGTGTGGTGGATGGCTTATGTGATAGTGCTAGGCCATTGTGAGCTGACATACTCGACCATCTCTTTAGGTAATACCACACAATATTGTTGCTTTTGCTTGACAAAGTCTATCCTTTGAAATACTATAGCTTTGAGGTGTAAATCCCAGAACTTGTCTACATATTTGTGGATAGACTCGTTGAAGAGTAGCTTCAAACTTTGCCATTTGGTGAGTACTTTGTCCTTGGCATCGCTTGCAAGGAATTGCTTCATGATGGAAACTCAAAGAGTTTTCCATGTCTTTGGGGCCTCGCCATTGCCATGAAGGCTAGCCCACCGTTGACGAGTAGATTTTTGGAAGTGCATAGCTACATGGTGTAGCTTGGAGGACTCGGTGAAGCCCTTGTCTCCAAAGGTCTCATCAAATTGTTGGATGAAGGCCAATACTTTGTTGGTGGCACCAAGTGTGCCATCATAGGTGAGAAAAGAGATACTATTTCCTCCCTCTTTGAAATTATTGAGCTTTTGTGATTTTTGCCATGCAGGGTATGATTTGCGATGTCCTCTCCTCTTGTATTCTCTAGGAGAATAACTATTGCTTTCGTCAAAAGAGGAAGAAGGAGAATAGTGTGACCTCTTTCTGAACTTTTTCTTCCTTTGTTTACTCTCTTCCCTTTTGGAATCACAAGGAGGACTAAGGGTTGACCATTTCCTCTTGGGAGGAGTTGGCGATATTCTAGACCGCCGTCTTAATGGAGCCACCTCTTTAGAGGAACTTAGGGATTCACTTATTTCACGTTCTTTGGATTCCTCCTCTCTTATGGGAGAGAGTCTTCTTTTGGGGGTCTCATCAAGAGGCCTCCTAAGCTCTCTCTCCTCTTGGAGAGGAAGGGAAATCCTATGAGCACGAAGCAGTTAACTTCGGCTTGCAAAGTAGGGTTTCCCATAGCTTGATGCAACCTAGTAACAAGATAATCAATAAACATGGGGGCATCATCATTAGCACCTTCATGTGAAAAATCAAAGTTATCAGTTTTCATTCTACTCTCTTGGTTATTGTCAGCCATACTAATTATAATTATGTGTTTGCTTAGTGTAACCTTTGCCAATTCAAAACCTTAGTTGCTACTCCTCTTAGCCTTTGAAATTAAGCACTTAAGTATCTACACCCACAGCTCGAATTGGTTAATTATAAAGAGTAGTGGGGTGGGTCTAACACAGCAGAATTACTGAGGGATAGCTCCTTTTGGACTTCTTATGGCTCAATAATGGTAAAGCCGTAGGCAAGTCTAAAAAGACCCCATTATTAAGACCAAAGCTCCCAAGGTGTGCACCATATCCCACATAGTGGGCTCAACACAACCGATAATAGATCCCAGTCCCACCGACCTTAATATAATTAATAACACGTGCAAGTATTGACCCCGTTCGACCTCCTTACGCCACTAGATGCCATCTGATGCACCTGCTTACCTCATGTCATCGGCCCGCGGATAGATTCCTCGAGAAGTTTTACGCGCTACCATCTCCTCATTATTATAGAAAAAAACACACTCGTACTGGTGATAGTGAAAATCGATGCACAATGTACATGCTGTCCTACGTGTACACATGTGGGCCCCACGCAACCACCTGGCTCTGGAAAATGGGCAATCCTCTATTTGATGCACCATGCATGTGTCTGTACATATGGACGATACCTGGCTCCAAAAAAATCCTGACATAATTGCCCATCCCCTAGCCTGCTAGATCATTCCTGATCAGCACCAGCAAAAAGAGATATGAGACTCTCCGCATCACAGGTCTCCTCATTCCTCACATACATTACTTGTTATGCAGAAAGCTCATCTTGCTCCACTATTATCAACCTGGCATGATACAATTTAAGATGCAATCCATTTACCCTTGACTTATGTAGAATCCCATCCAGGTTAGCCAATTGATATGTACCATTTGGAAAACACTCCACTACCTTGAAAGGGCCTTCCCACTTAACTTGAAACTTCTTTTGGAAGGTGTTGTCCAGCTTACTGTTGTAGCGCAAAACCAAGTCATGATTCTTGATACCCTTATTTTTGACATTTTCATTTATCTTTTCTAAAGTCTTATCTTGCATCTGATAATAATGTTCCAATGCACTCATACTATCCAGTTGAACCTCTTGTAACTCTAAGATCCTCTCGTTGAATGCATCACTAGACGGCCCAAGGAACTTCTCTAGCATATTTACTGCAGGCAAATCTACTTCCACGGGCAATAATGATTCTTTTCCATATACCAAATGAAATGGAGTAAACCCTGTACCTATCTTCACCGAAGTACGGTAAGCCCATAATGCACTAGGCAATTCCAAATCCCAATTCTTTCCTTGGTGCTCATTACTACTTAAAGTATATGGGAAGATCTTCGTTGTTGATGAATATAGCCGAGACTCACAAGAATCTTGTCTGAAAATTAAAGAGGTTATATCCATCTCAAAGCAAAGGCAAAAAGGGTTGTTGCTAATAAGCACTGAAGAGCCTTAGCCTTCAAGAAAAATGATTGGGTCTCACTAAATTTTCTCAACGCTCATTTAAGGCATACTATGGGCAAGAATACTATGAGCCAAACAAGAGTATTATGCCAAAATAGCAAAAAGATACTATGGTCCTTTCTCTAAAAATTCTTAAGCCAATCAATGAGATGGCTTATTAGTTAAAGTTTCCCTGCCATTGTCTCATTCAATCACAATGATAACCATTTGAGCCTACTCAATCTTACAAAGGAGAGCGACCAAAAGAACCAATAATGGAGGACCCTCCAGAGATCGAAGATCAAGAAGAGGTATTGAAGTCCAAATCAATTCTCTAACACGAAGACAAGGTACTAAGAAATGGTAAGAATATCCAATGATGTCTTGTTAAGTTTAAGAATCATCCTTCTAAAGATGCTAGATGGATACAAGGAACCTAGCTTAAGGATAATATGAACCTTGTAAATACTTACAATGCTACACTAGAGTAAGCAAATGAAAATGCTTTTAAATGAACAATGTTTTTGTCTTATAAGACTCATTCTCTTTCTTTTATTGTGCACAAAATTTAAGAAGTATGCATCCTTATAATCATGTTTGTGGTGACGACATCTCCCAAATATCGAGTAGAACTTGTCACTCTACTTTGGAAGTATGATATCGACTAAAGAGAAGACATTCTTGCAGCAGCTAAATCTTTGGATCACCAAATGGATTAGTCATCCGTTCTAGAATGATGTCGTAGGATAAAAAGGGATCCTCTACCCGCTAAGAAACATGGACTAATGACTAGGCTTTATCTTCTCTACCTCATAGTCAAGGACCACTATGATTTCAAGAGAGAGGTAATGTCATAAAATATAATATCTAGCTTCACCAAATGATTTTCTCATATTAAATTGACTATTTGGTATGGGAAGATAAAAGGGGAACAACAGTTAGGATATATATATGTGCTTCTAAATCTATTTCAATAGGGGACCAAGAGGAGAAATGGTTGAATCTCAAAAGGGGTCCAAAACGAGACGGTCTACCAAAGAGCAATGTGCAATAAGTGCTTCTAGATTTACCTTAGTAAGGGACCAAGAGGAAAGATGGTTACATCTCAATAGGGGTCCAAAATGAGGTAGTCTATCAAAGAAAAATGTGCATCTAATGGAGCTAAAAGACCTTAGGTGTAGCTTCATTAAAGACTTCCAAAAGTTAGTGTTAAAAAGTCCTTTGGCTTTACGCAAGATAGAGATAACCTCGAGGTGGGAATCCTAGCCAAGCATGAGGTGCTAAGATGCATTGCCCAAATCTTGAGGTGATTTTATGCTTAAATGACTAAGGTTTTTGAAATGTTCAATTCAAAGATAAATTCTCAAGAAGCATGAATGTTCCATGCTTAATTGACTAAGGCTTGAAGTATTTAATTCAAACCAAATGACTTAAGAATCATAAAAGACACATGCTTGATTGACTAAGTGCTTAAAATATTCAAATCAAACCAAATGATTTAAGAAACACAAAAGACACATGTTCAAGAAAATTCTCCACATGTGGCCCTCATGATGTGCTTGAATCCTATTGGATAGGCTTTAAAGGGGTCCTACGAGAATTTAGATGCATAAAAATAAATAATTAAGCTCTTTCTCTCGAAGAGGAAAAAGAGGACACATGTCCCAAATGATATAACTAAATATTACTAGAGAGAGAGAGAGAGGTGGACCAAGCATGAGAGGAGGGTATACTCTCCCATAAACACACACACATTCTCTCATTGTGTGGAGTGCAAAGTGCAAGAGCTCCATCTCCTTCTCCAAGCTTGTTGAGAAGTTGAGAGCCTACACCAACACTCTTGGCTATGGAATGCAAATCCAACCAAGAGACATGCTTCAATGCTTAAGCTTGCCATCTTCTTCATCTTCATCACTATGCTATTATGCTATGCTAAGAAAGAAGAGTGATGATAAGTGAGGAACTATTTCTTTCTCCTATGGATGATTCTTCTTCCTCTTCCCTACCCTCATTTCCCGCTAGCTTTTTCCACCTTGGAAGGTGTTTGAGGCCTTGGGACTGAGGCTTGGGATAGTTAATGCTTTTTGCAAAGTTTATGTTATGCTAGTGATGCATGAAGATTTCCATTTTCATAGCATCACCAAGGTCACAAGGCACACAAAGATATATTGTAACAAGTCTCTTTTGATGGGAGAAACTATAATACAAATGAATTTTCTAGGGGGGACCTGCTCCAAGTAAATCCGGTCCTCAATTATTGTCATGTTCTATAATACTCTCTCTCTTGCAAAAGTATTGTTCATGCCAAGTTAATTAAGTACTATGTTATTGTTGCTACCATCAAGTAAGTTCACCCTCTATGTTCTCAGAGTAATCTCACAAAAATGCTCACTCTAATTCTCTTAATTCTTCTATTCTCAAAGTTCATAGGCCATTTTCAATACAATATATTATATTTTTCTGATTTTATTTACTATTTTGGCACAGCCAACCCAATGACTAGCTAGCTGAGGGTCTTAAGGAGATATGGGGAAAGTCCCCTAGCTCACACATGCCTATGTACAATGAAAAGGTGGGGATAGCCACAGTGTTTGAATGATTTTGATAGGATGAAGTAGCTCACTATGGAAATTTCAGATAGTCAAAAAATGGCTATCAACAGCATTCCCTCAGGTTGACTTAGAGGAGGAAATTTACATGCTTCAACCAAAGGGGTATGAACTAAAAGGTAAGGATAAAATGGTTTGCAGATTAAAGAAGAGCTATGGCTTAAAGCAAGCATCAAGAGAGTGGTACTTGAAGTTCCATGGATGGATGTTGGATTACAAATTCAGAAGACAAAACTCAAATCACTACGTTTAGACAATGAATTTCGGAGATGGGAAGTTCATCATCCTAATGTTGTATGTGGATGACATGTTGATTGCAAGTACTAACATGTAGGACATCAAAGACCTAAAAGATGAGATGTCTAGATCTTTTTCAATGAGATATTTAGGTGTTGCAAAGAGGATGCTTGGTATGAAGATGTCAAGGGATAGGACAAAGAAGACACTAAATCTATCTCAAGAGGATTGCATCAAGAAGGTACTAGAAAGGTTTGCAATGCAAGATGCAGAATCTATTTCTACACCTTTGGCTAGTCACTTTGGACTAACCAACGATATGTGTCCAAAGACACAAGAGGAGATAGCCTGTATGTCTAAACTTCCAAATGCTGCAACGATAGATTCTCTAATGTGTGCTATGGTCTAAATAGGGCCAGATATTTCACAAGCAATTGGAGTTGTGAGTAGGTTCATGGATAATCTAGGTAACTAGCATTGGCAAGCTGTGAAGTGGATACTTAGGTATCTAAAGGGGACAACCACAAATGATTTGTATTTTGGAGTCACTAACAAAAACTTGCAAGGGTAATTCAGATATGGCAGGTGACAAAGACACTCAAAATAGCACTACTGGCTACGTCTTCACAATTGGGTGCAACAATAAGTTGGGCTTCAAAGCTACATAAAGTGGTCTCACTTTCTACCATGGAAGTAGAATATGTAGCAATGACGAAGGTAAGTAAAGAGATTCTGTGGTTTCAAATATTCTTAGAAGAGCTTTGATTCAAACAAGAGAATTGTGTCTTATATAGTGATAGCCAAAGAGCTATCCATCTTGCAAAGAACTCGGTCTTTTATTCAAGGAGAAAGCACATTGAGGTGACATATCACTTCATACGCACTCTTTTGGAACAGGGACAACTAAAGCTAGGAAAGGTGCATACAAGTGAAAATCCTGCAGACATGTTTACAAAGGTGGTCAACAAGAAGAAGTTGAGCTTTTGCTCATCTTCAATCAATATTCAAGGATAAGAAGCCAGGATGTAGAGCACTCATAGGTTTGGTTTTAAAGGTCATTTTTCAAGTGGGAGATTTTTAAGTATGGAACCTGATTTACCCCTTGTATTTTTTTGTATTAAAAACACACATTTGTAACTCCCGCATTCTGAAGAGAATCCACCATGCTTGAATAAAACTCACTCGATGGAAACCAACATTTTCATGTCTTGTCTCAAGCAAACCTTCACCGAAATATTCCTTTTTATCAGAATATTATGGTCAGACAACGAACGAAAAGTGATAAAAAAACAGCCGGTTGGCCAGTGGCCGGTAGTCACGGGCCGATGGCCGATGGCTGAATTCAATGGCCGATGGACGATTTCAAAGGTGGACTTGTCTTCTCAAGGGCAGTCACACATGGGCAGATTGGATAAGTCCAATTTGGACTTGTCTACACAAGGGTAGCTACGGACGGCTGCCTCTCATGAGAGAGGGTGACCCTTTTGTCCTATAAAAGGAGGCCATTTATTCACACATTTTGTAGTGTGAAGTTGATGCAACAAGGTGGGTGTGAGGTGGTGAGAACGAAGCAAGGTGGGAGATCTATTAAGGGTGTAATCTCTTTATAACCTACTTCTTGTTTGACGTACTAAAGCCATTCTCCTTTCTCATAGATGTAGACCACACTAGGTGAACCACGTTGTGAGCGGGATGAAAACACACACAGCGCCTCTATAATGACCCGACATACACTCTTGGAATGATACACACACACACTATGGGGCACCACTCGGCTTACACAACACACATGGCCAAGACAGGGAACACACCTCTGGAGTGAGAGGAGAGAGACTATCCACTTGCCCACTCCACACAGACACACACACACACACCCAAAAAACACAGCTGAAAAGAGGATAATTTCTGATGTTTAGATACAATTGAGCTTGGGCCAACACCAATGGGGCACATAGCTCACACAATATGGGTAAAAGATACCAGATACAATCACAAATTGGAGGAGAAGCTTCGCTCATTAGGAGAAACTTACAAAGCCAAAATAGCAGAAAAAGAATTAGGAATTTGGAAAAATGGACAGCGCCATAGCGTCGGGAACGGCCCAAAACCCCAGTCTACAATGTCAAAGTGCTCAAATCCGACATCAGATGAGCAGTTTACGGCCAAAACAGGCTCCAAAAACCCCAAAAACACACCTGCGGCTGTTCCTCCTCTCTTCTCCACATTTTTTCTGGTCTTCTCTCTTTTTTTTCAGTTCCTACACTTAGATTTATTACTTGAGCACCCTTGGCCTTTTAGATGACCTCAAATGGACCCCGAACAGGCCAAAAACTGACCTCGTAGTGCATAGTTGTCACCTTTTTTGCATCCATCTGCACACCTGGCACTCAACTTTTTCCAATAATGCATCCCGCCACCACGTGAAGTGGCCCCAAAATATGGTCCTCATGATGACCTTTCTGCATAATTATCACAAGAAAACATCCACGTTGTGTCTGTACTCATCCGCGTGCAAGTATTGACCCCATTCGACCTCCTGACGCCACTAGATGCCATATGACGCACCTGCTTACCTCATGTCTTCGGCCTGCGGATAGCTTCCTCGAGAATTTTTACGTGCTACCAACTCCTCATTATTGTAGAAAAAACACACTGGTACTGGTAACGATGAAAATTGATCACTATGTACACCTTGTCGTACCTGTACACATGTGGGCCCCACGTAACCACCTGGCTCTGGAAAATGGGCAATCCTTTATTCGATGCACCATGCTTGTGTATGTACATATGAACAATCCCTTGCTCCAAAAAACTCCTGACAACGTATATCGTGTGAGGAGACAGACTATCCACTTGCCCACTCCACACAGACATACAGACACACACACACACACCCAAAAAACTCAGCTCAAAAGAGGAGAATTTCTAATGTTTAGATACAATTGAGCTTGGGCCAACACCAATGGTGTAAGACCGCGGGGGACTATACCATGCAACTCTCCACCCAACCGTGCCATATATAGACTCCTAGCCCCTAAATATAGAGCCCCTTGACCGCATGTCCATCCTGGCCCTTGGCCCTGCCCTTGCCCTGACATTACTCCCCCCTTGGAGAAGCGTTTTCGTCCTCGAAAACACAAGTGGTAGTATCTTCGTAAGAACAATGATGTTTTCCTTATTGGCATCCTCTACACGGGCCAATTGTCCATATGACCGATACCTGGTGCAGTGAGGAGGTTCAATGAAACCAAGAGCAACATCTTGATTTTCGACATTGTTGTCCTTTTGCAACCACCCGTATCTAAATGGTAACTCATGATAACTCATGTGAGTATCTTGAAAAGCTCATAGATACTAAAAAATAGAATAGGGAGTGTCCTCATGTCAGACTTCTGAACCTTTTGGAACACTCAAAACCACATGTTCACCCCTAACAAAGGTTACATGCCAACATACTCTGTCAGCACACCTACTAAGTCCTTGACTTATGAAACTGTCGGTATCCAACCCCACCACAACAGGTGTTCAAAGTTGAAAACCTAACCGAAGCAAATTCTGGAATAAGGAGAGAATCACCTATTCAGAATGCATTGTGCTAACGTATGCTCTTAGCAGATCCTTTAGCACGGTTTACTAACGTATGCGCTTAGCATATCCTTTAGTACTAAATAGAATACTTGTAAGCTGCCCATCCAACGTGGGATGAATAACAACAGTAAGAGTGAGGTACTTTCCCCAACCACTTAGAGACAGTCTTCCACGACTGACGACAAACTATGACTCAACCATTGAGTATCCAGCCATATACTCGATATGGAATGGAGACAACCAACTAGGTTGAATGTAGATTGGAGGTTCCAACAACC
Source organism: Adiantum capillus-veneris (assembly GCF_014529385.1). NCBI lineage: Eukaryota > Viridiplantae > Streptophyta > Polypodiopsida > Polypodiales > Pteridaceae > Adiantum > Adiantum capillus-veneris. Next base: position 123,357,042 of record NC_140938.1, on the reverse strand, counting down.
AATCACTAACATCCATACTCAGCCATCACCTTGTATGGTAGGGTGTAAACTCATACAAAATCTGCAAGAGAGATTGCATTAGCAATGAAAAAGGGTGCAGAAAGAATAAAGTCCACAGATTTACATGCCGCTCCAAATAAATTTGTGTTAAACACTAGGGCCCATAACACCTAGTGTGCATGCATTTAACACAAACATATCCAAACCGCAATTCCATGATGAGACTTTCCATGATACTTACGTGAAAATCTTGCAACAAAGTTGGACCATAATAGAATGTGACAACCCGGTCACACCTAGGAACCAACCATGAGACCTTCTCATGAACGTAGCATACTTTGCAGCAAAAGTTGGATCATAACAGAATGTGACAACCCGATCACACCTAGGAACCAACCATGAGACATTCTCATGAATGTAGCATACTTTGCTATATGTAGAAACGACCTTCCGTTAAGGTGGTTTCATAGCACTTGTAATCACAACAAGTCTGTACTTAGTACCCGACAATTTTTGGCCACTGAAATTGTTCCTGATACTGTGTGCATCAATTGGTCTAATGAACAGATGGGAACAGCACCTAGGGACTTCGTCGCGACACATCATTTCGAATTGGGCGCCAGTGTCAGTCCCAGAGACTCATATTCTCTACATGTGGAATATGTCTCAAGTAAGGATGCCAGGAAAAGTGACATCCATCAAGTACGAGTTGTACTTGTGCATGGAGGTAACTACGAACACTCTACGATGCGAGTGAGAGGGACCCTCATTATCATGCTCCACACTCGCTAAACCAAGCTCCTTGAGTTCCTAGACCATGTTGTATCCCATGTGACAACATGTGCCAAATCGAACCCTACAAGTAGGTTCGTAACAGCAGAAGGCAAAAAGGTAGATTGGACACTTGGCCCAAAATACTTTGTGCCGACATGCCCTTGGCATGGCTCTGTAACATTCAAGCGTACTTATACGTCTTGAAAAACCAAGTAAAGCATACTGAAAAAGGAATAACACCAAATCAATAGATGCGTACCTGGAGATTTGAACGGAATGTTCACTTACCCGTATTCAAACGGAGAGGAGCACTTCTCCTACCTGAAAAAAAACAAAGAGTATTGCAGTGGAAACCATGGGTGTTGCCCTCGCAATCCAATCCCTGTGATTAACATCTACGTAGTCAAACCCCTTGGTAAGACCCTATGTAGAAACTGCACAACTAGTAGGCAACGGTTATTAACATTGTCAACCGTATAGAATCTACGTTGTCAAACCACTTGGTAAGACCCTGTGTAGAAATTTCTCAGCTAGCAGGTAACGGTTATCAACATAGTCAACCGTATACATATTGATTGGAATCAACCAAAAGTTGAATTTGTCCACTACCGCATGGTAGATTGCGAAATTCGTTCCTTGAAAGGCTAACTGGGAGAGATCAAACTGTGATCCTCAATGCCTATGGGATGATGTAGCAATCACCCTCCGGGTCGTACCCCAAAACAATATGTCCATAGACACTCTGTAGTGCTATAGAGAGAACATGGAATCCACACAAGTGGACTGCCTAGCTCTGGTGGACAGCCATGCTGTCACAACTGATTGCTGCATCTATACTTCCTTGTATAGATCAGCTGCTATGAGTTGAAGATTTATCAAAACTCCACTTGAGTGTCGCACTGAAATCATGTAGTGCAAAAATGACACTATAAACATCCTGAATGACAAGACCCTTGCTTGTCCATTAATGTCGATGTATACCTCCCTGGGTAGATCTGTTCACTCTTGAAAACAAGCACCCAAAGAATGTGAGCATTGGGATCTTACCCTAGGTCTGACAATGGCTCTTAGCCTGTGTGGCTCATAGCCCTTATGTCAGTTAGTGTTCAATCGACAAACCAATGAAAACTAAGTTGGATGGCGTCTTAGTCGATTTATAGCTGAGAGTTGAAGCACCTTGGCTTAGGCTAACTCACGAGCAAAACACATATTGATAGCCGTTTTTTTCGGCTCTTTGTAATTGCCACAGTGAGTTACCTCACCCTACCAAAATCACCCAAACACTGTGGCTATCCCTACCATTTCACTGTACATAGGCGTGCGTGAGTCACGGGACTTTTCCCATATCTTCTTAAAAACCCTCAGCTAGCTAGTCAGTGGGCTAGGTGAGCCAAAAAAAATAAAAAAAAATAAAAAATAAAAGTATATTATGGCCTCTTTGTGTGTAAATATTTCATTGTATATATGGCCTAAATATAGGGATTTTTTATAATTATTTTGGTATTTTATTATTTCTACTTAGGTGTGTGTTTTATTAAACATATGTACACCTTCTTTCATCCTCTTACACCATAACTATATTTTTTGCCAATATGTACATACTCTAACCTTATATTTTTCCTTTATACAAATCACTCCCACATTTTCACCCTCACCCTCGTGAAAACAAAAAATTGATTTCTACTCATTGGTCAAGTTTATTATATTATTTACTTGCATACCTTTTCCTCTTTCACCCAAAATAATTCAAAGAGGGACCATATCATATGATTCCAATATCTTTCCATATCCATAACTCCTCCATATTTTTATTATTATTTTTACTCATTATTCTAACACCATGTGCTCATTGAGCTAAAGTCCATGAATAGTCCATACACTAGTCCCACCATGTATATTTTTTTTTATTCACCAATAATCCTCCTCCATGCATGTGTCAAGGGCAACTTGGATGTTTTGTATTATGATATGACAAAGGAGGGGCTCACTCTTGGATGCATTGTACAAATTCAACAAAGGAGGGGTCCACTAAAAGACTTTTGCAAGCATAAAAACAGGCTTTTTGGTGAGAATTTTGGCACCTATCTCCACTCCGAATTTGGAGTAGTGGTCAAAAGAGAAAATGTAGCCCACGCTCTGAATAATCACCTCAAATTTTTTCATGATTTTTGGAGCTACCAGCGGTGAGCTATGATTTTTTGAGTGGACCCCAGTCTGCCCACTTTTTTCACAAGTAGCCCATAGTCTTCTCTCACCTCTTTCCACACTTCTACATACACACACACACACACATTTCTCTCAATCCCTCACTCAAACCTGCACCTTCAATGGTTTCTCTCACCTTCTTCACCATTAACCTCCCCACTTACTCCCATAGCTCTCATATGAGCTCTCCATGTACATACACCATCTCTATGCCTCTCTCTATTATCTCCAAAGTACAATTCCATCTTACTCCTTATATATATACATAAATTCAGCATGTGTACCATGCTTAACCTCTGCAAATCAAAAGATCTCATCAACGGAATTACCATTTTCATCACGATGATCAACCTTGGCAGCGGTGGCGTAAAGAAGAGAAGACGAAGAAGAAGATCGATGGTCATTTTGAGAACCTACACAAGTAAGTCCAAAACTTCTTCAAGCTTCACCATCACAAGGATTTGCTCACTTCATTCAACCATCTTACTCCAACCATCCCACCCATTCTACCCATTGTAAATATATCATTAACTTTCTAATGATTATTAACACTAACCACTAACATACTAACACAAAATAGCCATTGACCTAACCATAAAAGACACCTCACCTCAAGACATGTGTATAGTAACTCTCTCTCTCTCTCTCTCTCTCTCTCTCTCTCTCTCTCCTTACTTACTTTCACCTTATCTACCATCAATAATGCTCTCTTTTGAGCCCACACCCATGACTCAAGCAGACAAAGAAGGCCCACAATGTTTTGATATTCAAAAAAATCATAATCCTGATTTGTTAGCTTGTAAATTAGGATTTCCAATAATCCTAATGAGGGGTCTCCAACCTATAAATAGGCCCCTCTCCTTCTTGTAAAACAACCTCCAACATCTCACATAGCACCCCAACACTCTATGCGTGAGGAGAGACTTAGGTGTAGCAACCACTTGTGAGCTTCACTCTTGGTGTGAGAGAAGCCTTCAAGCTACACACTGCAAGTGAGAGAGCGTGAGTTCCACAAATCTCAAAACCACTATTGTACATGCTCCTTCATCATCAATAAATCGAGGTTTGGTGCATCAAAGGCGTGATTCGACGTTCAAATCTTCGTCCTTCCATTTGTGTAATACGGTTTGGTGAATTCAAGGTGACTTGTGTATTTTGAGTTTTTATCGGTTGATCTTGATTTTAGAAAGTGTTTTAGTGTGTTTTTCATTGCCAGTTTTGTGTCCATTGTAAGAGGGTATTGTGGTGAGAGGTCTCCCACACCCTAAGACAATGTGTGTGTGTTTTGGCAATGATTAGCAATCACTAAGCATTGAGTGAGTTTTATACAAGTTCTACGATAGCATCATAACGAACCATCTCCATTTGCAAGTCACAAATAAGATATTACGCAAGATCCTTTTCTCTCTCTCTTCCCTTTGCTCTAGCTCTCTCTGGTCCATTTTGTGTGTGTCTTGGTGTGAGGTTGCTTGTGTGTGTTGTGTGGTGCATCTTCTTGGTTGTACCAAAATCTCTCTTGCGTCCTAGTTCGCATACCATAACTAGGTGGTGCCCCTATCTTGTTTGGGTTTGGCTGTGGGTTTACTGTTTTGTTGTGCTTGTGGTTGCCCCAACCCCAATTGAGCAGCACGGGAGCCTTGAGGGGTGTTTAGAGGTCGCCTCTCTTGTTGCCCGTCCCGGACCGCCTCAATTTTGGTGCCCCCACTGAGGAAAGGCTTTTGTATGTTTTGTGTAGGCTCAACCTTTAGCATAATCAAGTAGCTTGCATGAATCACGAGAATTTGTATGATCCCTTCATTCCCATTGCAAGGCAAAAGGTACACATAATTGTTAGTACTAAGTTGCAATTTCAACGTGTAATTCGTAGAATTTTAGGTCCTCTTAGATTGGCAGAGATAAACGCATCAGTAAATCCTTTTATTTTGCCTCTCATTAGGTACGACCTTAGTTTGGATGTCTATATTTTTGTTTTGTTTTAAGCATAAGGTCATGCATAGACAATGGATAATGGCCCAAGAATAGAAGTTTTCCCCTTTCATTTCACTCCACACATTAGAATAAACATTGCAATTAGTAGAAAAATCCATTTTCAACAACGTATGGTGTTCATGTTTGGTGCCCAAAGAGTAGGAGAAATTCTCGCGTCACCAAACCCTGTCATCCTACCTCTCATTGATTATCATAGGTCATTTGATGTGAATATTTTTATTTTGTTGTAGAATAGATTGCAATTTAGAGAATATTATTGTGTAGATCTTTTAAAGAAAGAAAAAACAAAACGCGTCACTTTGAAATCAATTCAATGGAGAATCAACGCCAAATGTCTGGATATCCTCTTTTCTTTGGAGAGCCTGGAGAGGATGCAGAATTATTTTTGGCAAATTTCAAGATGTCTTGTCGTATCAAGAGGATAGTAACTGATCAAGAACGTGTAGAAATGTTTGAGGTAGTCCTTAGGAGAGATGCTAGCACTTGGTTTGACTCTTTGCCTGAGAAAGTTAAAGAGAATTACATGGAAGTTGTCAATCATTTCAAGAGATACTTCTTTGATCCCCAAAACACTCAAAATCTATGGCAAGACATTGTTTCTCATAAGCAAAAAGACTTAGATGACTACTACTTGTACAAGCAAGAGTTCCTACGTCTTTGGGCTCTATGGATACGAAATGTTGCTAACCCTGGTGATGGTGCAGAATTTCTAAAGAAGGAGAGGTTCATAGCCGGACTCTTTCCTGACCTTAAGGTAAAAGTTGAGGCGGGTGCACCTGCTACCTTTGATGCAGCTGAAACTAGGGCTGCTGAGAAATATAGGAAACTCAAGTGCTTAAGGGGGGAGGTTCCAATAGAAGGTCTTAGACCCAAAGGTAAGTCACAAGCATCAACATCTAAGGAGCTTCCTGAGGTAACGGTTGAAGTGATTGAGAAGTTAAATGAATCCTTAAGCAGCCTGTCAATTCACCTTGCACAAGCCGTAGGTCCAAAGGGACAAGCAAAGAAGTCTGAAGAGCGAGACCCACGACCTAGGAGAGTCTTGCAATGTTGGAATTGCGGAGAGTCTGGACATGGGATGTATAATTGTCCTTGGCCCCGTGGAGAGCCAGGGAGACCTAACTTGAATTACCCAGTGATGAATGCAGGAGAAGGAGCTGGTCAACAACCAAGGCTTCTACAAAGGCCAAATGGACCAAGACCACCTTAACAAGGGGTAGAAGGAGTTCCACCTTTGCCAGATCCAAATGTGCATGTGGTAGAGGTGACAAATTCAAATGAGGTTGACATGGAAGCCAATGGCATTAAGCGTGGCCGACGAAAAGGTAAAGAGAAAGAAGGAGTCACATCACAGAGTGACCATGGACAAGGCAAGAAGGCAAAGGAAACCAAGGAAACCAAGAGGACTCAACGTCGTATCAACCTCCAAGACTTCCCTCTTGGACATGGTATGGCTCCGTACAACTTGTTGGAAGACATGAGAGGTAAGGGTCCTGATATTTCATGGCCTCAATTTCTTGCATTATGTCCACAAGTTAGGAGGGATTTAACAAGGGCAGTTAGCACTAGGAGAAAGGTAAAAGAGAGTGTGCCTGTTGTAAAAATTGCACAAGTTGAAATGAATGAGGACATTACACCGGTGCTAGACTGTTACATCAAAGGGAGATTGGTTAGGAAAGGTCTAGTGGATGGGGGTGCACAAATTTGCATCATGACAGAGGGACTCATGCAAAGACTAGGCATGCACATCCATGAGACACCTGAAATCAAAGTGAAAATGGCAAACAATAGCAAGGCTAGGTGTGTAGGCATTTGTAAAAATGTCTTTGTAGAGGCCTTTGGCATTAAGAAAGCGGTGGATTTTTATGTTATGTCGACCAAGGGAAGTGGTTATCCATTTATCCTAGGAAGACCATGGCTAATGAAAATGCGAGCTTTGCAGGATTGGGAGAGTGGGAAATTAATTTGCAGGAATGACAATCATAAGAAGGTTGTCTTTGACATGAAGGAGCAACGCCAAGAGGAGCTCCATGAAGAATCATCTCAAAGTGAGACGGAAGAAGGTTGGACCGATAGCACTTCAGAAGAAGAAAGTAGCGGCAGCATTACTGAAGAGGAGTCTTCCATCGAGGTCATGGGGGTAAGGTTTAAGCCAAGCAACCAAGAGACCTCTTGTCAAGGCTTGGAGGAGGTAGGTCCTCAAAAGAACCAAAAGGTGGAAGATGAAGGAATGTTAGAAGGTATGTTGTCTACAACACTTACAAAGGATGAAAGAGAGGAGTTCAAATGTGTGCTAAGGAAATTTCCGAGGCTTTTTGCTAAAGACTACACCGATGTGCGTGGAGTAGATGTTGTTCAACACAAGATTGAGTTGAAGCCAGAGGCCACACCTAAGGCTCAAAAGCTACGAAGGCTAGGAGTCATTAAGGAGCAGGCTCTACTCAAGGAGGTAAGAAAGCTTCTAGCAGCAGGTTTCATTTATCCAGTGGAGAATTCAGAGTGGGTCTCTCCCGTTGTTGTCACTCCTAAGAAAAACGGCAAGTGGAGGGTGTGTGTGGATTATCGTCCACTCAATGAGGCAACAAAAAGAGATCACTTTCCCCTCCCATTCCAGGATGAGATACTAAATGAGGTAGCTGGTCATGAGAAGTACACTGTGTGCGATGGCTACTCGGGTTACTTTCAAATAGGTATCGCATTGGAGGATCAATTGAAAACAACCTTTATCACTCCTTGGGGTTGTTATGCTTTTAGAGTCATGCCATTTGGCCTGACAAATGCTCCTGCAACTTTCCAACGCTTCATGAACATGGTGTTTCAAGCATTCTTTGGAAAGTCCATTAGGGTTTTTATTGATGATTTTTGCATTTATAGCTCAAAATCATTGCATCTACAAAGGGTAGAAGAAGGTTTAAAGAAGCTCTATGACATGGGAGGTCAACTCAACCCCGACAAGTGTCACATAGCTGAGGATGAAGTGATCTTGCTTGGTCACAAGGTTTCCTATAAAGGCATTGAGGTGGATCCTTCAAAGGCAAAGGCTCTTATTGAGCTCCCATCACCGAAGAGTCTTAAGGAGGTCATCTCTTTCATTCAGAGGGTGAAGTATATGTCACGCTTCATTCACTTAGCCTCGGAGTTGCTTCATCCTTTGCAAAAGTTGACACAACAAGTAGAATTTGCATGGTCTGATGAGCTTGAAGAGTATTTTTGTAACATTAAAGTCATTTTGTCAGAGCTACCAACACTCATGCCTCCTTGTTGGGAGTACACATTCTTTGTTAGCTCTAGTGTTGGAAGGGAAACAATTGGTGCTGTGTTGCTACAACAAGATCCCCACAGTACAAGGATGCGACCCATCTACTTTGCTAGTAGGGTCATGAATGCTTTGGAGAGAGACTACACAGAAGCAGAACTCATGATGCTTTCTCTCATGTTTGCGGTGAGAAAGTTTAGATCCTACTTACTACCAAAACCTTTTGTAATTCTCACTGCAGAAAATTTGTTCCCTTGGGTGTCATCTCAAATGAATCTTAGTACTAGGATCTCAAAGTGGATTATGGAGTTGCAAGAGTTCCAATACTCTTTCAAGGTAGAAGATAGTGTGCGTGCACAATTGGCAGGGATTCTCACTTATAGGGTACATGAGAAGGAAATTAAGGTGCCTCAAGTAAAGACCCTACCATTGCCACCACCAAAAAGTATTCCCAATGCTTTTACCTTGTTCTTTGATGGAGCTTTTCGACGAGCCACAGGAAAAGCAGGGGGAGGGCTAGTGTTGCTCAACCCAAGTGGAGAGGTGGTCATGAAAGAGAAGGTCAATCTACCAGGTTCAACTAGCAACAATGAAGCAGAATACGACACACTACTTCATGGTTTGAAGATGTGCATTGGCCAAGGGATAAAACGTCTCATGGTAAAGGGAGATGCACTTCTCATTGTTAAACAGATTTTAGGCATTTGGGCATGCAAGAATGAAAGCTTAAGGACAAAAGTTCATGCCATTCATAAGATGTTTAATCAGTTTGAAGAAGTGCAACTATATCATATTCCGAGGAAACAAAATGAAGATGCCGATTTACTTGCACAACAAGCAGTTACATGTGTTGAGAGAGAAGTGCAGGTCATCATGGTGGCAGCAGCTGTCAAGCAACCGAGATACCAGGGATTGGAGTCATTGGCTCCCATTATCGGCTACATTTTGGAGGGTGAGTTTCCACAAGACTTCACGAAGGCTCAGAAGAGGAGACTCATGAAGAAGGCAAGTTTCTATCTCTTCCTAGAAGGCTCCCTCTATCAAAAAGGGAAGGATCAAGTGTGCAGAAGAGTACCAACTATCGAGGAAATTCCAGCCATTCTAAAAGGTTTGCATGAAGAGGCATGTGGTGGTCATTTTTCCCAAGAATCAACTGTGAAGAAGATTTTGCTTGCGGGGTATGTTTGGCCAAGCTTGCATGTGGATGTTCAACATTGGTGTAAAAGCTGTCACAATTGTCAGATAAATGGAAATAGAAGGTTGGTGCATGGCCCGAGGCAAATAGTGCTTGCAAATGGACCCTTTGAAAAGTGGGGCATTGATGCTATGGGTCCTCTGCCTAGGACAAAAAATGGTAAACTCTACATTCTAGTGGCTGTAGACTATATGACTAGGTGGGTGGAAGCACAAAGTGTGGCAAAGGTAAATGAGAAGACAGTGAGCAAATTCGTCTACACTCACATTTGTTGTAGATTTGGCACACCTTTGGAGATTGTTTCTGATAATGGTCCAGGGTTTAGAAAAGGATTGCTCACAGAAGTTTGTAAAGAGCTTCACATTCTACATCGTCATAGCACACCATACTACCCACAGTCAAATGGTTTGGTGGAGAAGGCTAATGGTGTCATTGCAGGAATCATTAGAAAGATGGTGCAAAACAAGACAAAATTATGGGATGACTTCTTGGATGGTGCCTTGTGGGCGTATCGAACCACATATAGGGAAGCCACGGAGTTCACACCATTTCACTTGGTCTATGGTCAAGAGGCTTTACAGCCAATTGAGCTAAACATTCCAACAATGCGACTTCATAGCAAATCAGCACAAGATGATCAAGAGGTATGGATGGATCGACTTCTTACGTTAGTGGAGCTTGAGTGGAAAAGAGAAGCAGCATACGAGTGCTACAAGAGGAAAGCCACACAAGCGAAAGAAACGCACGACAAGAAACTGAAGGACAAAGGCATCAAGGAAGGAGAGCTTGTGCTAAGGTATGACAATCGACTTGACAATCGTTTTGATGCCAAGTTTGAAACTAGATGGCAAGGGCCATACATAGTCAAGAAGGCTTTCAATTCTAGCTACTATCAGCTTATGGACTTGAATGGTAAAGAGCACTCTAGGAAAGTAAACGGGTATCGCTTGAAGCCCTATTTGAGTCGCCTTCTACCAAAGAATCTACCAAAGATCTGTCCAAAGGCCGCTGTCTTATGTAAGTATTGTTACATGAAGCATGAGTGTAACTCCAGCCAAAATTCTGAGGGGCTAAACAATGAAGATCTCGTCAAGGACTCTGAAGCACTCTCTTTGGAAAAGATGCTCTATGATGGTACATGAATATACCATCATCCAGGGGGAGGGCTAATGATAGCCGTTTTTTTCGGCTCTTTGTAATTGCCACAGTGAGTTACCTCACCCTACCAAAATCACCCAAACACTGTGGCTATCCCTACCATTTCACTGTACATAGGCGTGCGTGAGTCACTGGACTTTTCCCATATCTTCTTAAAAACCCTCAGCTAGCTAGTCAGTGGGCTAGGTGAGCCAAAAAAAATAAAAATAAATAAAAAATAAAAGTATATTATGGCCTCTTTGTGTGTAAATATTTCATTGTATATATGGCCTAAATATAGGGATTTTTTATAATTATTTTGGTATTTTATTATTTCTACTTAGGTGTGTGTTTTATTAAACATATGTACACCTTCTTTCATCCTCTTACACCATAAGTATATTTTTTGCCAATATGTACATACTCTAACCTTATATTTTTCCTTTATACAAATCACTCCCACATTTTCACCCTCACCCTCGTGAAAACAAAAAATTGATTTCTACTCATTGGTCAAGTTTATTATATTATTTACTTGCATACCTTTTCCTCTTTCACCCAAAATAATTCAAAGAGGGACCATATCATATGATTCCAATATCTTTCCATATCCATAACTCCTCCATATTTTTATTATTATTTTTACTCATTATTCTAACACCATGTGCTCATTGAGCTAAAGTCCATGAATAGTCCATACACTAGTCCCACCATGTATATATTTCTTTATTCACCAATAATCCTCCTCCATGCATGTGTCAAGGGCAACTTGGATGTTTTGTATTATGATATGACAAAGGAGGGGCTCACTCTTGGATGCATTGTACAAATTCAACAAAGGAGGGGTCCACTAAAAGACTTTTGCAAGCATAAAAACAGGCTTTTTGGTGAGACTTTTGGCACCTATCTCCACTCCGAATTTGGAGTAGTGGTCAAAAGAGAAAATGTAGCCCACGCTCTGAATAATCACCTCAAATTTTTTCATGATTTTTGGAGCTACTAGCGGTGAGCTATGATTTTTTGAGTGGACCCCAGTCTGCCCACTTTTTTCACAAGTAGCCCATAGTCTTCTCTCACCTCTTTCCACACTTCTACATACACACACACACACACATTTCTCTCAATCCCTCACTCAAACCTGCACCTTCTTCACCATTAACCTCCCCACTTACTCCCATAGCTCTCATATGAGCTCTCCATGTACATACACCATCTCTATGCCTCTCTCTATTATCTCCAAAGTACAATTCCATCTTACTCCTTATATATATACATAAATTCAGCATGTGTACCATGCCTAACCTCTGCAAATCAAAAGATCTCATCAACGGAATTACCATTTTCATCACGATGATCAACCTTGGCAGCGGTGGCGTAAAGAAGAGAAGACGAAGAAGAAGATCGATGGTCATTTTGAGAACCTACACAAGTAAGTCCAAAACTTCTTCAAGCTTCACCATCACAAGGATTTGCTCACTTCATTCAACCATCTTACTCCAACCATCCCACCCATTCTACCCATTGTAAATATATCATTAACTTTCTAATGATTACTAACACTAACCACTAACATACTAACACAAAATAGCCATTGACCTAACCATAAAAGACACCTCACCTCAAGACATGTGTATAGTAACTCTCTCTCTCTCTCTCTCTCTCTCTCTCTCTCTCTCTCCTTACTTACTTTCACCTTATCTACCATCAATAATGCTCTCTTTTGAGCCCACACCCATGACTCAAGCAGACAAAGAAGGCCCACAATATTTTGATATTCAAAAAAATCATAATCCTGATTTGTTAGCTTGTAAATTAGGATTTCCAATAATCCTAATGAGGGGTCTCCAACCTATAAATAGGCCCCTCTCCTTCTTGTAAAACAACCTCCAACATCTCACATAGCACCCCAACACTCTATGCGTGAGGAGAGACTTAGGTGTAGCAACCACTTGTGAGCTTCACTCTTGGTGTGAGAGAAGCCTTCAAGCTACACACTGCAAGTGAGAGAGCGTGAGTTCCACAAATCTCAAAACCACTATTGTACATGCTCCTTCATCATCAATAAATCGAGGTTTGGTGCATCAAAGGCGTGATTCGACGTTCAAATCTTCGTCCTTCCATTTGTGTAATACGGTTTGGTGAATTCAAGGTGACTTGTGTATTTTGAGTTTTTATCGGTTGATCTTGATTTTAGAAAGTGTTTTAGTGTGTTTTTCATTGCCAGTTTTGTGTCCATTGTAAGAGGGTATTGTGGTGAGAGGTCTCCCACACCCTAAGACAATGTGTGTGTGTTTTGGCAATGATTAGCAATCACTAAGCATTGAGTGAGTTTTATACAAGTTCTACGATAGCATCATAACGAACCATCTCCATTTGCAAGTCACAAATAAGGTATTACGCAAGATCCTTTTCTCTCTCTCTTCCCTTTGCTCTAGCTCTCTCTGGTCCATTTTGTGTGTGTCTTGGTGTGAGGTTGCTTGTGTGTGTTGTGTGGTGCATCTTCTTGGTTGTACCAAAATCTCTCTTGCGTCCTAGTTCGCATACCATAACTAGGTGGTGCCCCTATCTTGTTTGGGTTTGGCTGTGGGTTTACTGTTTTGTTGTGCTTGTGGTTGCCCCAACCCCAATTGAGCAGCACGGGAGCCTTGAGGGGTGTTTAGAGGTCGCCTCTCTTGTTGCCCGCCCCGGACCGCCTCAATATCAAAAGCTTCTCGGAAGATTTTCATGTTTCCCTTAAAGAGAGAGAGAGAACTAGAGACATGCTGGGCTGAGGAACTTTCCTTAAGAAACACAACCACATCTTGATCTCGGCATTGGTAGTGGTACATCATAACGGAATATCACCACACCTAAAATGGGAGCAAACTGCTGGTCATACCAGTTCCCCAAACTTCTGTGCCAATGCCTATGATTCCAGGTCAATGGGCAGTAACGTGACAAAAGGGAGAAGCCTCGCTTCGTGTAAAAGTTCCAAAGCACTTTGCTTTGCACAATGACACTAATTGCGAAGGAAAGTGTAAACATGGAAAAAACAAGAAAAACTTAAACTTGGCTAACCTGGTTGTTGTTGCTATAACTAGTGGTCCCGAGATTTTGTGGAAGAAAACTCGCTCAAATGTAGGTCAGAACCCTCTCTGTTGGGCAAGAGAGAGTTGGCATATATATCATATACATGCTCTGAAATATCCTGCCATCATATGTAGAAATTTGCCTAGGGCGTGTGCTCATAGCATACCCCACCTACAAGATTCTTAAATTGAAGCCTTGCTTCACATAAATATGTGTGTGTTGACAGCCAATCGGATGTGGCTGCAGATATCATGACATCCTATGTTGGCTTGTAGAAACAGTTCCAAGGAGTCGGCGATGCCGAGCAACTTGCTACCTTCAACAAGTCCAGTAATAGGCCTTGCCTTTGAAAGAAAATGTAACCTTTGACGAGCGTGCTCTATCAAGGTACGCAAGAGAAACCATGCCTCAGATAATTATGTTTGGCCTCATTGCCAATAAATGCTATTGACGGCAGATGTCATAGCGAATAGAGTCAACTGTGTCGAGCATGCACAGATAATGGACCTTGTCAAATTGTACCGTCTATCGAAGGGATTTGCATGAAAAACTATAGGCCTTGCCTACACTTACCGTACTGTAACTAGAAATGGTCATACCATACAGTTGCAAAAATTTCCCCAATGAATATGCTCCGAGCATACTCCAAATGTTAGCAAGACAAAAATGAAAGCCTGGCTTCGGACATTGTCCTTGTAAGTAGGTACATGCCATGCATGGTAAAAAGTCGCAAGGGTTAACTCTGGAGTGGTGTAAGCAACACCACAGTGGTGTATGCACGTAATGAGCCTTGCTTAATGATCAGAACAACATGTTGAAGACCAAGTGAGCCGTGCTCCAGCATACATTTAACAGCTGCACACTAAGAATGGATCAAACAAGAAAAGTGCAACAAATCTTCATACCTTGTCTTGGAAGTGTAGCTATGAATATTATTCATGTCATCATCATCACAGCTTCATGAACGCAGGAGCTGCATCATCATTGATGCTTCGGCAACTCGAAAAACCCAGAGAAACTCCTAGAAAACACGACCTTGCCATGCATGATATTGACTTGCCTGTCCTTGCATGCCACAATGATGGCGATCGTTCTTACCCTTTTAAGTCGGATTGGTCACATGGCTAGTGCTTTACTCAAGCTGCTGCCAGTCTGCCTTCTGAAAATCTGCAACCCGAATGACCTTCCTTGTCATGGCATGATTCGGCGACGATATTGCTTTCGAGTTGGGCGAACGTGTTGCCCTTGCATGACTACCACTTGGCTTCCAGTCCCTCAGCTTCGGTTTTCCTCCCGCAATCAAGCATGTCATCTCGGCATGTGGGGTCGTCCCGCAAGGCAAACAATCCGCTCGAAGAGGCTACGATGCCTCCCGGCCCCATTCCCAGCTCTTGTGAGTCTTTGGATGCTTGCCTCTAGTCCTCCGGTTTTGCAATAGTCATGAGGGCCCTCCTTCTTCGGGCGACAGTGGATTCCTGCCTACAGTGGGACAAACCCCTTAGGGTGGCCTTAGGGCGACCGCTTGGGCGGCCAGTTGTGAACAGCAACATAAAAAAAAAAAAAAATTCCCCGTGCAGCGATGACGGGCTGCAACAGTTCCGTGTGAGGGACCCAAAGTGCCGTCTGTTGCAAGCCGGGGCTTGGCCCTGTGTGGACAAATGCTGCCTGTAGCCTCGCGACCCCAATGAGCCCGGCCCCATCCCTTTCTGTGCACCTTGACCTTGCCTGCCTCCTCGGCACTAGCGGCCTTGCACACGGCCTTCCCCGACTCCGACCTGATGATCTCCACTATTTACCCGAAGGCCATGCCCACGCCATGTCGGCTACTCTACAAGTCTTGCATGAACATGCACAAGGATG
Organism: Adiantum capillus-veneris; assembly: GCF_014529385.1. NCBI lineage: Eukaryota > Viridiplantae > Streptophyta > Polypodiopsida > Polypodiales > Pteridaceae > Adiantum > Adiantum capillus-veneris. The sequence continues at coordinate 123,341,557 of NC_140938.1, read as the reverse complement.
AGGACCACGCCCTTCCTTCCCTACGTGCGAGGGTTTGCTCTCCCCGGTTCTCCATGAACGCCCCAGAGAGAGAGAGATTCCAAAAGAGAGGGAGATCCACGCTTGCGAGAGACCGAGCTCCATGCCTTCTCCTCCGCCATGGCTCCACCTTCCCCCTTTCTCTCCACCTTGCTCTGATACCAATGTAAGACCACGGGGGACTAGACCATGCAACTCTCCACCCAACCGTGCCATATATAGACTCCTAGCCCCTAAATATAGCGCCCCTTGACCGCATGTCCATCCTGTCCCTTGGCCCTGCCCTTGGTATGACAAATGGGGCAAATAGCTCACACAATATGGGTAAAAGATACCAGATACAATCACAAATTGGAGCAGAAGCTTCGCTCATTAGGAGAAACTTACACAACCAAAACAACAAAAAAAGAATTAGGAATTTGGCAAAATGGACAGCTTCATCGCGTCCGGAATGGCCCAAAATCCCAGTCTACAATGTCAAAGTGCTCAAATCCGACATCAGATGAGCAGTTTACGGCCAAAACAGGCTCCAAAAACCCCAAAAACACACCTGCGGCTGTTCCTCCTCTCTTCTCCACGTTTTTTCTGGTCTTCTCTCTTTTTTTTCAGTTCCTACACTTAGCTTTATTACTTGAGCACCCTTGGCCTTTTAGATGACCTCAAACGGCTGACCTCGTAGTGCATAGTTGTCACCTTTTTTGCATCCATCTGCACACCTGGCACTCAACTTTTTCCAATAATGCATCCCGCCACCACGTGAAGTGGCCCCAAAATATGGTCCTCATGATGACCTTTCCGGATAATTATCACAAGAAAACATCCACGTTGTGTCTGTACTCATCCGCGTGCAAGTATTGACCCCATTCGACCTCCTGACGCCACTAGATGCCATATGACGCACCTGCTTACCTCATGTAGTCGGCCCACGAATAGCTTCCTCGAGAAGTTTTACGCGCTACCAACTCCTCATTATTGTAGAAAAAACACACTGGTACTGGTAACGATGAAAATCGATGCACTATGTACACCTTGTTGTACCTGTACACACGTAACCACCTGGCACTGGAAAATGGGCAATCCTTTATTCGATGCACCATGCATGTGTATGTACATATGAACAATCCCTTGCTCCAAAAAACTCCTGACAACATATATCGTGCTCTCTCTCTCTCTCTCTCTCTCTCTCTCTCTCTCTCTCTCTCTCTCTCTCTCTCTCTCTCTCTCTCTCTCTCTCTCTCTCTCTCTCTCTCTCTCTCTCTCTATAATCTCTCGTGTGTGAAAATTTGTCTCTCTCCATTAAGTAAGCTACTCAAATATCTATTTAGCTACATCCTATTTCCTAATAGTTTCCACCATTGTCTTGGTGATTTTAACCACTATATTGGTGAATTCATCTACCATAGAATGAAGTACCCACGGAGAAATCTTAAAATCCATCTACCATAGAATGAAGTACCCACGGAGAAATCTTAAAATCCAGCTACTTTTGACCAGTTTCAATGGATTTCCACCACCATCATGGTGGTTTCGAGCACTATACTAGTGGTTTTTACCACTACATTGATGGTTTACACCATTGTCGTGGTGGTTTCGACCATTATATTGGTGAATTCCACCACCACGGAATGAAGTACCCACCAAGAAATCTTAAAACCTAGCTACCTTTGACCAGTTTCAATAGGTTTGTACCACCATTGTCTTGGTGGTTTCAACAACTATATTGGTGAATTTCACCACCACGAAATGAAGTACCCACCAAGAAATCTTAAAACCTAGCTACTTTTGACCAATTTAGTACGTTTCCACCACTATATATGTGGTTTTTAGCATTGTACTGGTGGGTTTTACCACTATATTGAGGGTTTCTACCATTGTATTGGTGGTTTCAACCAATTTATTGGTGAATTCAACCACCCAAGATTGAGGTACCTAATAACAAATCTTAAAACCCAGCAACTTTTTACAAGTTTCAATAGGTTTCTACCAAGTCAATGGTTTTCATCATTCCTTTACTGGTTTAAAGTGCAACTAATTATGGTTTCTAGCAGGTCTCCTTGTGCTTTCTACTCATTCCAGGCGTATGATTTCTACCACTTTCCATTTTCTTTCAAGCTGCTCATAATTATTTCTATCAACAATTGGGTTTCTCTACCAACCAATGTCCAGGTGCAGTCTATTGGTTTCTACCATAACAATGATAGAAACAATGTTCTACTGTGCTTTCTAAACTAGTTTCTATCAAGTCACTGGGTTTTACATGGGCCTTCATTGCTTTACAGTACATGAAATTGTGATTTCTAGCAGGTCTACTAGCACTTTCTACTTATCCCAAGATTATAGTTTATCATTCCAAGGATCATTTCTAGCAGGTCCAATGTGGATTTCACTAGTAGAGAATGGTTTCTACCACTCTATGGGAGGTTTTTACCAGTTATAAGATCATTTCTATGTCACTAGGTGCTCCCCACACCCATGTCTAGGTGCAATCTATTGCGTATTAAAGTGCGCTAGGTTTGCAAATGAACATACCAGGTAATAAAGACTTATTGGCAACTAAGGGTAGGCACATTCGTCATGCAACATCAACAATTACTTGATTTCAGCCATTGTACATGCAAACATTGCTACTTACAGACAGATGTGCAAAGCATAAGAGATGGTAGGGGTATTTGCATTGGAGCATACAAACACCCACTACCTCATTGTTAGGAAATTTAAGCCGCATGATGCACAAACATCTTTGATGATGTGACAACTTGACCAATGGTTGTCTGACAACAATGGAAATGGATGAATTGTGTACACGTGATTTTGCCCCAGTATTTTAAGTATGTCTTTGCAAAATTCCAGCTTGCAGACATCCTTGTCAAGAAATTCCTTCACCCTATCCCTCTCTATATGGAAAGTTATTCACATGCTTCTCATAGTCAAGCATTCTTGAAGATCCTAGAAGTTGTAAAACTTACTTTGCAGCTTTAATGTCAACATAGAGTCTTATAATTTCCTCTGTGTTTGTAGTTTCACCCGCTGCCTCTATTGCTTCCAATTGGCACTGAGAATATGCAAGTTTCTTTCAAAATACAGCTATGACATCTGAGAGACCTTCTTGTTTGTGCATGAGTCTGCCTTCGTTGCCTCCAAGTATACATTCATTCTCTACAATTTCTCTTTCTTCATATGAACCCTCTCAGGGAAGGTGTTGACCATTTTCTTTGCTGCCAATATATGGTATTGAAAATCCACATTTGTAGTGGCTGTTTTCTCTACCTTTATGCTTCCCTTAGAGCTTCACATTGATTAGACGTGTGATTCTGCAACTTGTGTGGCCCAATTGGCCTCTCTCCACCTGTCAGCTTTGTAATCATACGCAACTTTTTTAATGAAACTGGCCACAAATTCTTCATTGAACACGGCCCAAGAAATAGGTTATCTTTCCGAGTCTTTCTTCTTTGTTGGGCTCTTTCGAGATGTGCTACCAATTGTGCAATTTTCTAGAACAAAAACATGGGCATAGACAATAGAAATAAGGTAATTTATGAGAGGATCGTGGTATACCTTATGGTTCTGCAGCATGAATGACTCATAAAACTTTGGTTTCACTATTTTACATTGTACGTTTGGACTTCCTCTTCAGGGCTCTTCAAACATGGTGCTCCACATGCCTTCGGGCACATCTTTGTCGATCAGTTGTCGTGGACTCTTACCCACGATTCTAAGGATATATTTTTGATGGAGCTCCTCCTTATTGCAACAAAATGTTCCTTGGCATGGATATTTGACTTTGGGGGCATGCCAATGACCACCTACTTCACACACAAAATACCTCGCATGCAACCCATAAACTTGCACCGCAAAGTCACAGAATGAGTCAAGTACCTATCGGCTTAATGCTCTTCTTTCCCATGATAGTGGAATTAACTCAATCCTAAACCTTGTCTCCCTTGTTATTCAAGATCCTATTGTTCTGTGTCCCTCACTGCCTAATTCTTCATGCAGTGTGCTTCTCAGCGTCCATGGTTCTTTTGTTCTTTTGAGAGTTATCTTTTCCAAGCTTCTATAGAGTTGGAGGGGGACTGCCTTCTTGCAAATCCAAAATGTTGGTAAGCAATTAGAAAAAGGGGGAGAGGAGAAGTTTCTTGACCTACCAAAAGCCCCCATCTTGGGGCGAGTCCAACGTGTCTCTACCCAGCCTGCCATCTCCTACATATGTTCACACAAGCAAACCAAGCACATTGCCCTTGTTATGGCCTCCCATGGGTTCCCCAACCTATGAGCAATCATGACAATTTGCATAGTGATGGGGACTTGATGTGCTTTCCATTCCTCCTCACTCAAAAATATTAATGCCAAATATTTTTGTTGGCTGTAATTGTTCCAAGTGGAGAGAATTGATGATAAAATTTGAGAACACCATGGATAAATAGACCCATGCTCACAGCGAGCCATGGGGATGAATATGACAAAAAATAATACCACAGGCAAACAAGGGAGTCGCCTCACATCCACCATTCATTACATTAAATACATTAAAAAAAAATACAAAGGCTGAGCAAGTAGCCACCCGACATGTAGTCCAGTGAAGACTATATGAACCTTGATTATCATAGAAGAGAAATTTGCTACCTCCTAAAACCCTTTCCTCAAAGCTATCCACAAGGCCACAACTAATGTTTAAAGGGAAGGGCCCATAGTCTCCATCACCAAAAGATCCACCCATAGTGCAACCATGACGATGCCTTTTCCATAGTCACCAACATGCCCCAAGAGGATCACAAAGGGCTACATAGCAAGAAATTAAGGCCATAGTAGGATGCATTGAGCAATCCACTATGCATAGAAAGAGTCCATGGAAGGAGGAGATGCTCTTTCCAACGTGTGAAGGACTCCATTGACTCTTTCAAAATCTAAAATGCTTCCAAGTTTCAATGCCTTTAATTATCACAAAATAAGGCAAGTTGAAAGGTCACATTAGCTCTTTTGATGTTTTGGTCATACTCACAATTGTGAGTGGAGATATTATAAGGAATTTTAAAATAAAAGAATGAAAATTGCACTAGATGTGGGAGATATAACCAGATATTTCCAAAACTCCATAACACACTAGTCCTCTTTGCTCTCTAAATTAAGTAGCAAAATATTGAGGCCTTATTGGAGAGAAATTTCCAAAAATGTGAATAATAAAGGACTCAAATGATTGGCCTATTTTTGGGATAGCAAGAGCAAGACCTAGAAAGAATCATACCAATTGGCTACCCAAATTTACCTTAATGGCATTGAAAAGCTGCTGATTAAAAGAGTTGTAGAAGGGATGGTAATTGTTTGGTCCCTATTTGCAAATCTATTTTTGAATGAAAATGGTGCCATTGGCCAAAAAGCAGACACTGTTTTAAACCACAAACCCAATTTGGCCTCAATGGCATTGAAAAACTACTAATTAGCACAATTGTAGAAGGACTAGTAATTGTTTGGTGCCTATTTGTAAATCTACTCTTGAATGGAAATGGTAGCATTGGCCAAAAAACATACACTTTTTGAAAACACAAGCCAAGAATATTTAACACACTCTAATGGTCAAGTCTAATTCGTTCTTCCTCCTTAGCAAGCAATGGAGCACGCAATGGCCGGAATCAAGATGGGTGGTAATAGAAAATAACATCTGTAATCCACAGTGGCCACTATCTATGAAAGATTTATTTTGGAAGGTGTTGGAGGGTACTCTATCAATAGGCAAACATAAATTAATCAGATAGATTGGCTCACATAGGTTCACGAGGTGCAAAACACCCAGTGAGGATCCATCTCCCCTTTTCAATGAGTGTGTGGCAACTAGAGGCCTAGTAGGCAAGATATGCAAATGGATCTAAAGTACCTCAAAGATAGGGTTCTTCAAGAATGATTTGTTCTTAGGAGAGAAGGTGATGGGAATCCAAGCAATGCTAATATGCACTCAAATAGCTAGATTTTGATTCTTTCAGCAAGTTTGGAATACTAGGACATGTATTCAAGAATGACTTATCAATAGCCAGGTTCTCCGATTTTATTCAAGAAATCAAGGAAGTAATAATCACCATTGAAAAAATGAAGAATATGGGCAAGTGAAATCAGACAATAATCATTCCATGACAGCTAATGGTGGGTACGGTAGATTATTCCTCACCTATATTAGAGGATTTGTAGCTTATTGGTGTATTTGTAATGCCAATGGCAAACCAAGGGGGTCACGGACCCAAAAAAAGGGTTGGCTACTAGGTGTGGATAGGGGATTCTAAATTTGAATGGCCAAGGGGCCCATATAAAGGGTGGTAGGGAGGATAATCCTCATGGTAGTTCCTTGGGTTCTTAATTTGATATCAGAGCTCAGGGGTAAGCAGCGGGGAGGAGGGGAGAAGACGCATGGCATTTATACTCTCTCTCCCTTTGAAGTGTGTTCTCTCAATCTCTCTCTTCCTCATGGAATCCCTCTCTAGGTGGTGAGAAGGGGAGCAGAGCAGGCCATGGGAAGCATGGCTTCTCCACATGACAAGGAAGGTATCAGAGTTGAAGGCTATATAAACAACCCTTGAATGCAAGGTAAGGCCTCCAAAGGGGCGTGGGAGCGATCTCTTGCACCCAAGAAGAGGCAACCAAATAGGACATTGTATTGACTAGGACTAGCACCAAAACAGAGAGCCATGTCATGCTAAAAAAATTCGCTCCTTGGCCAATTTTAAAAGAGCAACACTTCGGCCATGGTGAGGGCATTTTCACTGCAGCATGAGGCCGCCATTTCCATGCACAGAGAAGGTTTTGGTTTCAAATTTTTTGTTTTGTGTGTGCCCTAGGGTGCCCTAAGGCCACCCTATGGGGTCTTTCCCACAATAGCCATGACCAATCAAACAAAAGAAGGAGGGTCCTCTCAAGACTATCAGCGAGGGCTGAGGCAAAACATGTAGGGTTTGCAATGTGCAGAAACTCTAAAAGAATCCATTTGTAGGAAGCAAAGTGTTGGGATAAGGCCACCTTGAAATGACTCAAAATCGACAAAGTTCATGAATCCAAACATTGCAAGCAAGTATGCAAGTGTTGAGGATCTAGGGAAGATAGCTTGTGTTGGCCATGCACGACGTGCAAGGAACAACAATAAGGATGACTGATAGAGATTCCACAAATTCTACATCTTCATGAAATTAGCCATGATCCACAACCAAGAATGGTCAGAAGCAAAAAAAACAGTCATGCAATGGCAAAACCTATTGCTAGCATTGATGAAGATGGAGTGTAACATGCCAATAACCATCTTATATGGTTTGGGAGGCTACGGGTTGTGGAAACCACTCCAACTTAGATGCAAGCCTCTAAGAAATAAGAGATCTTTGCATCGCAATCTTGGTAAAAAATCTAGACACAGACACGGTCCTCTACAAGAAATTTTCCAAATTGCTTGCATCAGAAGCACAACTTCTCCCATGCTTGACATCAGATGGAGCACATCATGGGAGAATGATGATCAGGTTTGAGATTTTGGTTTTTCATCTTGCCCATTGACTTAGGATCAAGGGCACTGGACTAGGGTTTGGGAATTTGGCAATATCGGGATATAAGGTCACATTTCACGTTCACTGTGATGTGTCCATGCCACTACACATTGTTCATGTCACTTTTGATATCAACTCAAACTCTTCAAGCCTTCATTGTAGCCAAGGGCTTATATCTTTGCATGCATAGCATGCCAATTAGGTACAATGACTTTAACCTCATTATTGTTTACACTTTCACTATAACACCAGCTACTTTGTGAAGGATACGGTAAGATATGGAATGTATAAATTTCTTTTTAAAAAGAAAAATGAACTTTATTCAATGGTGAAGCACCATATTAAAGTCAACCTAATATAGTCACGACCACATACAAGGTAGGTGGGTGAAGATGTGACTTATGTTTCTTGTTGCATCTCTATGAGAGATTTTTCTACAAGGAGATGGTTGTATGCTTATAGGATAAGATACAAGAAAGGGACAAAATTCACAGAAGAATATGCAAAGGGCACACACTATAGTAGATTGAATAATCATTTAAAATGGATGTAAGGGCTAATATCCATACAAACTACGAGTCATTTGTTTAAGAAGGGCTAAGAGCCGGTTGTTTTTCATCTATGGGTGATTGTCCAAAAAATTGACCATATCTACCCAGTGGCATACCCATCAACTTTAATGGAAAAGAAGGAGGCTTCCCATTACTGATTTTGTAGGTGTTAATAGTTTATAAATGAAGCACGCATTTTTTACAACACGGCTATCTACAAGAATCCAAGATTATGAACGCTCAAGCGTAACAAAGATTCCAAATTGAGTGGATCACTTGCGAGTGTCTATAGTATATCTCTTGAGATTCTTACAGTCTATTGTGAAATATCTACACCCGTACTTATCAAGCATGATTATATGGGTATCTCTGGTTGCTATATATATAAAAAACAGTACAATTGTCTTTTCTCTATCCACTATAGGGCTCATTGCACATGTAATATGGCATTTTCTCTCCGTTATAAAACTTGTACAATCCCACGTGAGTGTTGTTCGTGTTGACTCGTATTGCTGTATTTACTTGCCTTAGCTTGACATTCAGAATGTCTCATATTTCTTCCCTATTAAGACTTGCGTTTTTTAATCCCTCAACCATGTAGGTATAGGATCTTTCGGATGATGTATTAGAAAGACTTTCCTTTGGGATCGGCTCTAAGGGAGTCAATGGTCCCTGATTCACACTCTTTTTAATGAAAATATTGCCAAAGGATTTGTCAAGGATTTGTCTCCTCAAATGCATCAAGAAAAAAAAAGGCGCTCTTGTAGAACCTTGACCTATTTTCTCTTAAATTGCTTCCAAATCCTTGACTTGGAATCCCCTTAAGTTGTAATGCTCTAAACCTTGCAATCCGTACAACAAACACTCAATGGCTATGAGCTCACAACTACTCTATTAATCACAATCACTTGAATTTACATAACAGTTGCGCTTTTGGCACATAACCTATTTTAGCTTGCAAAATCCTCAAATGAATTCCAAATTCGATTTTGAAAAGATCACTAGGCTTCTTACGACTAGCTTTGACTATGGTACATTCTTGGTATTAAGCCGTGACAGGGTGGACATGGCTCGCAACCCATGTTCCTTAGTGGTAGGATGTGATGAAGCTTGCCCTTGGTACCCTTACACTAGCTATATACATTTTGTATGATTTGGACTTGATTAGGTTAGTTGAAAGTCAAACCCTAGGTTTGACTTTGTGGTTTTTAATTTGAAATTTTTTGGACTTAGATTTTGTGAGCTACTAGATTATGATGTTTGTAACCTATCTCTTAAATCTTTTGAGTTTAGATCAATTATTGTCAATCAAAATTGATATCTTGGATTTGCTTTGATGGTTTTTTACTATCTTCTATTTTTAGATTTTTTTAATCACTTTTTTCAACTTTATTTGCAAGTGTCTCTTTTGGCAAAATGAGTTTCAATAAGTCTCAACTACCTGCTGCTCAATTCTCAGCCAAAATCTCTGCTGAGGTACATGGATTGCGATCCATGTTTAACCTCCTTTTGACATGAAATTTGGTCAGACTGTTGGTTCTACTATCTTGAATCTATTTTTCAAATCTTTTTAAATTTGGATCACAAAAAGCTAAGAATTTTCAGATTCTAGTCAATTTGTCTAGCTTTTGGTGATTTTTTACAATTTCCTTAATTTGAGTGTGATTCTTGTTTCAATTTGATCCCAAACTTTGGTTTCAGCTACTTGGAAGCAATATCAGTCAGATGGTCTCAATTTTGGCTTAGTCTGTTTCTCAGGTACATGGATCGTGATCTATGTTTCACCACAAAATTTTATGAAACTTATTAGATTGCTTTTGTGAAGCCCTTGAGCACAAACTTTTTACATTTTGGTAAAGCTTTGAGGTCTCTACCATCAAATTTTCTAATTTTCAAAATTATGATCCTTTTTGTCCAAATATGGGTTTCAACCCTTTTTGCAATCATCTTTTCAAGCCAATTTGATGATCATAGTTGCTACTTACTTTATTCATACAAGCTTGAGAGAAACTAGGAACGAAAATGACCAAAATAGTACAAAATAAATTCATAATAGAAAACAGAGTAGTACTCTCAAATCATCGAGAAGATTTGAAGAATGAAATGCTTTTGGTATCTCACTCACAACTCTAATTTCCCCTCAAGGATAGATCCAGCCAATCCCTCATCTCAGACTCTATTAAGCACTAAACCCACGTCAAGCTGCATTATTGGTACAGTGTAAATGGAATGGATGAAAAATATATGGAGAAGAGCACTCTAAATACAGACTAGGTCACTGACCACCTAAGGATAATTCCCCAACAATGACGTCAATCTTAGCGGGCCACTGTGATGGACGATTGTAGCATATTTATCTGGCACTACCAATCTTAATACTCAAGGAAGTGACTTGGATGTGGCAAGGAGATTGTTTGAGGTTTTCAGCCCTCAAGAATTTTAGTTCAGATCAAATTATCACCTGACAAGTTAGTCAATCATAGAGAAAGTACTTATTGCAATTGACAGTGAGTGCCTACATTGTTGAAGTGATTTGGAGGAGAACACAAGCTTGGGTAAATAGAAACATGTTCAAATTGTTTACAATGAATGAATGGGTGATGTTCAAAAGTCTTTATAGTGAATGACTAGCAGATGTTCAAAGTATTTATAGTGAATGACTAGCTGATGTTGTATTATTCTAAGTTGGTGGGACCATATCCAAGGAAGGAGAAATTGAGGTACGTTGGACTTTTTTAAATCATTGAGGACCTTCTTCATGGAACATTTAGATTGCAGGATGTTTATGTAACAAAGGGTGGAGAAATTTAATGGATTATATTGAAGAAAGTTTTTGGCAAACCTCCAATTTGTGACATTGTGCCAAAGCAATAGGTGGTAGTTAGTTCTAATTGCATGAGTGCAAGTCTTTGGATATCAAGAAGTAGCAAAAAGTATCAGATATATTCAAATCAAAGACACAATTATCTAGGACATCAGAGGCAACTAGAATTTTAGAACTATAGGGGCCTATGCGTATTGTTATCCGAGACCACACAATATCCACATGTCCTCTAATTGAGATTCTACATGGAATGATGATGTTAATGGGACATCATTTCAACAACATAGTTCTCAAAATGAGGGAGCCCACTCAAAGGTTAGTATAAGGAGGAATAATTTACCATCAATGTGCACAAATTTGGGTGATTTTAAGGACAAAGGGGATCACTCACATATGAAGGTTTCTAGTATACAATGGAAAACAAGGAGCTTGCATGAGGGAGACATGCAACACAACAACTAGAGAGGCTTAACATTTTGCGTGCGCAAGTGGCATAATTGGAATTTGAGTTGTCCATTGAGACTATGTGTGTGATTTTGTGGAGGACATCATCACACTTAGCACCTCTCAGGACCATGGCCTAGATTAGCCAAATGGAGATAGAGAAAGAGCCACATTTTTAGGTGGTTTATGTATGCAAGGGTTTGGATGTTTCTGAGAGACAATATGATCAGAAGTGACTGAAAAAGAGAATAATGAAATAGAGGATCAACCTGGTGTGAAAATGTTGGATGTAAAAACTGAGGACCAGGAAGAAGTGGTAAAAGGGAGTGAGAAATAGAAGACTGGCCATAAGTAGATTGGAGTTTTTGGTTGAAGTTTCTATAGTGGGATTGTTGGTAAACTGAATATGCTTGTATAGTTTTGAATCTTGTACTAAGTTCTAGGCACTTTAGTGGTGGGTACAAGTAGATTTAACTTAACCTATTTAAAAAATAAATAAATGAAAATGAAAACGCACTTGACATGTTTTGAGAAGTTTGGTTAGGGATTGTGGGAAGTGAGTCTGATAAATGAAAATCAACCATCGGGCTATTCCAGGCATATAAGGTAGATAGTGTAGACATTAATAGGCCTTAGGAGAGATGTAAAGATGTGAAAAGGCAACTCAAGTTTCAAATTCCATATAAGGAGTTGCGTTCCTGAATCGAGGACATAACTAATGTAACTAAAATCCCTTAAATGCAATGTGAACGTCTTGTGCCACATTTATCGTGTATTTCTATGTATTCTGAGAGTCCGTGGGCATCTTCACTACTCAAAATGAGAGAGAGGTGTCGTGTATTCCATTTTCTCAAGTTAGCAAAGCAATATTTAGTTTCTCTGTGTTTGATTGCTTGAAGGGTAGCTACAATTTGGATGTGTCTAGTGCTTGTGCTAATATACACTCACTTGACAAAGTGAGTTGAGATGAATTAACGACATAAAAACATACATTACCTCCTTACTCATATAATGCCAATGAGTCAAAAATAACTACAATAATGCTCTACACAGCTAGTCATGTAACCAAAAACTACTCAAAAGATCAGACCAAAATAGGAGAGAAGAACCTTGACCATAAACTCACTCTACCCATGCAAAATGAAAAATCATCGCACTTTGAATGATCCTTGACAATGTCGAGGTCGAGGTCGAGAAGGAGAGAGCCATTACCAAGCTTGATACTTCCATTGCCCATAGCCTATTCAATAAAAGGTAAGATCGACCAATCCCCTCTTTAGCTTTACTCACAAAGGGGGGAGAGAGAGAGAGAGAGAGAGAGAGAGAGAGAAATTTGTTATTGCTTCCCTTTCCTCCATCGTCTTCCTTTGTACCAATGTCGAGAGCAAGAGAGTCCAAGCTTCTCTGTCCGGAGCTAATCCTTGATCCCCTTCGTTTCCTTCCCTCTGCTTTAGGTTGAGATCAATCAAGAGAGAGAGAAAGCTTATACCTTTGTTTTGTCGGGAGAGTGTGAGAGAAAAAACCCTTTGATCTCTTCTCCCTCACCTTATTCTCCTCCGAATCCCTTCACCGCTATACCTTATGCCTGCACACACACACACACACACACACACACACACACACACAGAGAGAGAGAGAGAGAGAGAGAGAGAGAGAGAGAGAGAGCTTGTTGCTATCTCCACGCTATTTAATCCCTTCTACATCATGATTGATGCTTCCCTTCATGTGGGGAGAGATCCTTACTACTTTCAAGGTGAAGAAAAATGCCCTTTATTAAGAGAGACAAAGAGAGAGAGAGAGATAGAGAGAGAGAGAGAGAGATTGTAGCCGAGTTTCTTACCAAGCTTGGTCAAGAGATGGACCGCACTTGTCTACTAGCTTCCTTCCTTCTTCCCTTCTTCCTTGCCACACTTCTCTGTGACCTCTTTTTATCACACATTACCCCCCCTTAGAACCCCTCATTTTGTTTTTCTTTGTATGCCTCTTGCCCATCAGTCGCTGTGACTGATGTGGCATGTGAATTGGGTGATATGACGTGGCAGTTGACAACTTTGACCTGCAGGATTTCTGAGGGGAATGGTGCCGAATGGGGCACCCTAGCGAGTTGAACAAAATTTGCTTCATGGCAGATGACGTCCGAGGCCCGCGCCAGCTGCTGCGAACTCATCTCCCCTTCCCCTATGCGCCTCTCGCTGCCTGCGCTCTCGTTGCATTCATCTCCCCCACCTTCACATCTTTAAAAAGAAAAAAGCTTGCACGGACGGGCACTCCTTAGGAGCTTGGGCAGCCACCTGTACTACAGCCACCCTTCCTCATTGGGCCCCAACAAGCTTAGGTGATAGCATTTGGAGAGAGGCCTTCCCTTCGCATTCGGTGAAAACAGCTCAGAGCTTCTTTGCCGCAACCATTTTGGGCATATCTTGTAATCAATACACTCCAAGAGATAACTCCTAAGGAGGATTCCATCAAAAAAATTTATGCAATTGTGAGGGCACCACATTTTAAATATATATTGACCAAAGCATTGCTAAGCATAGCATTCAAAGAATTTCCTTCCTTTTGCATCCGATTAAAAGCCAGAGCTTCTTTGCCACAACTATGTTCAATATTCATTGCATCACCTTTAGCATAAATATGTGGCAAGGCATAAAGACATCATTTGGCATAATTATCAACTTGGTTCACATATCCACCAAAACATTGCTCTCGAGATCCATTAGTGCCAACCAAGCACTGTCAATCACCACTTTAGGCATATATTTCGACCACGGTAGAGCGAAGCACAATTTTGCCATCATACCCCGCTGTCAATGCACTACATGAGATGACATTTGTAAGATTCACCTTGACCGCTTATTGCCCTTATTACGTGCACAAAACTTGGTCAAAAGCCAAAAACTCCTAGTTGGCACACACATCGAGGCAACCAAATTGGTACAGAACTGGCCCCCGAGGTAACTTAAATTGCTAATATATTGGCAACCAGAATCCCAATTGTCAATCCAGAAATACCAAGTGCTCCACAAGATGGGCATTTCAGGCCCATGCATTCACTTCACTCCTGACCCTTCATCTGCAGTTTCCCAATCCGGTATAGATCTGCAATCAATCCCAACGTCAAACTGGCTTAACTTCTTTACCGTAGCTCCAATTGACGAGCCGTAAAGACAGGCTCATAGAGAACCTTGAGCACTACAATTTTAATCCACAAAATTTTATTATTAGTCACCTTAGACGTACCCACTTTTAGCATTAAAAGCATAGGTTATGGCCCGTTCAAGCCGCATCTAGCATACATTTAGCGTCAAACCTTGCCTGCAATCAAGCCTTGGCCACTATTCAATATACATACAGGCTTCAAAGAAGCTAAACTTGCATCCCTTGGCTCTTTTTCCCATCAAGGAAGCAGAGCGGCACGACAACCAGGCCATTGAGGAGACCCCAAATTACCAACAACTCATGTGGAAGGCGATAATAGCACATTCACATGAAAGTGACAAATGACAGGTACTATGACACATGAGGAGGAATGTCAGGACAAGGGCAAGGCCGGACTAGAGAAGGGCAAGGCGAGACTAGGCAGTGTGGAAAGGGAGTCCAACTAGGGCAAAGGGCAAGGAGCCTTGCTATATAGTGGGTGGTTGGGAGGTGGACTCCAAGGCACTAGTTCCCCTTGTATAACATTGGTATCAAGAGCCAAATTACTATTTTTGGGAAAAGACAGGCGTGGTATTTTGGAGCCACAAACACTTTGCATGAGTTGCTCAACATCTATGCGCCCAATGTGGCGAGTGCACGAGCAGAGTTTTGGTCACAGATTGTTGAGCCTCTGCCACAAGCAGAACATTGGTGCATAGGGGTGGCTTCAACATGTTGGAGGACCCTTCTAACAAGATTGGTGGTAGCCATGCTACTGTGCATGGAGTTGAGCTGGCAGCTTGGGAGAGGTTTTGTATCACTCTGAGGGTCTCGGATGCATGGAATCACTCTAGTTTTGTGAGGCCCCCAGACAGCCTAGCCTTCTCTCATTTGGACTGCAGAGTGGGAGGAGTGAATCTATCGTGGATAGATCGCTTCTACACTAGTGACCATTTCAATGACTTGGGTGGGATAGTTCACATTCTGGCAGGGACTTCCTTCTCGGACCATGCACAAGTGATCCTCACAGTGGAAGATACGTTGAGGAGGGGGAGCATGATGCTTCACATCCTAGAGAGGGTCTTGTTGGACTCTGCACTCAAAGAGAGAGTTGAGGCTCTCTAGAAAGAGAGCTTGGACATGCAGGATTCTCCTGATGACAGAGTGGCCTCAGGACTAGCTCAAATTAGTTGGTTCTTTCTCTAGGAGTCTTTGGCTCATGTGGCTACAGCGAGAGAGGAGGATCAACGTCTCAGACGGGGCATTGCTTCGTTGTAGAGGATGCAGGAGCAGCATCCACACAGTCCTTGGTTAGAGGAGCAGCTACACTGAGGATCGCCAGGAGCTTGTTAGCACAGAGGAGCAGCGACATGAGTTTTCCTTCCATCGACACGCATCTCAGTGGACTCTTATGGGTGACATAGTGACTGGTGCTTTCTTTGAGGCAGTGGGACCTCGGCATGCGCATGCCAAGGTGAATCAGTTGAGGAGGCCTGATGGGTTAGTTTCTTTAGAGCCACAGGACATGCTTGCAGTTGCTATAGACTTTTACCATAAGTTACTATCAGCAAAGCCTCAGTCAGAGTGTCAGGTTGCATGCAGGGAGCAGGTGTGGGCACACATGCCTTGCCTTCTGACTGAGGAGGTGCATTAGAGGCTTGAGCTACCACTTCAACTTGAGGAGTTGCACACGGCTCTTAATGCACACCCCCGTGGTGAGGATGGTTTGATTGCCACTTTTTTCTTGGAGTATTGGGACTTGCTTGGCCCAGATCTCTGTAGTGCTTTCTAGTACATCTTGCACACAGAAGAGATGCCTGACAGCTTGAGTGAGGGTCTGATCTACCTCATTCCAAGGAGGGTGGCTCCTTGGATGAGATTCGATAGTGGTGCCCCATCACCATCCTCAACTCAGCCTACAAAATTCTTTCCAAGGCTCTGAGTTTGAGGATCCAGCCACTTCTAGAGAGCCTTATACATGGGACTCAAACAGGTTTTGTCAAGGAGACTTGCAGTATCCATGACAACATCTTTACTTTTTGGGAGGCTTCTGCCTTAGCGCGGCTCCGTGGTGAGGATTTGGTGATTCTTCTTCTCAATTTTGAGAAGGCCTACGACAGAGTTGAATGGGACTTTCTAGAGGGCACTCTACGTAGGATGGGCTTCTCAGATGCTTGGATCAAAGGGGTGTCAGTTTTCTACAGACAGACACACAGTCAGGTACTTTTGTCAGGAGGTAAAGGTGATCGTTTCATGCTCACGTGTTCGGTCAGACTGGGCTTCCCTCTTTCCCCCTTCCTTTTTCTATTTTATGATGAGGTGATGAGCAGGTTTTTGGTGTCGCACTAGGTTGGTTTACGAGGCTTAGCACTCCCCATGCGGGGGGATGAGCTACTCGACACTGAGTTTGCTGACGACTCAGCCTTGTACTTGGATGGCCAGGAGGCCAACCTTCACAGGTGTGAGCACGCTCTTGAGACATTCTGTTGTGCATCTGGTGCAATGATCAATTGGAGAAAGACAGTGGCTTTCTCGCTTGGTAGTGCTCCTGTGCCCGATTGGATGCCAGGTGAGGGTTTTAGGTGGATTCCCCCAAGGATTACAGTTCGGTACTTGGATTGTCAGGTTGGTTTGGACTTGTCTCCTGAGCAGCAAATTGCTCCCCTCCTCCTCTCTATCAGGATGCAGTTGCTACATTGGAGCTCCACACGAATTTCTTTGGTTGGTAGAGTTGTAGTTTTCAACCAGGTGTTGCTGACTACTATGTGGTACATCACTTCTTGTTGGATCTTATCGAGTTCTTGTATCAGCTAGGTAGAGCGGCTGATCAGGAATTTCCTTTGGTCAGGGCAAGACACACTGACAACCCGAGCCAAAGTGGCTTAGCAGGTCATCACTCTTCCTTGTTCACAGGGAGGGCTAGGGATCATAGACCTAGCACAATAGAGAAAAGCCCTTCTGGGTAAGTTCATTGTTCGAGGTCTTCTTCTAGATGAGGAGCCCTGGAAGGAGTTCTTGTTATAGAGGCTTCGTGCTAGGGTGCCTCAGGCAGGAGGCCCCTGACAACCTTTGACCAAATGGATCTTCACAGAGATGCGCAGAGTTGGTTTGAGCAGGCGACTGGAGGATTGCTTTGCTGTGGGGTTGCTTCGATCTTGGGAGCACCTGCGGCCGGCGAGTCCTGGAGCAGCATCAGTCTACTTGCACGGAGGAGCATCTGCGACAACCCCTTGTTTCGAACCCCATGGTTTTCACTCAGAGAGGTCACTTGGTTGGTAGTTGGCCTCATGCTTCCTGGGGTGCCATGGCAGCGGGTCCAACACGCTCTTTAGGTGAATGATTACAATTTTCAGGCCTGTTAGAGGAGCTACAGGGCCTTCAAATAGAGGGGTGCAAAGCATGTGCTAGGACATCTCAAAGGCAGTACCAATTGAGTGGCTCACGTCTCTCGAGTCAGCAGCACCCAGATGTATGGGAGCCTTCACACGACTAGAGGTCCTCATCTTTGTGTGGGCTTGTTCAGAGACATTTCCTTCCTTTTTTTCTGAGCTACATCGTGAGGGACGCTTACAGTGAGTTGGAGTAGAGGCCCCGCAGGTGGTAGAGTGCTATTTTTAGGGGATCTCAGTGGTGAGCATCTGTGGGAGGGCTTGTGTCATCGACCCTGACCCAGCTGCTCTTGAGATTGGACATTGGAGACTGTGGGCTTGGGAGTGTTGTCCACTGACACGAGTACAATGGGATCTTGGAGAGTGGCTTTGCACGGACCCTGTATCTTCTTCAGACCAGCCAAGTTTCCCTTTCTTTCAGTACACTGTTCGACTGGGACGTCACATACTGGCAGCATAGAGAGAGGCTCGCTCAGCTGCAGCACCTCATTGGGAGGAGTAGGGTCTCACAACTGAGTTCTTGGTAGCATTTTGGGAGAGGTTGTGGGACTCTAGACTACTGAGGTGAGTCACTTTGTTTTAGTGGCTGGTCGCACACAAAGCTTCAGTAGTTGGAAGCTGGCTTGTGCATAGTGGTCTCTTGTCCGCATGCACATCTTGTGACCATCTTGTGGAGAGTTAGTGTCACTCTCTTTGGGACTGTCCCTTGGCACAATAGGTGTGGCTGCGTATTCTTCAACTGATGCCCGCTCTTTCCACGGGTTGGCAGTACACTTGGGGGGCAGCTGCTTGGTCCACTCTCACGAGCCCTACACTTCAGTTTGAGCTATCGTCCACCAGCAGGATGATAGTGATGCAGGGGGGCGACCTACACTCCAGCCTGCCACAGAGCTTACTCCACATGAGTGGTGCAGTGAGAGAGAGGTGTGTTGGGAGCTCATCAGTGGCCTGACACTCTGGTTCATCTGGTGGACGTGCTGCTTCCACATCTTTGAGGCTCTCCCTGTACCACTAGCGGAGACTGTTTGTGACTTTTGGCTTGAGTTGGTCCATACTCTTAGGGGACAGCTCGAGAGAGTCCAGGGAAATTCTGACCGCAGAGAGGCTTTCTTTCGACTTTTTCGTCCTGGGTCACTTTTCACCATGGATCAGGGTGTTCTTAGACGGCACTACTGTCCACCTGTGTGGCTCTTCCCTCCTCCCATCCCCCCCTGATACAGCCTCATTGTACATATGTTGTTTTTTTCATTGAGAGAGTCTCCCCATCATGATTGTTGTAGTTCTCTCTTGTAGAGGAGGTTGTAGCCCTATGGGCAGTTTCATTAACTAATAAAAGGACATTTTTCTCGAAAAAAAATTATAATTAGATTGTTAGTTTGTTACTTGAAGCTCCACAAAGTCACAAAAATGAGATTTTTGAAGAATCTACTTTTATAGTTTGTTCTAAAACTATTAATCCATGTCCACAAGTGTTGTCTGAAAGTGGCTAATTTAAAAAAAAAACATTGAACCTCTCTTACTTCACTTTGAAGTAAACTTTGATTGGTTTGAAGTGATGTTTGTTGCTAATAGGTGGATAAAGCTAAGCTCAGACATATTTATAAGCTATTATAAGCATGTTCTTGAAGTTTGAAGTTGCATATATTTTTCATGTTTGAATTTTCAAGATCATACTTTTGTGCTGAAGTGGATAATTTATTTTTCTTATTGCATGTTTTTTTGGATGTAAGATAATGAGTTAGCAAACTCGGTGATCTCATGTTTCCTATTGTTTGGATAAGGTTTTGAAAGATTAAGCAAAGAGGGTTTTGCTAATTCTGATTTTGCAAAACTTAGTAGAAGCTGAGATAGATGCTATGTTATGGATATTTATATATCATGAATTGGCAAGATTTGATGACCAAGATGATTGAGTCTTAAAGGATAATTTGCATTAGAAGATTTTGGAATCACTTAAAGGGCCTCATAAGAAATCCTACTCCTCTTTGTAGAAAATATCAATTAATGGTGCACACATTTTTTGAGTGCGTCCAAAAGAACAACTAGACACTCTAAAAATTAAATCTAACATTGAGGAGTTTTTAAATTTCCAAAAATAAGTGACGTTAGCATGTAATTATAGAACTATCATTTGGAGGTAGAATCTAATAATTCTAGCACTACCAATGCATTTGAAACGTCTAACAACCCAGGGAATGGCTATTTACATGCCTCAATCGGACATCAAAAAGATCAAATAAAGTCTCTAAGAAGGGAATTTCTCCTCATGACATGGAGAGAGCTTTGATTGTGGACCAAAATTCCTTTGCATGCCATGAGGAAAAAGCCCCCTTAGTGGCTCAATCGACACTCAAAGAGGTAAAAAGAGACTAATAAATGAGTCAATTGGACACTCGAAGAGGTCAAAAAGGCCAGAAAACGCCTCTAAAGGGGCTTTCACCTCAAGGTACATAAAGAGCTTTTTGCCCTCATCTAAAATTCCTCTGCACAGTGTTAGGCATTTTTTGGGTGAGCATCAAGTCATTAGGCCATGCCAAAAAGCTTGCCCACTAGCCTTCTGTATATATGTATATGTGTACATAGCCCTACAAGTCTTGTAAGTGACCATGTGAAAAATCATGTACAAAGGTGTGATTTTGCCAAGCTTGGGTGATGAAGTTTTGGTTTTTTGGAGTCTCCAAAACATTGCTTTCAATAAGTATTTTCAACCGTGCTTTATAGACCGTGAATTGGACATGTACATCATGAGTTATGAGGATCCGAAGTGGGCGGTCTCAACTTAGGAAGTGATTACATGTGCACGCGACAAGGGAAACTCTGCCAACTTGATAATTGGAATTCAAAATTATTAGGGTTTAGAATTCTAGAAGTAGCCAATAAGTTGGGCTCCAAGCCGTATGTTACGGTGTGTCATTCGGTGATCGGAGCAACAAGTTATGCTTGGGGAAAGCTTGTCCAAGAAGCCCTTCAACTTTGTGGGAAATTTGGAAATTTGTTGGGCACAAGGGATTTGGGAGGATTGAGAAGGAGGTTGCCATGGGGCAGGGGGATTATCCCACATGGTGAGGGCCACTTTTCAAATTTTGGACCACCTCTCTCTTGGTATGCACTTGATGGCAAGGCTTCAAGGCTTCGCATCGGAGGAGGGACCTGATGCATCAAATCTATGTTTATATTTTGTACATAGCTATGGTTTTGACACATTTGGATCTTGGAAATAAGGAGAGATAGGAACAAAATCTATGAAAATGAAAAAATCACTGGATGATGATTCTACCGACGATCACTACAGGTGAAAAGTAAAAGTCAATAGTGAAAGGGAGGAGAATATTATACATTATTGAGTTGAAGTCAACAAAATATTATCAAACTCAAGTATAATTCACTAGTGGACACAAGGCTTGCACATGAAGTCAAGAGGGGACCACTCGGAAGACTTTTGGAAGGGAAAAGACGGATACATATGTTTATGGGAATTTTTAATATTTTGTCCATTCCGAATTGGAAACAGTTTACAACAAAAAAGTTGTAGGTGTTGAGTTGATCTTTTGGCCCCTATTTGCTTTTTTAAATTTTGGAGCTATGGTTTGGGAGATATGGTCAAAATGGTGGACCTTATCTGTTCACATGGGAAGAGATCATGATTATTTAACTCCACAGACACAATTTCTTATAGATTTCTCTCCATTACTGTTGTATTTTCTCTTATTTGATCAAGATTCTCTCAAATATTATAAGGAAGCTATTGGACTCAAGCTATGGAAGGTGGCATGGAGACAAAGCTCGCCATGATGAAGGCGATTAGGAGGAAATTGGTCAATAAGTAGGACACACGGAGCTCTCTCATTGGGCGAATGCCTCTAATTGAGGTTACTTTGTAATAACTCTTTTTGCTAATAATCTCTTTCCTAATCACTCTCTTGGCCAATAAAAGGAGGTCTCCTCTATTGTAAACACACTACACACACTACACCACACACACACACACACACACACACACTATCCCATATGCAAACTATCCCATACCCACATACCGACACACCTACACATACACACCCTTGTGCTACATGCTAGTAGCATGAACCATAATCACATAATCACAACACCATGACCATGACCATGACCATCACCATGCACAAAATGAGCACCATGTCTCCACACACTTGTAATGAAGGATTGAAGGCACAATTTCAAGAAGAAGAATGATGGCTACACTCGTGATATTCCTTGCCATCAACTCCCATCCCTCCATTATGCATCGCACGGTCTTGTCCCCTTCTCATCTTCTTGCCCTATGCTACGTATTGCATTAATCTTTTGCAAACAATCAACACACTCCATCTTGGTGCCATACCTTGTGTCGTTTGGGATATACTTCATTGTGAGTATGGTTTATTCTTGTCTCTTTCCATTTTGCTTATGTTGAGGTGTGCGGATTTTCCACCATACACACACACTCTCTCTCTCTCCTTCTCATATTCCTATCATCTTGATACTTGCATCTTACGGTGTGCGAATTCTGCACCTCTGGTATGAGAAGTGAGAATACTTGCATGTTTCCCTTAACTCATTATCTTACTTATTACATGCAGGAGTAGCAAGTCCATTCTCACTCACCTACCATTCCTCTCATCTTGTTTTTTGACCACCCCATCCAACACTTTGGCATGGATTTTGAAATTGTTTTCCTTGGCATGTTTTATTGTGTATATGTATGCATCCTAGCCACATATCTTGCTAGGTGGTGCCCCTATTGTGTACCTCCCATGATGAGGCCATTGTGCATAGTCATGGTGTAGAGGCCACCCGGTCTATTTTTCACTTCCCTCTCTCAATGCGAAGGAAAAAGTGGAAAGTGGAGGGTATATAGCCTAAAGGGGGAGCCCATTATCAGTGTATCCAAGTGAGAGGAGCTCTCAAGGCTTGCATGGAGGGGCTTGTGGGATTCATGGGGGGAGAAAGGGTGCATTTTGGGAGTTCACAATCATCTAGACACGCACTTGACATTTTTTTTTGGTCCTCGACCACTTGCCCCCAACCCATTCCCTTGGTCAAAGGGTCACCAACACCTCATTTGTCTCCCAAAAAAGCCCAAAATTGAGCCAATTAAAATATTCTTACCAAGAGAGCCTTGTGGCTAGGGAGAGAGAAAAATATTTGGGGATAAAAGTTAAGACAACCCCCATTTTAATAGCTACAACACCTGCACAACTTCCAGAGAGCTCATTTTTTAGCAAGAAAGAGAACACCCCCGGCTTTGAGCGGCCATAACGTCTTCATCTTTCATCTATTTTTTGCCTATGGATACTCTACGGACATCTCCAAGAGACGAGCTTCCTTATGGTGTCCTTGGTTTCTCATAATTTTGAGTGTGTCTTATAATTTAAGTGTTTTTTTCATAAATCTCTACATGTGTTTTTGGCCATGCAATAGTTATTTCTTATGATGGTGTGACTCGTGCAAGGCTATATAGGCACTTGTTTTTCTTGTCGTTTGCATGCTAACATCATTTTGGTGTCCCACTGAGGAAAAAATCCTATCATACTTGCAGCGGTCATATAATTGGACTCCAGCCTTTGGAGGGTTGTGAGGTTTTGTGAAGCTAAGCAATGGGGGTTAGGTTACCAAGTTTGAGGTGGATTAGGTACTGGAGAAATCTATCAACATCCCTTGAGCTTCAACATCACATGTAAGTTTTTTGTGGCAATCAAACAGAGTAGACAAGGTTCCACAATTTCATGAATTGTCTAATGAGAATGCACAGACTTTTATTGAAAAATTGGAAGTCAATTGCTTACTACAAAATATATTAGAAAAATCTATATTGTTGCAGTTGATACGATACAATTTATATGATAAGGAAAAAGTTTGGTTACACAATCATAAAGAGTTGGTGCAGGCACAAACTCTAGGGGTGGTTTTAAACTACAATTGTGTGAAGAAATCTTTTGTGGCACAATACAGATCCATTGAAGTACCTAATGAAGTTTGGCATGAAATTTTGGGGTACACTCCAAAGGTTAAGGAAAGTGTTGATGATTTTGTCATGTAGCTTAGCCCTTTATGGGATAAATGGGCCCGAGCTTTGGGAAATGAAATCCCTCCATCCATGTTAAAGAAGGACCATTTCGTGGCAAACTTAAAAGAAAGTTTGAAGTTCAAAGTTGAGCTGAAAAGGCCCACCACCTTCGAGGAATCAGTCGCTATCGCCAGGGAGAAATAATGAAAGGCTCAAAGACTTAATGAATATGGGAAAGCGGTCCCTGTGCAAAGTAATGGTGGCCAAAAGGAGGAAAATCAGGCAGATCTTGGAGCCCAACCTACTTAAAGGGTTTCTAATACTAAACAATTACAATGAAATATGCAAGACATGATGACCATGATGCAAGAATTGCGACTTAGTGTTCTTGGAGGTGGAGGTGGTCGTGGTCGTGGTCGTGGACGTGGTAGAGGAATTGCCTAGGCATATGAAGCTCAGTATAATGCAAAAGGGGGTCATGGTGGACAAGGTGTTTTTGAGCTACAAACGAGGTTCATCCCTACCTGTTATAATTGTGGTGAAATTGGTTATATCAGCACTTATTGTTCAAAGCCAACAAGGATAGGAGATGATATGTTTCCACTTCCCCAACAGATTCCTAAGAAGGCTAATGATTATGCATTGGATATACGGGGAGAGCAAGGTACTTGTTGTGGGTTAGGTCAACACATGAACATCATACACAGCAAGAATAACCATCTACTCCACCATACTTCATTAACAACAATTCAGACACAGTAAACATGACTACTCAAAAATATCAGAGTAAGCAGAGACAATACACTGAATAGTTGCTGCACTGCACCATCATCATCACATTCATATCAGAGAACAGATACCTCTTGCGCAGATACATTCCCCACTTATATAGATAAATCCGACTTAACTACCGAGTCACAAGACATTCAGCAGACTGCAACTGAAAGACAGTTACATCCGACTTAGCAAAATACAGCTCAGTAAATATCCGATAAGTCAAAATCCGACTTAGCTATTCAGAGTCAGTTTCTAACATGTGCCTCTCAACACATGGCACACCCCGGTGGTAGATTTCGCAGAAATCTGACCCGGATTCACATATCCCTTGATCAGGAATCCACCCTCTGCTGCACAGCTTCTTCCTTATTCTGGTCCTCAGCATTCACTTTATGATCCACCAGCTCTGCTTCCTTTACTGCATCTGACTCTGCTGCATCAGCTTTTCCCATTTCCACCTCTTGTGCTCTATCTGCAATCACAGTATCAATCTGCTCTTCTGCCACTTTCTCCTCAGCTACATCCTGCATCAAAAAACTATTAGTAAAATTCTCCTCTTTCTTTTCTGCCTCTGCAAGCTGCTGTCTCTTACTCTCTTCCATCTGCTGAACCTGCTGCTTCAAACAGTCTCTCTCCTTTTGCAATTCCTCCACTTCCTTCAAAAATTGTGCTTCTACCTCATGCACTAACCCTGCCTTTAGCACCTCATATGGATACTTAATGACAAATCTCATTCTTTCCTTGGTCTTTTGCCACATCTCCTGTGCAACCAAAGCTAACTGTTGCTTGAGAATAGACACTTCTCCTTCTTTCATTAATACTGCACTCAAGCTAATTTCCTCCTGTGCCAACATCTGTTGCTCAAGTATCTGCAAAGGTTCCAATCTCAACCTCTGCATCTCCACAGTGACCTGTAACTCTGCATTCCTCTTTGCCATGTCTTCCAATTCCAAAGCAACCGCTGCCTCCACTTTCTCAGTCCATTGCTTAAACTCCCCCAATGATCTCTTCACTTTTGCTAACTCCATCTTCTGTTTCCCCACTGCTTCCTCCATATCCTGCTCATACTTTACTTTCATCATAGCTATCTGCTCTTCAAACTCTTTCACCTGTGACACCTGTCCTTTAAACTCCATCAATTTTTCTGCATTCCTTTCAGCTTGCATACTCTGAACCTTCAGCATATTATTCTACTGCCTCACAAATTCTTGCACCTGCTGCAGCATCTGAACTACTTTATCACTGTCCAATTTCCCAGTGTCTACTGATACTCCAGAGACTTCCTCAGCACTGAAATCTAATCTAGAAAACACTCTGCTGACTGGTTCAGACTTCTTCCTCTTGTTGGATAATGTGAAAGCCTTACCAAGCTTTATTGGTGTTTCCTCTGCTTTTACCTGCATTGGTGAATCAACATCCATGGTGCCAAATTCTGCAAACTGCATTTTTGCTGTGATTTCTTCAAAGGCCTCTCCTGGAGTATATTTGTCTTTCACCAAATCCTCATAAGCCTCCATATGCTTATCATTAAACTTCACAAATCCTATCTTTTCAGAATGCACCATGATGGGATGCTCAATCTGAACTGGCTGCTGCTTCTCCTGCACCAGTTTTTCTGCTTTCACAGGCCACCTTGCTTCACCATTCTGTACTCTCTGTGCAAAAAAAAACAATGCTGACAAGTAGCCACATAACCTACTATTTGCCTGTGTCTTCCTCTTGTCTGAAGAATGAATCTCTGCTGCCAATTTTTCATACACCCAGTGAGCCCAGCTCACTTCTCCTCCCTGCTCTACATAGCTTAATGGTGCAAAGTTTTCTTTTGACATATAATCAAACTTCACAATAAAGCATAGCCTCTCCAAGTACCACTTAAGCTGCTCTCTCCTAGCATATGCCACATTCTTTAACATGTAATACTGCCTGCCTCCTTCTCTTGGACCAAACTCCTTTTTCAGTGCTTCCTCTGAACACTTTGGAATAGGTGTATTAGGATGCAAAGGCAGCTTGAACGCCTCAGACACCAACTCCACATTGAGTACCAAATGCGGTGACACTCTCCCCTTAGTCTTCCTAAGTATTTCCAACTGAGACTTTGCATATACATTGTTTCTACATTCTTCCCAAGGCAGAATCGCAAACTCATACAATCCTACCTGCTGCAACCATATGGCGTTGCGCTCTGCCTGACAATCTATGTCAACTTTGAAGTCCATAAAAGGGTCCATTAATGCTTGCATCACCTTACCTTCTGACACAGGAGTCGGCGTTGGCGTTTCCTCTTCTGCGGAGTCACTGTTTTCGTCTGCACTGCTAACATCAAGCCGCATAGGCAAAGCTTTGCTTCTCAACCGTCGCCCCGAACCTTCGGTCTGCTCCTCATCAGGCTGTGGTTGCATGGCCATCAATTGCTTTGCTTTCGGCATGGCAGGACTGAATAAAGCTTCTTCAAGCGAAAACCCGAATCCTCTGCGCTGCTGCATGTGAACTGGACGTACTAAACTTTTGTTGCATGTATGATTATACTCGCTGCACCATGCACACATATCTCCACCCGGTATCCTTGAAGTGCTACGAAACTTCTTTTCAGCACACTCCCCGAAGTTATTAATCGGGTCTAATAATTTCTTATTAAAAATTCCGACTTGGTCAGTTCCGACACAGGTACTCTTCCAACATCTGCAATGTTGAATCGAATGTGCCCTTTGGAACTGCCTACTTCCTCCAACCTGTGAATTATATGGGATACTATGAAAAGACCTCCTCAAATCCATGCAAGCCAGCATTTTTCCTTTTCCTTTTGCTGATTCTGAATCTCCTGGCTGTAGGGGTATTACAGTCATGCAGGCTACACTTGGCCAGTCCAAATGAGGTGGCTTTCCCTGAAATTTCTTCAGCCTGAAACCATTAACTGCCTTTTCCACTCTTGTACCAAACACATCAGCTATGATGAATGTCCCTTGTCCTTTATCCTGCACAATCTGATATGGTCCCTGATATCTCAATGACAATTTACCAGGATGTGGTCCCAGCTTAGAGTTGTACAACATTACCCAATCTCCAACCTGAAAGATCTTGAACTTCACATTCTTGGTCACCCATGCTTGTCTTCTTCTTTGTATGACTTCAGTAATGTAAGAGCTTACCAACCTATCCTCCTCCAGCTGCATCAGATACTTGTTCCTGTGTAGTACTGACAACTTTGGAGACTGCTTCTCTGCTGAGACTCTTAAACTTGGTACCACAAACTCCATAGGCACCACAACTTCCAGCTCATACACCATCTTGAATGGTGTCATACCAGTAGTGACTTTGAAAGCTGTTCTAAAGGACCATAAGGTAGAATCCAACTTATCATCCCAATCCTTCTGATTCTCTGTCACAATCTTTTTCAAAATCCTTACCAGTGTTTTGTTGGAGCTCTCAGCCTGACCATTAGCCTATGGATGATATGCTGTAGACTTCTTGTGCATAATCATATGTGTCCTTGTTAGCTCTGAAATTACTTCATTCAGAAAATGAGTTCCTTTGTCACTTACCAGCTCCACTGGACACCCAAACCTGGTCATAATGTTATGATAAAGAAATCTGGCCACACTTGAAGCTTTATTATCCTTCAATGCTACTGCTTCTACCCACTTAGTGCAATAATCTGTAGCCACTAAAATGTATTTGCATCCCCTCTTGGAAGTTGGTTTGACAGGTCCTACAAAGTCCAAACCCCACTTTTGAAAAGGTTCCAAAGGCAAAATAGGATGATCCCCCATCCTATCCCTGTTTGAATCAGGTTGACCTGTTTTCTGACAAATTACACATCTTTTGGCATAATCATGTGCATCCTTTAAAACTGTGGGCCACCATAATCCAGCCTGCAAAATCTTCTTCCCTGTAATATCTCCAGAGAAATGCCCTCCTGCTGTGCCTGAATGTGCTTCCTGCAAGACTGCACTTTGCTCAAATTCTGGCACACATCTTCTTATCACTTGATCAATGCCTTTCTTATATAGTGCCCCTACAATAACTAAATAGGGTCTGGTTTTCAGTTGAAATTTTCTTCTCTGATCAGCATTGAACTCCCTTGGTATAGTTTCATCAGTCAAAAACATAAGCAATTGATCATACCAAGACTCAGTCACAGTAGTCTGCACATCAAACAGCTGAGCATCAGGAAGTGCATCATCTACCCCAGTAGGTGCTTCACCTGTTTCAATCCTGCTTAGATAATCTGCAATTACATGCTCCTTCCCAGGAGTATGCTCAATCTGAAAGTCAAACTCCTGCAACAACAACATCCATCTTGCAAGCCTTCCAGTAAGAAGTGGCTTCTTGATCAAATACAACAAGGCCTGATGATCAACATGAAAAACTATCTTGTTCCCCAACAAGTAATGCCTGAATTTATTCAATGCATATACCATCCCTAAAGCTTCTCTTTCTGTCATAGGATAGTTTCTTTCTGCACCTGTGAGAACCCTGCTTGCATAGTACACAGGTCTGAACCATCCCTTCTCCTTCTCCTGCATCAGTACAACTCCTATTGCTATATCCGTTGCTATATCCGAGGCATCAACAAACACATGAAAAGGCAATGACCAATCAGGTGGCTGCAAAATTGGTGCTACTGATATCATTTTCTTCAACATCTGAAATGATTTCTGCTGAGGTTCATCCCATACAAATGCCACATCCTTCTTTGTTAATTGAGTTAATGGCAAGCATACATTAGACAAATACCTCAAATATCTGGAGTGCCACTTTATCTATCCAACAAACCTCATTAACTCTTTAACATTGGTAGGAACTGGTGCTGCTTGAATGGCTTCTATTTTCTTGACATCTATAGCCATTCCTGCTTCTGACACCACATGTCCTAAAAGTATTCCACTCCTCACAGCAATTACACTTTTATAAGGATTCAGAGCCATCCTGAATTGTCTGCATCTTTCAAAACAGAGCTTCAGATGTAGAAGATGTTTATCCTTCTTTCCAAACACTAAGAAATCATCCACAAAGACTCTCATAAAGTCCTGTAAGTAAGGTTCAAACACCTTATGAGCAACAAAATTAAATGAAGGTGGTCCATTGGTTAACCCAAAACTCATCACTGTGTATGCAAAGGCTCCCCATTCAGTTATAAAAGCTGTTTTATGCTGATCCAACTCAGCAACACTAATCTGATTATAACCAGAAAAACCATCCAAAAAGCTGTACATTTCATGACCAGCTACTGCATCCAACACAGCATCACAAAATGGCATAGGAAAGGGATCGGTAATGGTTGCTGCATTCAATTTTCTATAATCCACACATACTCTTAAAGCTCCATTTTTCTTTGGCACAACCAGTATAGGAGACAACCATGATACTTCATGTACAGGTTTAATGAACCCTACTACCAGGAGCTTATCAAGCTCCTCCTTCACCTGTTTGGCAAAGTTAGGATTCATTCTATATCTTTGCTGCACAATTGGTTTTGCACCCTCTTTCAAATTAATCCTATGCTGATGTAGTGCTGGGTCAATGCCTCTCACCTGAGAATAATCCCAAGCAAACACATCCTTATAATCAACCAATAATTGCAACAGCTGTGCCAGAAATTCCCCTTGAATGTGTGCACTCACTTTGACCATTCTTGGTTCTGCCTCTGTTCCTAAATTCAGCTCCTGAAGCTCCTCCTTTTCTACCCTGCTTGATGCCCCAAACTTCTTTTCATAAATTTTCTCAGCCATATCCCTGGCCTCCTTTTCTTCCTGCTGAATCTGTTCCTTATCAGACATAGCATATTTCTGGTCCACCAACTGTAACAGTTCCTTACCCTGCACTATCTATCCTGGTGCTAAACCTGTATCTGGCTCATCCTGTTCCTTACCTTGCTGTAACATGCTTTCCACATCTACTTCAAACACAGGTACAACAGTTGGATTGGCCTTCAAGAACTCTTCCTCTTGGTCATCTGTGACCTCATCAGCAAAATTAATAGTCTGAGCAAACAGTGGTTTCTCACTTAATGGAACCATCTTCCTTCCCCTCATAGGTATGGTTACTTTCGTTTTCCCTTTTTTCAATATGACAACATTTTCTCCCCAATCCTGTCTTACTTTAGCCAATCTGAACCAAGGCCTTCCTAATAGCATTTCATATGCAGCTGCTGAGTCTGACATTCTGAGTACCACAAAATTAACAAAAAAGGATAATCCTGACACCTGAATTTCCTGTGCTTTGAGAATTCCCAAAGGCTGTACCCTAGATTGGTATGCCATTTTCACCTGAAAAGGTGCTGGAGCCAGAGCTCCCAACTCCATTCTTTTGTACACTGCCTCTGGTAAAATATTCACCCCAGAGCCTCCATCCAATAACACATCATCAAAATTTTCTCCAAGAAAGTGTACTTTAATAACTGGTACCGCAAAGTCCACATCTGCTGGATCAATTCTATTTGCTGCTGCTGGAGAAAACTGCCTGTCCATTGTGCCAAGTCCATTCAGGTTCTGCAGCTTTCTGAACAATCTGTCTTTGAAAGCTGGAACCAATTGCAACAACTGATCCAAAGATAATTGAAGAGGTGAGCTAATAAGTATTTCAAACCAATCCTTATCCTGTTTATTTTCCACCTCCTTACTCCCTTTATTCTGCTCTTCCTTTTCTTTTGGGTCATCCTCAATATCCACCTGCTTTGCCTGGTGTTTGGCAATCCTTTTTGTAACCTGGTCTCTTACCCCTTTTTGCTCCTTCCAATCCAAAGGTGCTTTATCCTTAGACCTAGTCACTGCTAGAACTTCAACATGATCCTCCTGCACACATTGGTTGCAGTCACAAGCCCATTGATGTTCCTCTTCATTCCCTTGCTGCTCCTGTTCTTGGTCAGTATCTTGAATCTGCTCATCCTGAGAAAACACATCAAACAAGATTACATTTGCCTGAGCTGCTGGCTGATTTTGCTGCTGCTGCTGTTGCTGATTTTCAGGTTGATTGGGCTAATTATATCTCACAATGGGCATTCCCCTTTCTTCCCTATGCTTCACCCATAAAGCACAATTGGGACCTACCCAGTGATCTGGTGCACCACAGTACACACAGGGTCTCCTATTATTATTGTTCTCCTGCTCTCTCCAAGGAGGTCTAGGAGGTCTTGTCCTCTGAAATGGTGGTCTTCCCCTAAATGGTACTGCTTGATTTGCTCCAATTTCTGGTCTTCCTCTTCCTATGTTAGGTGCTGTCTGCCCTCTATTCTTTGGATTATACCAACAGCTAGCAGTACTATGTCCATCCCTTTCACAAATGTGACAATACACTTTTTCTTTAGGTGCTACAACAGAATAACCAAACTTTTTAAGTTTGCCTACCAAATCTTGCTCAATACTCTGCTTTTTCTTGACTTTCTTCTTCTTACTGCTCTGTTTCTTCTTTCTTTTTTCTGTTTCCTCATCACTGTCTGATGGTGAGTCTGAATCTGAGTTCCCACTGGAATCTGTGTCTTCAGATGCTTCTTCTGAATCTGAGTCACTGTCTTCTTTTCCTTTTGCTTTGGTCATGCCAAGTCTCTTCTCCACCCTTGCAGCAGCAGTAACAAGGTCATCCAGACCTCCAGCAATATCAATGCTAGCTACTGCTCCCTTTAAGCTGCTTCTCAATCCTTTCAAAAAATAACCTGCTAACATTTCATTAGTGGGTCTTTCATTCCCCTGCAATCTTTCTACTAAAATTCTGAACTTCTGTGCATAGTCTTCAACCAGCATCTTATTTTGCTTAATGTCTCTGAGTTTTCTCAGGACATCAGTCAGAGTCTCCTTTCTATATCTCTGCAGAAATGCCTGCTTCAAAGCATTATAAGTAGCAAAATGTGCAATGCCATATTGGCTGAACCAACTCATGGCCTTTCCTTCCAATGTGGCAGCAAACTGTTCCATCTTTACTCCATCAGCATACATCACCTGATAGCCACTTGCCTGCCACTTAGTTTCAAACTGTGCCACATGACAGTCAGCATCTTCCTTACTCCCTGCTCTAAACTTGGCTGCCTTGACCTTTGGGTTGGGTGGTGGTTGAGCCATTGGAATGGGTTGTGGTGGTCTCCTAGGTCTTTGCCTGGTAGCCCCCTGAAGTGGGTCAAACTGGATCCTTCTCCTGGTGGTTCTTCTTGCCAGGAATAAAGCTCCAATAAATTGCCTCACTCTCTCTTCTCCTGCTGCTCCTGATCCTACCCCTCCTTGGTCTACAGGTTGCTGCCCCTGAGCATCGGGTGATTGCTGATTGTCATGATCATAGTTAAATGGATCAATGTTTCCAGCCTGTGCTTGGGCCCTTGTGTAGTACACTCTTCCTACTCTCCTGTCTCCCTCTGACATGCATCATTACTTGAAAATAAACGTTAACCCAGTGAGATCGCCAAATGTGTTGTGGGTTAGGTCAACACATGAACATCATACACAGCAAGAATAACCATCTACTCCACCATACTTCATTAACAACAATTCAGACACAGTAAACATGACTACTCAAAAATATCAGAGTAAGCAGAGACAATACACTGAATAGTTGCTGCACTGCACCATCATCATCACATTCATATCAGAGAACAGATACCTCTTGCGCAGATACATTCCCCACTTATATAGATAAATCCGACTTAACTACCCAGTCACAAGACATTTAGCAGACTGCAACTGAAAGACAGTTACATCCGACCTAGCAAAATACAGCTCAGTAAATATCCGATAAGTCAAAATCCGACTTAGCTATTCAGAGTCAGTTTCTAACATGTGCCTCTCAACAGTACTAAACAGGAAAATCAGGCCTCAACCTCTGGTGGTCATGTGGGTATTGTGCGGGCTGGAAAGAAAGAAGTAGATATGATGCCCATAGGCAAAAGAGATATGGAAGGCTATGCCGCTCCAGGTCCTAGAAAAAAGAAAGGGAAAGAGAAAGAGGGTGAAGATGAAAAAGAAAAGAGGAAGAAAAGACCTCATAGACGATTTGAAGTAGAAGTTTTACCTTTGGTAGAAGGCCAAACAGCTTATAGTTTAAAGGAAGACCTAATAGGGCAGGCAATGGTCTACTAGGATGAAGTGTGTTTTTTGAAGGTGTTTTCCGAGAGGATAGGGGTGCTCTAGATACCCTGAGCTATAGTGAGGCCTTTGTGTTTGTGCCGGGTGTGTTCCCCCATTCTCCCTCTCCATCTTCTGGTGCCCCCACTGAGGAGTGTGCTCATGCTCCTAGTTGAAGTCAAAGTGGTGATTTTGGTGATGCCCAAGGTGCGGTCTTTGAAGAGAAGGTGCTGCTAGTGATGGCTTGGAAGGGATTTCCCATTTTCACTGGGGTTGAAGATGTGGAAACTTGGCTTCAAGACTATGGATTGTTCGTGTTGGAAAGAAGTTTATCAAGAGAAGTTGGTGCGGTAGAGGTGTTCCCACTCCTACTTCATGGTAAAGCGAGGCTATGGTTCAATGGCCTGTGTCAAGAAGACAAGGAAGATTGTGAAGCCCTGGAAGCGGCTTTTTGAAGAATATTTGTAGCGGATGCTCAGCTGGATGAAGTAAAGTGGAAGCTGGACGGATCGAAGAAAATCTTGGAGGGTGATTTTCAAGCGTTCAAGTGGGAGTTCGAAGCCCTTTGGGGGAAAATGATTAAGGTAACTCCTGCAAAAAATGCCAATTTTTTAAAATTAAGTAAATTCATGGATTGCCTACATGAGGAAGTTCAAGATAAGGTGGAGATAGATAGCCCAATGTCATATGAAGAGGTGGTAGCCCTAGTGAAAGGGCGGACCAAAAAGATTTGAAGAAGCACAAGGCTAGGCAGGTTTGGTCAGGCGCGATGATGCCAAGGCAATGTAATGCAGTGGTAGTCGAGCCACAGGTGATGCAAGGATAAATGCAAGTGCGGGAAAAATGAAGGGTTCTTTGGTTATAGAGAGACACGAT
Source organism: Adiantum capillus-veneris (assembly GCF_014529385.1). Taxonomy (NCBI): domain Eukaryota; kingdom Viridiplantae; phylum Streptophyta; class Polypodiopsida; order Polypodiales; family Pteridaceae; genus Adiantum; species Adiantum capillus-veneris. The sequence goes on along the minus strand of NC_140938.1, from coordinate 123,306,963 downwards.
AGTTTATATGCCAAAGATACCTGCTAGAGCGGTTTCAATTGTGCAGGAAGTGTAGGTGGTTCCAGAGTGGACAAAGGATGTGTTGTCAAGTTTGAGTGTGGCTATAGAAGCTCCATTGGAGTGTGGTAAAGAGCAAAGAGTGCGGTTTGCAGACAAGATCAAAGTGGTAAAGCTAGAGGAGATTCCTGAGATTGAGACTAAAGAGGAAATTGGGTCTAGTGACGATAGTTCTATGGACGCAGACACGAGTTGGGAGACTGAATCGTCTCAATCCATCTATGATGAGTTTGACCTCTTACATATGAGTGGAGAGTCAGTAAATATGTGCAAGGACCAGCATGAAGTGCAAGTTGAGGTGCCTAATGAAGACCAAGTAGCAGTTTAGGCCTACAGGTGATGATGTGCAGGTAAGGGTGATGTGCAGTGCCATGCTAATGGCCATGTTGATGAAGGTAGCAGTAGAGTATGCCGTGGTGGTGCAATAGGTGCAATTTTTTTCCAAGAGGGATAGAGCAGTCGTGCCTATGAAAGAAGACGAGGATGATGCGATAAAGAATGAGTTTCTCTCTTCCTTGGTGGAGCTTGATGCAGTGATAGAAGAACAAGTGGTTGCAGTTGACAAGCAGGTGGTGCTTATGGACCTTGAAGGGCCAGATGAAGAGGAGGAGCTCGATGATGCTGTAATTGAGTACATGGCAGGTGAGAAGGGTAGTGCGATGTCAAAGATAGAGGTGCTTCCTATGTAGTCAGTGCCCTCTATGATAGGTGATGCGGATTCCAAGGTGGTGTCCAAGCTTTCCAAGGAGAGTTGTGAGTGGTGGTTGAAAGGAATGGTGATCAAAGAACCTATGCAGTCTGCCATTGAGCAGGTGCAAGATGTGCTAGATGAGGATCTAGCTTTACATGGTTGGGAGGGTGGGTTAAGTATGTCAGGTATGGCAGGTCTATTTGGTGCAAGTGATGGTGCAAGTATTTCTTTGGATGGTGAGCATGAGGGTGCTCTATTTGGTGTTCTTGGAGGTTCTTTGTTTCGAGTGGGCAGTTTTCCAATGAGTGCTTGGAGTGGTAGAAGTATGATGCTGGCAGTTTGGCTATGCAGTTGGTTATGTGCCTTGTTGTGGCACTATGCAAGGGTGTTGCAGCTGAATGGAGGAGACCAATGCAAGGTGTTTGACCCAGGTGGTTGATGACAGGTAAACCAGGGGGTTGGGCAACCTGCATGAGCAATAGCAGCGGGTGACAGATGCCAGTCTATATACATATGGTGTTTTTGTGGTGTACAGAGAGTTTGTTTTTGGTGTGTAGTGTTTTAGTACAATAAGCCTGTATGTGGTTGAACATAAATGTTCAACAAGGGGGTGGGCAATGATGGTGCAACAAGGGGGTGGACAACAAGAAAGTGGGCAAAGCTAGAAAGTGGTCGATGCCAAGCAGAGGTTGCAGGCAGGTGCAGTGCAAAAGGCTAAGGTAGGTACCAAGGTCCTGGGCAACCAAAGGGTAGCGGAAGTGTATCTCAATGCATTTTTAACACCAAAAGAGCTAAGGGATAGTCCATAAGAGATGATAGATGAAGGTGCTCAAAGTGCCGAGTCAGTGGTCTGGAATGTAGTGTTCAAGGTGCTCTAGAAGCCTGTTCAAACGGCTCGTCAAAAGGAGCCCCGGTTCTCAAGATATTGTAGCTCAAAGATAAAAGGTTTAGCAGATCCCTGACAGGCAGGGTAGTTGAGGACAGATGGCCTAGGCAAATGTCAGTATAGATAGATGCATAGAGCTCAAATTATGGAGCATGCATGTCTTCTCGGATTGCGGATAGGAGCTCTGGTTAGCAAGTTATGGTCAATTGAAATTTTTCGGGGGGCCAGTATTGAGCCCACTTTCCCACATTGGAGGATGCGCCATCTAGCATCTTGTTGACCTTGCCAGGGTTCTTGGTGATAGTATGTGTCATGTGGAGCTAGCATAAATCGACAATTGGTGCATCGAATGCTCGATCGGCCAGGTAGAGCAGGATGAACTTGGGAGTATTTGGTGGTGGTGAGCTTGCAGATGGTTTTTGTTGGTTTTGATGGCCTCGGTTTGCAACCCCAAGAATCCCAAGTCGATGTGGCCAAGTATTAGTGATTTAAAGTTGGTATAGTAAGGCTTTGGCAAGGCTTTATGGCTTGGGAATCCCATCCCGATCCAGAATGTGACAGGCAAGGAAAGCAGAGCACAGAGTTGAGTTGCAAAGGGGAATTTATACAAAAACAAAAGGGTGTTTTGGGGCCTCTTGAAGGCTTGGAGTCTGTGGGCCATAAGGCTACCACGTGGAGGGCGTTAATCCTATATGCGGAGAAGGGACCCAGCCCTGGTGGGCTATATGAGCGAGGGAGAGCCTCCATCAATAGTATCAAAGAGAGGAGAGGGAGATCTCCATCCCGTTGGCTATTGCGCAAGCCTGTGTGGCACTGCACAGAGTGCCAGGTGGGTAGAATGTGGCGGTTTTGGCCGATGGCGCGCCCACGAGGGGAGTTGACGACCAGTGGCAGGCGCTGTTGTGGTGGCGCTTTCTGAGGATGTGGCACCCGCCAGCGGCCTGTTCTCACTCCATAGGCCCTTGAAGGCTACTTTTTGAAGGTAAAATGGGGGAAGGCAATAGCAAAATTTCTAATACCCCCCTCTCCGGTGCATGATTAAGGGGGCAGTCCCATGGAAAGAGGGAGAGAGAGCCCGAGGCCGCCAGATGTACAAGGCAAAAGGCAAGGTCAGTTTGATGGCAAAGCAAGGGTGAGCCGGGGAAAGTGCAAAGCAAAGGGCCCGTTTCAAAGTAGAAAAGCAAAGGCAAGGGTAAGGTGGGAGCCGGACCAAAAGGGAGAAGGAGGAGAGAGAAATAGAGAGAGAGAGAGAGAGAGAGAGAGAGAGAGAGAGAGAGAGAGAGAGAGAGAGAGAGAGAAGTTAAGTGGGAGCCAGATACAGGTGGTCAAGGAAGAATCAAAGTGCAACGTAAAATAAGCGCCCTAAAGGGTAAAAATAAAGAAGAAGAAATAAAAAAATAAAAATGCCTAGGGGAAATAGCGACATCGCTAATGCCCCCCCAAGTACAGAGAAAAAGAAAGAGGGTAGATGAAAGCAAAGCGGCTACCCTTTCCAAGAGATACCAAATCAGGGTGCCAGATGGACCAATTGAAGTGTAATTTCCAAATTTGAAAGCCCCCCCTATTAAAGTCAAATTTTAATCAAATTAGGGGCTTTTTTTGTGCTGTCTGAAGCCTACAAAGTGGAGTTCTCTAACAAGCTAACCCCTTTGTAACTTTTTCTTGAAATTGGCCATGGTGATGGCAGTGCAAGCCTGTGTACATGCCTTTTGAATTGCAATCAAGCCACTGTTTCCCCGTCTTGTTGTTGTTTCCCCTTCCCCCTTCTCTTTCTTCTGGTCTAGTGTTTCCCCTCGGTGCCGGCAGTGTGGATATGTGTGCCCCCCGGACCAACGGCATTTTGTGTGAGAGAGTGAGATTGAGCGGATGTGTGCGTGTGTAAGGGTGGAGACAGACTGTGGCAGTAGGTGTGCATTGTGTGGTGGACTTGTGGAGTGTGTGAGCAGTGCAAATTGAGCAGGCGGTGGTCTGCTAGGGTGAAGTGTGTTTTTTGAAGGTGTTTTCCGAGAGGATAGGGGTGTTGTGGATACTGTGAGCTGTAGTGAGGCCTTTGTGTTTGTGCCGGGTGTGTTCCACCATTCCCCCTCTCCAACGACTTCCTCTCATGAGAGAGGGAAACCCTTTTGGTCTATAAAAGGAGGCCATTTATACACACATTTTGTAGTGTGAAGTTGCTGCAACAAGATGGGTGTGAGGTTGTGAGAGTGAAGAAAAGTGGGAGCTCTATTAAGGGTATAATCCCTTTGTAACCTACTTCTGGTTTGAAGGACTAAATCCATTGAGTGGCTGCTTTCCCTTGGATGTAGCCCACATTGGGTGAACCATGTATATCGTGTGTTCTCTCTATCTCTCTCTCTCTCTCTCTCTCTCTCTCTCTCTCTCTCTCTCTCTCTCTCTCTCTACTCTATAATCTCTCATGTGTGAAAATTTATCTATCTCCATTAAGTAAGCTAGTCAAATATATATTTAGATATATCCTATTTCCTAACAACTGGTATCGGAGCAAGGTTTGCTCGTAGGTAAAGTATCTCAAGAAAAGGATTCCTTGAGTTGAGTGGTAGTAATGGTGCAGGAAGGGAAGCTCAAGATTGACAAGTTCAATGGAAAAAACTACCAACATTGGAAGATGCAGATTGAAGACTATCTCTACCATAAGGACCTTTTTTTGCCACTAGGCGGTCTTGCAAAGAAGCCCGCAACAATGGCCAATGAAGCATGGATTGTCCTTGACCAAAAGGTAGGAACAATCCATAGAAGCTTGGCGTCAGCGGTGGCCTTCAATGTTTTGGAGATGAAGACCACGGAGATGAAGTCACTTGACGAAGTCTACAAGAAACTATCGGTATCCAATAAGGTATTTCTCATCAAGCGCTTGTTCAATCTAAAGATGGTAGAGAATGGTTCAATTGCAGAACACCTAAATGACTTTAACACTAACATAAGTCAACTTTGATTGGTGAAAATAAAATTTGATTATAAAGTGAGAGCTCTCCTTATATTATCGTCTCTATTGTATAGTTGAGAGGACAGCCTTGTAATGGCTGTAAGTAACTCTATATTTGACACAAATACTCTTAAGTTTGATTATGTTTTGGGTGTTCTCCTAAGCAAGGAAATGTGAAGGAGAAGCACATGTGGATCATCAAGTGCTGCACTATCAGTGGAAACAAGAGGAAGGCCTAGGGAGAGATTCAAAACCCAAAAGGGTTGTGATCTCTCAAGGAGGAGAAAGTCACATACAAATACAGTCCTTGAATGTTGGAACTGTGGAAAGAAGGTCCACGTCAAGAAGGCTTGTTGGTACAAGAAGAAGAAGTATTCATAGTCTCAAGACAACAAGCCAAGATCGGAGGCCAATGTGGGAGGTATAGTAGAGTAAGAAACTCTAATTCTCTCATTAGAGAATGTGTCTAATTACCAGATGGTAGATTCCAGGGCTTCATTTCATGTGACACCACACAAGCAACATTTCCAAGATTACAACAAAGGTAATTTTAGGTATGTATTCTTGGGAGATGATGAAGCTTGTGAAATTGTTGGTAAAGGTATAGTTTGTGTCAAAACTGCTAATGGAAATGAATGGAAGGTTAAAGATGTTAGGCATGTTCCTTCTCTTTGCAAGAATTTAATCTCTACTAGGATAATTAAACGATGAAGGTCACAACATTCCATTTAGAAAAAGACAGTGGAAGATCTCAAAGGAATCTTTGGTGGTTTCCAAATAAGAAAAGGTTTGGTAAACTTTACTTGTGTACTACCAGCACGCAATCTTCAACTTGTGCAATAGCTACAAAAGTTGATAGTGCAGTGTGGAACTACCGGCTTGGTAATATGCGTGCCAAAGGAATGCAAATCCTTCAATCAAAGAAGTTTCTATTAGGCTTGAAAGAAGTGGACTTAGAGTTCTGTGAAGATTGTGTTTATGATAAACAAAAGAGGGTAAAATTTAAAAAACCAAGAAATGAAAGAAAAAATAAAAAACTTGAGTTGGTTCATTCTGATGTTTGGGGTCTTGCAAGTACACTATCACTTGGTGGCTCATTCTACTAGGTAACATTTATAGACGATGTAACTAGGAAAACATGGGTTTATGTAATGAAGAATAAATCCGATGTGTTTTGCATATTTCAAAGGTGGAAAACCCTGTGGAGAATGAAGCAGTACCAAGGTTAAATGCCTCAGATCCGACAATGGAGGCAAATATTGCAGCCAATATTTTGAAAACTTATGTGCTAGCAATGGCATTTGAAGGCAAAAGACAATCCTAAGGACACCTCAACAAAATGGGATTTTGGAAAGGATGAACATGACAATCATGGAGCAAGCACAAAGCATGTGGCTACGTGCATCCTTACTGCTTGAGCTTTGGGCTGAAGCTATAAGTACATGTTAGGAAATAAGGCGTAGCTAAATAGATAATTGAGTAGATTACTTAATGGAGAGAGACAGATTTATATACACGAGATTATAGAGTAAAGAGAGAGAGATAGAGAGTACACACGATATATGTGGTTGACCCAATGTGGGCTACGTCCACGGGAAAGCAGCCACTCAATGGCTTTAGTACTTCAAAACAAGAAGTAGTTTACAAAGGGATTATACCCTTAATGGAGCTCTCGCCTTGCTTCACTCTCACCACCTCACACTCACCTTGTTGCATCAACTTCACACTATGAAATGTGTGTAGAAATGGCCTCCTTTTATAGGCCAAAAGGGCTGCCCTCTCTTATGAGAGACAGCCATGTGTAGCCGCCCTTGTGCGAATAAGTCCAAATCGGACCCTCCAATCCGCCCATGTGTGGCCGCCCTTGAGAATACAAGTCCGCTTTTGAATTCGGCCACCGGCCACCGGCCATTGACTTCCGACCACCGGCCACCAGCCCATTGACTTTCGATAAGGCCTATAAGGGGTACTTTTAATCCATTCTGGTGAAGGCACATGATATAGACAAATTTTACATATTGAATGCGTTGGACCTTTGAACACAGAGCAAAAGGGAGGGGGGGGAGGGGGGGGGGGGGGGGGGTCGGTGAGTACATCAAACACTACACCTCTATCTCATGACCATGCATTAAAAAAAGGCCTTATTTGTCATTTTAAATCCAGAGGGACCGTCAACTAGAGGAGCCACCAAGGCGCGTACAATGGCCTAACAAGGACCCGTGTTTGGCCATTTTGCATGCCCTTGTGGCCCCTCTTTTTGAGGGTCCCTAGGGCTTTAAAATGACAAATAAGGTCATATTTTAGTTGTTTGGCCATGCCTTTACCAACACATTCCCAAGAACAGGAGGTGGACACAAAGAAGTAAAAACTGGCTCCTTGTTCGGTTGATTTCTAGGGGGATTTGTGAGGCCTTTGAACACATAGAAAAATGGAAGAGGGGGGGGATCTCTTGCTCTCTGTATATCAAACACCACATCTTTATCTCATGACCATGCTTGAAAAAAGTTATTTTTTGCCATGTAAAGGCCCCTGGGGCCCTCAACAAGAGTGGCCACAAGGGCGTGCAAAATGCCCAAACAGGGACCCTTGTTTGGACATTTTACGTGCTTGTGGCCACTCTTGTTGAGGGTCCTGGGGGCTTTTACAAGGACAAAAATTACAAAATTAGGTGTTTGAGCATGATACAAGGGTTTAGGTTGTTTTCAATAGTTTATAGCTTCCAATTGGCTCTGAATCTATCTGAGCTTGTCTCACATGTATTTTTTTATCTCGTTGCGCTCTTCGATCATCCTGTGACACGAAAAGGTCATATCTTGCTCTGATTCTCCAAAACTCAATGTGCAAGTTGGCAATTTCTAAAAACATGATGTAAAAAAGTCATTTCTTACATTTTCCTTAATATACGGGCTCCAACGAGCATTAAAACCATCAAATCTGAAAATACTCAAAAGAACCAATGTTTTTCATTGTGTTAAGGAATGTATTTCCTACATACAAAACTTTCCCAAAATCTCGCCCTAACACCTTCAAAAGTGGCTTCCAAGGAGCGCCCTTGGTCAAAATTTAAAACTGAAGGAAAACAATCAGAATGAACTCTTAGACTGTGTACAAACTTTAAAACAACCAAAGTTTCCTTCAAAAAAACGTTACTGCTAAAAATTTGAAAATAGGCCCCCCTTGGACTTCCCACAACGATAGAAATCAAAGGGTTCAAGGAGAGATATGGTGTCACAAGTTTATTCCGTAAAGATCTCTTGTACTTTATCATGTCTTCTCATGTATAATCTTACAAACAAAAACAAATTTACACTTTAAATGACTACAAATCTTATTTAACTTAGCAAACAATCTAAAATATGGTAGACCTAGAGTGCTCTTACACATCAACAAACAAAAAAGTCAAAATTTCTTCTCATTAACTTTGATAAACGTACATTCATGAACAACTTCCAAGGGGTAGTGCATTCATAGTTCTTACATCCATTCCATGACATGGTATGCTCATGGGGTGACCTATCACATAAAAATATATTTAGTGGGGGTGCCCTCATGTTATGAAAGGGTGTGTTGCTGATGAAAAACTGTTGTATTGTCCTTCTAGGGATCTCTCCATGTTAGCATAATGATTTTTGGTGCAGTGGGAGTCACATTGCTTGAGGAGAGCTTTGTGCCACCGTAAAAGATTCATGTTATGCCAATTCCTTGATCCATTCTTGCAAACACCGCCACTCAACTAGCATAGTAAGAGGTCACTTTGTATCTTGACGTGTTAGAAACTGTTCTTCAAACAAAAACATGTATGAATTCAACGTTTGCAAGCTCTATAATAAAGACACTTGTTAAGTATATGTTGTACAAATTTGTACGTATTTCCATCCAATTGGGAATAAGCAATCTTAAAATATACATTAGGATGAGATTACTACGTCTACTAAGCATGGATTTGAAGCACCTACCTACAAGATGTAACAAAGAAGGTTGTTTTGGGGAAAAAAGTGGTGACACTTGACCTCTCTAAGCTGCACCCTTTCAGTATTTGTGCACAAAAGAAACCTTTGTGCCAAGCACTACAAAACAAGTAGAGGAAACACCTTAGACTTCAAAGTCTATGATAAGAAGAGCACAACCAAAAGTAAGAAGTATATTGTTACCTTGCACCAAGGGGTGTTTGTTTCAAATATGTGATGGTATTGGCAAGCTTCATAATGTGCACATCTTTTTCTTGAAATTGTTGATGGAGAGTTTCAACCTCCCTCTTCGAACAAGAAATGCTTTCTTATAATGCCACTATTTTGAGCTGAAGAGCTTAACATTCATGCATCCACGAATGCAAAGAATCACTTGCACACATAAAAAACCAATTGCAATAGCCTAACAAGCCTACTTATATTGAAAAACCGTCAACATTTGTCTCACCGACAATACGATGTTCCTAGGATGACCTCTGCTCACCCTCACGTGCGGCTTTCGGTGCAAACACCGTGGACAAGCGAATATGTACGCTTTTGTGGTGTAGAGTACATGGTGGTGGAGGCATACGATTTGTGATGTTCGTGAGTACCATAGCAGTTGTTTCATGAGGAAGCAAAGGATGAAAAGTGAGATGGGGGAGGGAGAGGGAGGAAGATGGGAGGAGAGAAGGGGACAGGGGGGGAGAGGAAGAGAGAGGGGAGGAGAGAAGGGGGCAGGGAGAGAGAGAGGAGGAGAGAACAAAGAGTTCTTTTTTTAGGGATTTTTTTTTAAAAAAAGTGGAATTTCAAGTGCTTGTAGGTTTCAAAAAAGGTCAAAATTTTATTTTCTGACATGTATATATGTTGGGGGGGAGTTTTAAGTCAACAATAAGTAAAAATAACACTTTTGGAAAAAAAAGTCAAATTTTGGCTCTCAGTGACCCACGTTTTTGTTGATGTGGCCACACTCCTTTAATCCCCCCAACACTATCTCACACAGGCATGGGCAGGAGGGGATCAATGGCCTACGCCTAATTCACAGAGCACAAGAATCGTGAGCCCTCGATCTTGCAACGCGTCCCAAATTTACACAATGATGGGATCATCATGAAAGAAACCCTTCTCCCTATGCTCTCAACAAGCACGCAGAGGCCAGGTGGTTAAGGTGGTAGGCTTGCAAAGGAGATGTCTTCGGTTCGAATCCGAGGGAGGAAGGGGGGGACAAGGAGGCGGCCAAATTAACAATTTTTTATGCACGTGAGTTTACCTATTTTTCCAAATTTACACAAAGTGCATCGAACGGCCCAGATCGCTCCCGATCTTCGAAATGTGTGTGGGCCATTGATCCCCTCCTTCCAGGCCCATGTGAGATAGTGAGGAGAAATTACTTCTTTCACTTTCAAAAAGCTAGAGAGAGAAAGCTACCTCCTAGGTCCACATCATATATGTGTCAAAAAAAGGCTAGAAAAGCCTACTCAAAACTAGCTTCTTGAATGCCCTTGTCCCCTTAACCCTACACAATATTAGTCTTTATCCCTAAACATTAGGATTCCTTACAAGACCCATGCAAAGTTCATTTTTCTCCTAATGGGAAAGACTCTTTGATGGAGAGATCAATTTGGCATATGTTCCTATGAAGGATAATTTAACCTTGTGTAATGCCGAGGGCAAACCCAAGTTGGCTCATGGACGTAGGCCAAGGGCCGGCTGCTAGTTGTGGACAAGGGATTCTAAGTATGGATGGACAAGGTTCTATTATGGGTGGTAGGGTGAAGAATCCTCTACGTCAATTCTCTCGTTGCACACTAGTGTCAAAGCTCAGGGGCAAGGGGAGCTATGGAGGAGGGGGGAAACCTTGCCACCTTGCATGAGTTTTGCATATAGCAAGCATGTTCTCTCTCTCTCTCTCTCTCTCTCTCTCTCTCTCTCTCTCTCTCTCTCTCTCTCTCTCTCTCTCTCTCTCTCTCTCTATCACACACACACACACACACACACACACACACAAGTGGGTATGGTGATAAGTCGCAGGAAGCACCCTTTGGTGGCTACGCCAATCGAGAGCGGCCTGTGGAAATTGGCTCTTGAGACAAGAGCTCTTCTTGATCGACCTCCCCCAAATTTGACGTGCCCTAGCTTGGAAGATGCACGTTGAGAAGAGGGAGATTTTTCATATCTGTACCATTTGTGTTGGAGCGTGACACAAGGACTGATTGGCATCTCCATGGCTCATGCAGATTGTTGAAACGGACATCATTTGTTTTTCTCTCCTTCAATCAACCTCCCCACACAAGGGAGGTGGCCCGTCCCATCATCTCTTGGGATATGATGTTATGGAGTCAGAGAGCTACAAGATACATAACAATCACCTTGACTGTAGCCTATGGGGAGATGATGCAAAGTATGAAAAAATGTTGGTAATGCATGAAACATGCCAAAGTTCTCCATGCAAGGCATGGTGCGGGCCATCGTTGAGATTTTGTTTGCATGCATGCAAGGCTGCAGCGAACTGCGGCAACACGTCTCGGTTATCAATTTGATAATTTCTTCATTTCTGATGAAGATGGAGATATAGAAGTCTTTGATGACCCGTAAGCACAGTAAACTCAAAATTAATGCTTCTCATTCATCTCGATTTTTTTGCAGAAGTTTTTGCATTGTGGAAGCAAGCTTCGAGACCATTGCTTATGGAAAAAGAGGAGCTTGTTCCAAGGGATGTTTGTCAAGGACAAATTTCAAGATGTAAGTATGGCTGACAAGAAGAGAAAACAAGGTTTTTTAGTGGTACATGCAAGTACAGGCAAGGTGTGTGGAAAAATCGACACACTTGTGACTTGTATGGGCAAAGTGCTCGGCAAGACTGCCCATGAACTACAATTCCAAGAAGTTGTCAAGAAAGTTCCAGGGTCTGACTTCTAGGCACGTTGTTTTCCCATGATGCACTCAGACAAGGATATGACCCACACATTTTCAGGACTCGGCAAGCTTGATTCAAAACGAGTTTTCACAGGTACTTGGCAACATGTATATACAATATAGTTTCGGGAAGGCACGCTTTGTTTATGCAATTATTGTGCATGTTTAAATGCCATATATTATTTGACAAGGTTGAAAATTGATGAACTTAATTTTATTTTAACTCTATTTAATTTTCCTCGGCCATACGATACATTACCGGAGCAAGGCACCGTACAAAAATGCCAAGAACCAGTTTGTGTATTACATCGCTCAATATCCTTTTCAAATGCTCTCTTTGTACTATCAAGAGGAGTGGAAAAGAGAGGCTATTGTAGCTTTCCAGGGAGCAGGAAACATAAGTACACAACGCGTAAGCTGAATCCAATGTTGACCACCACACATACGGGACACTATGACTTTCAATGCCAAGCGCAGTCGGTAAGTATATTAACTTTAAGTCTCATTTTTGAACTTATTTAGTTTTACAAGAATTTTCACAATGCCAACATGTTAAGCAAATTTTGATTTGATCAAGTAGTATTTTGGCAACAGATGACACTTGATAGCTAAGTTGTAGATGTTATCTCTACCAATATTGGGCAATCTCATGATTCTCAATAAGATTTGGTAAGACACATCCTCTATGAAATTTTGACAAGGTCGATTCTTTTTTTCTTTGACATATGTATGTCACCAAGAGCACCTGTCAGCTATATTGAGCACTCAGGCTGCGGTCTTCTCATCTTTTTTATGAACCATATTAAGGGCAATTGCATAGAAGTTTCCAAAGTTTGGAATATGATGTTAGCATACATACTTCGCGGAACTTGGCACCATGCCTATTGGAGGGGGGACCGGATCCACATAAATCCGGTCCTCAACTGTTGTCACGTTCTCTAAACTCTCTCTCTTGCAAAAGTATTGTTCATGACAAGTTAACTAAATGCTATGTTATGTTGCTCCCATCAAGAGAAACTTGGTACAATACAATCTTTGTGTTCCTTGTGACCTAGGTGATGCAATGAAGATGAAAATTTTCATGCATCATGAGCATAACATAAACTTTGCAAAAATCATTAACTATCCCAAGCTTCAGTCGCAAGACCTCAAACACCTTCGAAGGTGGAGAGAGCTAGCGGGGAATGAGGCATTAGGAAATTTCGGAGGTCATTTGGAGGGCCTTCTAAGAAAATGTATTTTTTGCACTCTCTCTCTAGAAAAAATGGCAAATAAAAGAGCTGGGTCTTTCATAGTAAAACTTCAAAAAGTGTACTTTAAGTAGATTCTTTACTCCTCTGAACATTCGTTCGTAGTGATTGAGGGATAATCCTCTTTTCAGTTGCATTGAATGAACAACGTCAATACGGAGGGAATGAGGCTAACATGGAGGGACGAATCCGCAGCCGCTATTCACTTTCCATTAAACCTGCACATTTGGCTAATGGCGCACTCCTCAAATGGCACAAATGTTACCCATAAACGAGCCAAATATCACCTTCACATTGATTTGGACAATGAGTACCAACCATTGATTAAGCGCAGTAAAACAAACACACATATACCTCCCACCTCCATAGACACGCTCAGAGCTCAAGGAGCTAAACACATAGATATCTGGACGAGAGGCTCTCTCTACCCTAAGAATCCAATAACTAATGCGTCTCCACCGTTTGTCAATCCTACAAGCTTATTGACCTTTGCTGGTGATGGAGAAAACGGCCTTATGGGTTATTGTAAATCACTTACAAGAGAAGCTGAAACTTACAAGAGCATTCTCCAAGCTCAACAATGTGAGATTGTTCGCCTTTCACATTTACATTCTACAGATCAGGTTACCATTTTGCAACATAAAACAGAGGTACAAGAACTGAAAGGAAAGGTGCGAAGTTGTCAAATGAAGGACACCATCTTGGGTGGTCGTATCCGAAAGAAGAAATTGCGCAATCTTGAAACATTGCAGGTTGCATCAGGAGGTCTCAAGAAAAGAATCCGAGCATTAAGGTGATGCTTCTTGGTTGGCTACATTGTCTTAGTTAAGTAATCTCTTTGTTTTTTCTTGTTATGCATTGTTTTCATGTGCCTAAATAGTGGTAGTGGAGCAAATTTTCTGTTATTTACTTATGCATTGTCTTCATGTAGAGATTCAATCTATCCTGACAAGGAAAACATTGACCCCAAAGCCAATATAGGAAAGAGATTAAAGCCACTTATAAGTAGAAGCCTGGCAGCCGATATAGTACATGACAAGAAGTTTAAGGTTCTACAAAGAAATGTAGTGGACCGCTTTATTTCAGAGAACTCAGTGCCTGCTAAAGAGATACAAGGCACACTTGATTCACTTGGTGTAAGCAAAAGAGGATATTCGGCTATCCAAAAGTCTGTCTCATCCATCTTTTTTAGGAAGGGTATAAAATCCAAACTTCTACCATCAGCCTCAAGTGTTTGGAAAGAGAGGCTTCAGCTTAACGAGGCACAGGGAGACTATCTTGGACAACCCTTTCATATTAAAGCAACTTACAGTGGCCATGGAGCGAACATGGCATATGATGAGTTCAACAATATTTTTATGGACCTGCGGATACTACAGAAGAGAATGGTGGAGTTTTACAACATCACATTTGAAGAGTCACGTGGACTATTACATTTTGTGTTAAAGTTGGATGAGTGTGAGCTTGTTAAAGAGAAAAAGCTAGAGCGTGTTACTATTACTTTAATGAATAGAGCCCTCTCAAAGTGTCCCAGTGATGATCCTTTATATTTTAGTGTTCAATCAGAATCTAACATATGGTGGCTTGGTGCGTTTGAGGTAAGCGATATTCTCAAGTAAGCTCAAATGTTCAGATCTACTTAAGTCTCATTTATTTTGTGTTGCAGGTAAAGAAAGAAGATCATGAGATTCTATATTGGGTGTTCCATCGAACTAATATTCCAGAACTGATTGATCGACAGACTAACCAGGGAGAGGTACTACGTCTAGATGGAAGGGGAGACTTTCAAGTTCAGTGGCATCTTGCAGGTGACCTTAAAACATTAAAGTGCATGTATAATTGTGGAATGGGTGCAATGGCAAAGTCACTGTGTTTGTTCTGCATGGAGCCTGCAAAGGTCATGGACCCAAAGTGGTGGAGAAAAGCTCCAACACGTCACATTGAGGATCCTGCTTTTCGACCAGTTTTGAAAATACCACTTGTGAATGTCCACATTTGTACAATGCATGCCCTTTGTAGAATTGTAGAGAAATTGGTCTACTTATACATCGGGTTTGCTTGGAAGATTAAGAACTCCGCAGAACGACAAATAGCCTTGCAGTGCTTAGAAATGGTACTGTCGGATATGGGGCTTCATGGTGGCAATGTGAAAATCCAGCGGGATGAAAAGAGATCAACTGCTGAGAAGGATGTCCCATGCAAACCATCCATCGGTGGGGTGAAGGCACGGAGGTTTTTATCTAAGCCCCAAGGTACAAGAGATCCAAAGCTAACAAAACATGGAAAAATATATAACACATCTTATGTTAGCAAGGTAGAGTATCAGAGCTGGAAAAAGCTACATATTGCAGTCAAAGACCACGAACCAACTACTCGTAACGCGAAGGCTGAGGTTTGGCGATCAATAGACATCCTATTTTTGATGTGCGACAAAGATGACTGGTCACAAGGTGATATGAACAAGTTCAAGGAAAATCTCAACCTTCTGAAAAAATCATTCAAACAGCATGGACAGACACCCAGATTACTCACTACATGGTATTATAATGTATTCTTTCTCTCTTATGTGCAAATATGTGACTGTAAAACATTCTAACTAATCTGTTTTCATATCCAGCACATCATCTTCAATCATTTGCCATATTTTATACAGAAGTATGGGAACCCGGCAATATGGAATACCCAAGGGATGGAAAAGTCTCATTACATGGCGAGAAATGCTTATTTCAGGCACACACGACATGGTGGCTCTCGAATCAAGGCTAACAGTTTGAGAGAACTATTTGAATGGTTCTATCGTAGAATCATTCATCGAATGCAGGCAAAAGAAGTCTTGGAAAATTCAGCAACAGCACAAGCCATCAGACATTTACAACAACAAAAAGCTAAAAGATCAATGGCATACAACAACTCCGGAGCTCGTGAAAGTCAACGAAGGTGGAGAGAGACAATGGTGTATGTGAATCACAAGTGGAGAAAGATACTCTGAGTGGATGACATTGTACAAAATTTATGTAATACATGATCTTATACAATTGGTACTTGAAGTGTATCAAGATTTTGCAGGTTCAATTTTGTTTTTTGGCACGTCACCCTTGTAACGAATCATGAGATGTTTGCCATACTCTAAAAGTTCATCTGGGTTTTGTCTACCAAGAGCTAGTGCCATTGTTGTGTAGGTGTAGTAATACGCTGCCCGACCACCTGTATAGCCTGGGCAGTAACCAAAACAATCTCTAGCAAACACTTTGTCCACAAGAATGACTTTATCTGCACTTTTGGGCAGCACCGGTCCACCCAAGAAGCGTGATAGTGTCTTGAATGTGTAAGTTGCTATTGAACCCTCTTGTGACATGGAATTGTGAAAAACTACTATCGGCGACTCGCAGAGCTTTGAAAGGTACTGTGCTAGGGC